>NC_134235.1:194809804-195434804 GCF_965152275.1 Natator depressus | reverse complement strand
GCCCATAGTAAAAATTTCCTGTCTTCCACTAGGCATTAATAGAGACAGCAAAGACTGGGACAGACAGAAAGTGATTCTTCTGAGAAATTATCTGAATTATTCTGTATCACTATTCTTAGCTACTTTAAGTTATTCCATTTTAGAAGCAGCATCTCAGATGTGAATCTGTTCCCAGTTACAGGTCACCCCCTGCCCCTCTCTCACTTCGCACGTTTGAATACTGATGCAGTTTGAGCATTGCCAATTTTCCTGAAAGCTTACAGCAAAACTGATCTCTATGCTAGCTACCTCTTTCAATGCTTTCCCTCCAAGGAATAGTGGAGGCTGGTAATGGGAATATCTGAAGATGGGTAGGCAAACCTGATTCACTGTTATATTTTTCTAAGCGAGGACCCTTTCCTTCTGTTGCTTCTTTGATTCACTCTGCAGTTTGTGCAGACTACTAAAAAACAAGGGAGATGTTTACCCTTCCTCTGCCAAGGAAAGCCACAGACATCTAAATACAACAGTGTAACCCTTCTGTCCGTCAGAGTTGGCAGCAACAAGGGCCGGGTTCAGTATCTAGGGGTTCCGTTCCAGTAACACAATGCAAAACCGGCTCGAGCCCCCACCCAGTGATCTGGAACAAATATATACCACCACCACCACCACCCTCCCGGGCACCTCTAAGAGGCAATACTTCCCCTCTCGCAAGCACAGAGTCTGAGTGTAGCAAAAGTCTTTTAATTACAGAGAAACAATGTGGCATTATGTTGGGGAAACACCACCAACAGGATTCATAACACAAACCATGAGCAAAAACCTACCCCAAGCAAATTGGGCCATGTCCTTTCCCTTTGGTTCTTGAGTCCAGCCACCCAAAAGTCACCTAAAGTCCCAAAAGTCCAACAACCCAAAAGTCTCTGTCCCTGGTTAGTGCAGCCCCAGAGTTTGAAAGTTTATCTGCAGAGTTTGACCTCCCAGCCTGGGTGGAAATGGAGGGGGTTAAGGGGCACCTTCTGTGGTCTCAAGCCAACTGCCCCGCCTCTCCGTGGGGCTCTGCTCTGCCAGCCATCCCATGAGCCACTCCAGCTGTCCCACAAACTGCTTCGCCAGCCGCCCTGTGAGCCACTCCAGCCATCCCGCAATATAGCTACAGGCCCCCCCACCACTTAACACAGCGCTCACTGACTTCAGCTCTTAGTAATTTTAGCTCTTCAGGGATTTCAGCTTGTGGTAGGGGAGCCTACCATTGGCCCAAAGTGAATTCAGCTCAGCAGTCTGTAACTAAAGTCCTAATAGAATCAAAATTAGCTCTGATATTCCACAGTGGAGAAGGTGCAATTGGTATTTCAGGCCCTCACCAGAGGGCACATACCACCAGGTACTAATACCTATCCCCAACCTCTCTCAATTCACTGGGTTTTGGAACCCATGACCCTTGCCTAGCGAGTGTTGCTTTGTTGATGGCGAGTCCCTCCATCGTAACAAAAGGCCAAGTACAGTTCTACTGTCCTTGATTCACCTAATCAGGATAATAAGAGTTTATTCTTCCTGCCCCAATAACAGAGAAACTGGGGCTCCTACAGCAGCCAAAGTGACCACCTAGGCAGGGTGGGTGTGCCTATGCAAAAGAGATCAGCCCCTGAGATTCTTTGCCACAACTCACCACCAGATGTCAGGGTAGAGGTCATCCTGACTGTTTACAACAGCATGAACTTTTTCAGCACTTGCATGCAATTTAGCATTCAAGCTATAGAAATAGATGGCTCACCTTTCCCAGAACTGACAGAGGTGAATACAAATGTAATAGATTATTACCTTCCCCTCTCCCCGCAGTCTCCATCACCACTGAGCACACCAGCAACCTTCCTGTTAAGCTAGGAATCATCTTCAATTTGCACTTCTAGACCCTGTCTTATTCTTACTACTTCTTCCTCCAACGCGTTTTCAACTGTCTCTTTCCACCCACAAAGCTAAAATTGTCATCCTGATCTTGATCTCCCTGGCTTCTCTTAGAATGAGATTAAGGCTTTCTCTGTGTTCTAGGGCTGTGATTCAAAGATATTCCTACCTGTACAGTTAGGTGGAAGCCACACAAGTGCCATCCACGATGGACTCCTCTCTTGGGTATCCATGATTTGCCCTCAGTAAAATTATGATTTCAGTGTTTTATCCTTTGTCATGCAGGAGGGGCAGCCAGGCCAAACCTGATCAGCACTGTGACCCTGTGCATGAGTTTGCAATGTCTGAAGAGGGGAGCCAGGCCCAGTCAGGAGATGCCGCTGCAGAGTGAGTTTGTCTTTTTTTTTAAATGTTCTTTTTAGTTTTATTTCATGTTATTTTGCATTTGCGAAATACACAGTGCTCTACTTCTGAAGGTGCAGGTGGGCAGGAGAATGTGGGACAGGGTAGGGACAGCTCAGGGAAGAAGATTGAGAAGACCAAAATGGGGAACGAAGATAGGAAACTAGGAGGTGAGGGAGTCAAGACAGGAATAGGAAAAGAACCACCTCTCTCCTATTTTAGGAACGGATAAGTGGAGTCTCCATATGAGCATCAAAGAAGAGGCAAGCATGTGTGCGCATTAAAGGCTGACTTTTAAATCTGAAGTCACCACACACACTGGTCAGGAGTTAAAGTCAAAAATACAGACTAAAAACATTTTTTTTAAATCTCATTTTTGAGTTCTAAGAAGCCATATGGCCAGCCTCATGAGCTCAGACAGTTTGGAATCTGTGGGTAAGAAACTGCCAGTGATTTATTCAGAGTGATTGAACCCCATGGCCCTAGGTTGGTTGGGTTTTTTAAACACCTCCTTTCCTCAGCTGAATGTAAGTGCCTCTCCTGTCTGCTCACCTTTATTGGCTTATTTAAAATACACCATGCCTTTACCATAATCAAAATGTCTGGGTTCAGCAAACTAACTCAGGCAGTTTACTCTGGAGAGGATGTTGTACTAATCCCATTGAGTGCGTTTTCTCTCCCACTGTTCTTATGGGAATGCTACTCCCTGCCTCCCACTTAGGCCGTTCACGCATCCGGGCAGAGTTCCTCTGGGCGGCATCCGCTGGCTCCCTTGACACCTCGGACGAGCAGTGGGCGCTGTCCGGGGTTCTCCGCTCGGTGTCCCCGCCAGGTTCCCTTCGTTTAGCCCTGTGACCTCACTCCTGTTCCTATTGTATCTCTAGTTGTCCACCGCAATCCTTTAGAATCCCGGACCTGTGGATCCTCCCGTTAGGCTGTGGGGAGGTCCTTTAGCAGTGGGCTTCCGCCCACCCACTTCCTGGATCCCAACAGAATTGTTCCAGCCTTCTTGAATGCTTCACTGTTACCAAGTACACAGCCAGGCAGGCCCAACTAGTTTATAGTAAAGCCACCTTTGGGCTGCATATTATCTTTGCAGACCCTGGAACAAAGCCATTGTAGAGATGGTGCTAAAACCCACTATATCTATGTCAGCTAAATGGCTCCTCTTGCTTCACCAGGACAGTTAATAAAATATTCATCCTTTCCCTCCAAGTAAATTTTAGTCTGTTTTGCTTTTAATGAGGACAACAAATTAAGGGGGAGGGGAATTATAGGGAATTGTCATAGGTCTCAACAAGTTTGAAACAAAACTACTACCTGGTCTTAGATTTTCTTTGTTTAGTTTAGAGAATACATCAGAAAAACTCAGTGAGAAATATTACTGCTTAGTTGAGAATTTCTATATAGTCAACTAAAACTAACACAAGACCAAATCAACTAATGACCAGGAGCTAGAGCCTTTTCTTCACATCCATGGGCAAAAGGAAAAAAGCCCCAGTGAATCTCAGCTAAGAGGCTGCCAAAGGCAGACTGCCAACTACGCAACATCACTTCCCCAGCCAACTCCTGTGCCAGACTCTGTGGAAGCCCCTCCCCACAGACTCTACACAGAATCAGATTCACAGATGGACTAGGTTGAGGCATAAAGAAGAGAGAATGAGCACCGTCTAAGGAAACTCATTTCTCTTCCCCTCCTTTGAGGAGATTCCCAGGACACTACTTTGCAGCATCCATGGGGGACCAGAGGTCAAAGAGCCATAACAAGCCTCATGTCTCTGAACCTGTATCCAGTGGTGCAGGAACTAAGGGTGCTGGGTGTGCTGCCACACCCCCTGGTTTGAAGTAGTAATAACAAACACCGAATACATGGTTTACATCAACACTCCACTATAAAAATTGGACCAGCACCTCTGGCCTCTGGAGCTCTCCCATGGCACCTCTAAATAGCACGCTGCTTTCATCTACCTACAGGAAACAGTCCTAAGCAGACTCATTATCTTTGTTTAATGCCTTTAAAGAAGCTTAAGGACATTTAGGAATCAACTCCATGTGCACCCATCAAATGATATTCTAAAGTACTCTGTTTCTCCCCCGTCTCCTCCCAGCAATATCCAAATAGAAGCTTACCCAGAGTGGAAAGAGAAATAAGTTATACCAGTATAATGCAACCTTAAATCAATATTATTGCATCCACACTGGAGTTTGTACTTGTATAACTATATCAGACAAGACAAACATACTTCAGACTCCTAACCAAAACAGCTACACTGGCACAATTTTCAAGTGTGGACCATGCCTAATCAGCTAAGCCAGCCTCTTTTCTTGATCACTGTGGTCACCACCATCATCCTGCCTGTTACTCAAGTCTATAGCTGAGAGTCATCTTCGACAAGGACCTCCCTGTAGGTCCTCATAGCCTGGATATGAGGACCTACAGGAAATGTCTAAATCTTGCCCATTCTTTTTGTGTAATATCTCTAAGATGGATTAGCCACACAGCTAGAGCTCTCATCATCTTGCATCTTGATTACTGCAGCATCCTGTTCTCTGGCCTGGACAAATGCAATCTTGCCCAGCTCATATCCATTCAAAATGCCATCATCCGTTGTTTTGACCACGTTAGCCTTCTTCTTGCATCCCTCCACTAGCTCCCCAAAAGCATGAGATTTTTTTAGAAAGTAATACATTTGGGGTTCTTTCTTTCTTCTAAAAAGAAAAAAGAAAAGGAGTACTTGTGGCACCTTAGAGACTAACCAGTTTATTTGAGCATGAGCTTTCGTGAGCTACAGCTCACTTGAAAGCTCATGCTCAAATAAACTGGTTAGTCTCTAAGGTGCCACAAGTACTCCTTTTCTTTTTTCTTTTTACGAATACAGACTAACACGGCTGTTACTCTGAAACCTTTCTTTCTTCTGTGGTTTCTGAGCCTTTAGGTTAACAGGTCACATTTTCTATCTTTTCTTCACAACTAAGGTGGCTAGAAACTAACTCTATTTCAATTTAAAACTGAGCCTTTCCAGCAGCCAAGGCTTCAGATCAACACAGATCATCATAAGAATTGGCAACAGTGACTGTTAGCCACATGCTTAAGTGGTTTTGAGGGTCAGCACCTTGACCTCAAGCCCCTTCATCTTTGAGCTTCTTCCTTCATGAATACAGGTTTGGAAGGGGGCTTTGCAGCAAGCCTGGACTGTTAACAAATCCAGTCTCTGGTTGTAAGGCTGTGAGGCCCCTGGGAGATAAGGAAACTAGGAATACAGTAAGTGGTAGAGTGCCTTGAACTCATTTAAACGACATCTCCCTAGCCCCCCTCTACCCCACCCTTCCCTTCCAAGCCATCCTGATGCTCCTATCTCAGAAGTACAAGAAGGTTTCCCCCACCCCTACTTACTGAGCTGACCGTTCTGGTAAGGTTGGCCCAGCGTATAACTAATTAACGTGATCTTCTGAATCTCATACACCACAAAGCTGTATATCTTATGGGCTCAACAAGGCTCTCAGAGATTCCTTTCAGGTCTGTTGTTATGAAGCGCACCATTAGATACAGTAGGAAAGAGGTTCAGCAAGATAGCAAATAGTAAGTGTATAAATGATGGGGGGGGGTAAGCTCCTTTTTACGGACACCCAGTAGCTATAAAATCCCTCTTAGTAGCTGTTCTCTAATTGTTCTACCTGTAAAGGGTTAAAAAATGTCACTGCTATGCATAGGTAAAAGGAAGTAAGTGGACACCTGGCCAAAACAGCCAATGGGAAGCCTAGAACTTTTTAAAATTGAAATGACTCCCCTTTTGTCTATCTGTTGTGGTTCTCCCGGAGAGAGGGGACAGGGCAGAGCTATGCTATAGGAAGCTTTGGGCCAGGAATGAAAAAATCATCAGTATCATACCTAGACGCTACTCATTTGAAACCCCAGATATGTAAGAAGATCAGGAAATGTCTAGGAAGGCGCGATTAGATTTATCTCTTTTGATTTCTTTATGGCTTATGGATTCCTCTGTGCTAACCCTGGGTGCTTTTGTTTTGCTTGTAACCTTTAAGATTGACTTCAAGAAAACGATTCTTGATGCCTAATCCTTGTAGTTGCTCTTTTTAAATCTAGCAATAGCCTAAGTTCCCAGATGTATTTCCTTCCTTTTGTTTTTTAATAAACTTTACCTTTTTTAAGAACAGAATTGGATTTGTGTGTCCTAAGCGGTTTGTGCACGTTGTTTAATTAGCTGATGACAACAGCTGCTTTCTTTCTCAGCTCTTCCCTAGAGGGGGGCGTGAAAGGGCTTGAGGGTACCCCACAGGAAGGAATTCCCAAGTGCGCCTTCCTGAGCTTTCAAAGGAGGTCTGCACTTGGGTGGTGGCAGCATCTACCAATCCAAGGTCAGAGAAAAACTGTAACCTTGGGAGTTTAATACAAGCCTGGAGAGGCCAGTATTAATTGTTAGAATTGCCGGAGTGGGGAATAAGCCTTAACAGTAAGTAGAATCTAAACCACCAGGATAAAGAAGCAGAGACCCTTTAAAAATGTGTTTACTGCAATCAAACCTTCCCTTCCTTTGAAAGGCGTGTTTTTCTGTTAATTCATGTCAGTTCCAATTAGAACTACTGAACCATCCAGGACATACATCAAGATCTCTTTGGTATTGGGATTAAGAGTTTGGTGTAAGGCAACCAGATTTTAGAAAGCCATTTAGGGATTAAATGATTCAGTGTAAGGTTTCTGCCACCTATAATTTAAGCAGCTAAAAGTCTTTCTGCAGCCACCAATACTTACAAGGTCATGAGCTCGCTTTTACTCTGCTATTTCAATTTGTAAAATGTACTGAGGCGGTGTGAGGGGAGGGCTGATCCTGCACAGGTTTTTGCAGGGAGAATTCTTTAATAATAATAGAAATAGCTGTACAAACAGAAAGTAACTCATAGTTTTGACCTCAGGATTAGTACTACTGTCAATTTTACATATAAGAGAATGGATGCTGGTAATTAGAGAGCAATCTGAATGGGAAAGTTCAGCAATATTTAAAAAAAAAACACTTAAGGTTGATAGACTTTGCACACAGATGAAATTTCAGGCTTGTGATTTTGTGTGTTCATTTATCTAAAGCAGATATTTTATTACTACCCAATACAAAGAAGATACCTTCTTCACTGGACCACAAAAATGCATGAAGTTCATGATTAATATTAATTAGCCCTATTTTATGTAATGAATCATTCACAAGCTAATATTAAATCCTGTTAGTGCATCCCTTAATCAAAATGATTGCTGCATGCTTTCAATTAATAATTGCTCTCCTGTTTGTTTCAGATACCTAGTATTTGGTATTTACTGAATGCAACTGGTAGCATGACACAACTTCTGCTCCCTGAAAGGTTTTAAACAAGGGAATCATAAATGAAAAATAAATATTTAGTTAATTTTCAGGTGAATAATAATTTGTACTAAAACTTGGGAATCAAAATTTTACACATATATCTATGAGTATCATGAACCCACAAATCAAAGCAAACCAGACTTGGTGCTTATATTTCTCCCCCCCCCCCCTGCTTTTTTAATTAATTATTTTTAATTATTATTATTAACTATTCAACCAGATCTGGGGGGGAAAGGCAGCTAAAAACCACCGTTCAGCCTCAAACCTCAACATGGTTATTTTAAATAAATAAATAAATAAAATAAAAGTGAGATTTTCTGGAGAGATTGGATGACTCCACTGGGGGTTGGTAATGGTGAGAGATTTCATTGTCCACTGGGTTGCCAGTTCGTATCCAACCCACACTGTAGCAACTGAAAGTTGCCACTGTCTGTGGCTTCTTGGTTGGCCTAAATGCAATGAGGTTTTTTTTTCATTTCAAGCCAGTTACCAGGTGTTCAGAACACCTTACCACCCCCCCCCAAAAAAGTTCACTGCAGCAGCTGTTAATTAATTGGAATTTTTGTTAGTCTCAGCAGAGGGGCCATGTCTGAAGAATTATACCATCTGCTAAGTATTCGCTTTAGATGAGAACTGAGGCAGTTGGACAGGATAGTGAGGTTCCCCAATGGCTTGCATTGCCACTGGCCATGTAGACTATTTATTTTAAAAAGACAAGCCATGCAGCAACCACTTGGACTTCCTTAACAAAGTTTTTAGACTTAAGGGGAAAAAGAGTTGAAGTTTCATTTCAGCCAGTGAAGCAGCAGTTAGACAGGTCGTGAGCCTGGTGGAGGGGAGTGTCATACCCATCAATCACCACATTTCCTTGCATAGGTTGCTGAGTTTAGTTAATACTATTATAATGCACTATTATGTGTTTCCATATGCAAAGAGCAATTCTACCTGTCTATCTTTCAGCCTGGAAGATTTATTTTGGATTAAAGGGAACTATCAAACAGGACAGCAAAAAAAGGTTTCTGTGAGGAAAATCCCATGTGTCTCATCTGTAACATGCAGCACCAGCGCTTTCTCACAAAATGGCACCTACCCCTCCCTGCAGGCTGTAGATTCTTAGGAATGTAGGGTATGCCTACACAGCATTTTGGAGCAAAAAGGAGCAAGTCTCTCAGCTCAATCAATAGACTCAGGCTAGTGGGTTAAAAACAACAGTATAAACAGCACTTCAGAGCTGTGGCTTGGGCTGAAGCTCAGGCTCTGAAGCCCACCCTAGGTTTCAGAGCCCAAGCCACAATTTCTAACCTCTGTATATACAGATATTTTTGCAGCGCTTGTGAAAGCCCCATTACCCTATGTCTTTTGACCCAGGGTGGGAGGCGGGCTCCCGCTCACGCCAAAATGCTATGTAGAAATACCCTTAAAGGTAAAGTACCCCAACATTTACATATTACAAACACCACACCCATATTCTGTCATGTCAGACAATTTTTAGACATTTTTCTACTTACTTTTTATTTCAACTTAAGGATGTATTCATCTTGTATTTTAATTTTGTACAGTAACTGTGGCATTATAGCCATTGTATTATGTATAAACACCAGCATATGGAGATTTAAGAAGGGTGGTGTCTGTGTGTAGCAACTGGCATGGAATGTTGGGTGTGTCAAATGAAAAAGACTTCTTGGTTGCTAGTGTGCTAGAGTTGAGGCTAGAAAGTGAACCTAGGAATAAGTGAGGCTGGAGGTAGCTTGTAAATAATAACCTACTCACAGCTAGCTTTTGTTTCTGCTTTACATTGTGTTCATAGTCTTGTTTTTCAGACCAAAAGGGACTTCTACGCTCATCTAGGCTGATCTCCAATTATTTATTCCAATTTAAGTGATTGCAGTTCATTTAAACACGCATGTTTGGCTGACTGGATTTCAAGAAAGAGTACGAACCAAGGCAGAACTACCCTTATGTTCTCAACTAGAACTCAATACAGTGTGCAGTTAGTGAGACCAAACTCTCCCTTCTGTACTGACGTTCCTCCACCTTCTAAAGGAGCTAGTCCACCTTAAACTTATATTTCTCAAATATTGATTTCTTCGGCTAACTTAGGATAAATTAAAAGTCTCATTGTTACAGCAGAGGAGAAGAGCAAGAGCCAGGCCTGCTTTCCTTGATCCCTCCTTCAGTCAGAAGCTGATAGACCCACTGAAGTAGGGTGCAAGAATTAGCTATGAAAACCCTGGATTCTTCTCATTTAAGGGAAAGCTGTTTGTCTTCCTGGAGTGGAAAGATAGGAAAGATCTCTCTTCCTCGTTTCTCCTCTGCACTGGGCTGGGCAGGGCAGGGGCTGAGACTGGTTAAGGTGTCCTCCTTCACAGGCCAAAAGAAGTTCCCCCTCTTCAGTGTAGGTATGTGTGCATGGTGGTGGTTGTGGCAGCGGCTGCAACAAAGATGAGCTGTAGTGAACACCCCTGTTTCTCTTCCTTACTAGGGAAGTGGGAGGATCCCAGAGCTCACTGCAACCCTAGCCGAAATGTCTACACAGCAATTAAATGGCCCTTTAGCCAGAGTCAGCCAGCCTGGGCCAGATGTGGGTTTTTAATTGCAGTGTAGACATACCCCTAGAGACCATTACCTGCCATCCATACCTCATGTCATGTAAGAGTCACACCAGGAGAGGGTATGGCAAATGTCTGTCTCTTTCAATGGGAAATGCCTTAAGAAGTAGCAGACCAGTACAGGGGAGATAGATAGAAGCATGCATTTTGATGGTGATGCGTTTGGTATGTTGATATCTCCTGATGGAAATAAGGAAGCCTATCACACTGCCCTTAGCCTCCTTGCTGCACTCGTACTGTATCTGAAAATCTGAGATGGGAACAGGCTGGAAGCTCATGTCACCCTACATGAATCTTGATTAATATGCTAGCATAAAATAAGCATAATCATTTAAAAGAGCAAATGTCTATTCAGGTCAAAGTCAAATGTGGCTGCTATTTGGTAAACATATTGATGTACTCTTCTTCCCCATGAAGGATGAATAAGGGAATGTGTTCACTATTAATGCAAAATTACTTTACTAATGGAAAAAGAAAAGGAGGACTTCTGGCACCTTAGAGACTAACAAATTTATTAGAGCATAAGCTTTCGTGAGCTACAGCTCACTTCATTGGATGCATTCAGTGGAAAATACAGTGGGGAGATTTATGTACACAGAGAACATGAAACAATGGGTGTTACCATGCACACTGTAACAAGAGTGATCGGGTAAGGTGAGCTATTACCAGCAGAGGAAGCGTTGTTCTAAGTCAGCCATAAAAATGTTGGCATACTGTTGGGCCATGCAGGAAACCACGGCAGTGCCGCCGATTTGAAGGTATACATTGTCCCCAAATGTGAAATTGTTATGGGTGAGGACAAAGTCACAAAGTTCAGCCACCAGGTTTGCCGTGACATTATCGGGGATACTGTTCCTGACGGCTTGTAGTCCACCTTTGTGTGGAATGTTGGTGTAGAGGGCTTCTACATCCATAGTGGCTAGGATGGTGTTTTCAGGAAGATCACCGATGGATTATAGTTTCCTCAGGAAGTCAGTGGTGTCTCGAAGATAGCTGGAAGTGCTGGTAGCGTAGGGCCTGAGGAGGGAGTCAAAAACAGACTCCAACGAGAGCCTGCTAAATTGGAATTAATTTGCAAACTGGATACAATTAACTTAGGCTTGAATAAAGACTGGGAGTGGATGGGTCATTACACAAAGTAAAACTATTTCCCCATGACCCCCCCCCCCACTGTTCCTCAGACGTTCTTGTCAACTGCTGGAAATGGCCCACCTTGATTATCACTACAAAATGCCCCCCCCCCCCCGCTGGTAATAGCTCACGTTACCTGATCACTCTCGTTACAGTGTGTATGGTAACACCCATTGTTTCATGTTCTCTGTGTATATAAATCTCCCCACTGTATTTTCCACTGAATGCACCTGATGAAGTGAGCTGTAGCTCATGAAAGCTTATGCTCAAATAAATTTGTTAGTCTCTAAGGTGCCACAAGTACTCCTTTTCTTTTTATTATTTTATTTGTTCACCTGTTTCCTCTATAGAGGAAATTAGTGCCTTGTTCAAATCAGACATATTGCAAGTGGATGGAATATTTATCATCAAGGGACATAACAAGACTTTCAGTTCCCAACAGTTAAAGTGGAAATATGCATATGTGATAAGTATATATATAACAAAGCACCCATTTAGGAACCCTATCAAGGTAAGTCATAATAAAAACAAACAAGCAAGCTATTATTTTCAACTTAAACTTCTCACTTGACTGAGCTTCTCACTAATGTGATTTTGATCAGCTCCCAGAATAGAAATATATAATCATGATAGCCAAACTCTACAACAGTAGAGAAACAAGGAGGGTAAGGTAATATCGTTTATTGGACCAACTGCAGTTGGTGAGAAAGACACGCTTTCAAGCTACAGAGAGATCTTCAAATGGCTTTTTGGTTCAGTACGATGGCTTTCATGAATGCGAAATAGATGACATGATGTACCCTTGTTCCTCTCCAGTCTATATAATGTTATTTTTAAATACAATGGTGTAAAGACCAAAGCACAGATGGAATACATATATGGATGGTTGTCAGGACTGGTCTGTCTTCATTATCCCAGGACACAAACTGGCATGTTATTTTAGACATGGTTAATTTAAGTACCCAGACTACTTTGATCTTCAGGTAGGGTGACAAGTGTAAAATACACAGAAGATATCCTCTGCTTTCAGACTCACTCCCTGTGAATAAGTTGCATTATTAACATCTTATATTTTACATATCTTAATTACACCTGGACCAGAGGGTCTTTCATCCTTCAGAGGCCCTTTCAGCTGCACAGCTCTTTTCCTCTCTAAAAGCAAAACCCTATATTTATGGATGATATTTCACATGAAAATCACAAAAACTGACCTTGGCCCAACTTAGGCAGATCTCTGCTGCAGCTCCACTGAAGTCCCTCTGAGCCTGGTTAGGGAGGCATTTGACACCCTGGACTATAGTTAAGGAATTAAAACAAAACACACACACACACAAACACACACCACACCCCACCTTTTTTAAAAAATAAACAAAACATGAATGCTTGAAATAAATACTCCAATCTTATTGCTTTTAAAACCTTAGCTTTATATCTCCCCACTGTCTCTCTACTTGCATGTCCTTCAACACAAGCCATTAAGATAATGAATAACATTGCACACTATCATATTAAAATATATTTAAAAACAAAGAGCTAGGCCTTGGAGCTGTGCTGAGTAGCACACACACATCATGTGATTTTGCATGTCTTTTGTTTTAGAGTCTCCCCCATCCGCCTTTTATAAATTGATGTCCCTTTTCCCCTCTACCCCACCCCCTTTTGTCTCTATCAGATGCCTATTCACTCAGCAGCTGACCCAGAGTAGACTCTTTTAGTAAAAGCCCACTCCACTGACAGCCTGTTGGTGTCCATTCTCCAGGAGTTGGAGGGAGTAGTCTGAAAAAATTCCAAGGGGGAGCAATCTTCCATTTTCTACACCACATCCACCAATTGGCAGGATCAGCATGGGGGAAGAAAAGTTATAAAGCAGCAAACTCATCACCCACAGTATAAAATTAGACCCTAAAAACGCCATGCAAACCTCAACTGCGAAAATAAGATGAAATGACACAGCAGAAATAAAACAAAGAGGAGTCAGCAAAGTTTTCTTCTCAGGGGGTATAGGTGGATATCAAGGTAAATTAACATACACAACACAGCAACAGGAAAACACTCCCTTGGGCATTTAACTAACTTCTAGTCCTGAGTAAAAAGCCCTGCCTTCTACAGACAATTACCACTCTGGTTCTCAGGCTGGCAATTTACAGTCTTTAACCTGAGCACCTGTGCAATGTGAGGGGGAAGCTGAATTCAGATTAACTCTTTGTTCACTAGGAACCAAATAATACCCCTGCACCCTGCCACAGCGAGTAAAAAGGAACAGGTTTAAGTGAATCTTCAGAGATAACTGAATACACTAAAGTATGTGAAAACATGCAGAGTGGACTAACAAATTAGTATCAATTTAAATTTCTGTATAGTTCTTACATTCACTAAAGGCCATATTTAGAATTTGATAGTCAACTCAAGATGATTCACAATCATTTGTATTTTACATCCCTAACTTTACTCAGTCATTTGTTTTGATATTGTTGTCCACATCCACCAGCTGTACAATCCACTGTCAGCTATTGATTTCATAATGGGACTCCATGTATTATACTGCATATTTAAAACTGATTTCACTCATATCATAAACAGTTGATGGTGCTTTGCACACACTGTACCAGATCTTTAGACATAACTCTAGTTAAACCTATGGAGTTACAGCAATTCACCAAAATAACTAAGAATCTGGTCCAATGGGTACCATAAGCTTATCCCATTCTTGAAATGTGGCTTTATTGGTAACAAAGAACAAGATACAAACATCACAGTTTTCTTCCTAAGGTTGGCTATTCTTAGGCTTTTCCCTCCAGACCCATCTGTCCTAGTCCCTCATTTTTTCTGTCTCAGAAGAGAGAGATGCACCATTCTTTCTTATATCCTGGTTGAAGCTAACACAATCCACCTGCCAGTACTCACAACTCCCACTGTGACAATTACTAATTCATATTTAACCTGGAAGATAGGGCTAGAACTCTAGTCCTCATGTCTCAAAAAACACAGATGTCTACCATTTAAGTTAAAGAGGATCTCCTTTAATTTTGCTACTAGTAGGGCTCTTGTTCTCTGTGGTCAGTCAGTAGTTGGAAACATGATCCACTTGCATAAAGCTGGTATCTTACATATTACCCCTGCTTTCCTATTAGACCAAATATCCTATGCTTGTGAGGTTCACAAGAATTTATATCCAACAGTGGGGCACCACTCTATAATTACTCAATTTTCTGCACACAGACATAATTATTATACAAATCACCCACATACAAAGAGATAAGGCTTGAAACCTGTTCCTGGCACTCCAAAAACCCTAGTCCTCTACTGCGTGTAGTAGTTCACGTAAAGGCTCTCAACCAGTAGTATTCAATTTGGGAAATTTATGTCACAATCTTATAGCTACTTCACCTTTACTAGTCAGTTATGTAGTCTGAACTCTTACTGTAATCCACCAGGCAACAAGTTACCTTCTTTCGCCCTTGCTGAATTCGTTTACAAGGTATGATCTCCTATTACTGGATCTCTACTTCAGTTCAACTTGAGATTTGATTAACATTTAATAGTTGCTTGTATCATGCCAGATCACCTAGGAAGTAATGATCGGCAAACTTCCAAACAGTGGGGCAGTTCAAAAGCTGATGTGAAACTTATTCAAGCCTTTTTGAAGGTGTCACTCCAATCCCAGATTGGAAATTACTAAATTAACCAAATTCATTGTTTATTTGTGCTTAGCTAAAAGGATCCCTGAAGTGACATTAATGAATTAAAGGATTAAGTTCTAATTTCTCCAAAATGAAAGAGAAGCTAAGGGAGACTGACTGTTTTCAGTAATACAATGGAACTGTGGATCAGATTGTTCGGGGGGAGGAGGCAGAAGGGCTTAAACAATGGGTCAGGAAGCAGAGTTAGTCACAGATTCTTTTGAATGGCAAAAAGGTGGTTTTTTCCTACTCTGACATCATCTAAAACATAATGAGCATCATGGATAACTGTGAAGGAGAAAATATGATGGTAAGGCTAGCTTTGTTATTGATATTTTCTTGTCTGTCTAATCAGTAACATTAGTAAGGTCCAATTTGTTTCACCCTTATTCATGCTGAGTAGGACTTAATTCCTGGAGTCACCCCAAGATTTCAATGGAATTATTTGCAGTGATGTATGAGGATAGTTGTGGGACAATCTAGCCCTAATCACTTTAAAGATAGACCAAAGGAAGGTGGTGTGTTGGAAACTGGTTAAAAATGACAAGTTGTCACTTTAATTGTGAGGGGTTTCCTAGTTCTGCTTGCAGGTGGCTCTGAAGGAAATTATGGAATCTGGGTCATGTGAGTCAGTCAATAGCCAGCCAACCTGGAGTGAACCAGTTTACAGCAAGGTAGCTTGAATTGTGCCTCACTGCCTAAGGGAACAGCTTGTTCTTTTGCTCTCTGTTTTGGGTTCTGTGCAGACATGCCAAACCTGTGGGAAAAAATGCAGAAATTGGGCTAGTTTTTGGCTTCATTGGCTTGTGAGTTGCTTGTGGGCTAGTTTTTGGCTTGTAGCTTCTTTTTTTTGATTGGCTCCCAGCAAGCAGGGGCAAGGGAGGGAGAGAGTCAGGGATGCACAGCTGGCCTACCACCGTCCTAGACTGCACGCCAGGGGGATCTAGTCCCATAGAGTGTTGGGGTTCTTAGGGATTGGCTTGCTTTGGCCTTGTTTTGAAATGGGATTAGCTTGATTTTTGTCTTCTTGTGAAAGCTGGCAACTGTCATTCTGTGTTATTCTGAATTCTAAGTAAAATAGTATTATGTTGCAACCTTTCAGTGAGAGTATTTACATTTTTAATCTAACTTCTCTGTGGCTATGCTATGAACATAACAGGGAATATAGCTGTACAAGCATGTATCCTTATTTCATCTACATGCTTTATGTTGCAGCATTTGAATTTGTTTGTTTGTTTTGTTTTTGGGTGGGAGGGTGGGGGAATTGGATTAAAGAAAGAGAATCAGTGGGGAGGAGACATGGTGTCCACAATTCAGGAAGGATGTTGAAAGATTGGAGAGGGTTCAGAGAGGAGCCATGAGAATGACTAAAGGATTAGAAAACATTACTTATAATGATAGACTCAAAGAGCTCAATCTATTTAGCTTACAAAAAGAGAATGTTAAGGAGTGACTTGATTACAGTCTATAAGTACCTACATGTGGAACAAATACTTAATAATGGGTTCTTCAGTCTAGCAGAGAAAGATATAACATGATCCAATGTCAGTTTTAAATTGCAGTAAGGACTCCATATAAATACTGATGAGTCTAACTATAGTATA
The DNA here is from genome assembly GCF_965152275.1 of Natator depressus. Taxonomy (NCBI): domain Eukaryota; kingdom Metazoa; phylum Chordata; order Testudines; family Cheloniidae; genus Natator; species Natator depressus. The sequence goes on along the minus strand of NC_134235.1, from coordinate 195,418,125 downwards.
CTATCTGTTATGCTGATGGAGAGATGCTAAGCAAGTTATATTGTTCTGCCAAGAAGGCAGGAAACAAAAGGAGGGAGAAAGAATTATGTGCTGCACTCATTTTATAAAGGAATGGCCAAGTTTGGCAATTTCTCTTAACATTTTGGTTCATACCCCCTGTGGTTTGTTCTGTGTTTGTGTGTCTGGGTGGGGGTGGGTCAGTCAAAACTCAGGCCTTGTCCACACTACATGGGAAAGTTGATCTAAACTTTGCAATTTGAGTTACATTAGTAGTGTAACTCAAATCGACATAGCTTAGATCTACTTACCGCGGGGTCCACACTATGCTATGTCGACGGGAGATGCTCTCCCGTTGACTCCCCTTACACTTCTTGGTCTGGTGGAGTACAGAAATTAATGGGAGAACGATCTGCAGTCAATTTTGCGGGTCTTCACTAGACCCTTTAAATCGACCATTGCTGCATTGATTGCCACAAATCAACCCTCAGGTAAAAAATGGCCCAACTTGATTATCATACACATTGCAAGGAGAGTGATCGCTTTAGATAAGCAATTACCAGCAGGAGAGTGGGGTGGGAGGAGGTATTGTTTCATGGTCTCTGTGTATATAAAGTCTTCTGCAGTTTCCACAGTATGCATCCGATGAAGTGAGCTGTAGCTCATGAAAGCTTATGCTCAAATAAATTGGTTAGTCTTTAAGGTGCCACAAGTACTCCTTTTCTTTTTGCAAATACAGACTAACACGGCTGTATTTGCAAAACCTGAAACCTGACAATTTTTTCTGCTTTCCATCTAAAACGACAATAAAAGCTCAAATTTACTTAAATTCAGCCCAGGTTTATGTAAAACTTGACTGTATTTTGTTCAAAATTCATTGGTGACCCTTAGTGAACTGCTCCATGAACTTGGCCCATGTTTCAGGTATGTTATATTAGGGAGTGGGTCTCCCTATAAAAGTTTCATGCAACTCTAATGGATCAGTGCAATCCTTGAGTGTCTGAAAATTCCCACTGAATTGCACAGCTGACCACAGAAAAGTGCAGTGAGTTTAGAGAGAAAGTAAAAGGCTCCATAACAATATGTTTTACTTATTTATTAATTTAATGTAAATTTATTAAGGGGTAGAACTTCATTGAGGTCTCTTACAAAACCAGTCTGAAAGACAGTGGCATTAAAATATCAGCAAACCAATCAGATCATCATACAATTGCAACATAAAAACAAAAGTGGTCAGATGCAGTCACACAGATGATAGCAATCAATGCTTATTCTAAAAGTAACTTTTAAGGAAGTTCGCAAAAGGTATATAAACTTGATTCACACTCAGCATGGTGGCTAAAAGCAGACAAAGCTTCCAACAATCCTTATATGCCAACAGAGAAAAAATTCAGCCAGCACACAGGCACGTCCGAACTTTTTAGTCCATTTCCAACAAACAACAGACGCCAGTAGTTCTATAAAACAGGCAGGAGCTGGAACTTTATGCCAATTACTGGCAAGCAAATTCAAACACAAAACAGCCTACTTGATTTCATCAGGTAACACAGCATGCCACAAAAAGTGCAGTTGCTTTGTAAGCTGGGTTTATCTGATGCAGGTGTGTAACTATATGTAACACATTTCATTATTTGATATGCTTTATTTCCATGCCAAATCACAGATCAGAGATGGCCCAAGCATGTGTTGTTTGTGAAGCACTCCTTCACAGCACATGCACACAACCTTTCTACCCAATGGCCTCCTGAAATCTCGCAACCTCTTGTCACTGCTGCTGGTTCAACCAAGGGGAAAAAGAACTGAAATAGGGCTTGGAAGGTGGGCACCAGTATTGAGAAAAAAAATCAGACCCTACCATGACCTTTTAAAGAGCACAAAATCACTATCTTCTCCGCCCCCCACCCCCTTTTCCAATTACTTTGAAATGGGAACTATAGCAGCCTACTTACCAAAACCTTTCCTGACCCTCTAGCTCACTAAGGCCTTGTCTTTACAGAGACTGTAAAGTTAGATCATGTTAGCTAGCTCAATCTATCATCTTCTAAAACTCTCATCGAGGGAAGGGAAGTTGTACTTTTAGCATTTGCCCAACTGGTAAAGCAATAAAGCCTAGAGTGCCTCCCAAGTTTCAACACAATCAGCTTAAAATTAGGGTTGTCAATTAATTGCAGTTAACTCACCTGATTAATTCAAAAAAATTAATCACGCTTAATCACAGTTTTAATTGCAGTGTTAAACAATAGAATAACAGTTGAAATTAATTAAATATTTTTGGATGTTTTTCTACATTTTCAAATATATTGATTTCAATTACAACACAGAATAAAAAGTGTACTGTGCTCACTTGATATTATTCTTAATTACATATATTTGCACTGTAAAAATGACAAAAAGAAATAGTATTTTTCAATTCATTCATACAAGTACTGTAGTGCAATCTCTATCATGAAAGTGCAACTTACAAATCTACATTATTTTTAATGTAACTGCGCTCAAAACCAAAACATGCTGATGATGCTCGTTAAAAAAATAATGCGTTAATTAAATTTGTGACTGAACTCCCTGGGGGAGAATTGTATGTCTCCTGCTCTGTGATTTTACCTGCCTTCTGCCATATATTTCATGTTATAGCAATCTCAGATAATGACCCAGCACATGTTGTTCATTTTAAGAACACTTTCACTTCAGATTTGACAAAATGCAAAGAAGATTCCAATGTGAGCTTTCTAAAGGTAGCTACAGCACTCCACTCAAGGTTTAGGAATCTGAAGTGCCTTCCAAAATCTGAGAGGGACGAGGCAGGGAGCATGCTATCAGAAGTCTCAGAAGAGTAACACTCTGATTTGGAAACTACAGAACCTGAACCACCAAAAAAGAAAATCAAACTTCTGCTGGTGGCATCTGACTCAGATGATGAAAACGAACATGCATTGGTCCGCACTGCTTTGGATCATTACCTAGCAGAACCCGTTATCAGCATGGATGCATGGCCTCTGGAATGGTGGTCAAAGCATGAAGGAACATATGAATCTTTAGTGCATCTGGCACGTAAATACCTTGCAACACCAGCGACAAAAGTGCCATGCGAATGCCTGTTCTCACTTTCAGGTGACATTGTAAATAAGAAGCGGGCAGCATTATCAAATGTAAATGTAAACAAACTTCTTTGTCTTAGCGATTGGCTGAACAAGTAGGCTCTAAAGTTTTACATTGTTTTATTTTTGAGTGCAGTATTTTTGTACAAAATTCTACATTTGTAATTTCAACTTTCATGATAAAGAGACTGCACTACAGTACTTGTAATAGGTGAATTGAAAAATACTATTTCTTTTGTTTTTTTACAGCGCAAATATTTGTAATAAAAAATATAAAGTGAGCACTGTAGTGTTATAATAAAATCAATATATTTTAAAATGTGGAAAACATCCAAAAATATTTAAATAAATGGTATTCTATTGTTGTTTAACAGGGCAATTAATTGTTTTAATTGCTTGACAGCCCTACTTAAAATACAACTTGCCTTGTCTTGACTGGAGTTTCAGAAGAGGTTGGCTAGACTGAGCTAGCTAACACCATCAAACATTCCACCTTTAAATCCTGATCAAGACAAAACGTAACCCTTTTAGCCAGTCCCACCAGTAATGATGGATATACTGATCAACCTCAGCCCCTCCTCAGCGGAGACAAGTGCCTTAACCCCTCCCCAAACGCTAAAATCTTGGTGTGTTCCTATAATCACAAGCAACCCTAACCCATCCAGCTGCCAAATGTTCACACCTACAAAGGTGATTTGCTATGTGGGTTACAGAAATCTGCCTGAGGCCCAGCATGTCTAACTTTGCATAGGACACTAAGCACTGAAACAGTTGTCATTTATTACCCCTGAGGTGGCAGCACTGTGCTTCAGCAGTGTTTCCTGTATGTGTAAATTGTTTCGATTAAAAGGTTTTAAGCAAAGTAGATATAAGGACCCCAATTCTCCAGTACAGCTGAAGAATGTTTGATGGAAGCATGAAGGGCTGTGTATGCAGGTGGCTCTGAGCTAACTTTGTGCTCTCTTGATCCTGGGGCTTTCCAGGCCCCAGGCCAGTTCTCAGAACAAGTCAGAGCAGTCTAAGGGCTGCTCTAATTTACACCAACAACCAACAGCCTGTAAGGCACATTATCGCAGGCAGGAATAAGCCCTCGTGTCAGGATGACTTGACCACTCTTCCTTTTCCCTAGCCAGGCCTCCCACACTGGCAACCAGCATGAGGCAGTAGAGTAGGCACCACAACATCACCCAAGGGTCCCCCATACAGGGGAAATCCTCTAATGTCTGGATCTGCCAGATTTAGGGTTGCTTTCTGGAGGAGCAGTGCAAATCAGCCCAACCATAAAATAGACTCTGGGTCAATATATTTCAGATATTACTGTTAAGGCATATTTAGGAAATCCCATTGTGCAAATAGAACAAAATTCAAATTACTTTATTTGCCTTGACTCAGTACAGTACTAAACACAAAAACCTCACATATTCATCACAGAGACGACAATCTTTGTCAATTAGTACTAGAATTCAATCCTTAAAGAGTCTGTTGTACAGTACTCTAAATATCTTTGACATTACTATGTCTTACTTTGTTTTAATGTATACCCCTTCACATTTGAATTCTGCCACTTTAGTTAAGTGCCTTTTATGAGTTATTGATGCTCCATGGTTTTGCTAGTACTTCATTCTTTACCATCTGTGACAAGATTTTTAATCTTTATACAAGAGAAACCAAGCACAAGCAAGGATGACCTGTCAAGAATACTTACAACTTTGTGGTTAACTCTCTCTTGAGTGTGATTTAATCGACATGGTGCTGCTTGACAGTATACAAGATACAGCAACATAGTAAAATCTACATAGTAAAATCTAGATATTAACCCTCTGATATTAACAAGTTAGATCACCTAAAATGCCTACATTTCTTGTTAAAAATTAGCAAGAAGAATGTTTCTGACCCGTGTTACAAAATAAAATATGGAGTTTATATTTTTTTAATGCTGCTAGATTTACCCTTTTAAAGTTTTCTGTTTATTAGCAGAACAGGTAGTACATGATCAGTGGCAGTGTGAATTTCCCCATGCTGTTCTGACAATGTGCCTCAACCCTCACTTAGAAGGGAGGACCTCTGAGGGAGTTTTGAGTCTTCATTGCAAATTCAGCCCTGGGCCTCTCCGTAGAGATTGCCAGGAAATGTGGGTGCCTCTTGCCAGGGGATTTTTTGTGATGTACTCATATCTCCATTAAGAACTGAAGTGTAACCACTAACCCATTGCTTATAAGTAAGGCTATGTTTATGACACGGAGGTCATGGAAGTCACGGAATCAGTGACTTCCAGAGACCTCCATGTGACGTTCTCTGCTTCAGCCCCAGGGGCTGCAGGACTCTGGAGCTGACAGCCAGTGGGGCCCTGGTAGGGTTCCAGGGACCGGCAACAGCCTCGCACGAGGGTTAGGGGGATGCCTCAGCGAGCGGCTGGGGTGTCCCATTTTCTCTTTGGGAAATATGGTCACCTTGCAGCTCCCAGCCACTGTGGGCAGAGGGAGAACCCTACAGCTCCCAGCCACCACTGTGGAGGGGGAAACCATGGAGCCACAGCAGCAAAAGTCACAGACAGGTCACAGCTTCTGTGAATTTTTGTTTATTGCCCGTGATCTGTCCATGACTTTTACTAAAAATAACCATGACAAAATCTTAGCCTTACTTATAAGCCAACAAATCTGCTCCTAGATACAATAGCGATGGGTGCTACAGAAAAGAACAGGTAGAAACATCCATTAGATACTAACTTTCTTTTAGTGAGGCTTGTAACCTGGGGGTCATCTTTGTCACCTTCATCCACAGATCCAGGCCAAGTCCAAATCTTGCTGATTTATTTTTCTCCACAACATTTTGAAGATCCAACCTTCTACCCCCAATGGCTAGTGCTCTCATCTATGTTCTGATCACCTCCAGTCTCTATCTCCACTTACACCTTTTAATACCATACCTCTCCTCCAGTCCATCAAAAATGTAAAATTATCCTCACCACCTGGCAATATGACTTCTGCTTTTTGAGGGCTTGATCCAAAGCCCACTGAAGGCAGAAGAAAGACTCCTATTGACTTAAGTGGATTTTGAATTAATCCACTGACTTCACTTTCTCCAACACTTCAAACATAACATTTGTGCCCCCTCATCTTCAAGGCCCTACATAACTCTGCTCTCCCCTTACATGTACAGCCTAGTCTCTTTCATATCACCCACCTACCCTCTCCACTTGCCAATGAGGCCAGTCCTGATGTCCTGTTGATCCAACTCTACCACAACCATGTCAGTGTCTTTATTCCATGCCACCCCCATTCTCAGGCAATAACCTTCTGATTCTGTTCCACCAACTAAGTAACCTCTGTTCATTCTATTCCTCCTTTAGATTCCCTTCTGTGATGCCTACAAGAGTGCGTCAATAACCATAATTATTTTAAATAAACACTTTTAATTGAGCAATCAAGATGTTCACAAACACAAACAGTGTAACAGCGCAATCTTTATGCTGTAACGTGTGGGCTAATTCCTCAGTCCCTCCTCTGCTGTTTATTACTCTCATTCTAATCTCAGATTAGATGATAAACTCCCCAGGAGAGGGACCCTGTCTTTCTTTTTGTTCTGTAAAGTGCCTGTCAATTTGCTTGGCTCTGTAAAATAATAATAATAAATATTGTGCATAAATTATAAGGATATCATTAACGACTGAAAATTCCTTTTACAGTCAAGACTATTTTAAAAGACTTTTAAAAAAATCAGATGTCAATTTCTGTATTCGGTGCCCAGTAATATCAATGGGAATATGAGGGTATTTTAGTGCTTTTAGAAGATTATTTGGTTAAAGGATTCATTTACAGCTTTCCCTTAAAGGACTGCTGCCACACTCCACTAAATTTAGAACCTGAAAATATTCAGTTTAGTAGTTCTATAAAGGTGCTTAGAAACTTCAGAGTATGAATGTAAGTGACCTAGTTTAGTCTTCTAATGCAGCCAATAATCTCTCTTTAGAAAAAGTTTTCCAGGACATAGCAGTCTCAGGCTTCAGATGAATGTTGTGCATGCCTCTACTAGAGTTGAAGTCTACAATTTAATCTAATCTGTTTAACATCTGAGGATCTAGTTTTAGATTTTTGGCAGCTAACATATGCTCCCCCTGTGGCAACTACATAACAACATCATAGAGTTAAAAAAAATCCAGATCGGTTCAGGCTCAACTACCTCATGAAACTATTTTAAAATTCAAGCCAAACAAAACGGCAGTGTTTCAGTTTACTAGCATCATTTTGGTTCACAGCTGTTTCAAAAGGACACATTCTAAAGTTTTATGGCTTTCAGCACCTGCAGCTTGGATGAAAGTATTTATCCCACCTTCCTCGTAGAGGGCTACCTGTACCAAGGAAGAAAAATTGAGTGAGGAGGCAGTAAACACAGGGGGCCAAAATAACTGGTTTTGAAACCATTCTGTTATCGTGATGGAATGGAAAAAAATAAAATGGTAAAAAAGTTGCCAACACAAGAATAAAAGTCAACTGTAAAATAGGTAAGAATCTTCAGAATAGTAAGTTTCCTAAATTAAATATTTATAAACCTGGCATCAACATTTAGAATCTTATTTTTTTACTTAACTCTTTTTTAACAAGTTAATTTACTGTATGTGAAAGGGATCAGTCTGTTTAACCTCCAGTGTTAACGTACTTAGATTCTAAACTCTTTGGAGCAAAAATTGTGTTTTCACTATATGCGTCTACAGTGTCTAACAGGGACTTCAGTTGCTATCGTAATACAGATAATAATAAACGTAGGGTAAACAGTGAAGGTCCCTGAAAAAGGCCTGCCTGGGACAATAAAAGCTATACTTTCACTAAAAGGGGAAGGATTAAAAAGAAATTGGGGTCAATCAATTGGGGAGACAAAAGAAAAAATGAAGAGGGGGTAGGGCAGGGCTGGAAGTGTAGCACGAGAGGGTCAGTGGGGGATGCTGATCAGAAAAGGCTAGACAAGTGAAAGGAACCAGTTTATTTGTTCTTTGTGAGCTCACCCACATCCTTGTGATGATCTCACCCTTAACTGAGGACAAGGTCCACAATGACACAAGGGTCAGCTAAATGGCTTTGGATGACAACCCAGTGTCCCTGCAGCATTTGGCATGTTTTGGGTGGATTTCCTGCCAACTTTGTGGCTAACCCATTTGCCACTACCCCCCTCCCCTGATTGACTCTGGCCATTGGGCCACACTGCCTGGCAGTCAGTGGGTAGTCCTGTTGACTCCAGCCATTGGGCCATGCAGCCCTGAGGCTATGGGCAGCCATATTGACTTAACTGAAGGGCTACCAGATCCTTGCCCTACCCTTAGTGTGATGGGTGAAACACCCACTGCCCCACAAAGGAGTCAGTGGATGCTACTCATGGAAGCTCTGCCTGGACATGTGAGATGATTAGGGAAATAGGCTGTTTGTGACTGTGGGGGCTTCCCAGCCAGCCTTCTCCTCCTGAAGTGATGTTGTCAAACTGGTCTCTTTAACTATGGGACAATGGACTTCGCCTTCAATGTAAGGGAAACAGTAAGGGCAATGACAGTGCAAAGTTTTCCCCCATGGCCCACCAATGTGCCACTCAGACCAAGCTAGTGCTGAGAGAACAAGTAAACACACGTTCTCACCTCGAGGGCACCCCTCATTCCTGGATACAATATTGCAGGGGACTTGGTCTCTCACACCCCTCTAGTGGCCACTTTTTCAGCTACAGTGACCACTCCCAGAGAGCCTCTTCCACAGACTCTCATTGGGTCTACTGTGGCTCAGCCTTCCAGGCAACTGATGGGATAGTTCACACCACTTGTGGGATTAAGCTCTAAATAAAATATCCTTCACACCTTCTGGGCTTGACTCCTTTAAACAAAAGATCCTTTACCGTACCTGGGCTCAATTTCAATTCCCTCACCCTTGTAGGCCCTCATAATAGGATTCTTCTCTATTGGAGAGACCTCTCTCCTCCCAACTGACCTCCCTCAGTCTACTTATATGGCTTAGCTCCACCCCTTCTGGCCAGGAGACAATTAATTACTCAACCTTCAGATTCAGAGCATGATTAATTGCATTCTTTCATTTGCCTTGCAGGTGATGGAGTTAAGCCCCATCACAGGGAAGTTAAACTCCCATGTCCTTTTCATCTTTGGCCTTATTGCTGAGAAGGCCAGCTAGTGCTAGCTGTGGTCATGGTTTTCATCCTGGGTTGACTTGTCCACTAGGAATTGATATGAGACCACCAATACAGTTCATATAGGCCACAAAACAGCTGTCAGACTGCAAAGCTTTCAGGTGAGGTGAGGCGAGGCAAGGGGTAAGAGGGGAATTCTCCAAGAATATCAGAGCTGGTTGAATACCCCACAAAAAAAAGTCATAAAATTTGTTAATGAAAAATTGCTAAATTCATTGACTAACCAATATTGTTCTCACCATATCTAGAGAATACTCATCCAAATTTCAAAGCTAATTTGGATCCAAACATATTTTCCATTCCTTCATGTCACTTCAAGCTAAAGCTATAATCTTTTCATAAATAATTTTCAGACTAAGAATTATTACTGAAAGAAATTTGTGAATAATTTTTAATTACAAGTATATTCAAGAATTTCAGTCAGCTGATTTTTGTGAGTTGTTCACTGGCAATCTTCACTGTGTAAATAACTTAGAATAAATTATTTGTTCAATTGTGACTTGCGTTACTAATTTGGGCTGGATTCAAACCAGTAAAAAATCATGTATCCTGAAACTTAGCCCATCAGACACAGTTTGCCAAAAAGCTGATTTTTATGGAATATTTAGTATTTATAAATAAAATGCAATCGTATAAATAGCTGATAAGAATGAAAGTTTAACCATGCAGCCAGATTAAGTCATAGGCACTATAGACCTATGCAGTGAGGTCTGCCTGAGTCTGCAGAGAGCCTGGACTATTAGCTCTGAAAGGTGTGAACCACCTCATGTATCTCAATATGGTGATAACTCCAAGATCCACTACTCTGGGGACCCTGCTGCTGCTACTACGACCGCAGCAGAGGACAGAGGTGAGAGAATACATCCTGGTTGCTGCGGTAAATACTGGGAGGCATCCCTGCTTTTCTGTGGAGAGGAGAGAGGTCTTCTGTTACTCCTAAAGGGACAAGTCTCTGCTGCCACTTCCAGGGAAGTGGTGGGAGGAAATGCCACTTCTCACCCTCCGTCTTGAAGAACAAGAGGAATAAAATAAAAAACACACAGCAACCTAGAAAGGGTTTTACTAGAGCCAAATGAATTTTGCACATGAAAAGTCAGAAACCTCACAGTGTTTAAATATGGCATGCTAATAATCTCTCAGAAACTGTGATGATGATGATGATCCACACAGACTCCAAGGGTAGGATTAAGGATGATTGACTATGAAGCAAACCAAAAAACATGGTGGATTCCCCATTTCTCAAATCTACATATCAAGACTGGATGACTTTCTAGAAGACATGCTTTAAGCAAACACAAGTTACTGGGGTACAGGGGTAATTGAATTAAATTCTGTGGCCTGTGGCACACAAGAAGTCAGACTGAGCTAATGGTCTCTTCTGGCCTTAAAAACTATTAATCTATGAAGGGCACAGGATTATTTTCCAAGACTCCTCGACTTGGGTGGAGTTAATTACAATGTGGCTACAAAAGTTTGAAATTCCTAAATTTTAAATGGCAAAATGGTGAAAACAGACACTGAAAAATTGAACTGGGTTTATGAAAGAATAGTTCTGATTCTGAGCTGCATCTTTCAGGAGTTACGTTCCAGGAGGGAAAGGAGCAAAGATGGCTTTAAACTACCTTTGCATGCCCTCAGCTCTTGACCTGGCTGAGGGCCTTCACTTTCCTCCTCCCTGAGCTCAAGTGAGATTGGGGCAGCTAACAAGGAGCCCTTGTGTGAGAGAGGTACGGGGGAGTGTGTAGGGATGTATGTGTGTCACCCCTTCCTGTGTGAACCCTAAAGCCTTAAACATAAGAAAGTAAATCAAAAGAATCCAGCTATGCAGTATTTCTTTTTACCAGGGGCTTAGTCAACTTGATGTTAATTTGAACGCTTGTACTGCATAGTTCTAATTGATTGCCATTGAACTCACTTGAATGAGTAATTTTACCAGGTGTCCCATATTCAGCATTGGGAAATATGGTCACCCTACCTTTCTCATAATCCATCAGTGCAGGAAGTAGCTACCCATCGAGCCCTAGCTGATAGCCACTGGAATGTATACAGGAGCCACTTCTCTACAAGACAGTCCTGCTCCAGTGACAGTAGCAGCAGAGAGCCAGTGCCTGCCTGGTCCCCTCCCATGCTATGTAGTAGTAGCCATTGCAGTCAGCAGATATTGCCCCATGCCATGTAATTGGGTCCAGGAAATAAAAATCAGTTTTTTGCCAGCTGTCCTTTACGTTATGCCTTCAATATCATGGAAAATTTAACCTTTGGCAAAAATGGAGTGAGGGGGAAGTCACCTAAATGCCTGAGTTTGCAAGGGAACATTGCAGAGAACTGGAGGAGTGATGCTTACAAGCCTGGAAGTGAAGGCTGTCCCGGACAATCTGGAGAGGTTGAAACCCTCCACAGTGCGACATGCGGCAAACTGAGATGCGTTGGCAGTCTACGGCATCTTGCAGGGGAATATGAAGACACAGTCACTCAAAAGTTTCAAAAAAGGTTTGGTCCGTGCAAAACTGTCACATGGGAAAGGCACAGTTTCTTTATAAGGAAACCAGCGGCCAGCTGCAAGCCTTGACCAGCGTGTTACGGGTCTATGAAGCTTAATACTGGGAATAGTCAGACTAACTGGAGACCAAGTTATTTGTGGCATAACTGATAAGTAGGTCAAGGTTACTGCGAGAAGTGGACTTGATAGTAGATATTTGCAAGGTGAGTGAAAACTGTACGTCTCAAATGAACATGTGAGCAAGTATGACAGCCTCCTAGTAACCGAGCCACAGAGGAGCGAACTGGGGACTTCCAGAGCTAAAAGCATAAGGTGTTACAGCTGGAGCTGAACTTCCAAGGTGGGGAAAGAATAGGCAGCAGGGCATGTGTAACACACACTGAGCAGTGGATTACACAAGCGGTGAAAAAACAGAAGTCCATCGAATTATAAATCCATGCCAAGGCAAAATAACAGCATATAGTGCAAACAACTGGCAGAGATCATATTTGTTTGCAATAAAAGTGGAGGCAATCACATGACATAAGGAAATCCAGCATAAGGAGTGTAGGAGATACTGACTACTACTATATGAGAAAGGTAAACCTGTTGTGAACCATGCCATGTGACTGCAGCAATGAAATAAAGAGCAGTCTCTCACCAGCATACCTCTGGGGCACATGCTTCTAATCAGGAGCTACTTCAGGGCACTGTACCCAGGGACTTTCCCCAACTAGGACGCATCTGAGAGAAGCCCTTTTAACTGTGCTAGACTAACCACAATGTACGTTAGGCTTGTAACTACTGTTCTGATCTGGCATGAGGCCCCAACCCTGGCAACCAGGCCTAAGATATCAGCCACAATGTCTCCTCTGCTTCTGTATATAGCAGTATTGCCACCCTGGTTCATGACTAGAGCTCCGAGGCAGTAATACAAATAAATATAGTCATTAATAATAATAATAAATATAGCAAGAATTGGCAACACTGATGTTTGGCTCTGCAGAATGCTGCCTGCAGGAGTCTCTGTTTTGGGGCTATCCTCAGCATATTCACACACACACAACAATAGGAGAGAAGATTGATGCTGGCAGTGCTTAACATATACATTTAGGGCTAGATGCACAGTGGAATTTAGGTGCCTAAATCCAAAATTTAGATCCCCAAAAGCCCTGCTCAGCTACTGCCTAACCCTGTAGACATCTAAATTCCCTAAGCATTTATATTTCTGCTCGTGGGCATGTGCATAGCTGCCTAAATCCTGATATCCATTGCCTTAGCTCACGCCTAAGCCCCAGTGGGATTCACAAACTAAGCATTCTTCTGCTTTTCTCGGCTGTGAGGACCATAAGTGCCAACTCAGTGGGTGCTCCAGGGCTGCAGCACCCACAGAAAAAAATTAGCCAAGCTCCCTCCCTTCCCCCAGTGCCTCATGCCTGCCAGCGGCCGCACCGATCAACTCCTCCCTCTCCCTTCCTGCACCTCCTGCCCACCATGGAACAGCTAATCCACTGTGTGTAGGAGGTGCTGGGAAGGAGGGGGAGGAGCAGTGGCGGGGTGCACTTAGGGGAGTGGACAGAAAGAGGGGGGTAAGGGTGGGGCCTTGGGGGAAGGAGTGGAGTGGGAATGGGGGCGGGTCCTGGGGCTGAGCAGGAGTTGAGCACCCCTGGGGAAAATTGGAAAGTGGCATCCATGGTGGGGACTGTTCCAGTAGGCATACTCAGAGACCACCTCATAGAACACAAACTGAATTGAATCCCACACAAAATGAGGCTGGAGGAGAATTTAAAACAAAGTCTTGGGGCAGCTGCTGGCTGGGGAAGTGCTGCTGGAAGAAAGGGGAGATATCACTGGACAACTAGAATGAGCGCAGAGCCTCTATGAAGATGGCTCCATGCTTCTTGCTATTAGGGGCTGGACCTAAGGCCTTCTATAGGGCAAGTAAACCTTGGTCCCTCAACAGAGCAGTTTGGGGCAGGGGCTACTCTGTGCTCCAAGTCTCATGGAGATTTCGAACCTTGTAGCGCTCTCCTGCGGGTTTCAGAAGGCAATCAATCCCATTATTATTTTATTGGCATAAGGGAGCTCTTTTCTAGTACATGGTGATAGAGTAATAATCTACAATGTACAGTCTTATCACCATTTATAAGTGAATCATATAAAACTCCTCCATTATCGTACACCATAAAAAAAATTAAGCCACATGTACATTTTAAAAGGTAATTATTATATTAAAGAAATGAAACTGAATTCTGAAGGACTGCAGAATTCATTTATAACACCAGCGGCTGCACCAATTTATTCTTTCTATTAAAACAGTTTTTATGATTCCAGACTTGTATTTTTGTTAGAAAATAAAAGTTTAAAGCCAAGCACGGCTGCTGAAAAGTGCTAATAAAACCTGCATCTGCCTAGTAGGGCCAAAGAAGCTGGAGAGGTGGCAGATAGCAGCAGAAGAGGGCAGGGCAGATATGGAAAGCAGTAACAGGAGAGGCAAAGATTTATAAATGGGTTCTTTGTGACCATGTGTTACAATCTGTATTTGTATCTGTGCAAAATTGTGATCAACAGACTGCAGTTCAGAAGAGGCTAACACATCATGATGACACCAGTATTGGGCACCAGAATCCTTGGATTGAATTACAGCTGTAATGCGTACAGTAGGCTGTACATAATTTGGTTATATATAAATCAAATGTGTATTTGGGAACTATAATTTATGCAATTAGGCCAAAGATGTATGTGCGTAACCTGTTATTAACTTTTTGAAAACAGTAGTTTCTTCTGAACGCGAATCAATGTAGTATTTTTTTTAAAAAAAAATCAGAATTAAGTTATGTAACAAAATATGTCCTTTATATGAAAGTAAAACAAGCTGACGGTTGCTTTCCTTTGTAAGCCAGATGTTTTAATTGTTAGATAAGCTCCTAATAGTTTGCTCTTTTTTGAAAGGAAAATAAACATATATGAATAACTTCTCCTTCCTCATGGTTTTCAGAGAAGCTACTTTTCTTGAAGATTAGGAGTCTTTTGGATTCAAGCCCTAGTTCCTCCTATATCTTCAAACTATGGTTTGAATTAGTTCTCTTTTCTAACAAAAAACTCCTGCTGTTCTTGACAATCTCTTAATTACTTTTCAAGCTTCCCCTGTTTTGCAAAACTCTGTGAAAATGTAACTGTGATGCTAATAAAAGCAATGGATTTTTTTTTCATTCGGACAGAAAAATACAAAATACAGAGGTGCGCATGAGATACATTGTAAGATAACATAAGTACAGATATGCAAACAATACTATAGAAGAGCCTTGTGTTAAGAAAACGTAGTTGGGGGAATTATTATACAACGGAGTAAAGGCGAAAGCATAGTGTGGATTTCAATCAGGATTCAATCGTGGGAAGTATTAGGAGCCAAAATTTGACAAATATATGTGTTCAAAATTCCATATCAAGATAACTCCATAATGCTGAAACTTCATCCTCTCGGAGGTCTAAGTAGAAATAACCTGTTTCCCCCAAGCTTCACAAAAACATAATTCTTAGATTAAAAAATACCCAACCTGTTTGTTCTACTACAACTGATACATGTGTTTTGGAGGCAGCCAGCAGCTTCCAATCTGTTATCAGGCATAAAGATTCTACACACATAGGCAGAGTTGCTTCAATATGAGCTGCTGTCTTTTTGAGAGCAAATACAGACTTCAAGGCCTGCTCAGCCAAAATTATACAGCTCAAGACCAAAAGGAAAAAACAGCAGAGAGCTGCAAACGATTAGTGAGTGCTCATGTAAATTATTTCTCTGTCTTCCTCAGACCACAATTCTTTATCCTGCAGCTAATCCTCTCTGTACCCCATACCCAGAGGGGAAAAAGCCTGTGCATCCCCAAACTAGGGCTGATGCTAACCTACGCTCTACAGCCCCATTATGGAGAGGTGGATGGATTTGGAGTAGTTGCGTTGCCTTGTCCCATTAACTGGGGTCAGCAGTGCAGACCCATAGAGCAGGTGTGATTGGCACAACTTTTACAAACCATCTGGCCCGGCCTGATAGTCTTGTTTTGAAATCAAAGTTTTCCTTCTTCTCCGGGAGCTATCTGCGATGACTGATGAACCCCACTTTTCTGAGAAAGGCATAGAGAAGTGAAGTAACTTACCCAAGGCGACCCAGCAGGTCCATAACCGAGCTAGGAATGGAACCCAGGTTCCCCAAGTCATAGTCCTGCACCCTCTCTACAGTACCACGCTGCCTCCGGGATAGTTGATGAGGGTGTTTTAAGCTAACAGATAGGTAGATTTGGAAACTCTCCCCCAGGATCACTAGTGCGGGACAGTTGAAGGATGCTCCTACCCTAATTTCCCAAGTTGGGGGGAACCCTGAGCCCTATGACTTTTGTGTGGGTTCCATCCTCACCCACTACGTCCATTTCAGCTGCCATTTGAAACTCAGCAGGTAGGGTCATCCCTTTAGAATTTCTTTTTTTGGTGACCACTCACTCTCTGCAGTAAGCATTTGGGGATACTGTGAGACTTACATTATCCTGTAGTGGAAATCAGAGAGAAGGCAACTGAGATGTGCTAAAAATTATGCCAAAAAATGTCAGAAATTGCTTTGCATTCATACCCCCGATCCTCATGGTTATCCACTATCACTTATTCTAGTGCAAATCCAGAGCAACTTCACTGAATTCAATGGAAGTACTCTAGATTTACCCAGGTTTAACTGCAAACAGAGTTTGTCCTACTGGGTATGGCTCAAGGACCCATTGTACAGAGCCCTTACTTTGAGAGAGACAGCATAGCCCTGATCTGCTGCATAAGGGCCTTATCAGGTGCAAGGGACCAGGGTATTTGAATGTTTATAAGGAGAACCTCTCTGAAGCCCTTGTTCTACAATCAGACATTTGCCAGCTGCAGTTGGTGCTGACATGGAGACCTCAAAGTGCATGGGCTGCAGGTACTGCTGCCTGGAAGACCAGTACTGTAGTTTGCTATGTTTCCCTCTGGCGAATTAGGCAGCTTTTCAGAGGTATTATACCAAATTAAACTGTCTTCCTCGACGTCTCGCATCTTTCTGCCCTTTTTCTCTGGTTATATTAGTCTTGTGCAAATGGGACCACTGTGGTGAGGCGCTATTGTATCATACCACTTCCTCCCGGCACATGGCTTTTTTAGAAATTCGTTGCATTAACTGATTTGTGCCTCTGCTCTCCATTGCTCAGCACACGAGCCAAGGCAGCGTGCAGCCCGCAGTTATGATTGTTTAGTTCTGAAGGTGAAGTGGAAAACGAGTCAACATCAGTGTTTTGTTAACATTAAGTCTATGTGCTAAAGGGAACTTGCCAAAAGAATCATAGAGTATCAGGGTTGGAAGGGATCTCAGGAGGTCATCTAGTCCAACCCCCTGCTCAAAGCAGGACCAACCCCCAACTAAATCATCCGAGAAAGAATACAACAAAGGCTGGTTGCTGTGCTGACTGTTTGTTCTCAGGAGACTGATTTGCTGACAACACCAGCACTGGCAGATCTGAATGTTCCTCTTTTGGTTCCTTTGCTGCAATTTAGATTGCACAGTTGCAGTTCATTTCACTGCTCTGACCAATGGGGGGCGGGGGGGTGTGTGTGTGAATTCTTTTACATGTTTTTTTCTGGAAATTGAAACTAAATTAGAATTGGTGCTCTGTCAAGAATGGAGAAGCTTCTACCATCATGAATGTACATTTCGAGCCAAATCCTCAGGTCCTCCCTGTGGACGATAAGTGTTTGCCCAAGTGTTGAGCTAATAGCAAGCAAGGACCTCAGATTTGGCCCAATGAGTGTTAAAACTATTACTTTAACTTTCTTCCCTCCCAAAATGTGTAAGTGAATATAGTCCTTACAAAAGAAAACAATAGCACTGGCCTGAAGGGGCATAGTGCAGTTTTCCCTGTACTGCTGTGATGATATCAGCCTACCTGACTAGAGATTTCTAGTATGTGAAACTGTGCAATTATTTTCTATTGTACACAAACAGGGAGTAGGATGATCCCCCAAAATACTTTAACTCCTGTTTTATTTCATCTGTAAAAATTAAGTCTAAAGAAAGGAATTTTGATCTAAACAATGTAGTGCCCAGATACCACAGTGATTAGTACCAGATTAGATTAGTTAAAAAATGTGTTGTTCTCTTTGCTGCTTCTTTTTCAGTTCTAATGTAAAAAATGTATATCTACACAGATGGACCAAATAGTGGAAGCATGTATTTGTGCTATTCGTTAAAATTTTAATTTGACCATATCCATGATTCTTTTCTGTTTGCTTTCTGCAAACGTTTGAGTGCTTGCACATTTCCAGCCAGAATCTGCCCACTTTGCACTGCCTGAATAGTGAAAATGGACAGGGTGGTCTGGAGAATTTAATTGAAACTTTTGTGATTTGTTTCCAGACAATTCACAATCAGAAAAATTCACTGAGGAAAGGATTAATTATAAATTATTCAGCAAACTCTGTCTCACAAAATGTTGTCAGCATTGCATGGATATTCAATCTCATGAGTCCTGCTGACATTGGCAGGAAATGTATGTCTTAACCTCTGCTCACTGTTGTGAAAAAGTAGAGTTTTAAGTGGAATCAGTTTATAGAACAGGTCATTATTAGAGAAAATGCTTTTCCATATCAGCATTGTTTTAAAAAATATTGAGACAGGTGAGGGAGAAGGGTCTGTGGGAAAAAAAGTCTTCTGCTATCATTTTTATTTTGAAAACCTGGTTGTTTAAATGCTCTTCTTACTGTGTAGTAAAATTCGCTTCTAATTCATAGCCTGATTAACATGTGCAGTTCCAAATTCTATTTTCTGTTATCATTTTGCTGTGGAATACACTAGATAAAAATATAGACTAGTCTCGAATATAATTTTTTTAATCAGATTGTACAGTAACATGGTTTAATCCTGTCCACTCAGGCCAGGCCAAACTGGGCAGCAAATGAGTTTAGCAATGGTTATTAAATTCATTGGTTTGCGTAATGAGGATCAGAAGTACTTGGAAGTTCCTGCATCCCTGCCACATGCCCTCTCAACTCCTCCCTTCTCCCAGCCCCTATTTCTGGCCACTTCATTCCAAAAATAGTCAAGCGATAGACTAGTTTGCAGCTATTTTTACTGTCATTTGGGGGGAGGGGGGAATCTTCTTCAGAGACCTAGGTTGAAAAAGGAAATCAAAGCTATGGCTTAGCCTACATGAAAGATTAAATATTAATAGCTAAAAGTTCACTGAAGCTGAATGCTGTTTACAGAGCGGGACCCTGCCTGAGTGGATGCCAAAGAGATTGTGCTGTTTTCTACAACAAGGATCAAATTCCATTCTCATTTACGCTAGTGTGAATATGATTGTTAAATTCATCTGTATTTACACTGGTTTAATCAAGGGTCAGATTCTGCTACCCTTACTGACAGTAAATAATTAAGAAGCACTTTATTGTACTAGTGGCCATCTTACACTACTGTTACTAAGGGTATGTTTACACTCCAACTGGAGGTGTGATTGTAGCATGTGTAGACATACCCCCAAGCTAGCTTTGATCTAGCTAATGCTGCTACCTATAACTGTGAAGCCATGCTAGCACGGGTTGTACAGACCTGCCCTCGGTACTTACTCAGGCGGCTAACCTACACTGAAGTCTGTGCTGCTGTGACTTCACTTCTATTGGTACCCAAGCTAGCTAGAGCACACGTAGCTCAGGTATGTCCACACGTGCAGCAATCACATCACTGATTGCAGTGTAGACATGTCCTGAAAGTGGCATAAAGTGGCCCTGAGAGATTATAGAATCATAGGACTGGAAGGGACCTCAAGAGGTCATCTAGTCCAGTCCCCTGCACTCATGGCAGGACTAAGAACTATCTAGACCAGAGTTTCTCAAATGCGGCCACCATGGCCACATGCAGCCACCAGGGACTTTTCCTGCAGCCACAGCCTCCTGGGTGACAATGGGGGGGCGGGGGAGTAATCCTCCCCCAGGGCCACCAGCAGGGGCTGGTCTCTGTCCCCTTCTGGAGCCACAAACACTGTAGGAGCAGGCAGCTAGCGTGAGTTCCCCACCTTCCTGGGGACAGTGGGGCTCAGGCTTCAGTCTTAAGCCCTGGGATGGTGGGCAACAGGCTCTGGCCATGCGGCAGCAGGCTCCATCCCCCAGCCACAGGGCTCCGGGCTCACCCCCCGCACATCGCCCCTGGCCCTCGCTGCCTCCTCTAGTCCCCAATGGTGCACCAGGGCCCCAGGCTCTTGCTCTGGGCTCACCTCCCCCATCTCCCCTGACTCCCACTGCCTCCCATCTATCCCCTATTGCCCCTTGGCCCCCTACCCACCTCCCCATCCAGCGCTTAATTTGTCCCCCAGCTTGCTGAGGGGCTGAGTAAGTCTGCTATGAAAAGTGATATTGTTAGTATCACTTTTCACAGTCTCCCAGCTAGCTAGCAAGTCTGCTGTGAAAAGTGATATTAACAAATGTACAAAATGTCACTTTTCACAGCAGACTTACTAGCTAGCAAGTCTAAATAAAAAAAGGTAACCAAAAAAAAAAAGCAAAACATGGAAAGCACCTTATTTGTGTTTCTATTCTGTTTAGGTCCAGTAATGAACAGACAACTGTACATTATTTTTAATGATTGAGCCTGAAAAAAACCCCTACATAAATAAATTACAATGATTTGGACATGTATATGTGCATATTTATTTGTTTTTCCTGAAGTTAATTAAGTATTTTAGGAAAAATTGTCACAGCGGCCACCAGCAAGACCCCTGATCAAAACTACTGATCTACACCATCCCTGACAGGTGCTTGTCCAACCTGCTATTAAAAATCTCCAATGATGGAGATTCCACAACCTCCCTAGGCAATTTATTAGTGCTTAAACCACCCTGACAGGAAATTTTTCTTAATGTCCAACCTAAACCTCCCTTGCTGCAATGTAAGCCCATTGCTTCTTGTCCTAGCATCAGATGTTAAAAAGAACAATTCTTCTCCCTCCTCCTTGTAACAACCTTTTCTGTACTTCAAAACTGTTATCATGTCCCCTCTCAGTCTTCTCTTCTCCAGACTAAACAAACCCAGTTTTTTCAATCTTCCCTCATAGGTCACATTTTCTAGACCTTTAATCATTTTTGTTGCTCTTCTCTGGACTTTCTCCAGTCTGTCCACATCTTTCCTGAAATGTGGTGCCCAGAACTGGACACAATACTCCAGATGATGCCCAATCAGTGCGGAAGAATTACTTCTCGTGTCTTGATAAAAACACTCCTGCTAATACATCCAGAATCATGTTAGCTTTTTTTGCAACTGCGTTACACTGTTGACTCATATTTAGCTTGTGGTCCACTACGATCCTCAGATCTCTCTCCACAGTACTCCTTCCTTGGCAGTCATTTCCCATTTTGGATGTGTGCACCTGATTGTTCCTTCCTAAGTGGAGTACTTTGCATTTGTCCTTATTGAATTTCATCCTGTTTACTTCAGACTAGTTTCCAGTTTGTCCAGATCATTTTGAATTTTAATCCTATCTTCCAAAGCACTTGCAACCCTTCCCAGTTTGGTATCATCCACAAACTTTGTAAGTGTACTCTCTATGCCATTATCTAAATCATTGATGAAGATATTGAACAGAACCGGACCCAGAACTGATCCCTGTGGGACCCCACTCATTATTCCCTTCCAGCATTACTGTGAACCACTGATAACTACTCTCTGGGAACAATTTTCCAAAAAGTTATGCACCCACCTTATAGTAACTCCATCTAGGTTGCATTTCCCTAGTTTGTTTATGAGAAGGTCATGCAAAACAGTATCAAAAGCTTTATGTTAATGTCCTATAGTAAAAGGTCATGAAATACTCTTTTGCATCCCGCAGTTAAGATTGATCCTGTTTAATCTTATTTTGCTGCTTAAATCATATTGTGACAGAAGAGCATTGAATACAAAGCGATTTAGATACTTCCTGGTGACCACCATCAGGGAAGATGATGGAATCATTGGTCTGATTATGTCTACACTACGGAATAAGGTCGAATTTATAGAAGTCGTTTTTTTAGAAATCGGTTTTATATATTCGAGTGTGTGTGTCCCCACAGAAAATGCTCTAAGTGCATTAAGTGCATTAACTCGGCGGAGTGCTTCCACAGTACCGAGGCTAGCGTCGACTTCCGGAGCGTTGCACTGTGGGTAGCTATCCCACAGTTCCCACAGTCTCCGCTGCCCATTGGAATTCTGGGTTGAGATCCCAATGCTGATGGAGCTAAAACATTGTCGCGGGTGGTTCTGGGTACATATCGTCAGGCCCCCGTTCCCTCCCTCCCTCCGTGAAAGCAAGAGCAGACAATCGTTTCGCGCCTTTTTTCCTGAGTTACCTGTGCAGACGCCATACCACCACAAGCATGGAGCCCGCTCAGGTAACCGTCACCGTATGTCTCCTGGATGCTGGCAGACGCGGTACTGCATTGCTACACAGTAGCAGCAACCCATTGCCTTGTGGCAGCAGATGGTACAGTACGACTGGTAGCCGTCCTCGTCATGTCCGAGGTGCTCCTGGCCGCGTCGGCTGGGAGCGCCTGGGCAGACATGGGCGCAGGGACTAAATTTGGAGTGACTTGACCAGGTCATTCTCTTTAGTCCTGCAGTCAGTCCTATTGAACTGTCTTATGGTGAGCGGGCAGGCGATACGGATTGCTAGCAGTCCTACTACACCGTCTTCTGCCGAGCAGCCATGAGATGTGGATGGCATGCAGTCCTTCTGCACCGTCTGCTGCCAGCCAAAGATGTAAAAGATAGATGGAGTGGATCAAAACAAGAAACAGACCAGATTTGTTTTGTACTCATTTGCCTCCTCCCCCATCTAGGGGACTCATTTCTCTAGGTCACACTGCAGTCACTCACAGAGAAGGTGCAGCGAGGTAAATCTAGCCATGTATCAATCAGAGGCCAGGCTAACCTCCTTGTTCCAATAAGAACAATAACTTAGGTGCACCATTTCTTATTGGAACCCTCCGTGAAGTCCTGCCTGAACTACTCCTTGATGTAAAGCCACCCCCTTTGTTGATTTTAGCTCCCTGAAGCCAACCCTGTAAGCCGTGTCGTCAGTCGCCCCTCCCTCCGTCAGAGCAACGGCAGACAATCATTCCGCGCCTTTTTTCTGTGCGGACGCCATACCAAGGCAAGCATGGAGGCCGCTCAGCTCACTTTGGCAATTAGGAGCACATTAAACACCACACGCATTATCCAGCAGTATATGCAGCACCAGAACCTGGCAAAGCGATACCGGGTGAGGAGGCGACGTCAGCGCGGTCACGTGAGTGATCAGGACATGGACACAGATTTCTCTGAAAGCATGGGCCCTGCCAATGCATGCATCATGGTGCTAATGGGGCAGGTTCATGCTGTGGAATTCTGGGCTCGGGAAACAAGCACAGACTGGTGGGACCTCATAGTGTTGCAGGTCTGGGATGATTCCCAGTGGCTGCGAAACTTTCGCATGCGTAAGGGCACTTTCATGGACCTTTGTGACTTGCTTTCCCCTGCCCTGAAGCGCATGAATACCAAGATGAGAGCAGCCCTCACAGTTGAGAAGCGAGTGGCGATAGCCCTGTGGAAGCTTGCAACGCCAGACAGCTACCGGTCAGTTGGGAATCAATTTGGAGTGGGCAAATCTATTGTTGGGGCTGCTGTGATGCAAGTAGCCCACGCAATCAAAGATCTGCTGATATCAAGGGTAGTGACCCTGGGAAATGTGCAGGTCATAGTGGATGGCTTTGCTGCAATGGGATTCCCTAACTGTGGTGGGGCCATAGACGGAACCCATATCCCTATCTTGGCACCGGAGCACCAAGCCGGCGAGTACATAAACCGCAAGGGGTACTTTTCAATAGTGCTGCAAGCTCTGGTGGATCACAAGGGACGTTTCACCAACATCAACGTGGGATGGCCAGGAAAGGTACATGACGCTCGCATCTTCAGGAACTCTGGTCTGTTTCAAAAGCTGCAAGAAGGGACTTTATTCCCAGACCAGAAAATAACTGTTGGGGATGTTGAAATGCCTATATGTATCCTTGGGGACCCAGCCTACCCCTTAATGCCATGGCTCATGAAGCCGTACACAGGCACCCTGGATAGTAGTCAGGAGCTGTTCAACTACAGGCTGAGCAAGTGCAGAATGGTGGTAGAATGTGCATTTGGACGTTTAAAGGCGCGCTGGCGCAGTTTACTGACTCGCTTAGACCTCAGCGAAACCAATATTCCCACTGTTATTACTGCTTGCTGTGTGCTCCACAATATCTGTGAGAGTAAGGGGGAGACATTTATGGCGGGGTGGGAGGTTGAGGCAAATCGCCTGGCTGCTGGTTACGCGCAGCCAGACATCAGGGCGGTTAGAAGAGCACAGGAGGGCGCGGTACGCATCAGAGAAGCTTTGAAAACCAGTTTCATGACTGGCCAGGCTACGGTGTGAAAGTTCTGTTTGTTTCTCCTTGATGAAACCCCCCGCCCCTTGGTTCACTCTACTTCCCTGTAAGCTAACCACCCTCTCCTCCTCCCTTCGATCACCGCTTGCAGAGGCAATAAAGTCATTGTTGCTTCACATTCATGCATTCTTTATTCATTCATCACATAAATAGGGGGATGACTACCAAGGTAGCCCAGGAGGGGTGGTGGAGGAGGGAAGGAAAATGCCACACAGCACTTTAAAAGTTTACAACTTTAAAATTTATTGAATGACAGCCTTCTTTTTTTTGGGCAATCCTCTGTGGCGGAGTGGCTGGTTGGCCGGTGGCCCCCCCACCGCGTTCTTGGGCGTCTGGGTGTGGAGGCTATGGAACTTGGGGAGGAGGGCGGTTGGTTACACAGGGGCTGTAGTGGCAGTCTGTGCTCCAGCTGCCTTTGCTGCAGCTCAACCATACACTGGAGCATACTGGTTTGATCCTCCAGCAGCCTCAGCATTGAATCCTGCCTCCTCTCATCACGCTGCCGCCACCTTTCAGCTTCAGCCCTCTCTTCAGCCCGCCACTTACTCTCTTCAGCCCGCCACTTACTCTCTTCAGCCCACCACCTCTCCTCCCGGTCATTTTGTGCTTTCCTGCACTCTGACATTATTTGCCTCCACGCATTCGTCTGTGCTCTGTCAGTGTGGGAGGACAGCATGAGCTCGGAGAACATTTCATCTCGAGTGCGTTTTTTTTTCTTTCTAATCTTCACTAGCCTCTGGGAAGGAGAAGATCCTGTGATCATTGAAACACATGCAGCTGGTGGAGAAAAAAAAAGGGACAGCGGTATTTAAAAAGACACATTTTATAAAACACTGGCTACACTCTTTCAGGGTAAACCTTGCTGTTAACATTACATACATAGCACATGTGCTTTTGTTACAAGGTCGCATTTTGCCTCCCCCCACCATGTGGCTACCCCCTCAACCCTTCCCCCTCCCTGTGGCTAACAGCGGGGAACATTTCTGTTCAGCCGCAGGCAAACAGCCCAGCAGGAATGGGCTCCTCTGAGTGTCCCCTGAAGAAAAGCACCCTATTTCAACCAGGTGACCATGGATTATATCTCACTCTCCTGAGGATAACACAGAGAGATAAAGAACGGATGTTGTTTGAACGCCAGCAAACATACACTGCAATGATTTGTTGTACAATGATTCCCGAGTACGTGTTACTGGCCTGGAGTGGTAAAGTGTCCTACCATGAAGGACGCAATAAGTCTTCCCTCCCCAGAAACCTTTTGCAAAGGCTTTGGGAGTATATCCAGGAGAGCCGCGAATGCCAGGGCAAAGTAATCCTTTCACATGCTTGCTTTTAAACCATGTATAGTATTTTAAAAGGTACACTCACCGGAGGTCCCTTCTCCGCCTGCTGGGTTCAGGAGGCAGCCTTGGGTGGGTTCGGGGGGTACTGGCTCCAGGTCCAGGGTGAGAAACAGTTCCTGGCTGTCGGGAAAACCGGTTTCTCCGCTTGCTTGC
Organism: Natator depressus; assembly: GCF_965152275.1. Classification (NCBI taxonomy): domain Eukaryota; kingdom Metazoa; phylum Chordata; order Testudines; family Cheloniidae; genus Natator; species Natator depressus. The sequence continues at coordinate 195,392,405 of NC_134235.1, read as the reverse complement.
TGTGAGCTATCTACAACCTCGTCATCATCATCATCTTCTTTGTCCCCAAAACCTGCTTCCGTATTGCCTCCATCTCCATTGAAGGAGTCAAACAACATGGCTGGGGTAGTGGTGGCTGAACCCCCTAAAATGGCATGCAGCTCATCATAGAAGCGGCATGTTTTGGGCTCTGACCCGGAGCGGCCGTTCACCTCTCTGGTTTTCTGGTAGGCTTGCCTCAGCTCCTTCAGTTTCACGCGGCACTGCTTCGGGTCCCTGTTATGGCCTCTGTCCTTCATGCCCTGGGAGATTTTGACAAAGGTTTTGGCATTTCGAAAACTGGAACGGAGTTCTGATAGCACAGATTCCTCTCCCCATACAGCGATCAGATCCCGTACCTCCCGTTCGGTCCATGCTGGAGCTCTTTTGCGATTCTGGGACTCCATCATGGTCACCTCTGCTGATGAGCTCTGCATGGTCACCTGCAGCTTCCCACGCTGGCCAAACAGGAAATGAGATTCAAAAGTTCACGGTTCTTTTCCTGTCTACCTGGCCAGTGCATCTGAGTTGAGAGTGCTGTCCAGAGCGGTCAAAATGGAGCACTCTGGGATAGCTCCTGGAGGCCAATACCGTCGAATTGTGTCCACAGTACCCCAAATTCGACCCGGCAAGGCCGATTTAAGCGCTAATCCACTTGTCAGGGGTGGAGTAAGGAAATCGATTTTAAGAGCCCTTTAAGTCGAAATAAAGGGCTTCATCGTGTGGACGGGTGCAGGTTTACATCGATTTAACGCTGCTAAATTCGACCTAAAGTCCTAGTGTAGACCAGGGCTGAGGCAAGGCTGTGCAAGCATGCAGTCTGTGAGAATTGCCTGCAGTGGATAAAGCAGCATCCTCTCAGTTGCTGTGCTGTGCATCATTCTTCGAAGTATTCCCTAAAGATGAGCATGCTACCCATCTGAAACAAGTGTGGGTAAAGCTTATTACGATATCACATTACCACTATTGAGCTGTTTCAGCTTAAAATCAGCAGTGGACCCTTTGTTTGTATATCTTGTTTCTCAACGTAATGATAAATTTTTAAGGAAGAGAAGGAATGCTCCATGAAAATGTGTTAAGGAAGACATGATAGATCATCTGGTGAATATATATTTAGGGCTAGGTTACACAATTGGAATAAAGATTCTGGAAATATGTATAGTATTTATAGTTTGACTGGAGAGAGTGCTTTTGTTCTGCATCTGAATCCACTCTTAGAAATTACGTTATTAAGTTACAGAGGGAATTTTTTCCCCCAGTTTATAAGAATACAGGTCACAAACTGGCTTCCTGTTCATTAAGGCCCTGATTCAGAAAAGCATCCCAATTCAGTGCTTAAGTGCTGCCCTGAACTGGGGTGTAAGAGCTAAAGTGTGGAATTACAATCTGCCCTGCAGAATGTAGATGTGTTGCCCCAGAAGCAGCACAAGGAAAGGATCATGCTTCAGAGAGGCACAGTTCTTTCTCTTTTTCTTTGCTCATACACTGCTGATCAGACCCATGCTGGCTGGTGCACTGGAGACAGAGTCAAGACTCCCCACTCACTTATTTGAGGGGTGCAGAGCCTAAGAAGGTAATTCAGGGGCATTGGGGGAATGGGACTTACTTCTCCTTTGGCTCCATGTGGCCACATTTTGGCCCTAATATATGGAATGGTTTCTGTCAGGCTATGAGACTGAGCCCTAGGCATAGAACCCCAATATTTCATTACAGTGTTACTCATATTAGACATGAACTGCCATACTGGTATTTGACATCCAACCTTTCGACACTGCTAGTGCTATCAATATCTTTGGCGACTTCCAGCACTAGAATCTAAATTGTTTCACCTCTGAAGGTTGTCATTGGTGGTACTTCTAATGCTGGATATTAGCAATGCTGCTAAGGTCTCATGCAGGAGTTCTCAAACATTTTTATGGTGTGGGTCATGTTAACAGAGCTATTGACTCATGGAGAACTTCCTGTCTCGTTCACAACTACATGGGCCTGCTCCTTCATGATTTCATAACATCTGTGGCCACTCCAGCGATTGGTTATGTTAAAAATACTATCAGAAAAGTATTTGATGTATTTTAGCTGTCTTTTAATGCAATTTAGCAGCTGGAAACAAGGAAGAGATCAGCATTATGTAATCAGCCAAATCTCCACAGACTACCAGCAAATTGTCCACGAGCCACAGTTTGAGAAGCACTGGTCTAAGGCAATTCTTATTACTTATTATTTGTATTATTGTAAAAGCTCCAGTCATGGACCATGACCCCATTTTGCTAGGCTTTGTACAAGCACAGAACAAAAAGTCCCTGCCCCAAAGATCTTACAATTTAAGTTTACCACACCTGCGAGGGGTAAGTAACCAAGGAGTTGGATTAGGAGGTGCAAAAATAATCAAGAGAAAGAGAGATGCCAAGAGAGTGACTGGCAAAGGGAAGGGAAGCAGCGAAGGAGGCAAGTGGGAAAAGGTTGAAGGAAGAAGACAGGCAGGAAACCAATGAAGGGCTGAGGCGGGTCATTGCTGTGGAGAAAGAATGGCAAAGAATGAGTATGAAGGTAAGAGGGAAGTGTGAAGGTGAAGGAAAGGGGAGAAGAGATAAAAGGGTGCAAAAATGTGCCAGAAGCCAATGGGAAGATATGTCAAACAAGACAAGGCCCCCAGATGTTCCTGTTATTCATCACATCCTGTTTCTCCCCACACAACTCTCCTTCACTTTTCTTAGCATGTTTAGGTTTATTTTTTTAAAGTTGAAAACGCTCAGATCTATCTGTTTTCTCGAGTTAGTGAGCAAAAAGAGAACTTCATTCCAGATGCCAAAAGCCATTTATTACTAAATAAATAAATGAGATCCTAAACTGACAGACAAGTCAAATTTATAACACATCATCTGTTTTGTGAAAGCGATAAAACACATTCTGCATACATCATCATAACCTGTCTCATTCTGCCTAGACTCCCAAGTTTTTAGGGCCAAATTGTGGCTGCCCCTTACACAGGGCTGCAGAGTACAGGTTGCAAGGAATCTCCCTGTCACTCCCAATGCCTATTTAGCAGCCAGACGCAATTGCAGGGCCTGTGTTCAGAGGTGCTCAGGGACTGCCCTGTCCAGACATCTCTAGGAGGTGCAAAATGTCGCAAAAGGATCAGGTGAGGATATAGGGCTATGGCTCCGCCATTGGGCTCACTGTGGGGGAGAAGGCGTCTACAGTTTGGTGCAGCCTGCGTGACCCTTTTGTGTACAACGAAGTTCTAAAAGGGACTGGAAGCATAAAAGGGGAGACTTTGTTCATGCACAGTCCCTCCCGATCTGCCCCAGGAGTGGTGAGGCTCTTGAATAATGAATAACCATTTGGTGTTTAGCCCACTCACTTAGGATTTCTGAGTTCCCATAACATTTCTCAAAGCGTATGCTCTGTTGTTACTGAAAATGCAAACTGCCACCTGAGATCTCAGATCTTTATTTCCCCCTATTCTTGGAGTGAAAAGTGTAGCAAAATTCAGCTTTGTAACTGCACTCTGGAAAATGAAAGTAAACCAGTGCTCTTGTAGTGTTCACTTTCATTTTCAAGAATTATAATAATTATACTTTACACCTTGATCTGAGGCTCTCAAAGTGCTTTACACACATCAGTTAATTAATTCTGCTTTTCATAGGAACTGGGTATTATTATCTCTGCTTTGCAAAAGAGAAACTGAGGAAGATAGCAATTAAGTGACTCGTCTGAGGTCAGACAGTCAATCTGCCTAGGTCTCCACCCCCCATGCTTAACGGAAAAGACCATTCTTCCTCCACAATGTTCACCGCGCAACCTGAAACCACATGAAAGTAACCTTGTTTAGGGTTTCAATACAAACTCAAGACTCAGTGCAGCTTTGCCAACAGGCTTGTTGTGACATTTGTGAACTTTTAGAGTAAATCTAGACCCAGGATTGAGCAAACCTGGCCAGATATGTGGCTTGGTAACCAACCATGTAAAATATATGAAAATGGATTATATTTTGACTGAGTTTGGTTTGACTTTTGACATTTAAACCCAAAGGCATACTTGAGGGTGTAAACTCTTATGAATCAACAACAGCCTTGCATAGCCCACACAGTTTTGCACAGTTCTCTATTTTTGCTATAAAATGTAATGGTGCTTTGGGGCAGAAACAAAGAAAACCTGAACTCTCATGTCAGAACTATGGTTTCAAATGAAACATACAATTTAAGGTGCATATTCCCCAGAGTGTATTCAGGCCTGTTTTATTAAAATACATAAATGGCAAATAATTTATAGCTTCTATAAAAGATTTTACAGTGGCAATTAGGACCTGATCCAAAGCCCATTAATGTCAATGGGAATAGTTCCATTGATTTAAATGGGCTTTGGATCAGGACCTACTAGGAATGTACACCATTCTTTGGGTCCTTGCACTATACAGAGAGGAGGGAGAAAATATGTGGATGGTCCATATGTGTCTATCTCACCTTCTGGGCTCCAACCAATGTATTTTTAATTGCCAGCAATGACCAGTCCATTATATTTAAATTGCCAGCCAATTTCTGGTTCATCATTTTCCTGAACTCAGTAAGCAGATGTACAGGCAGCTGGGATACTCACAGCGTCTCTGTCTTTTCACCTCATGGGAGATGAAATGGAGCAAACCATCTAGCTGGTCTCCACTGCACTAAGGAATTCTAGGCAAGTAAAGCAGTGCACCCAGAGCTGAAGACTCACAGGTGTGCAAAGCTACCTTTGAAATTCTTCTAAAAACAAATGATATCTTCTATTGTCTCAAAGGAATAATAAACTGTGGCTGGCTGATTGCAGAATATAATAATCAACCATCTGAATTAGTAGACATTCCTAGGAGTGACGGTCTTCTGCTTTTCCAGACAGGATTTGTAAAGATAACATTACTCAATATCTAAAGAACATGGCTCTACAGTGCATTACTATATGACAGCTATATTAACTGAAGTTAGAAATTGTTAGATTCAGAGTTACACTCCGTCAGTGTATTTAGTCACAATAACACTCTTATTCAAAAATAAATGGTTATTGAAAGCCATTTCCACTAATACGATACTTCAGGAACTTTTAAGGAAAAGAAATCTTCACAGTAAGTGGCACTTCATTTGTAATATCAAGCATCTTAATCTCATTTGGGTTGATCTGGATACTTGGATGTCTTAGACACTGTATTAGTATTCAGTTTTACAGCATATTTGAATCTCTGCTACTTTCATTATTCTGACATTTATTTTACTGTTTTGACCTTGTAACTAAAATCTAGAAGTCAGAGGACCCTCCCGCACACACACCCCATGAAATCTGAGTAGGCACTAAACATTCCATCAGGATTGCGTCCCAAAAGACACAAATGGAAAATCAAAATAAATTTAAAAGAGAAAGTAAAAACAGTGCGCCAGATTCTCTACTACCTTCCATTTGTGCAATGTAAATGTAAAATGTATCAGAGTTTTACAGCCACTTTGCACAGATAGAAATGGCTATATAAGATGCAAATGTAGAAGAGAACCAGGTCCAGCTAGTGTAAACCATTGCAATAAGTATAGCTAGATGGGCCTAAACTTAATTATAGGGATGAGCACAATTTTAAAATCTGCTCTCATCTATGTTGTCTTTCACCAAACTCTTTCTCTCAGAATCACAGGTGCAGCCAAGTATCACAAAGATATGAATGTGGATCAAGTTCCAGAATATTTTTTAATATGAAAAACAGGCTTTTTTTCTTCTTCCAGATCCCACCCAATACTTCCTTGTAGCCCGTTTAAATATTATGACCTCTTTTCAAACCAAGTACCCATAGACCACAAGAAGTATGCTCCGTCCTTTTTCTTATAGGTTAATATTCAAATGTCCAGTCTTAAACTAGCATTTGAGCATTGCATCATAACTGGCCAAGCTTTAGAGTAGTAGAGCTGGTCTGAGTTCAGTTTCGATGACATAGGTCCTACTGATGGCCAGGGGTCTATTTCTGGTGCTCAAGAGATACCACTAAATTGTGCCCTTTGAGGGCAACTGTGTGAAAAAGAAAAAAATGTATTTTTATTTGTAAAGAGAAAATGTGTTTCCCTGAGCCACAAGTTGCAATTTTTAAATTGAAATATTTTAATCAACCCCATCACTATGGGGAGGTAGTAGAAAGCACTGCCTCCCACAGGTCCTGGAACTAGGGGTGCCGGCAGTGCTGACGCACCAAGTGGCTTGAAATGGATTCCATTATATACAGAGTTTACAGTTTGCTTCAATGGCTCTGGGTAACCCCACTATACAAATTGTTCTAGCACAGGGGTGGGCAAACTACAGCCCGTGAGCCGGATCCAGCCCATCAGCTGTTTTAAGCCAGCCCTCGAGCTCCCGCTGGGGAGCGGGGTCTGGGGCTTGCCCTGCTCCAGCACTCCGGCACTCTAAGCGGGGAGCAGGGTGGGGGGCACTCCACGCAGCTGGCGAAAGCAAGCCGCATGGCCCGCCTCTGGCACTCCAGCCTGGGAGCAGGGTCGGGAGCCTCTCCACGCGGCTCCCGGAAGCTGCGGCATGGCCCACCTCTGGCTTCTATGCTCTCCAATGGCCCCGCTCCAGTGGCCCCCTCCGGCACTCCAATGGGAGCTGCAGGGGTGGTGTCTGCAGATCGGGCGGCATGCAGAGCTGCCTGGCTGCACCTCCGCATAGTAGCCAGAAGGGGGATATGCTGCTGCTTCTGGGAGCTGCTTGAGGTAAGCGTGGCCCAGAGCCTGCACCCCTGAGCCTCTCCCATGCCCCAACCCCCTGCCTCAGCCCTGATCCTGTTATGCAGATAAAACTACACAGGATCGTTTCAGGGGACAAGACAAGATTTCACGTTTATTGTAACACAATTTGATTTATGACCAATAACTAATATCTAATATGTGTACACACACACACACACACACACACCACACACACACACACACGTTCTGCAGCTGCTGTTTAGTTACCAGTCCTGAATGTAGCTTGAGTTCGTGGCTTGGGTTTGTAGCTTGTTGCAGCTAACAGGCCAGGAAAGCTGGGCACAAGGAAGAGCTGGGTCTCTGTTGGGCATGCACCAATGCCCGTCCATGTTGGCAGCAGAATGTTACCCACCAAAGTCTTCCATCTCATCATCCTTTTTGTAGGCTTTAGTTTGAATCCAGAGTCTATAGGTCTTGCTGTGTCAAGCTGCCTCTGGGTTCGGTGTGATTGATCACCCGTCAATTGCAGACATGACTTTCAGCCTGGGACCTGGCTTTGATGTTTCTTCAATTGTACTTTTGTTCTTTTCTTTTTAGGGTTGACTCTTCTTGCTTTGTCAGGGCTGTTGTCTGCATCTTCAGCCGTTGATGTTTACACTTTATTTCATCAGGACAGGCTGGGGCTGGAGCTTGATTCCATCATCCATACATACCTCATTCACACATCTAAACTACACTAATAAGATTACATCAGAGTTTTGCAAAATGAATGTTCCAGCAGGGTTTACAAAATGGAGTGAGCATTTTAAAATGGAGTTTGGGACAAGTTAAAACTGAGTTTGAGTTACAATATGGACAAGTGTAAGGAACGGCAAACAGTGAGCAGAAGTTACAATGTTGAAACAGTGCAAGTTTCAGTGATTTAAGCAGCAATTGAATTGAAAGTGAAACTCAATTAGCCAGTTATTAGGGTAACCGGTTTTATGAATGAGTGTTGTTGTTTCATTCGTAAAACTTTGCTTATGAAGTTATATTATAAAGTGAACAATTAAAAACAATTTCATTGATCAGTTCTACAATCCCCCTCTCACCCTCCAAACCCCTCAGTCCCAGCCCAGAGCACCCTCCTATACCCCAAATTCCTCATCCCCAACCCCATCCCGGAGCCCGCACCCCCAACAGAGCCCTCACCCCCTCCCATACCCCAACCCCAATTTTGTGAGCATTCATGGCCCACCATACAATTTCTATTCCCAGATGTGGCCCTTGAGCCAAAAAGTTTGCCCACCCCTGTTGCCTCTCAGTTACCTCTCACCACTTACTCTGCAGGCCCAGGAACAGCTATGATGCAATTTAAGAGAGCTCTACGCGGCTGCTGTCCCTTCCCTGTTCCAACTGCTCCAATAGCTCCTATGTGGGCCAACTGCTGCATTGCAGGGGAAGAAGGAGAGAAAAATTCTTGCTCCTCTCTTTCCTGCTTCCCTGATAGGCTGTGGGAACCCAAGGAAGCACAGGATAGGAGTTTGATGGGCTCTACCTGTGCTTAAGGGAACATGTAGCAAAGGACAGTAACACTCCCACCACAGTTACCCAGGACAGACCAGGAGAGGACAAAAGATGGAGAAACCAAGAATCAACAACCAGTTATGGTTCCCCTACTTGGCCCTAGGCCTGGCATCTGGTTAGAGCAGCTGGTGGCTGCCCTAACTTACATAAACTGGTTATGGTCCCCAATCCTCAATAAACCAGTGGGGATAATTGGAGTGTATTGAACTCCAGCCACTCCCCTTTCCCAGCCCCAGTATACCTCTGCCCACCTTCAACATCCCCATTGCACCAGGATCTGCAGGGAGAGAGTATAAGAGTTGGCTATACTGTCTTGATGCCATTGGGGACTTCCCTTTCTCTAGGGGAATCCCCAGCAGAGAATTTGTGGGTAATTTCTGTTTCCTTTACACTGCCTAAAGCAGCACAAAGGAAGAGGGCCAGAGCATACAATCTGCTTGAAATATTGATTGTTGCCCCTGACATTTTTGAAATATATTCAGCTCTCATGCTGGAAAGGTTGGACACTGATTTCTTTTGTTGTAGAAACCTTCTCCTCAACCACACATAACCTGTTTATCCCATTTCCTCCACAGGTAGATGAACTAATAGCTCTTCTGTATTTTATCCATCTTCGATCAGAAACCCAAGCTTTGATCATGTGGTTAAAGAGGTTACGAAGCCAGTAGAAAAGAACAGGAATTTGGAAAAGGACAGAAGATACTGACTTATTTTATCTACCCTCACCTCTCAATGTTTTCTTCCCCCTCAGAATTAGATGGATAATGCAAAGAATGTTTCCACATTTGCAGCCACTGCATTAGAATGATTTTAAAAATAAAGGTTTTTGCTGTAGCAGCTAGAAGAGATTATTCTTAAAATCGTGGATTCAGTTGTTAACAGTTTCGGTCTTTAACCTATCATGATATTATCCTCTGCAATTATCTTAAGTTAGGCTTTAAACTAGCAGGTTAAAACAAGCCTCCACTCTTGACACTCAGCAGTGATTTATTTCCTACCTTGAAGAAAAAGTCAGGATTTTATTAAGAATGCAGAAGCAAGTTATTACTTCCCTCCCACTCCCACCCATCCCTAATATGTTTTATCTTTATTCTTTAGAATCCTGGATAGTAAAGCACTTGAGACCTGTGAGGATCGCTGATTCCACATTGTTATTGTTCTAGTTTTTTCTTCTGGTTCCAGTTGAATGACAGTTAGTGGAAGCTGCTTTAGAGCACAGGAGAGGAGGAGCAGCTGAAGAGTCCTGATTTTATACAGGATAGGAGAAGAAAAAAGGTCTGTAGATGTTTGCATGAGACTTAAGTCTATTTTCATATTTAATGGTTTGAACAAATTGGGATAAACAAGTATAATCTAATCTTCTGGGGTTTTTTGTCATGTTTCAGAACAAATAAAGACGACAAACTACTAATAACTTGTCTCCGTGCTTACAAAATTATTTTTTTTTTGGATGGTAGGAAAAATACTTTGCTTAAAATAGTTTTCTGTCAAGGCACAAGGAAAATAACAAGCTTGTCATTGTTCAGGATTCAACCATGACTGTTTCGATTTCAAACATGATTTTTTTTAGCAATCACAATTCATGAATTCAATTGAAAATCTAATATTATTTCTGTTTTTGCTACCGCCCTAAGATTTTTCCATGCTGGTCCACAGCACTCCACTCTATGTGCTGGCAGCTGTAATGTAAAATGAATAAGAATTTTGACCTCTGAATTGCTGTGTCTCAGTGCTTCAGAGATCAGGATTCTTGTAAATTTCACTTTACAGTTGCCAGCATAGATAGCAGAGTTCAGCCAAGTAGCAATAAAAGCAACAGGGAATCATGGGGAAGAGACACACATTTGGGGAAAGTGTGAGGAAAAACAAATTGGAAAGAATAAGAAAAAGTAAAGTATGGGCCTGATTCTCAGTTACTCAGTTCCTACACATGATGTAGGGACAAGAGTAGGGGGTTAAAGGGACCTTTTAGTCACTCTTGCTCTCCCTTGATGAAATCTATGCTGTTCTCAACTAGGACCACGGCTGCCCCCACACACATCCAGCAGAGCTGTATCACAGATCTGAATATCAGATGCCCCCACTCAGCTGAGGGACTCAGACTAGGGGAGAAAATGCCCCTCCCCCAGCACCATCTGTATGCATTCCCTTATATTCAAATTGATCAGCATTTTCAATTTAATTAATAGATACACACTACAAGTTCCCAAAGTAATATACAGGAACTTGTAGTGTGTGTCTATTCAAATGGGCTTTATTAGCAAATTAAGTACCACCACAAATCTCCCTGATCTTAATTTGAAAATGTTGTTCAGTATACAAGGCAGCATCTGGTTAGACTCCAGCCCCAGCCCCAGCCCCAGCCCCAGCTGGGCCTTCCTTCACAAGGTTCACTCAAGAGGTCTATTCCCTCTCTCAGCCAACCACCCCAAAGCTGGGCTTTTCCTCTTTTATCACCACCCTGCAGGCTTGATACCTTGTACAGCTGTAAGGAGGTGGGGCTGATTGGGCCCACAGGCTCTCATTAACCCCTTCTTGTTCAATATAGGGTTATATATCCCATCCCACTCTCACTGACTTCAAGGGCATCAGGATTTCGTGTCCTTTATTCTGTGGTTCTACAAGGCCCTGTTCTGCCTGTGTAGTAAATTAGACTAGCTGTAGTGTAGTACATGGGGACTGGGATTGGGCTTGATGTAGAGTCTTTACATCAACTGGGGAAGTTTCCAGCACACAGGATATTCTCAGTGAATCATCAGTGCCCACTTCAAGGCATCTTTAAACTACCAGAGCAGTGTTAAAGGGCCTCAGTATGAGAACTGAAAATGAAATGCATATCTCCATGGTTAGATTTAGGAGAGCCATCCTGGTCTATTAGAAGAAAGGCAATGCCCAGGTGATTCCTGATACCACAAGATTGGCAATCCAGGCAGTGGCCTTTTACTATGATAACTTATTGCCATTTGAAGAGGGTGTGCATTACTTAAAAGGTTATTTATACCATCAGGCTCTGCTGATTGCTCTTTTACTGGCCCTGTAAGAATTTATCTAGGGCATATTGCTAATTGGCACTGCTCCTAGCTTATGTGAAGAGCTTCTCTCAATAGGTCCCTTAGTAGGAACAGAAAAAACTCAACTGTTTATATACAAAATAAGAGACAAGATAGGTGAGATATAGGGTGACCATATGTCCCATTTTGGCCAGGACAATCAGTTTTTAAGCCTTGTCCCGGCTGTCCCAACTTTTTTGGCAAAAGTGGGCATTTGTCCTGTTTGCGCTGCCAACTTGACCGGAAGGAAGGGCTCAGGCTAGCCCCACATGGTGTCCCATTTTCCCTTTGGGAAATATGGTCACCCTAGTGAGATAATATCTTTTATTACACCAATTTTTGTTGGTGGAAGAGACAGAAGACAAGCTTTTGAGCTATACAGGTTTACTGTTTTCAGGTCTGGGAAAGTTAACCAGAGTGTAAAGCTAAATATAAGGTGAAACAGGTCTTTAAGCATAGGAGTTAACATGTTGCAAGGGACCATTCATAATGACGGTAATAAGAAGCAGCCTGTTCCAGTGCTTTTTTAAACATGGGTGGGAATTATATTTGAATTCCTTTCATTTCTAGGAGAAACTTTTAAATGAGCGTGATTAGGACATGAAAACAGGTTATTTCAAAATAGTTAATCTCTCAAAGGAGAGAAAGATTGTTTATTGTGCAGTAATATACAGAAAGAATATGTAGGAAGAATGGGGAGAGTATCAAAAGACAGGTGCCAACAGCATTTCCAGTCTTTAGGTTTCTCAGCAGTGGTTCCTGAGATTTATATTTGTGATCTCCACTATTCTAGATCCATCAATTAGGATAAGTACTGTAACCTGATTTACACCTAAAATAGAGATGAGCACTGAAATGTAAATGTGGAATGCTGTGAAAATTTAAAAAAAAGATTCCCCCCAAAAAGGGAGAATATGGTGATTCATCATTAAATATTTATCGTTTGTGTTTCTTCTGTGTTAATTGAAAAGGGGTTTGTATTAATAAAAAGTTTAGTGAAATCTAGCTAAAAATTGATTACAGATGATGGGAAGCACATTACTATTCCATTCTTGTCCCTCACTTCTGAAACATACCACCAGTGTGAGGATGTAAGCATCCATCAGGGAGTTCTTTACTCTGGTCTTGGTCCCTGATTGGCATTTGGCTTCCCTCTCTGGCTATGTGTTTGAGGCAGAAACAGGAGTTGGACTGATGGAAGGAGGGGGTGGGCTGGCACTATAGAAGTGTGCAGCTCTCACTGGCAGGATGAGAGAAGTGAGGAGCAGAGGAGAGGGAGGAAATCAGAGCGGACAAAGAAGCAGAAGAAAGACCGTTAATCTGCATTCCCATGTGCTTTTGCTATGGTCATCCTTCTCCCTCTCCTACTTCCTCTGTCCTACTGTCTTCCTTTGTGTGCTGCACCTCTGCTTCATCTTGTTTTCATTTACACCCTGACTTCTTTGTGGGTCTGGCCTTTTATTATGTGTTTGCAAAACAACCAGCACCATGGGGCACTGATCCTGATTGGGGCCTCTGCAACTTATTACAATATGTAATAATAGATAGGAAAAAAAAGCAGAAGGGGAAATTCCAAATCTCCCTCTAGGATGATGAAACTCTCCAGAGACCACCGGTCTGACCCAGGACAGATCCTTGCCTCCTGTGCCCTCCCTCACTTTGTATTTAACCTGGAATGTACCCACCTTAGCCCTCTCAGCACCCAGCTTCCACCAGACCTAGCCCCTCCTTTCATCCATCCCGGTGGCCAGCCCAGTGATGTCCATACATAACCCCAATGCAACCACCTTAACTAAACGTAATCCCCCATGCATCTACCTCCCCTACACATAACTCCCCCCCCACACACACACATAGCTGGGCACCCAGCTCCCCTACACATAACCCCCCCCCATAGATACCCCCCCAGTTCTCCGCACCTAACCCCCCCAACCCCCACGACACCCAGCTCCCCCACACCTAACCCCGCCCCACGGCACCCAGCTCCCCCACCGCCCAGCTCTCGCACCCGATTCACTTTTCTCACCCCAGCGCTCCCACCGGTGTTTCCCTTTAACGCGCGCTCCCGCCAGACCCCTCCACCCCCGCGCCCGCTCGCTTGTCATTTTCTCCTCCCCCTCTGAGAACGTGCGCGCGGGCCCGCTCCTCCCCCGACCCGCGAGCTCCGGGCTCATTGGCTGTCGGGTGCGCGCGCGCGGCGGGGTCGGGTGCGCGCGGCGGCAGCTTCACTTCTCTTCGGGCAGCGGCGGCGGCGGCAGCAGGAGCCGAGGGGGCAGCACGTAGCCCCCACCCCTCGCCTGGCCCGAGCCGGGCCGCCCAGCGCCCGCAGCCTGAGCCGGCACCAGCCCTAGCCCTGCGCCCGCAGGTAACGACTTCCCCCTCCCTATTCCCCCCCGGCACCGCCTGCCCCCATCCCCCTGCTGTCTCTGCCCCCCCCCAGCCCTGCCTGCCCCCCCCGCCTCATTCCTCTACCCCCCCCTCCCCCAGCACTGCCTGCTGCCCCATCCCTCTCCCGCCGCACCCCACCCAGGGCATCGCCTGTTCCCTTGTACCCTCCTGCCCCCACACCCATCCCTTTTATCCCCAGCAATACCTGCCCCCATCACCTTACACCCCCCACATCCAGCTGCCCCCAGCACTGTCTGCCCCTCCAGCACAAAGCTCTGCCCCCCCCAACCCCCTGTCCCATTCCTCTACTCTTCTGGCACTGCCTGCCACCCCCACATCCCTCTGCCCCCCCCACTCCATTCCTCTACTTCTCTGGCACTGCCTGCCCCCCAACCTCCTCCTGCCCCCTGCCCAGTTCCCCTACCACCACCACCACCTCCCTCCTAGCCCATCTCTCTACCTCCCCAACTCCACTGCTACCCAGCACAACTTGTCCCCCTCCTCCCTTGGGCTCCCCACCCCATCCCCTTTCTATAGCCCCATCCATCCTTATGTCCTTGCCACCTCTCCTCAGCCCATCTCTCTGCCCCATCCATCCATCCCCAGGTCCCCCAACCATAGCCGCACAGATCCCTACATCCTCCCTGCCCTCTCTCTGTTCTCCCACCCTTACCATATCTCCTGCCCCATCTATCTGTCCATGCCTGTGTTCCCTAGCCAACTCTGTCTATGCATCTCCACGTCCTCTGCCCCAGCTGTATCCATCCCACAGTTCCCCAAACCCCTCATGTCCCCTCTATCACTCCTACCCCATCCACCTGCCCTCTGACATCCCACCACATCTCACTGCAATAGCTCCATCTACCCCCCTGTCACCCTCTTCCCCACCATGTCCCGCTGACCTAACTCCATCAATTCCCCTTTTCCACCCACTCCTCCTGCCTCTGTTCCTCTCCCAGGGTCCTAGAAATGCCTCCTCTCCAAATCTTTCTACAATAACACCTGCATCCTCCAGCAATACCTCCTTCACTGTCCCCTACGATACTCCCACACACAGGCAAAGGCCACTTTCTTTTGCCCCTCTTATCATCCCTATATCTCTACCAATACTTCTGTATCTTTTGCTCTCCTCTCCATTGCCCTTCTATCCCCTAGAAATACCCTTCTCTCTCCTTAGTACCTTGTTCTTAAACTCCCCTTATCCTCTCTTTGCACTCATGCACAAACACATAGAGGGGTCAAATAATTCCTTCCCACATTATCCCCTTATCTCCCAGTTCTCACTATTATAACCCCTTGCCCCCAAGGAGTGGGATGGGGAGGACCCCCCCCCTCTAGAAATACATAAGGATGGGAATTGGCAAACACAAGTAAGGAATTCTACCCTATGCAACAGCCCCCTCTTCAGCAGAGAGGGATCTAAACCACCCCACTGCATGATGACAGGAGTAAATTAATCCCTTAGCTCTTTTTGCCCAACCCCCCATCTCTTCCTCATATGACCCCTATGCCTTCCTTACAAAGTCTTCTTCTATCATCCACTGTCACCTCTTTCTCACCCCTAATCCTTTTTCCTTCCAGCCTCTCTTTCCGCCTTCTCCCTACCCCTTTCCTCCTCCACATAAAGTATCTGGAAAGTGCAGGATAAATGTCATTTTGAAAAGTGCCCGTTTCAGTCTCCTGCTATCTTCTAGTACTGCATAATTATTGCACATTGTGTCTCTATGACATGTGCCTCCCCCTCCCCCTCCAGGCAGCAGGAAAATAGGCGAGGAGGGTGGGTGTGCGCGCGTGTGTTTCAGTCTAGAGCTGCTGCTGCAGCAGCTTTTTATTTCTTTCTGGGTCCCTCTCTCAATCATAGACACTGGCCTGGTTGGCTAGAAATTGGACTCCTCCTGTTTTCTCTCCTGCAATGTTCTGATCTTTTCGCCCTTTATGATTTCTAATGAAGATCAAGTGAGGTGTCTGCTCCTGCTGCTGCTTTTCATGGACCCAGCAGAAAAGTTCAATTTATCTTTGCTTATAGGAATTAAGGTAGCTTTAGAAAGACTTCATTACTGGCTCTGCTGCCCTCAGGACCTATCTGCACATTGCCAGGATCTCTGTCCCTAGCTGCTACTGTTGGTTTGTTTGTGGGTGGGGGGGTGGGGAAGCATGGGATAAATGGAAGAAGTAGGTTCTCTTGAACATGTTTGACTTAAAATTTATAGAAGAGGTTTGATACAATGATCTCCGAAGAATCATGGTGTGTTCAGGGAAATACTTTTAATCCCCCTTCTGTGCCCTCCATCCAGTTCTCTCAGCACAAGGGCAGCAGAGGGTTTAAATTTTGAATGTGACATAATTTAGCAGTCCAGAGAATTGGACACAGTCTCTTTCTTTTCTCTTTGCACTGAGACGAGACTTGGGGATATTTGGCTTCAAGAAATATTTTGTGTGTGTGTTTGTGTAATTGCACTGAAATGTTTTCCCACAGTGTCATTCCCCTGTTGATTTTTCCACTCTCTTATTGTTCGTTTTTCTTATTTTGGCCACATATTTGAAGGTCTGACTTCACAGACCCTTTTAAATATTCTTTTATCGAGGTTAAATTTAGCTTTCAATCCTTAAATAAAATATAACTTGATTTTTATTTAAATGAAATAAAAGGGAGAGCATAGAAAATATTTGCCTCTGAGAGTGAAATAAGAAAATAGCCAGACATCAAATGACAGATTTAAACATTTTTGTGTTGTAAAAGCTGGCATTACTTGTTACAATAATTATACATTATGGGCTACTGTTTCTGCGTATATGTGTCGGGTAGTAACCTGAACTCATGAAGTGAGTGCAGTAGTTCTTGGATAATAGTAATATTTATAGCAGAATCTTCCACAGCAGACCTTCTGTGGACATAAGCTTCATTAAAAGATGTTGCTGATTTTTTTTTTTTCCCCCCCAACAGTTTAAAGTATACATATGTTGTGTGGATAATCCTCTCATTCTAAAATTAAATGTTAATGGAAGATCAATATCCAAACTTGCAGAGCAAATAAAGAATATCTCAAGTGTTTTAAGGCAATATAAGATTTTTACCTCTAAATAGAAACAGAAAATATAACTATATGTAGCTGCAAAGTTAAAATTTAATAGTTGTATGCAGTGTAGTTGTAGCAATATTGGTCCCAGGATATTGGAGAGACAAGGTGGGTGAGCTAATTTTTTAGCTTGTTTCTCACCAGCAGAAGTTGGTCCAATAAAAGATATCACTTTGCCCACCTTGTCTCATTTAATAATTGTAACTCAATCTTGAAACTATCAGTATATATAGTAGCTTGTGTTTATTAACTTAAAGCTTTATTTTTCTCCCTTAAGATTTGACAGCTGGGATGTAGATACCTAAAGATTAATCTGTGTAAAATGTGAAATATGGAAAAGGCAGTGTTATGTCTCTGCTGTGGGAAAAATTTAAGAAATAAAAATTGTTTACTGTTAACTATAGAAGTCAAATAATGCATCATTTTGCATTCTTAAATGCACTAACTCTGTACAATATAATCATTTTCATAATAATAAAAAAAGCTCATACTGATTAAGGCTAATCTATTCTAGCTGCCATCATCAATAACTGTGGTTCTCTTTAAGAACTCTGAACCCCACCCCTCCAAACCTCACTGCTTTGATAAACAGGCATATAAATTAAGCAAAGGGACTTAATTCATATGAAAGTGATTAGGATTTATTCACATGAATAATCATTTGCAGTATCGGGCCCCCATTGGAGGCCATTATTTAAGCAAAGTATATAATATTTTTGATAAATTTTAAGATTTTGGTAATGCTCCTAACTGCAGAAAATTTTTCTTTTCAGTAGGCAACTATCACAATTTTTGGTTCTTTGTTTGCTTTTTTTTCTTTCTTCCAACGCCACCTCAGTGTCACTGAAGTTTTTTCTTCTTTCCACTGCCCTCTTTCCGTGTATGTATTGGGAATACTGTCTGGGTAGAAGATTTCCATCCTAATGTTCAGTTACAAACTATTAATAACTTTTAGTGGGTTATATAAGCAAATTATCGCACATTTTACATTATATTTTTTAGAGCAGGGGTTCTCAAACTTCATTGCAGTGCAGCCCCCTTCTGACAACAGATTACTACACAAATTACTGGACGGGGGACCAAAGCCTGAGCCTGCCGGAGCTCCACTGCCCTGGTGGTGGGGGCAAAGTTTGAGGGCTTCAGCCACAGGCGTGGCGAGGGGGCCTGTAACCTGAGCCCTGCCACTCAAGGCTAAAGCCCTCAGGTTTCGGCTCTGGGCGGTGAGGCACAGGCTTCGGCTTTGGCCCTAGCAAGTCTAATGCCAACTCTTGTGACCCCTTTAAAATGGGTTGGAGCCACTTTGGGGTCCTGACCCACAGTTTGAGAGCTGCTGTTTTAGAGTCAGAGTCTGGAATCCTGGTTTAGGCTCTTGAGAGAATATTGCAGCATATTATAATTGAGATGTACAGTTTTCTGTAACTGGTGTTCTGCATATGGTTTCTGTATATGGCTAAAAGGATAAATGAGACACAGTTCTCAGACTAAAACAATATTGAACATAAACCTCATTGTGCACTGCAGGTCAGATTCTGATGTTAATTACATCTGTACAATTCCACTGAGTTCATGTAGGTTGCACAGATGTAACTGAGCAAAAGTTGGCCCTATGTGCTATTAAAGTTCTTTTAATAAAATATCACAAAGAGAACATAGTGGTGTCACTGAGGTAAAGAAGGGCCTTCTAGTATTGCTTCAGGTTTCTAATAGATTCAGTCAGCAATCGTTGCCACCGCATCTGGCAATCTTAGATCTAACCCCCAAGAAAAAGCCTTATTTACAACAGTTAGAGAAGTCATAATATTAATTACAACCATTTTAATTTAAACAGTCTATAGTTGAAGAAATGCAATGATTAAAGTGAAGGAAGAAAAGAATATAGCTAAATATTACAAGTGTGAGAACTAGGCATATAAAATATACTGAGATAATAAAGGTTTCAGAGTAACAGCCATGTTAGTCTGTATTCGCAAAAAGAAAAGGAGTACTTGTGGCACCTTAGAGACTAACCAATTTATTTGAGCATGAGCATGAGCTTTCGTGAGCTACAGCTCACTTCATCGCTGTAGCTCACGAAAGCTCATGCTCAAATAAATTGGCTAGTCTCTAAGGTGCCACAAGTACTCCTTTTCTTTTTGAGATAATAAAGTTAGACTTCTCGGTGACTAGTGTTCATTGACAGCTTTGTCGTCTGATGTCCTCTGATCACAAACAGGCTTCAGCAGTACAGATTTCCTTGTGTTTCCCCACCAATGTGCTTACTCCCTGGTGTGGGAGTATCATCTCTAGCTATGAAAGATAGGTTAGGCTTAAAAGGACATAGAAATGGAACTTTCTCTGTCAAGTGTGCCAACCAAAATGTGAATTCTATGAAGTGGAAACCCATCCACTGGGAGTTGGTTAGCCTAGACTTTTTACCTGTGGGCTAATGAATAGTCTTAAAATAGTAATGACTGCCTGTTACTAACAAAAGGGGCCTGATTTGAACCTGTGTCCTAGAGGTGAAAAGCGCTTCATCCCATCACCAATCCCTTGAGCTATCCACTCCATTAACCCTGGATTGATTGTCTTATTCATTTGGTTTTGTTTTCCACTTAACATTTATTCTGGGTATCTCCCTTTAGATATTTTTTATATATGTAAAAGGGTTTTTCATATTTTGTTGTATACTTTGTAGTTGATGTAAAATGACTATCCTTTGAGTTACTGTATAGACGTTTGTGGCTAGATTCTTCAATACTGCAGACTAAAATACTGCAATATAAAGAGTACAGTATTATGCAAGTAATTTCTTCACCCTGTATATCTCTAGTTAAAAAAAAAAAAAAAGCATAGTATTGTTACTAAAGTTATCAGACATTTTAAGAAAAGACTCCTTACTCGTCTTTGTGTTTTTTAGCCCAGAGTCTAAAATGTCCACTGAAGGGCAAAGAGTTGATGATAGCCCAAGCACTAGTGGAGGAAGCTCTGATGGAGATCAACGTGAGGGTGTTCAGCAAGAGCAAGAAAGGGAGCAGGTTCAACCCAAGAAAAAGGAGGGCAAGATCTCCAGCAAAACAGCTGCTAAACTATCAACTAGTGCTAAAAGGTATCCTGCTCTTTGTAGCTTTTTTTTTTTTTGGATGGGCATCAGCCTAATTTATTTTCTTAATGTTATTACAATATGATTGAATTTGTACATTAGTTCTTTGATTGGGGTTGCAATGTGACCTGTATGCTGCTGCTACTTTAAAAAAAAAATAAAAAATTATTTTTTGACAGACTGGTTTGTTTTCACATGGGTTTAATATTAGCTTGCATGATAGAAACTGACACTGTTTTATTCTTAGTATAACTTGGACAGTTTTTTGTATTCTTATGAAGTGTGTGTGTGTGTGTGTGAGAGAGAGAGAAACTTGTCAGTGTAACTTAGAGTTAATTAACCATAAACATTTCAGACAAGTCAGTAATTCAGCGTGCTAGGAGAGTACTGTAATACCTGTCACTACAAAGTACTGCATTTTCTTGTCCCAGATGGTCAAGTCAGAAACGATGAACAAATGTTTTCGTTTCATTACATTAAACTGTGGTATGTCTTAATTCTGTTTTTGTTTTTTTTTCCCATTCCTGAGAGGAATAGTAGATTTGGAGAATAGCTATTTAAGTGACCCCACTCTGTCACATCAGTCACTGTATCATTGGCATGCATGGATTGTGCAAAGGAAGCCTGCATTAAGTGTAGCCCTGTCACATCAGCATTACTTCAGGCAGTAATGTTCAAAACCTATCAAAGGGAACCCAAATACAAAACAATTTTAAGAGTTTTTATATAGAACCCAAATGTGCAGACCTAACTCATGCAGAACTCTGAGCCTGATTCTTCACTAATTTACACCAGTCTAAATTAGGAGTTACTGTTGTAAAACCAGTATAAAGGAGAGGAGAATCAGGCCCCCATTGTGTTCATTTGGTGTTTCTTGTAAATATGGTGTGTAAATATTCATAGGCTGCAAATACTAGTGTGTGTACATTTTAATTCATACATTTTTACTTTACCTTGACTTGATAGTATATAATTTATTTGTACCAGCCTCACAGATCTAAACCTCCCTACGTATCCACTCTGGTATCTTCATGAGTCACTCTCCATCCTGCCAGTGATGCCAGTATTGATCACTCATTTTGTCCACTTCCCTGTGTATCTTCAGGCTTTCATTTTATTCAAGGATAATCTTCCTTTATGTAGTCTGTGGCGCCAATGCCCACTTCCCTCCCCGCCTTTCAAATCTTTCCTCAAGGTCCGCTTCTACCTTGATGCTTACAGAAGATTATCTAGCCATTATCAGTTGGCAGAGGATCAGTGGGGATTACTAATATCTAACTTTTTTTATATTTTATAACTAAAGGGAGAAGAACGACTGTCAATAACTTAGAACTATCAAATTGTGCAAATACCTGATCTTTGTAGTTGCTACTGCTTCTAACCTTGCCTATGCTCACATATCATCTCCTATTGTTACATCAACTTGTTGTGTCTTGTAGCCACTTTAGAATAGGGTCTGCATATTCCTGTGTTTGTACAGTGCCCAGCACAATGATACCATGATTCCGACTGGGGCCTGTGGACACTACTGTATTAAAAAATTAATGATAGGTCAGAAGTTCGGCTATTATTCTTAGTTTTGTGTCTTCAGAGCTTAGAGCTCTTATTAACATGCATTTAGCAGTGATAAAATTACTTAAACCTTTTAAAGTTTAATCATATCTGCTTGTGGTTTCTGCTGAAACTAATTATTCCAATTGCAGACAGATATGTTTGCCAATCAGACTGTAAAACAGCAGTTTTACATGTATAGTAATAAAAAAAAAATTATGAATCTGAAAGTTGAAATGTTTTCCAAGAACTATGTTTCTTAAAATTGTTTGGATATGTTTAAATAAATGTATAGTTTAATAATTCTGTCAAGTAGTAAGAGACTTATTTAGATGTTAGTCTTATCAACATTGGTAACTGCAGAGTCACTTCAGTTAAAGTTGTTTCTACTTTCTTATACAAACCCCATTTTCAGGGGCTTGTAACTCCACTTATGAATTATTTAGGCTGAAAATTTAATATACAAGTTCTTAGCTTGATAAGGTGGCTGTTTGAAACATATGTGAAAATCAGTTGGAATGTTTTAAGAATATGGGGAAGAAAGTAAACTCCTATAGGGTTCTGTTGCCTTTTTATTTACCGCTTGGAATAAAAATAAAATTTTAAAGGTACTTACCTCTCAATATGAGATTTTAAGACAAAAACCTTAGAGCAGTGGTTTTCAAACTTTTTTTTCTGGGGACCCAGTTGAAGAAAATCAGTGGTGCCCGCAGCCAACGAAGCTGGGGATGAGGGGCTTGGCGTGTGGGAGGGGCTCGGGTGGGGAAGAGGGTTGGGATGTGGCTGTGAGGGCTGCGTAATGAGGGTTCAGGGTGTGGGAGGGGGCTCTGGGCTGGGGCAGTGGGTTGGGGTGCAGGAGGGGGTCAGGGCTCTGGGCTTGGGGTGCAGGCTCTAGGGTGGGGCTGGGGATGAGGGGTTTGGGGTGCAGGAGAGGCTCTGGGTTTGGGGGGTCTCAGGGCTGGGGCATGGGGTTGCGGTGCAGGAGGGGGTTGGGTGTGGGAGGGGGTCAGGGCTCTGGGGTGGGGATGCAGGCTTCAGGATGGGGCCAGGGATGAGGAGTCTGGGGTGCAGGAGGGGCTCTGAGTTTTGGGGGGGGGTCTCAGGGCAGTGGCAGGGGATTGGAGTGCAGGGTTGGGGTGCTGACTTACCTCTGGTGGCTCCCGGTCAGCGGTGGTGCCGGGATGCAGAGGCAGGCTTCCCACCTGTCCTCGCACCATGGACTGCTGTACCCCAGAAGCAGCCAGCAGCAGGTCCGGCTCCTAGGCAGAGGCATGCAAGCAGCTCATGCCTGCAGGCATCCCCCGCCCCGAGCTCTCATTGGCTGGGAACCGGCCAATGGGTGTGCGGAGCCAATGTTTTGGGTGGGGCAGCACATGGAGCCCTGTGGCCCCACTGCTGCCCGCTTCCAGGGCACAGCTCAGTGTTGGAACAGGTATACGCTAGCCTGCGTTAGCTGGGCAGCACCGCCAACGGTACTTTTAATGCCCCGGTCGACAGTGCTGACCAGAGATGCTAGAGTCCCTGCATGCTGAGCAAGGTGACCCAGTGCCTTACATGCTGCGACCCAGTACTGGGTCGCGACCCGAACTTTGAAAAACACTGCCTTACAGTGTGTTTTTGTAAACACAACTTAATAGGATTACTTGCAGGATTAGAGGTATAGCAGTTCACTTGAAATGTTCACCTCTTCAAAAATAATAGTGAGTTTTACCAGTTGATTATGAAGAAAGACTGCACAAATATTTTGCGGAAACCAATTTCTGCTCTGTTACATACATGTGACCCCACTGAATCCAGTTATTACTCCAAAATCCCAATAATGTTTGCATAATGGAGGACAGAATTTCATCCAGTAACTGTTTTTAATAACTCTAAAATAATTCAGGAATCAACACAATTGAAATTAGTAGAATAATTTAAAGCATCCAGCTTTTACATGCATTATAGTTATTAGACAGCACTGGAAAACTAATACAACCTTGGAGTTTAGTCTTATTCCAAGTGCTAAATTATAGTCTACAGACTGCAGGCTTCATTCTGATCTGTTTGGAAGCCATGCATTGTCACACCCTTGAAAAATCTGTTCATGCACGTGGAAGTGTAGTAGCAATCTTATTTTAGATACATTATCCTGAGTAATTACCCTGTGTATCTCAGATTAGAATTAAAATCTAAAGAATTGTAATACAAATTTTCTTGCGGTTATAAATTTGACTCTAAAATTTTACTTATTTCACTTATAAAGGTCACTTCAGCAATATTAGTTTTATATAAATCAATAGAAGGAAATGTTCAGTTAAGTGTGAAATGTGCTCCAAGGTGTTCTATAATATATATACTCTGTAGGGTGCTATCTCAGCAATTTAATGCTCCCTAAAATGGCTTGATTTTGAGGGAAGTGTGAGGCATTTTGTGCTTCCCTGTATTCCTGAGTTTTGTAGTTTTGTGTAGCATTATCAATGTTCTTTTAATTTAGTTTTTGGTGGTTAATTTAATTGCAAATGTTGCAGTCATAGGATGCTCATCTTACTTCGATGAGTTTTCTTCTGTCAGCATTTTGTGTTGACTTGTATTCTTGTTTTTCCTTCTTTCTCTCTTCACCCCGATTTAGTGGGTTTCTTTGTGTGGTTCCAGTAGAAGAGTGATAAGTTAGGGATATATGGGTCAGCTGATAAGGCATCTAAGATGTTCAGAAACCATAGCTATTAGTGTGATAGAAGTACCTGGATAGAACAGAATTTTATTTCAAGTAGCCTTTTGTCTCCTTAGACCGCATGTTAACCAGTAACTAAGGCCTGATTTTGTTTAAAAAAAATAGGCTTTCTGCTTTTCGCATCAGTGGAAGTACTGATTTAGATGGCATCAAAAAGGCAGAATGCTATTGCGACCTTTCATATTGCAGTGTCCCTCAATGTGAATACTTCTAGAGTTAGTTGCTACACAGGTAATAACTTACAGTATATGTCATATTGTGTACCATTCCTTCGATTTGCCTTACCCAAGGTGTGTCACCTTAAATAGTAACCTTACTTACCTAACAGGTCAAGATTGAAAAACTCACTGCATATCATAATTACAGTTCAGACATGAAATTGAGTTGCTGTCCTTAAAAAGAGAGGCATCTTATGTCTTAAATAGCAAATCTTAGCACGACCTTTGGATTGAGACAAGTGTATTCGTTCTTGGTTAGCATAATAGCTTAATAGAGATAAAAATATTATTCTGCTGGGTTCTTGAGGTTGCTAGTTTAGAACCTGTCATTTTGTCTTTGGTCTGCAAATTTTTGTGTTGAACTGTGAATTTATGAAACTGAGTTATGTAGCCTTTTGTTCCTGGAAAGATATTAAAACATTAGGAACATAAACTAAGTCATGGATATCTTGTTTGTTGAAATACAACCATAGAGAAGTGGGCTATCCATAACCTTTCTAAATAACAGAGGGGGGTACCATAATAGAATAGTATTTTAAATAAATTTTGCAACAAATATTGTACTTGACAAGCCACAAGTGACCGACAAAATACCGAAAAAGGAAAACAACTCCATGACTTCTTTTAAAGTTGGCATTTATAAGTGTGCCTAATATATTCTGTTCTCCTTAAACAGTCATTCTTAGTTCAATTTCCAAGGACGCTTTTCTGTCACAACTTTTGAAAGAGTGAAATATATAATAGGGTTTGCCCTGTTTTAAAATGTGATCTAAATTTTCTCCAGTCTGGGTTTTTGGGTTGCCTAATGTTTATGTGAAGGGAGGCACAAAGCCCAGAAAAATAGAAGCAATAAAATGAGTTTCTAGGAAAAGTGACTACATGCCAATAAATAGTAGGACCTGAGTGCCTCTAGAGTATTCAGTCCTCAATCTTTTCCTCATAAAAATGCTACAGAGTCCTTACTTTACAAGTGACAGCAAGCAATCGTGCTAGTCTTACAGCAGTAGTTCCCCACAGCATCATATTTATTAATAATATTTGACAGCGCTTTTCATTTTGAAAAAGCTTGTCCTAGATTAGCTGATCCTTTCAGGGTAGATAAGTATTTTCCCCCATCTGTAAAATGGGGGAGCACGGAGAGAGAGGTTGAATTTTCTAAGACCATAAAAGGAGCATCAGTGTGACATTGCAAATCGAGTGTTCCTGGTGCCCAGTCCTGGATTCTGACTATTGGAGCATGCTTCTCTCTCAACAGTCAAGTAGTAACATAATAGTACTAATAAGAATAAAACTGATACCTATTTTCATTTTTTATTCTATAGCCTGGCATTGCTAAATATAAATACATTTGGGCAGAAAATCTGTTGGCAACAAAATCCATGGGGATAGTTGCCAAAGGGGAGGAAGGAAACCCTGTGGTTTCTGAGGGATCCTTCAGAGGCTTGAGCAATCTGTGTGTTGGTTCCTGTGCGTCTCTGCTGTCTCTGGGTCTCTGGATTATCCACTCCACTCCCAGGTGGTATAGCTCCACTGAAGCCATGCTACTAGGGTTCCCCATCATTGAAGGGTCCCTGCAGAATAGGTTATACCGCTAGAGTCTGTATATCCTTTACTAACTCCATGGGGATTTATCCTGAACAAGGAATTGTGTGTCTCCCCTTCATTGCCTCTTTGTGAAAGGCGCTCACCAGGGAGACAGTCAACAGGGTAGTGGCAGCACTATCACGGTTGGTGTTTAGTAAAGGAGATCTACATGTAGAAGACAGTCAGTATAGGGACTTTTGGGACATGATCTGGTCATTTACATGCAATTTCAACAATAAAATACAAATGCAGCCGGTATTTAGGTTTCAATCACTTGCTACAGTAACACATGTTCAGGACTTAAATACAAAGTAGCATGCAGTTTCATTTTTGTGGCTAGAGGTGCATGGTACTGTGACTTCTTCCCTCCACCTCATCCCCAATGAAATTCTTGCTTCCGCTTATCGTCTAGGGGCCAGAAAAAGCAAAACAAATAGCAGTTAATACAATTATGGACAAATATTCCCGTGTATATCCTAACTGCATCTTTTAAAGAATCAGATCTATCTACATCAACCTGAAGACCCTAATCATTGTATTAGGGCCTGATATGAGGTGAGGGCAGGAGAGACATCCAGAACTTCCCCTCTCCCTTCTGGAAAGAAGGGAGAGGAGGTTAGATGTGGAAGGATACTGAAAATGGAAGACTTGTGGTTTAGGATATGGGCAATGTCCGTTCTCATTCTCGATGTTTCATGCTCCTTATGATATGATGAAGTGTCAGCTGCTGTATATATGTGTCCAAAGTGAGGCTGTAGTCCAGGGGTGGGCAAACTATGGCCTGCCAGCTGTTTTAATCTGGCTCTTGAGCTCCCGCTGGGGAGTGGGGTCTGGGGCTTGCCCCACTCCGGTGCTCCAGCAGGATCAGGGGCTGCTCCATATAGCTCCCGGAAGCAGCAGCATGGCCCCCCTCCCTCTCCTATGCGTAAGAGCAGCCAGGGCGCTCCACTCTGCATGTTGTCCCTGCCCCAAGTGTTGCCCCCGCAGCTCCCATTGGCCGAGAATTGTGGCCAATGGGAGCTGCATGGGTGGGCCTGTGGACAGGGCAGCGTGCAGAACCACCTGGCCGCACCTCCGCATAGGAGCCAGAGAAAGGACATGCTGCTGCTTCTGGGAGCTGCTTGAGGTAAGCGCTGCCAGGAACATGCACCCCGAGCCTCCCCCCATGCCCCAACTCCCTACTCCACCCCTGATCCCCCTCCTGCTCTCCAAAACCCTCGATCGCAGCCCGGAGCACTCTCCTACACCCCAAACCCCTCCTCCGCACCCCAGAGTCTGCACCCCCAGCCAGAGCCCTTAATGCCCCGCATGACCCAACCCCCTGCCCCAGCCCTGATCCCTTTCCCACCCTCCGAAGCCCTCTGTCCCAGCCCAGAACACCCTCCTGCATCCCAGAGCCTGCACCCCCAGCCCAGAGCCTCCTCCCGCACTCTGAACTCCTCATTTCTGGCCCCACCCCAGAGCCCGCACCCTCAGCCAGAGCCCTGACCCCCTCCCACACCTCAACCCCAATTTTGTGAGGATTCATGACCTGCCATACAATTTCTATTCTTAGATGTGGCCCTTGGGCCAAAAAATAGTCGTCGTTCCCCTCCCCGGTGTAGTCCCAGAAGTGGTGCATTTTCAGAACCATTCCGTACAACTTGCCAGAGAGAGAAATCCATAGACCACAAAACTGAAGGAGATTTCTGTGTTCCTTAAGTGTTCACAAGATCTAAATGAGGGAGTTTCCCATTTTGCTTAAAAAATTTGCATTTTATATATAATTTTTGAACTGGAAAAAGGATATTTTAAATATGGAACTTTTTTTGAGGGGATAAAGGTAAAACAAGTACACTTTTTTAATACTTAAAGGTGGGGGGAAGAAGGGGAGAGATGTCCGGCAAATATTTTTTTTAAAAAGGTAGTGTTTGGTATGTTGAGCCACTTAAACTTGTCATATTTTTTTTTTAGTGGATTTTTTAGCATTTCTCGAATTACCTTTTTCCAAATATCAGTTAAGAAAAATTAATTCGTGGTTTTTCATTGAGATACCTTCTACTGAAATATACAATGTAGTGAAATATTTACATTCTCTAGCAGTTGGAATCATCAAACATATTTCATTTCTCTCCCTGTGCAGAAGTATCTTGTAAATTTCCCCCCAACCTGATACACACACATGCGCGCACATCCTCCCCAAGGTATGAGACTAGGACTAATATAGGAGGTAGCATTTTATTTTTGGCTGGTTCGTTTACCTTCTTAGGCTACAAACAAACAAATGAATCACAAAATGCATTCTTAATGGAACAAGGGGAGTATTGATAGTGGTTTTGGCCCAGCTTTAAAAAGGTATTTAGTCATTGCTGTGCTGAGCATTGCCTAACTGTTTTAGAAATCTCAATCTCATTTTCAAAAGGGATATAGACACTGACTGTTGATGGAATTTAGACTCGTGTAGTTTGAAAATGAGATTTATGCTACTAAAGCTCCTAGGAGTTGTGGTGATGAGTGTGCCAATGCCTAAATACCTTTAAGAATCTGGGCCTTTGAGATTATCTTCCACATCCAGGACTGCATTTAGACCTTAATATTATGTTTAGAATTAGAACAAATTGCTTATTTTTATCTTAAGTGCTCTAATATACCTGAATGTTTACCTTGGGGAAATCGGTTTCTTTATTCCATGCTTGTTATAAACCACCACCACACATTCTACACACAAGATACACATGTGTCTTAGGCCATGCTTGAGCTCTGTGGCTAAGATTTAGCATGTATCCTGGGGAAAGGTAATTTGGCCACTCTAATTTTCTTCATTGAGGTGATAAAAGCAATGGATACCTGCTTCTTTAGCCCAGATCTCTGGAAGGGAGGGAGAGCATTCAGCAATTTTGAATTATTCCTTTTTTCCCCTTGATGCTGCAGAAAACTCTCCAGGCTATGGTGTGAATGCCTTTGTCGTCAGGTTTTGGATGGATGTGACTAGGTTTACAGGGTGTGTGTGGTCCGGAGAGCCTCTGTGGATGGCATGCTGCCCTGCTAGATCTATAGGAATTTTCTTACATAAACTGGTGGTGATTCCTAAACTGATGTGTAAACTCCTGCTTTATGGTTTTAAATCCCTTTGGGGGAAGAGGGATGGTTTGGCCCAGCACAGGTGGGAAGGATAAGGAAATGTAATGCCATAGGGGATAGCTGTGCTATGGTTCTGGGACATGGCATATGGGTCCAGCCCTCCCTATGATGTGCCGAGATGTGTGGAATTCTCACAATTCTTGGGTTATCTGAGTCTCTTTTCAGAGCTGCTGGGTACTCAAACATATGAAAATCAGCCTATGAAGTCTGTATCTTTCAACCCTTAATTTTTCAAAATATGGTCAGTTTTTTCAGTGTATGCATTGCCTTACCATAATAGGCCTGTACACAGGAGGACATAATCTGGCTCTTTTATGAGGCTGGTACATGCGGCATCCTTTCTGACAAAACACTGGTAATAATTTTTAAATAAGATGTACGAGCCGAGTCTGACTAGATTGTGTGTGCCACACACAAAAAAGTATTTATGAACATTTGGTTGGGTTCAAACATATAAAAGGCCAACAGGACTGGGTGAACTTAAAATTGAAAACTTAAAAAAACAAAATAAAAATAAGACATTGCAGCCTGACTTTCGTCAAATATTTTGTTAAGCAGTTTCATGAAACTTTGACATCAACTTTCCATTACAGATGAGAACTAACTATATATCGTAGTATTAACTACAGTAGATATTTTTCATAAAGTTGGAGGAAATCCATTTAAGAAAGTGTTGTCTTTATACTTCTGTATATAACTTCTGTTTCTTTTTTCTTAAGAATTCAGAAAGAACTTGCAGAAATTACATTAGACCCTCCTCCAAACTGTAGGTAAGTTTACATGGATTTTATTAATTTGAAATGCATATGGAAATTACATGGAGGACCAGAGGTAATTTTTCAGTTTTTCCTTGGAGGTGAATACTTTAATGATTTTTGACATAAAGGACATAAATGCCATTGTTTGTAGATGCAAAAATTTGTTATCACTTAAATGATAGTGGTGGTGATCAGGAGAAGTTTGTTAAAAATACAGCACTAATGAAATGTAGGCAAAGTTATTAGATATAGGATATAAGTCAGATCAGTAGCATTTTGTTTACAATCCTGGAAAATATCTTTTTGGTGACAGTTATTAGTGTGACTCTTTTCCTTACAAATTGGTAACTTTGAGAAACATGTTAAGTACAGACATTGCAGATCTTGATCTTTTTGTCTGGCCATTGGTTATGACATTCAGAGGAAACTTAACGAAGTGGAGTTGGCTATCAAACATTTTTTATGACTTTATGCTTTGCCTTTCTGTCAGTTATGTTTATTTATAGTGAGTTAAAACTTGCTTTAAAATTAGTACTGATGTAGGCAAAGAAAACTCTGTTACCTTGTAGCTCACATTTTGTGAAGTAGTTTTCAGATGGCTGCCCCAGAATTCTTATCTGGCAGCTTGACATATCGGTCACATTGGAATTATGCCAGAGTTGTGCAGCAGTACATAAAGGAGCCCCTGCAATAGTACCTCTTGCAATGGGAAGTCAAACTAAATGCAGATGGGTAGTTCTAATCCAATTCTGCCAACTGATTTCCAGCATTGCACGGGGAAAGGTCCATTCTATCGTGTTGTAAAAAAGAAAGTTTGAGAGAAGTAGCTGATGGCATGCAGTTTTTATAATGAATCCCAGTACATTTCAATATCAAATTAACTAAGGAACTGGTAGTAAAAATGACAGTCGGCTTTATTGTTTGGGTCGCTTGACAAAAGTATATGTGTAAGAAAATGTTATAAGAAGAGTTGATATAGTTGTGCTGGATCTCAGGATGTAATTCAGGTAGTTACATATGAAAGCATTGTGCAGGGAAGTGGCCTTGCAATAATAGTGTTAAAAGAGTATTTCACTTAATTAGGATGAACATTGCTTTGCTAGATAAAACGTTTTAATAATTAAGCTGTTCTGTCACGCTTATGACTGTGAGTCTTCAGTCACATCAAAGCTGTTTCAAATGGCAGGCCTTTACTTAGGTGTTGATGATTGATGCTTATTAGTGGGCTGATTTGCTGAGGTAAATATAAAATTACAGTCTGTACAAAAATGCATAAATGAAGAAAGAACTTTGAACTGAATCTAAAAGGCTGCAGTTTTTACAACAGACACATTTGTTTTAGTTTTCTGAATCCTTTCTCTTATAACAAAGCAATCATTTTAGTATACTAGGTACTGCTATATATAATATTTTTAAAGCAAGTGTAAAGTCATCCCTAATGGGCTTAGTGGAAACCTCTTTTAGCAACTCGTACAGAAAATGTGTGAACTGGGGATTTACTGTTCTCTGAATTTGTTGGACTAATGACAAAGTATCATTGCCTCCATCATGGATTGGATTTCAATCTGTCTTGCAAAATGAAAGAATTACATTTAACTTAGTGTCTGGTCCTTCAATGTAGTTTTTGAGATAGCATTATTGCATGTTGTGATCTTGATAGATAATCATTTAGTAACTTTACTATTGGCAAATGTATTTTTATAGTCAATAAGAAATCACTTCATTTAGTTTTATGCAGTGGTGACATAGTCTAGTGTGTTTTTCCTAAACTTTACTTATTTTCTATTATATTTAAACATTATGAAATCAATATACCAACCAGGGATGATTCCTCAATATGACGGAAGAAAGATAAGTTGTAATAGAGTATTTCTTATCCTAAAGTACTTGATTTCTTGCAGAAACTCAGCTCATTCTTACAGAACGTGTGCTAAAGATAAATATTGAATAGGATATAGATATCAGTTTTCCTCCAAATGGGTCTCAGATGGTTTCTTAAATAAACTGTTTGTACGAATTATGGCTCCAGTCCACATGCAGGTACACTCCCATTGATTTTCAATGGGAATTTTACATGCACACAAGGCAAGATTGGGCCATAGATGTGTACAAATCTGTTTTTTTCTAATACCCCCCTCCACACCTCCCTGCCCCCCCCCCCCCGATTCAAATGCAGCCAGGTGTGAAGTGACACTTGTCAATTGCTTAACAAGGCATGAGAGCCATATCAAATAGCTTTGGATCTCGAAGTGTAGAATACTTTGTCCAGCTGAAAATATAGTGATATATTAGGCTAAAATTACCTGAATTGGAATTTGGCTAGTATCTGTGGGGAATAGGACAGCCCTATTCATATGTGAAATGCCATGGGATCTTTGGTTGACCACAGATCATCAGGACCTTGATTTTTGTGTCACACCAAAGACCCTCCAGTACAGTAGTACCCTTTTATGCTATGGTAGGGTAGAGTCTCAGTATTAATTCAGGAGGAGGAGCAGTACCACCCAAATTGCTAAGACCACTTCATTATTTGTAAGCCTAAACTTATTTAAACTTACTTAGCACTTATATAGCATATTTGTGAAAATCTGCTTGTTTTAAAGAAACGTGTTACTGACATATGTGTGTGCCTGGATAATTAGCAGACAATCACTGTGGCAACTTGAAACATTTCTTTCAAAAACTGAAATGTAGTCAGTAGTTTTGTGCATATGAAAATCTGAGACCAATAGGAGTTAGTGATTTCAGATAGCTTTGAGTAACAGAAGTACAGAAAATTGCTTTCAAAACTGAAATTCCACAGTATATAGACTACTGTGGCCTTTGGCTATTTTAGCAACAAGAAATTTAAAATGAGTTATTTTGTGTGATTACTGCTTGTGAGCACTTACAAATTTAAAATTTTATTAGATTTTTTTACATGGAATGATGTTATGGTGTGATCTATCCAGCAGTCCTTACCCAGGGCAAAAGTTCTTTTTATGTCGGTGAGAATTGTGCTGGTGAGAACATGGATATAGATAAGCTTTTGCATATACACATTAGACAAATAAACGATGGATTTCAGAGATCCTGTAAAGGTGGATTTAGGAGTATACGAAACCTAAGTTCCGTGCTTTAGTAGGTATTAGTGTATTCTATATTCAGTGGGCTTTGGTTCAGTCCTATGGAAAGAATCCCACTCACCGTAATAAACTTTGGATCATGCCCTACGTGTGTGTAATATACCAAATGTCATGGGTAGTAGCAGAAGCCAAGTTGAAGGGGTTGCGGGGAGGGGAAAGTGTGCCATTACCATTTACAAAGAGCAGTACCTCATGAAGAATCTGGTGTATTGCCTTGTCAATACCAACAACTAAAAGTTTCTTTTGGGCCCTTGATCATTGTGCAGGCTGCATTACTATCAAGGCAAGTTATGTAAGTAGAACAAAGAGAATATGGATCTCTGTATTTTAGAGGCCTAAACGCTTTTAAGATTGCATTAAAAGGTTTTAATACTTAAGGCAAAGGTAGGGGTGGATGGTGTATCTCTACAATTAGGCTATATTTTTTCCCCAAAGATATATCTTAATTGCTGGTGATACTGCCTGCAATAGATATTGTAACAAGCTAGGGAAGTGCTCAAACTTCTCATACGTTAAATTTAAGATTTTATTTATCTATATATCTGTTGTATAGTAAAACAAACGAAATCCCACCTTCTCTAATTTTTACATAGTTTGGACCTTCTCTTAGTAGGACAGTGTCTCATGGAACATCTCTTACCTATTCCTGATCATGTAGATCACCTCCCTCTCCACCTGGCAATAGAATAACATCTCTGTGGCAACTACAGCAGTTGCTTACATGGAAAAGTAATATTAGGAAAGTATTGTATTTTTAGCTTTATTTCAATTTGAATTTAGTAGCTGGAAACAAGGAGGAGCCATCCAGCACAAAGTCACTAGCTGGCTCTCTGTGGACCACAGTTTGGGAACCAGTGCTCAGCAATTTCCCATTTAAATCAGTTCAGTATCCCTTAATTTTCCCCACTCTGCAGTGACCCCTTATGGCAACTGTGCTTGTGCATGTCACAGTCCGTTCATTTTCCTATACATTTTGTCTCCTGTCCTTTTTCTGTTTTCCCTTGTCATAATTTTTTAAGCTTTCCAGCTTTTTAAGCTATTTTATGGGCTGTGCTTTAAACTAACTTGCTATGCAGCCTACTGGATAAATGCTTTCTATTTCAAAACAATCGAGTTAAAACCCTAAATGTGTACTTATTAAAAGGTATATCTACTTTAAACCTTCATAGATTCCAAGGCCAGTGGGGACCATTATGATTATCTAGTCTGACCTCTTGTATAACACGTCATAGAACTTCCCCAAAATAATTCGAGTGCACATTGTTTAGAAAAATATCCAGTCTTGATTGAAAAATTGTCAGTGATGGAGAGTCCACTAGGACTCTTAATAAAATGTTCCAGTGATTACTTACTCACCTGTTAAGTTTATGCCTTATTTCCAGTTTGAATTTGTCTAGCTTCCAGCTATTGGACTGTTATACATTTATTTGCTAGCTTGAAGAACCCATTATTAAATATTTGTTCCCTGTGTAGATACTTATAGACTGTAATCAAGTCACCCCCCAACCTTCTCTTTGTTTAATCTAAATGGATTGAGATCTCTGAGTCAGCACTATAAGGCATATTTGGGTAATCCTTTCATTGTTCTCATGGCTCTTCTCTGAACCCTCTCCAATTTATCAACAGCCTTCTTGAATTGTGGACGCCAGAACTAGACATTGTATTCCAGCAGCAGTTATACCAGTGCCAAGAATAGAGATAAATTAACTTTTCTGCTCCTACTCAAGTTTCCCCGGTTTATGCATCTCAGGATCTTGTTAGCTCTTTTGTTCAGTGTCATATTGGGAGCCCATGTTCAACTGATTATCAACCACTGCCCCCAAATCTTTTTCAGAGTCACTGCTTCCCAGGTTAGAGTCTCCAATTGTGTAAGTATGGCCTAGATTCTTTGTTCCTAGATATTTACATTTAGCCCTACTGAAATGCATATTGTTGGCTTGTGACCAGTTTACCAAGTGATCTAGATTGCTCTGAATCAATGACCTCTTTGTTATTAACCATTTCCCCCAGTTTTTGTCATCTGCAAAAGGTATCAGTGATCTATTTTCCATAAACCCATGTTGATTTATATTAATTACATTACTCTCCTTTTAGTTCTTTATTAATTAGGTCCCATTATTTTTCCTGGGATCGATGTCAGGCATACAGGCCTGTAATTACCTTGGTCATCCTGTTTACTCATTTTAAAAAATGGCACAATATTAGCTTTCTTCCAGTCTTCTGGAACTTCCTGAGTGTTCCAAGACCTGAAAATCAACATTAATGGTCCAGCAAGCTCCTCATCCAGCACTTTAAAACTCTTAGTTGAAAGTTGTCTGGACTTGCTGATTTTAAAAATGGTCTAACTTCAGTAGCTTCAGTTTAACATGGAATCATAGAATATCAGGGATGGAAAGGACCTCAGGAGGTCATCTAGTCCAACCCCTTGCTCAAAGCAGGACCAATCCCCAACTAAATCATCCCAGCCAGGGCTTTGTCAAGCCTGACCTTAAAAATATCTAAGGAAGGAGATTCCACCACTTCCCTAGGTAACGCATTCCAGTGTTTCACCACCTTCCTAGTGAAAAAGTTTTTCCTAATATCCAACCTAAACCTCCCCCACTGCAACTTGAGACCATTACTCCTTGTTCTGTCATCAGCTACCACTGAAAACAGTCTAGATCCATCCTCTTTGGAACCCCCTTTCAGGTAGTTGAAAGAGGCTATCAAATCTCCCCTCATTTTTCTCTTCCGCAGACTAAACAATCCCAGTTCCCTCAGCCTCTCCTCATAAGTCATGTGTTCCAGTCCCCTAATCATTTTTGTTGCCCTCCACTGGACTCTTTGCAATTTTTCCACATCCTTCTTGTAGTGTGGCGCCCAAAACTGGACACAGTACTCCAGATGAGGCCTCACCAATGTCGAATAGAGGGGAACGATCACGTCCCTCGATCTGCTGGCAATGCCCCTATTTATACATCCCAAAATGCCATTGGCCTTCTTGGCAACAAGGGCACACTGACTCATATCCAGCTTCTCGTCCACTGTAACCCCTAGGTCCTTTTCTGCAGAACTGCTGCCGAGCCATTCGGTCCCTAGTCTGTAGCAGTGCATGGGATGCTTCCGTCTGGACTCTGCACTTGTCCTTCTTGAACCTCATCAGATTTCTTTTGGCCCAGTCCTCTAATTTGTGTAGGTCCCTCTGTATCCTATCCCTACCCTCCAGCATCATATCTACCTCTCCTCCCAGTTTAGTGTCATCTGCAAACTTGCTGAGGGTGCAATCCCCACCATCCTCCAGATCATTTATGAAGATATTGAACAAAACCGGCCCTAGGACTGACCCTTGGGGCACTCCACTTTATACCAGCTGCCAACTAGACATGGAGCCATTGATCACTACCCGTTGAGCCCGACAATCTAGCCAACTTTCTATACACCTTACAGTCCATTCATCCAGCCCATACTTCTTTAACTTGCTGGCAAGAATACTGTGGGAGACCGTGTCAAAAGCTTTGCTAAAGTCAAGGAACAACACGTCCACCGCTTTCCCCTCATCCACAGAGCCAGTTATCTCATCATAGAAGGCAATTAGATTAGTCAGGCATGACTTGCCCTTGGTGAATCCATGCTGACTGTTCCTGATCTCTTTCCTCTCCTCTAAGTGCTTCAGAATTGATTAGTTGAGGACCTGCTCCATGATTTTTCCAGGGACTGAGGTGAGGCTGACTGGCCTGTAGTTCCCAGGATCCTCCTCCTTCCCCTTTTTAAAGATGGGCACTACATTAGCCTTTTTCCAGTTGTCCGGGACTTCCCCCCGATCGCCATGAGTTTTCAAAGATAATGGCCAATGGCTCTGCAATCACACCCGCCAACTCCTTTAGCACTCTTGGATGCAGCTCATCCAGCCCCATGGACTTGTGCTCATCCAGCTTTTCTAAATAGTCCCGAACCACTTCTTTTTCCACAGAGGGCTGGCCACCTCCTCCCCATGCTGTGCTGGCCAGTGCAGTAGTCTGGGAGCTGACCTTGTTCGTGAAGACAGAGGCAAAAAAAGCATTGAGTACATTAGCTTTTTCCACATCCTCTGTCACTAGGTTGGCTCCCTCATTCAGTAAGGGGCCCACACTTTCCTTGACTTTCTTCTTGTTGCTAACACACCTGAAGAAACCCTTCTTGTTACTCGTAACATCTCTTGCTAGCTGCAACTCCAGGTGTGATTTGGCCTTCCTGATTGCATGCCTGAGCAATATTTTATACTCCTCCCTGGTCATTTGTCCAATCTTCCACTTCTTGTAAGCTTCTTTTTTGTGCTTAAGATCAGCAAGGATTTCACTGTTAAGCCAAGCTGGTTGCCTGCCATATTTACTATTCTTTCTACACATCGGGATGGTTTGTCCCTGTAACCTCAATAAGGATTCTTTAAAATACAGCCAGCTCTCCTGGACTCCTTTCCCCCTCATGTTGTTCTCCCAGGGGATCCTGCCCATCAGTTCCCTGAGGGAGTCAGTCTGCTTTTCTGAAATCCAGGGTCCGTATTCTGCTGCTCTCCTTTCTTCCCTGTGTCAGAATCCTGAACTCTACTATCTCA
Organism: Natator depressus; assembly: GCF_965152275.1. Classification (NCBI taxonomy): domain Eukaryota; kingdom Metazoa; phylum Chordata; order Testudines; family Cheloniidae; genus Natator; species Natator depressus. The sequence goes on along the minus strand of NC_134235.1, from coordinate 195,354,896 downwards.
TGGTCACTGCCTCCCAGGTTCCCATCCACTTTAGCTTCCCCTACTAATTCTTCCCTGTTCGTGAGCAGCAGGTCAAGAAGAGCTCTGCCCCTAGTTGGTTCCTCCAGCACTTGCACCAGGAAATTGTCCCCTACGCTTTCTAAAAACTTCCTGGATTGTCTGTGCATCGTTGTATTGCTCTCCCAGCAGATATCAGGGTGATTGAAGTCTCCCATGAGAACCATGGCCTGCGATCTAGTAACTTCCATGAGTTGCCGGAAGAAAGCTTCGTCCACCTCATCCCCCTGGTCCGGTGGTCTATAGCAGACTCCCACCACGAAATCACCCTTGTTGCTCACGCTTCTAAACTTAATCCAGAGACACTCAGGTTTTTCTGCAGTTTCATACTTGAGCTCTGAGCAGTCATATTGCTCCCTTACATACAATGCAACTCCCCCACCTTTTCTGCCCTGCCTGTCCTTCCTGAACAGTTTATATCCATCTATGACAGTACTCCAAGTCTCTGTTATTCCAATCACATCATAATTCCTTGACTGTGCCAGGACTTCCAGTTCTCCCTGCTTGTTTCCCAGGCTTCTTGCATTTGTGTATAGGCACTTGAGATAACACGCTGATTGTCCCTCTTTTCCCAGTAGGAGGCAGGACCCCTACCCTCTCGCACACTCCTGCTCGTGCTTCGTCCTGGTATCCCACTTCCCCGCTTACCTCAGGGCTTTGGTCTCCTTCCCTTGGTGAACCTAGTTTAAAGCCCTTTAGCGATACTAGTAGAATCACCATAATCTGAGACTATCACATCTGTATTTGGAGAAAGAACAAAAATAGATTTTTGGCTACTTCTGCCTCGTCTGCATTATTATTGATAGGTCTACCATTTCCATCTAGTAATGGACCGGTACAGTTGTCAGGATTCCTTTTGTTCATAATATATTTTTAAAAACTTTGTCCTTTATTCTACTAGCCATAGATTTCTACTTGCGTGCCTTGGTTTCCCTTATCAATTTTTTACAATTAAATTTCTGATTAATATTCATTATTATCAATTCCCCCTTCCTTCCATTTGTTAAATATTATTTTTATAGTTAGCTTCCCTTCACTTCTAAACCAGGTCAGTTTTCTAACCAGCACAATTGCTTTCTCAGTTGTGGCTTTTTTGGGCATCTAGTAAGGAGTTCTTTAATGATTCGCATCATCTTTTTTTTTTTCTGACTAAATTCTTCCTCCCATCTGATTTGACTCATACGTGCTGTCTGCTTTGTGAAATTGGCCATGTTAAAGCTCCAAATACATGTTGCTGGTCTGCACATTGTACATACTGCTTGTGCATTATAAAATGTGATCATGTTATGATCACTTGTACTTAAGCTGCCTTTTAATTTTTCGTTCTGTGATCAATTCCTCTTCATTAGACTTTTTCTTAAGACTTCCCTTATGTTGGTTGCAATGTTTTTTGAGTTGGGAAATTGTCATCTATAATGTTTAGAAATTCCAAGTGTTTTAGTATTGGCAGCGTGAGACCTCCAGTATGTCACTCAAATTGAAGTCCCTGTGTTAACACAGCTTCCCTTTCCTCCCCCCCCCCCCCCTTTGCCCCCATAACGACAGGTTTTAGAGTAGCAGCCTTGTTAGTCTGTATCCACAAAAAGAAAAGGAGTACTTGTGGCACCTTAAAGACTAACAAATTTGTTAGTCCCCCCCCCATGAGTGTGAATTGTGACACTATTTGTGTATGTGCGCATTTTTTTTGTTACTTTTCTGTGTGTGTTCATCTTGTATATATACCTATCTGAAAATTTCTGGGTAAACCTGAAATTCTTTTGAGGAAGTGCTATCACATTATTTTTGTCTCCCTCCCTCGCCTTGTTTTGGTTGGTCCAGTAAGACTCTACTAGCCTACTCCCAGGGTATGCTCACCCGCTGGGTTGTTATACTCCTCTTCAAGACTACTTCGTCCCTATAGGCTGTTACAAACTGCCCAGTCCATTGGCTCTGTGTGGCAATTGAACTCTTGAATTTGTTGTTTGAAGATGGATACTCAGTGTGATTCCTCCTCTCTTCTGACTTACCCTCCCAACCCAATAGGGTGAGGTTCCTCTTTGTCAGAGGAAACTTTAAAGAGGTTGTATTTCCAGAGTATGGTTTCTTGTTTGACGATTCCCGCACAGAACTTGGGAAGAGATGGTGTAAATTGTGCCAGAGATTGGGCTCTCCTAAAACAGCGGTAGAGGTGGCTTTCCTGATTGAAAAGAGTCTTCCTCTTTTCTTGGTGACGGTCTTGTGACTTGAGATGTCTGCAGTGTTGCCTATGTCCAGCAGGAAAATCCCTTCTGCTATTTCCCCATCTTCCCCCCCGACCCCACACCAAACCACCACCCCCACCTTAAAACTAAAGGTTGGTCGGCCACTTTTATTGTAATTTAAAATAAATAGCTATCGGGACTTCTGATCAGTTGATTTATTATTATTATTCATTTTGGGTTGTGGTAAAGGGGAATTGATCCAGTCATGGGGTTGTGGGAATGGGAATGCCAGTGTATTGGGGTGTATGAGAGATGCAAACCAGACCCAGAATAGTGGTTCACAGGAGACTAGGAGTTTATTTAAATAAACTCCTCTTCCTCTGAGCAGGCTCCACTGCCTTCTGCTGCAGATGTACTCCCCCTCTCATCCCATTTGATCTTGCACAGGGGATTTACTTCCTGCCTGAATGGGCTTACCCTGCTGTGCAGTCACTTCGCTCCTGGAGAATGTGTACCTCACAAGAGTACAGATAATTTCTTCTGGCCAGGCCAGGCCTCTAAGAATGTACTTCAACCAACATCAGTTAATCAGAAGCATGTAGTAGAGGATGGTGATATTAAAGCACAGAGCCCTGTTGGTGTAAGATGGCTCTTAGTGTCTTTCATTATAGAATTATCAATTTTTATTTGTTTTTTTTACTAGTTCGTACACATTGAGTGCTTTCTGCATCTTTTAATATTTTTTTCTCTGTATGTTGCTGTTTCAAAGTGGAGTAAAGGATGTGTTCCCCAAAAACACACACAGTAGAATCCCAGGGTAATCACTTAATTTATAATAACTATGGTACATTTTATCACTGTTAGTTTGCCTGGGTTTATAACTGGTGGTTGTTTCAGATTTATTACTTAAAATACCTTGGGTGGAAAGTGTCAAATTACTTCCTAACATGTAATCTTTTAATTCCTTTAGCTATTTTCTTTTTGAAAAGTAAATCCATGATAGCATCTATCTTCTTTTTAAGGTCTGAAGTATTTCGCTGTAACGCAAAAGGAAGATCAGTTTAAAAATTTTTCTTGAAACAAATAGCTGTTGTTTGTTTTTTCCCTGTAAGTGTCACTATTTTAGTGACACTCTTAACCTTTTGAAGTCATACTGACTGATTTAGAGACCTAATCCGACTTTCTAAATTTTGTTCATATATTTATCAGTTTGTATATGTCAGGATGAAGTGCACTGCATATGCAGACCATAGATTTTTTTTTTTTTTTTTTTTTTTTGCTACAGGGGTTTCCTATATTTGAATGAATGTTTCAGAAGTGGAGATATGATTTTCAAAAATGAACTATAGAGAGGAGGAATCTACTGTAGCAGGGAACTGTCTGGATCCCTTAGTGCAGTGGTTCTCAAACCTGGCCTGTCGCTTGTTCAGGGAAAGCCCCTGACAGGCTGGACCGGTGTGTTGATCTGCTGCGTCCGCAGGTTTGGCCGATTGCGGCTCCCACTGGCCGTGGTTTGCCGCTCCGGGCCAGTGGGGGCTGCGGGAAGGGTGGCCAGCACGTCCCTTGGCCCGCGTCACTTCCCGGAGACCCCATTGGCCTGGAGCGGCAAACCACGGCCAGTGGAAGCTGCCAAACCACGGCCAAACCTGCGGACGCAGCAGGTAAACAAACCGGCCTGGCCCGGCCCGCCAGGGGCTTTCCCTGAACAAGCGGTGGGCCAGCTTTGAGAACAACTGCCTTCGTGTACACAAAATAATGAAGAACCAACACTTGGTTGATTGAAATAAGGTCTACAACTCCGTTAATGGCAATTCTCTTTGTGTACCGTGATAACTTTTAAACACCACATTTGATCAATTCCAAAATTTCAGGGAATGTTCTAGACATCAATGGCCAGAACCATATAGATGCTGATAAAAATGGGAAAAACCAAAAGGAGAAAATGGGGGACACATGGAGCAGATAACATCTGGTTAGCAGAGCCAGCAGCTTCAACCACCTGTATAATTGTCAATATATCGAAGAACTGGTTGATGGCAGCCATTAACACATTACAGCATAACAATAGTCCTCATTTTAGCTCTGCCTGTGCACCCAATACAGGTTAAAATGTTGACAACCTGAAAGACTTCTCCCTCATAGAAATAAATGAAAATGATGGGGTAGGGAAAATAGGGATGCATACAGAGCCCATTGCATTGGAGGAGGAGAACGGGAATGGGAGGGGACAGTCTCTGGCAGGAGGGGTGAATGAGGGATCTTGGTATTGGCAGGACACACAGAACTCGTACCATGGGAGAATGGGACCTAGTGGTAGGAATGAGGCGGAAATGGGGGCACACAGAGCCCCTGCCATTGTGAAGTTGGGGGAGGGGGAGGACTTGGTCACACACAGAGTTCCTGATATGAGGGATAGGGTAGGGGGTTGCAGAAGGTCCTGAAATACATGGGGATATGAGAGTGACACAGAGGGCTGGGGGGATGGAGGTATGCAAGGAGCTCCTGGAGTGTGTAGTGCTGTCAGCCTACAGAAGCAACAAAATATGCAATTCTCTGTAGTTTAAATATACATAACAGGAAAATAGGGAGGGAGAGAAGAAATGAAATCCTACAAGTTGCTTTTTTAAGATGCATAGAGTGTTTCTCTACCTAGCACAATGTATGGGAAGTCAAGATGAGGGCTTTCTTCAATCTGGTCCCTCTCCAAAAAGAGATGCTAAATAAAATATAGTAGAATGGCAAATGGTCTCTGTAAGGGTATGTCTACACTACGGAATAAGGTCGAATTTATAGAAGTCGGTTTTTTAGAAATCGGTTTTATATATTCGAGTGTGTGTGTCCCCACAGAAGTGCATTAACTCGGCGGAGTGCTTCCACAGTACCGAGGCTAGAGTCGACTTCCGGAGCGTTGCACTGTGGGTAGCTATCCCACAGTTCCTGCAGTCTCCACTGCCCATTGGAATTCTGGGTTGAGATCCCAATGCCTGATGGGGCTAAAACATTGTCACGGGTGGTTCTGGGTACATATCGTCAGTCCCCCCCCCTTCCCTCCCTCCCTCCGTGAAAGCAAGGGCAGACAATTGTTTCGCGCCTTTTTTCCTGAGTTACCTGTGCGGACGCCATACCACCGCAAGCATGGAGCCCGCTCAGGTAACCGTCACCGTATGTCTCCTGGGTGCTGGCAGACGCGGCACGGCATTGCTACACAGTAGCAGCAACCCATTGCCTTGTGGCAGCAGACGGTACAATACGACTGGTAGCCGTTCTCGTCATGTCCGAGGTACTCCTGGTCGCCTGTGTGAGGTGGATCAGGAGAGCCTGGGCAGACATGGGCGCAGGGACTAAATTTTTGGTGACTAGACCAGGTCATTCTCTTTAGTCCTGCAGTCAGTCGTATTGAACCGTCTAATGGTGAGCAGGCAGGCAATACGGATTGCTAGCAGTCGTATTGTACCATCTTCTGCCGGGCAGGCAAGAGATGACGATGGCTAGCAATCGTACTGTGCCATCTTCTGCCGGGCAGGCAAGAGATGAGGATGGCTAGCAGTCGTACTGTACCATCTTCTGCCGAGCAGCCATGAGATGTGGATGGCTTGCAGTCCTTCTGCACCGTCTGCTGCCAGCCAAAGATGTAAAAGATAGATGGAGTGGATCAAAACAAGAAATAGACCAGATTTGTTTTGTACTCATTTGCCTCCTCCCCTGTCTAGGGGACTCATTCCTCTAGGTCACACTGCAGTCACTCACAGAGAAGGTGCTGCGAGGTAGATCTAGCCATGTATCAATCAGAGGCCAGGCTAACCTCCTTGTTCCAATAAGAACAATAACTTAGGTGCACCATTTCTTATTGGAACCCTCCGTGAAGTCCTGCCTGAACTACTCCTTGATGTAAAGCCACCCCCTTTGTTGATTTTAGCTCCCTGAAGCCAACCCTGTAAGCCGTGTCGTCAGTCGCCTCTCCCTCCGTCAGAGCAACGGCAGACAATCATTCCACGCCTTTTTTCTGTGCGGACGCCATACCAAGGCAAGCATGGAGTCCGCTCAGCTCACTTTGGCAATTAGGAGCACATTAAACACCACACGCATTATCCAGCAGTATATGCAGCACCAGAACCTGGCAAAGCGCTACCAGGCGAGGAGGCAACGTCAGCGCGGTCACGTGAGTGATCAGGACATGGACACAGATTTCTCTGAAAGCATGGGCCCTGCCAATGCATGCATAATGGTGCTAATGGGGCAGGTTCATGCTGTGGAACGCCGATTCTGGTCTCGGGAAACAAGTACAGACTGGTGGGACCGCATAGTGTTGCAGGTCTGGGACAATTCCCAGTGGCTGCGAAACTTTCGCATGCGTAAGGGCACTTTCATGGAACTTTGTGACTTGCTTTCCCCTGCCCTGAAGCGCATGAATACCAAGATGAGAGCAGCCCTCACAGTTGAGAAGCGAGTGGCGATAGCCCTGTGGAAGCTTGCAACGCCAGACAGCTACCGGTCAGTCGGGAATCAATTTGGAGTGGGCAAATCTACTGTGGGGGCTGCTGTGATGCAAGTAGCCCACGCAATCAAAGATCTGCTGATATCAAGGGTAGTGACCTTGGGAAATGTGCAGGTCATAGTGGATGGCTTTGCTGCAATGGGATTCCCTAACTGTGGTGGGGCCATAGACGGAACCCATATCCCTATCTTGGCACCGGAGCACCAAGCCGGCGAGTACATAAACCGCAAGGGGTACTTTTCAATAGTGCTGCAAGCTCTGGTGGATCACAAGGGACGTTTCACCAACATCAACGTGGGATGGCCGGGAAAGGTACATGACGCTCGCATCTTCAGGAACTCTGGTCTGTTTCAAAAGCTGCAAGAAGGGACTTTATTCCCAGACCAGAAAATAACTGTTGGGGATGTTGAAATGCCTATATGTATCCTTGGGGACCCAGCCTACCCCTTAATGCCATGGCTCATGAAGCCGTACACAGGCACCCTGGACAGCAGTCAGGAGCTGTTCAACTACAGGCTGAGCAAGTGCAGAATGGTGGTAGAATGTGCATTTGGACGTTTAAAGGCGCGCTGGCGCAGTTTACTGACTCGCTTAGACCTCAGCGAAACCAATATTCCCACTGTTATTACTGCTTGCTGTGTGCTCCACAATATCTGTGAGAGTAAGGGGGAGACGTTTATGGCGGGGTGGGAGGTTGAGGCAAATCGCCTGGCTGCTGGTTACGCGCAGCCAGACACCAGGGCGGTTAGAAGAGCACAGGAGGGTGCGGTACGCATCAGAGAGGCTTTGAAAACCAGTTTCATGACTGGCCAGGCTACGGTGTGAAAGTTCTGTTTCTCCTTGATGAAACCCCCCGCCCCTTGGTTCACTCTACTTCCCTGTAAGCTAACCACCCTCTCCTCCTCCCTTCGATCACTGCTTGCAGAGGCAATAAAGTCATTGTTGCTTCACATTCATGCATTCTTTATTCATTCATCACACAAATAGGGGGATGACTACCAAGGTAGCCCAGGAGGGGTGGTGGAGGAGGGAAGGAAAATGCCACACAGCACTTTAAAAGTTTACAACTTTAAAATTTATTGAATGACAGCCTTCTTTTTTTTGGGGCAATCCTCTGTGGCGGAGTGGCTGGTTGGCCGGTGGCCCCCCCCACCGCGTTCTTGGGCGTCTGGGTGTGGAGGCTATGGAACTTGGGGATGAGGGCGGTTGGTTACACAGGGGCTGTAGTGGCAGTCTGTGCTCCAGCTGCCTTTGCTGCAGCTCAACCATACACTGGAGCATACTGGTTTGATCCTCCAGCAGCCTCAGCATTGAATCCTACCTCCTCTCATCACGCTGTCGCCACATTCGAGCTTCAGCCCTCTCTTCAGCCCGCCACTTACTCTCTTCAGCCCGCCACTTACTCTCTTCAGCCCGCCACCTCTCCTCCTGGTCATTTTGTGCTTTCCTGCAGTCTGACATTATTTGCCTCCACGCATTCGTCTGTGCTCTGTCAGTGTGGGAGGACAGCATGAGCTTGGAGAACATTTCATCTCGAGTGCGTTTTTTTTTCTTTCTAATCTTCACTAGCCTCTGGGAAGGAGAAGATTCTGTGATCTTTGAAACACATGCAGCTGGTGGAGAAAAGAAAAGGGACAGCGGTATTTAAAAAGACACATTTTATAAAACACTGGCTACACTCTTTCAGGGTAAACCTTGCTGTTAACATTACATACATAGCACATGTGCTTTTGTTACAAGGTCGCATTTTGCCTCCCCCCACCGCGTGGCTACCCCTTCAACCCTCCCCCCTCCCTGTGGCTAACAGCGGGGAACATTTCTGTTCAGCCGCAGGCAAACAGCCCAGCAGGAATGGGCTCCTCTGAGTGTCCCCTGAAGAAAAGCACCCTATTTCAACCAGGTGACCATGGATTATATCTCACTCTCCTGAGGATAACACACGAACGGATGTTGTTTGAACGCCAGCAAACATACACTGCAATGCTTTGTTGTACAATGATTCCCAAGTATGTGTTACTGGCCTGGAGTGGTGAAGTGTCCTACCATGAAGGACGCAATAAGTCTGCCCTCCCCAGAAACCTTTTGCAAAGGCTTTGGGAGTATATCCAGGAGAGCCGTGAATGCCAGGGCAAAGTAATCCTTTCACATGCTTGCTTTTAAACCATGTATAGTATTTTAAAAGGTACACTCACCGGAGGTCCCTTCTCTGCCTGCTGGGTCCAGGAGGCAGCCTTGGGTGGGTTCGGGGGGTACTGGCTCCAGGTCCAGGGTGAGAAACAGTTCCTGGCTGTCGGGAAAACCGGTTTCTCCACTTGCTTGCTGTGAGCTATCTACGTCGTCTTCTTCTTCTTCTTCTTCGTCCCCAAAACCTGCTTCCGTATTGCCTCCATCTCCATTGAAGGAGTCAAACAACACGGCTGGGGTAGTGGTGGCTGAACCCCCTAAAATGGCATGCAGGTCATCATAGAAGCGGCATGTTTGGGGCTCTGACCCGGAGCGGCCGTTCGCCTCTCTGGTTTTCTGGTAGGCTTGCCTCAGCTCCTTCAGTTTCACGCGGCACTGCTTCGGGTCCCTGTTATGGCCTCTGTCCTTCATGCCCTGGGAGATCTTGACAAAGGTTTTGGCATTTCGAAAACTGGAACGGAGTTCTGATAGCACGGATTCCTCTCCCCATACAGCGATCAGATCCCGTACCTCCCGTTCGGTCCATGCTGGAGCTCTTTTGCGATTCTGAGACTCCATCATGGTCACCTCTGCTGATGAGCTCTGCATGGTCACCTGCAGCTTGCCACGCTGGCCAAACAGGAAATGAGATTCAAAAGTTCGCGGTTCTTTTCCTGTCTACCTGGCCAGTGCATCTGAGTTGAGAGTGCTGTCCAGAGCGGTCAAAATGGAGCACTCTGGGATAGCTCCCGGAGGCCAATACCGTCGAATTGTGTCCACAGTACCCCAAATTCGACCCGGCAAGGCCGATTTAAGCGCTAATCCACTTGTCAGGGGTGGAGTAAGGAAATCGATTTTAAGAGCCCTTTAAGTCGAAATAAAGGGCTTCATCGTGTGGACGGGTGCAGGTTTACATCGATTTAATGCTGCTAAATTCGACCTAAAGTCCTAGTGTAGACCAGGGCTAAGTTAGTCTGTCAAGCTGTCTGATAAGATAGCAAGGGGAAAACTGAGTATCTGGCCTGGGCTTTGGGAGGAAGGATTCTTTCTGCAGGACCCCAGACCCAGCTTTCTTGTTCCTTCTCCTTTTATATTCTTGATCTAAAGAAACCCTTCCCTGTCTTTCTGAGGCCATATCTCCACTACAACCTTTGGTCAATGCATGTGTTGTCAGTGTACAGTTGCTGTAGTTTGTATATTGCACTGCACATACTCACCAGAAGATTTTACACTGATATAGAGTGCAGTGCACCTTGGGTAAGTATCCCAGTGTGCCTACTACTGTCCAGAGCAATGATTTTTGGGGTAGTGTTTTGTGGGCTGGTAATGACTTGCCCAGAGATCTCTGGGAGCTATGGGGTCAAGTTCCCAGCATGCAACTTTCTCCATCCCGTAATGCCATCCGTATCCCATAATTAGGGCCCTACCAAATTCACAACTGTGAAAAACATGTCAAGGACCATGAAATCTGATGTCCCCCTACAATAGACAGATGGAAAGGGTAGGGTTGGGGGAGCTCCAGCCGGGGGCTTCTATTATGTGCCCAGGCTCCAGCTGCTAGTCCCAGCCAGCCAGGCTGGGGAGGGGTGGGACTTCCTCTTCCCCTGCACAGGCCGCTCCCGGAGCTGGGTCAGACCTGCCTTCAGGAAGCTCGGTGGCTGCTGGCTGGGAGTCCAGCTCTGAGGGCAGCACAGAAGCTTCGTGTAGCCGGGCGAGGTTTCCAGAGGTGGATGCATACAGAGCCCAGCCCTGGGAGTGGCCTGTCCAGGGGAAGAGAAAGTTCTGTCCCTCTGCCCTATTGGCTAGGACTAACAGCATCTGCCCGATGAATTTTCTTGAACAAACACAGAACACACAATTATTCTGGTATTTGTGGAGCCACAGGAGGTACCACAACAGTGGATGTGAGGATGTCTTCAAGGACAGTTTGCTGAGGAATATAGCAAAAAACAGGTCAGGTTTGTTGGTAGTGTTCACAGAACAGTTGTAGATGGTGAAAGCTGCTTCTGGGCTTGAGAAACAAGCTTTGACTGGTTGGATCACATTGTAATGCAGGTTTGGGATGATGAACTCTGGTTGAAGAACTTTCAGATGTTAAAGGACATATTCTTAGATCTGCGTGCTGAACTTGTTCCAGACCTCCAGCACATGGACGTCAGACAGAGGAGCATTGACGGTGGCAAAGCAAATGGCAGTTCCAGTTGTACTCTGCAAGCTTGCAGTGCTGGCTTGCTACCGATCAGTGGGAAATAGTTTTGGAATTGGAAAATCCACAGTGGGGGCCATTGTCATACAAGTGTCTTGGGCACTAATTGTCGCCTGCATCGAGAACATGTAGGAAACAGGGATGTCTTTGGGGCAGTGGGGTTTCCATACTGCAATGGAGCGATAGACAGCATGCAGATCCCTGTTTTGGCCTCATATCACTTTGCTTAGCTGTAAATCAACAGAGTAAACCAACAGATAAGGCTACTTTTCCATGGTTATGCTAGCGTTAATGGCTCACTGCGGGGGTGTTTCGCCCGTATCAATGTGGACTGGTCAGGAAAGATGCATGATGTTCACAACTTGAACACTGGACTGTTCAGAAAACTGCAGGCAGGGACATTCTTTCTTGATTGGCGGATTATCCATTAGCGATATTGAAATGCCATTAGTGATTCTGGGGGAACCATCCTACCCCTTGCACTCTCCTGGCTCATGAAACCATACACTGGACACCCTGACAATACCAAGGAGAGATTCAGTTACTGGCTCAGCAGGTGCAGAATGACTGTTGAATATGCTTTTGATAGATTGAAGGGATGCTTGTGGTGATTATTCACTCACTAGACTGGATCTCAGTGAGAAAAATATCCCAGTGGATTTGATCTCTTGTGTCTTGCATAATATCTTGTGAAGCCGAGAGGGGGGGGAAGCTGCTGCAAGGGTGGAGTGGCTGTCTGCTGACTTTGAACATCCAGACACCAAGGCTATTGCAAGAGCACAACATGAAGCTATGAGCTTAAGGGAGGTTTTGAAAGAGCACTTTAGCAATCAGTCACAGTAATGTTCTCTGCTGGAGTGTTCTCTGGGCCTGGAGTTTTGGGTGCTGCTAAGAATTGTCATGCTCGCTGTACGCTTGTAAATAGGACTAGGTGTTTTCATGAAGCTATGAATTCTGTATTGTTTGGTGTGCATTGACACATACTGTTTGCTTTGACTACTGTAATGCATTCTGCAATGTTTGTGCATTAAAAGATAATTCAATTATCTAAAAATAGAACTTTACTGAGGTGGGAAAAATGGTGAAGAAAACCAGTGTGCAAAATAACCCCCAGGCAATGTTTTTATACTAAATTTTAACAGGGTGGAAATTTAAAAATAAAAGGAAATAAACATATATGTCCATTTTAGTACATAAATGTAGTCCATTGTGGCTACACATATACCTGTGAGAAACACGATTGGTTTATGTGAAGCTGTGGTATGTTGAGTAGTTTAGCAAGCAGCGACCATGAAGTTCTCCAAGGAGCGCAAAGGGTAGAAAGTCTCGGATTTTGGGGCCTGTAGGTCAACCAGGGTTTGCAGTATTTGAGTTTGTTGCCCATGAAGACCTATAATGCCCTCGTGCATTTCCTGCTAAATGTTCTGCTGGCACTTCTGGGCCTTTTTCCTGTCTTCTGTCTTTCTCCCCATTGTTGGCCGTATTGTCCCTCAAAGCCCTTTGTTCATGGTTCAGTACATCACTGGCTTTCAGGATCTCAGAACATGTTCTCTTCTTTCTGCTCCTCCTTGGGGTCAGGCATCTGCAGCTGCAGAAAGGACACTCCTCAGGGCCACCATGACAGAAGCTGCTGCTAAGATGTATTGTTGGGTTTACAGTCACAACAGAAAAGGAAAGACAGGTTTCAAAACTGCCTTCCCTTCTTCCCAGAAACACTTGACAAGAAACTCGTATTGATGATTCAGCTTTGGAATGCTTCTGCCCAGCATCACTCTCCAGCCCCAACAAGTATGGCCCACATGGGGGAAGGATTTTCTGTTGCATGAAGCTATAGAATTTCAGTCCCTATTCTGTTGGTATAGGCATAGGGCTAGGGCACTGAATATTTGGCACTGTTTTTCCAGTCTGCATAGATTTTTAGCTGATATCCCACTCCTGAAGGTCACAAAGACACAGAACATTGTTGCTACTGATGTCCTGGGCCTGTATACCACTAGCTTTTTCACTGCAGTGGTGCCAGCTGAACTCATCAGAGTGTTGTGGGAAAGTGTCCTCCTGCAGAGGAAGAAATAAGGCAGCTAAAACCTTTGGGAAAAGATTGCGGAGAATCTCCATGAAAATTTAATCGACATGTCTTAAGAGGATAAAAGGGACATTCCTATGCACATAAACTAAGTGCTCCATGTGTGGGCCCCTCCGCTCCTTCCTCTGCATAACCCAAGAGGGGAATGAAAACCAGATTTCAGTGATTTCACTTCCTCTACCTCTTCTAGTACGAGTAAAACAATGAAGTCGATACCTTTGTCTTAACTTGAGGATGGGCTGGGTGCCATTTTTAAATGTAAACAATGTAAGGAAAAATGCATGCATTCACTCTACCGAGTTCCCTTGCACTTCTTCCAGCTCAGCCACACTCCCCTGGTGGGACTGGTTAGACTGTGGTGGAGTTTCAGACATGTCCTGCCTTGCAGGATGGCTGGATTCCTTCACTGTCTCTCTCCCCTTCCTCCCTCCTTGCTGTTCACTGCAGGAATCTTTGCCTTAAGCTTTTCTGAGGTATCCACAGTGGTCTATGGGGTGCTGGTAGGGTCTCTGCCAAGTATGGTATGCAGTTCATTGTAGAAGCAGGGAGTCTGAAGCACAGCACCAGATCTATTCTCCCTGGTCTTGTGGTATCCCTGGTGAAGTTCATTACCTTCACATGGCACTGCTCTAGTCAGTCATACCCCTTTCTTTGCCTGCATCTCTGATGCAATCTGCTCCTAACTGTGAACATTTCTACAGCTGTGCTTGTACAGCCTCTTCACTGCACAAGACCAGGAGATCCAATACCTCCTGTCTACTTCAGGCAGGAGCGCTTCTAGTACCTCTCTGTGCATGGAGCCAGCCTGGTCAGTTGCACTCAACAAAAGTCAGCTGTTAGGTGTGCTCGACAAGTTGGACAATCAGGATAAGACCTTTCAAAAATATGCTTGTAGTGGTGTGACGGCTTACCCCTGTGGCGCCTCCTGCTAGCTGTCTGGGAATTTGCTCTTTTTACTAGCTCTGGAGCGCCGTCTGCCGGTCGCTGGCCACCCGTGTCCCTCCTGGATCCCGGTGCCCTTTTACCTGGGGTGCTGCCCTCCAGGCAGTAGCCCACAGATCTGGGTCTCCCCTCCCCAGGGAACTCCCACCCTCTATCCCCACCTTGCCTCAGCCTATGGCCTACTGCCAGTCACCATATAGCCCCCTTTCACTGGGGCTGATTGCAGTCTGTTTAAGCCAGTTGTCATAGGCAAGGGAGGTTTTGACCTGCTGCCTTTCCCTGCAACCCAGTACTTCCAGGGGCCATGTACAAGGCCCTGCAGCCTGGGTAGTTGCTGGCCCGGAGCTCCCCCAGCTCCTCTGGCCTTTCCCCAGCCTTGCTTTACTCCAGTACCCTTAGGCTTCCCAAGCAGCCAGGTCCATCCCCCTCCTCAGCTAGAGGGAAACTGTGTGCTCCTGGCCCACTGCCCTCTTATAAGGGCCAGCCCCCAATCAGCCCTGCTTTTTCTTCCCTGCCACAGCCCTCTCCCTGAGCTGTTTTAAGCCTTTTAAGGCAGGAGCGGGTGACCACCCCGTTACAATGCTGTTTTAAATGGAGAGATGTAGCTTCTGATTTCTGTGATCCTTGGCAGTGGGGTTGAAAATTGTGAACAGAGCAGTCTGTCAAAGGAAGTGGTGTATTGTGGGATAGTTGCTGGAGGACAATGAGGGTCAACATGTCATGCAGTGTTTACACTTGCACTGTTTTGAGCTTAGTAGGTCGACTTTGGTGACTCTAATGGGGCACGATGTTGGCTGGAGATAAATTTGAGTGTAGGCACATGCACAAATAGGTCATACAAGGTGACTTAATGTCAACTTAATTTTGTAGTATAGACCAGGCCTTAGTGTGGATTGTATATCATAAAGATGTTATATCTTTTTTGTTACTCCCTCATTACCCCTCTTCAAGAAAAACCTCAGATGAGTATGCTAAATAAACAATAGGTACTTCTCAGGAAGGCAAACGAAGCGAACTTGGTGTCCCTAGGCCACATAATTGTGTAGTTATCAGGAAACAAAAGACACTTTTAAATGCACAACTTGTAAATACCACTTATTTGGCTTTAGAAGTTTTCCCCAAGCTTTCTTAAAAAGTCTGCCCTGGGATGTGATGTGGCATGTAACATTCCAGGAAGACAGGTTTTTTTTATTGTGGAACTCTGATAGAGGAAGGTTGTTTGAACCCTGCCTTTAATGGGTAGCTAGCATTGACATAAACTGTAGAGTAGTTACTGCTCCTTCACACTTTATACGTGTCCGTGCTTGTATTAGCAGTATATTTAGACTTGTGTATACTACTAGTTGTCTAGTAAATGTTAGGAGGAAAAAAATGAAACCTACTTCCTCTGGCTCTGCTTATAAGGTTGACAGTATAATTGGATAAGTAGTTTTTCAATAAACCATAGTTACTCTTCTGGACTTAAAACATCAGTGCCTTGTTTATGCAGAAATAAGGGATGAAAAAACCCTCTTCCCATAGCTTTTTTTTTTTAAAAAAAACCATAGCATTGTCCAAATTCAATGAATACAGCTATGATAAGGCACCTTCTTTGACATTATTAGACTTGCACTCTTGTTATAAGTTAGGAAAAATAGTTTTTCATGCTATGTGTCTTATTAGGGCCAGTCAGTACTTTTCATCTATGGATATTGGTTTATATCCTTTCTCAGAGTAAACATGAAAACAAATTGTGCTAAGTTATACTGGGGGCCATGACAGCCCCTGCTTGGAGGGTGCAAAGGTGGCTTAAAGATACCTCTGCTCCTCACCTCCTAGGTCTTGATTTCTGTGCTGTGCCTCTGATAGCACAGCACAGAACCTCACTGCATGGCCAAATTAAGTGGGACCACACATGTATGTTTGAGAGCAGATTTTGAACTGTGTACTTAATTTCATGTTTTAAAATCCTTTTCTTTCTAGGAAGAACCTACAAGAACATCTGAAATAATTTTGTGTGCGCACATGTGAATGAATGGGTGTGTGTGTGTGTTTCACCTGTCAGTCATAAAATGAAGGAAACCTGACTTTTTATGAAAACATAAAAAAACATTTTCGTCCTCTGCTCAGACCTTGCATACCAAGCTTCAGTACTGAGTAATTTTTATTGCAGTTATAAATCCCTAAAAGTTTTTTATTTTTAAAATCAGAAAGCGAGACACTATATTCAATCATAGCATCCCTAAGACAATGCTATAACTTTTGAATTATTCCTGGAATATGTTAAACATGTGTTTACAGTAATAGTGAGAATGTATTGCCTATTTTCCATAGTGCTTTGGAAGAAAAGTGGCAGTTCAGAAACAAGAATTTCACAAACTAATAAAGATGTATACTTTTCAGCATCTCAAATTAAATATGAATCAGATCTTTTTACTGTTTTCCTTGTGTAAACTGATGTGCAGTAATATTTATTTGTGCTTTCCTTACACATTTGCAGCTTTGTTACAAGATTTTGGGGGTATCTAATTGGCCACAGCTTTGAATTGTAGCTTAACACATACCAAATGTTGCTAATTACAGTTAAGATATCTCCTTGAAATAAACACTTACCCTTACAATTTTTTCACTCATTTATATGCCTTTAATTTTTCACTCTAGCAGTTCTTACAGCGCTTTAATTTACTTTTGTTTCAAAACTATAGAACTGGATTAAACAGAGCTCTTTAAACACTTCCATGTTAGTTGGCAAGGAGCCAGTTACTGTATATCAGCTATCTTAATAGAAACCATGCTTAGCAATGCCTCACATATGGCAGCTCTTGTTTGTGTGGTATGACATTGTGTCTTAAATATTACCTCTTATACTGTAGTTAAATTTATGCCAGAACCTGAAGTTTCCTCTGATTAACGTTAACAAAATGGTAATGAGCCAATTGTTTCTGTTTTGGGGGCGAGGGTGGAATCTATCATTAAATACATAATTTAATGTCTGCTGTGCACAAAGCACTATTTATGTGGCCTTTATTAACTTGAGATCCTTACTGTGACAGTAGTGAAGGCTACAGATGAGTGATGACATGCTTTCTGAACCCTCTTGGCTCTTAATGCTGTAAATATTATGGAGGCACAGATCATGGCTCCATAGTTTTGATTAAGATGAGTTTTGCACTTAAATCAGGGGATTCAACTACTTTTATGTTAGAAAAAGTATATTTTCAGAACAACCGTTACTATTTGAGTACTGAATGAACTTGAGAATTTGAAAGTAAATTCATTGTTTCTAGTTAAATTTTAATAGGTCCCTAAAGAAACGTAGGACTCTGTATCAGACCTTTTTGTTCGGGGTAACCTCAGTTTAGGCGGTCTGTATTAAAAAAAAAAAAATTTTAAAAATAGCTTGCAGAGGCAACTCTTAAGGCGAACTGGTACAGTAGGTGTGTGGCACTTTAAAATAAGTTTTAAGGAATAATGATCATTCTTTCTATTATTCTTCATAACTAAAAGTTTCTCCATGAGCAGACGCTGAAAAACATTGTTCTTCAGGAAACTGCCTTCTATTGACTGGATGCATCCAGCTTTACCTCGGTAGGTGCACTTTCTGGCCGAGTGTACCAGTTCAGCAGTCCATCATGGTCATAGTTCCATTCATGGGGGAAATGGCTCATCTCTGGCTTTGCATTACTGTGGTTTGCTGTGCTCTGCATAATCTTTGTGCACAGCATTGACACTGGAATCCAAGTGGGTCTGTAGACATCTCCCATGGGATTTCAATCTGCCAAAAGCACATCCAACAACCATTCTATACCTGCTGAGAGTGTAATTTAAACCTTCTTTTGCCACGGCATCTCATCTTCAGGGTAAGATTTCATAAGCCAAGGCAAAAGAGGGTAGGCAGGGTGCCCCAGAATAATGATGGGGACAGTAACTCCATTTTTGACAATGTCATTTCATGAGAATAGTCCCAGCCTGTCCATGAGTGTAGACTTCGATTGGCAAAAAAAACCCTGGCATCATGAACTTTCCCAGTGCAGCCCACGTGGACATTCATTAATTAACCTCTGTGGTCCACAGGGGCCAGCATAACAATGGAGCAGTACCCTTTTTGGTTATGTTCTCAGGAGCTCCTTGAGGAGGGAAAACTCCGGGCAGATGAGCCCCATCAATGGCTTCAGTGCAGTTAGGAAACCGTTCTCTCAAAGCCAGCAATTATTTCAGGAATATCTTTTATATCCACTGCTTTGGGATAAACCACACTTCTGATTGCCTCAGAAACCTTCAGCACCACTTTTACCACAGTCAGATTTCCAGCACCAAACTGTGACAGTCTGGGGTAGCCAACTTCCAGACGGTTATAGGAACTTACTTTTGGTCATGCAGGGCTGTCCTGATGCAGGTGCTTATGCTGGAGGGTAGGGGCAAGCTGTTCACAAAGCTTCAGAAATGCAGCTTTCTTCATGCTAAAGTTCTGGACCCACTGCTGGCCTTCCCAGCGCTGCAAGATGACGTGGTCCACCCAGTCTGTGCTTGTAGCCCTGCTCCAGAAGTGCCCGTCCACGTAGAGGGCATCAGCGGTTATGCAGCGTGTCATGAGCAGCATCAACCAGTTCAAGTCTGCCATGTCTGTCTCGTCATCCTCCTCCTCCTCCTCCAGTCATAAGCTCTGTCAAGTGCAGGGATCTCAAACTCAATTTACCTTAGGACCAGTGCCAGTCCTCAAATCCTCCCAGCGGTCCAATAATGTCGCTGAAGATGGTGTTCAGAAAAGAAAACGTTTATTGTATTTTTTATTTAGAATTTCTTAGAAAAAATAACTGTCGTACAACTTTATTCAATTCTTCACTCACCATAGAGTTTTTAGTGTTTTCCAGACACCTGGCAATGCTTCAGTTTCTTGATGTTTGGCCTCAGTGACTGAGCAGTTGAAACCTTCAGGATTGCAGCAAGGTGTGGCTCAGATAGTTGTGTTCGGTATTTTGACTTGTTTATATTCATTGTGGGGGAAAAAGTGATGCTGCCTCCATGGCTGACTCTGCCCAGCAATTAATGATGCTGCCTCCGTGGCTGACTCTGCCAGGCGACTAATGATGGTATCTCTGTCCCTCTGGGAGCTGCGGGGGCGGCGCATGCAGCCGACATTGCAGGCAGTGTGTCTGCATGTGTCTGTCCTCCGCGGCCGCAGTGGGGAGGTTCTCGGGCTGCAGATAGCCCGCAGGCTGGGACTTTGAGACCCTCGGTCAAGTGCTTTTGGTGGGTCAGAAAACATCACTGAAAAGTCCACCAGTGTCTCATGGAAGCTCTACGCATTTCTGGAAACAGGAGTGAAAGCATGAGGAAGAGAAGTTCTTCACATGGTGCTTCCATATTTCTGGGAGGGAAGCGTGCAGACCAAAATTACTGCTTGGCAGGATGTATTGGCGGTCTGTTCAAACTTCCTGTAACATGCAGGGTGGGCAGTTGAGTTTTTCCATGCTGCGCCACAGCCAGAGGGCTAGAATGGCCACATTTCAGGAGGGTACTAGGAAGTCTGGGATATGGTTGGTTTGAGTTGGGTCTGCATGCTGCAGTGTGGATGCCAGAGCCCTGTGTTTGACCACAGGGTAGAAAATTCTTAACCTAGGGTTGGCAATCAGTGAAGACAGTCAAGTCCTGGGTTCTCTGACCAAGGGTCTGCTGACTTGTGTCCCACTAACCGTGGGCTTACATTGCAGTGCAGACATACTCAAAATGGCTGCTCTCTTCTCTTTTCAGTGGGACTGATATTACAGGCTGACATCTGCTTTCAACCTTAATGCCATATTAGCATAGTTTGGGTCTGGGAATACTACAAAATGCAATACAATAATACTGGCTTCTTAAATGTACTAAATGACTTAAATGAGTATGTTCCCTATACCTAGGTGATTTTCTTTCACATTTAAAAGTGGGTTGATGGAATATATACAACTTACTGTAAATAAATGTTCAATACTTGTTCTACATGCACATTTAACTTTTCTTAATATTAACAAATTAATACAATGGTAATTAACAGTGGATGGCATTGGTCAAATATTGTTGGGGCAGGAGAACTGTTAATGCAGTTAATTAGGTCTGAATTTCGTCCTGTAAATTTATACAGATTTATTAGCCTAACTAAAATTGGTAGTTACTGGTATTTCAACTGGTGTGTTCTCTAAAATGTATGACAAGTCCCAATTAGATTATTTATTGACTAAAGTGGCTGGCTGTTACCGTGTGAGTACTATATAAAGCTTTAGCCATGACCTTTTCTGGAATGGCACAGGGGCATCTTGCTGCACCAGGAGTTCCCGAGTCAAATACTGTTTCATTTCAGTCAAAACTCTTCTTGTGAATACACGGTACACCTCAGTCATCCAAGAAGAAAAAGCAGCATATGCTGTCCTCTATGAAAGTGCAGTTCTGCTGGCTGGTTGTAAGGAACCCTGGCCCTAAGCTACCACTGGTGCTAGTCCAGAGCAAAAGTTCTGACCTCAAGTCACTTTGTTGCTAGCATGTGTGTGGAAAAAGCAAGTTCTTCATC
Source organism: Natator depressus (assembly GCF_965152275.1). Lineage (NCBI taxonomy): Eukaryota > Metazoa > Chordata > Testudines > Cheloniidae > Natator > Natator depressus. The sequence continues at coordinate 195,334,247 of NC_134235.1, read as the reverse complement.
CTGCCTTTCCCTATCCTGGGGCACTTGTGTAGGGTTTGCCACAGCTTGCCTCAGAGGAAGTAGCCAGCCTGGAAAACATAATTAGCTGATTGTCTTATTTATATTAGGTTTTATTTTATCCACAACAAAACAAATATGTTTTCAAAAATATTTCTAAAAGAGGGCTCACTTTACTGCCACATCTTATTCACAGGAATGTCCTGTTTGTAGTAAAACACTGACACACCATGTACATATCGCAAAAAGGAATTGTCCTGTTGCAAATGGTTGCAGTGACAAGTGATTGAAAATGTTTACAAGTTTAAAGGTGGGAAATGTTTAGATAAGATGACTCAATTTTCTTTGCCTGCCTACCTGCCTAGTTGTAAGAGGAAAAAGCACCTTTTGAATATAGAGTTTAATTGTGGGCACAACTATCTAATCCGGTTTGCCTGTGTATATTCTCAAAGAATCTATCAGCCCAGTGTATTAGGTACTGATGCAAGAAGCATATTTTGAGTTTTGTCGCACAGAACCGAAATGCAAGATTACCAATTTGAAACGTAACATTCCAGAAACAAAATCAGTTAGCCATGAGTAGTTGTATGGGTGGGGAAACTAATGTAATTTATGCACGAATCTCCATTGAAGCAACACAGTCAACTTGAAAATCACATTTCCACCAGAAAAATATTGTAGTATAAATCATTTGAATGCAGGACTCAGGTATAATGACCTCCTGTGTTAGGAAGCTTCAAGAGAGATTTGATTTATAAAACACTAATTTTGAGTGCTTTGCATTTGTATGTAATAGTTTCTGGGAGCAAGATATACAGCTTCACAAGCCCACAACACAGTGGGTGTAGAATGCTGCATTTAAGATGTTCTGTAACAACCTTTGTTGCTCCTTACTAAATACAAATAGCTCAAGGATGACAGCTCTCTCAATTTCAGTAGAATCTTTGGTTTAGATGATGATGATGATGATGATGATCATGATTTTATTCTGTTGCCAGTACAGAGCAGTTTGCAGACTGGTATCAAGGTTAATTGTCACTCTGAGGAGTGAAGCAGTCTGTCAATCCATGCTCAGCTCAGCTAAGGAGGATAAGTTATTATTCAGGTAGTATGTAGATGAACTCAAAATATCTACATTTTCTTTTTATTTATTGTTTCATTTAACTAGAAAATTATCACTGTGTATAAATATTTGTAATGGACATTGTAGTAATATGCCAAACATTCACAGTGCTACAGGAAATGGGATTCTGCCAGAACGACTTTGGGAAGCGGTTGCTTTAAGCTTCAGCTCCTTATCGCAATAAAAACTAGTTTCTTTATTATGTCTTTGCCTGTTTTTAGCAGTTATACTATTCCATTATACATTCTCTTCTCAGTGTGAACAAACTTCACTGACTCATTAATGATTTTTATAATTTATGCTAAAACTTGCAAATCATTTGGATTATTTTGCATTCTTTATGTACATTTCACATATTCATTGTGAAGTTCACTTTTGATTCCTAGAACCAAAACACTATATCGCTGTTAAAACATACTGTAAACAACCAAACATATATCAAAACATATATAAATAAACAAACTAAAATACTCTCCATTATATTGGGTTGGCTTCCTGTAACCCTAGTAACTGCACAGCATTCTGAGGGATTGGGTATGACTGTTTGACTTCTTGGTGATGTGTAGCCAGAGTGCAGTTGTATGGTTTTTCAGTCTGGAACTGATTGTCCTAAACTTACAGATCCACCGTAGCCTAGGGCATTCAAATTAAAAGTAGTTCTTCAAGTATTTTAATTTAAAAGGATGCAGCAGCTTTGTTCCTCTTGCTGCCAGTCTGGAAGGTTTATTTTTTTTCCTCGGTATGAAAATTATAATGCTGCAGGGGTCTTCCTTAGCCTTGGGAATTGCTGATGTGATTTATTTTGAAGTAGTGGTGGCTGTATTTAGCTACTCATGCAGCTGTTTCCCTTCCACGCAACCCCAATGACTTTATTCACATGAAGGCTTTTGTTTGTATATCTGAAATATTATCCGCAGCAAGAAAATTGTCAATTAAGGGTGATTTTTTTTGTTGTTAGATATGTAAAAGTGATGTCCTGATTGGGCCAACATCAAACCTGATGTAACTGCAGTGAATCCAGTGGAATTACACCAAGCGTGAATGTGGCCAGATATACTTTCACAAAGTATATAAAGGGAAAAATTCTAGAACAGTTTTAAGATTTCAGAAATTAAAGATAAATCACTAGTTAATGTGAACATGTTTTGTATAGCTTTTTTTAACAAAAGATTTTCCTGTATTCTGTTGTCTACACAGCTTGCTAGTGACGTTGAGCTTTGTAGGAAGGCAATTTATTAGTGACTTAGTCTATTATCTTCTGTTTTTCCTCAGATAATTTAATTCATGTGTGAGATACTCCTGCAGCCAATGAGCTCAATTTTAGAGGGTTTTTTGTACTGCTAAACATTTTCATACAAAATTGTAAGGCTTTAACACTCTGTATGGCTTTAGTAGCTTAACTTATGACTAATGAAGTTTTTAACAAATGAAATGGAAAAGGGCCAACTTATAATTGTTAGTGGAGTAGCATAATCAACCATACATGGTTTGTTATAGCTCAGCATTAGAACAATGTTTCAAAGGGAAAACACGCAGAGATGATTAGTAAATAACACAGTACCATAGTGATGTGAGGCTGCCCAACTATAGCAGTGATCTAGTTGGGATATTCATGTGAGTACATAAATATATACTTACATTTTTCTTATCCTGATGAGTACTGGTAATGTCTAATTTTAGTAGCCATTTATGCTGAGATGCTATAAAGAAATAATGGAACTTTTGGTTGAATAAATGACTGTTGTAGAGGTGTAATGAGCACCATCTGGTAGTTTTTGCTTCAGATTGCTTTGAGCTTACATAATGCAAATTTGCAATACTGAGAAAAGGTGAAGCAAGCCTACTATAAAGACATATTTTCATGAACATTTTGAGTCAAATGTGTATCAAAGGTATATTTCATAGCTTTCTTCAGGTTTCATAATACAGTAGCTACAATTGGCCAAATTTTACAAATTGTGCATTGACTTTGTATAGTTCAAAGGAAGAAATGGAGTTAGAAATGGCAATAAGTGGTGGAGAGAAGAACCACTGCTAAACATAGAGATGCAGCAAAGTAGTCTGTACTACTTGTAAATGGAAAAAGTCATAGGCCTGCCAGGTCTGTCCAATTCTTTTCTAAAATTAGGTCTGGGGCATGGTGTTCAAAACTGGTGTTCTTGATCAATTACCTCAAAACTGCCAAAACAGCTGATTCATAATATTATACTATTGTAAATCTATGCAGTTGAAAATCTTCACATTCCTTTTTTTTCTTTTGAGGTAGGGTTAGATCTTATCAGTATCCTTTACTCTTTCAGCCAGATATTAATGTTTGGTGGCATAACGCTGTGTTAGACCTCACTGGATAAAGATGAATTACTCATTAGACTGAAAGTTAGTGGTTGGCTAGTGATCATGACTGAGGATATGATTTTGTCGTGGAGGTCACGGATTCTGTGACTTCTTTGGCTTCAGCCCTTAGGGCATGAAACAGTGGGGCTGGAGTGGCTGTCAGCCCTGTGCCCCCAGTGGCTGGAGTGGCACTCAGCCCCTTTGCCCCTGCCCACACACAGACAGACAGGTTGTGGGCTTTCATGAATTTTTGTTCATTGCTCGCGACCTTTCTGTGACTTTGATGGAAAAATTCCTGTGACAAAAGCTTAACCTTAATCATGTCCTGATGACATTCAGTATGGGCAAATACACCATCAATATATAACTGTTGCACACAGCCCTAAAGGAGCTCCACTTGCTGCACACTCATCTGGCTGCTGTCTTTGGGTTCCAGTGGCTAGAGCCATGTTCCCTTAAGCCTCCATTGGACTAAGTAGGTTGTAGTTCTTTCTCTCACCCGCCCCCCGGCACTGTTGGCCTCTCTGGTTCATTACCTGGGCAAAGGCTGTGTCTGTTACCCCTTTCACGGAAACAGGTGTCCTAGGCCCCAGGACCAGTGCTGACATGAAAATGCCCATTTCCCCATTAGCTTAAACACACTTTTCCCCAGAGTTCAGTCTTGTGGATACACTGAGTATACAGTTTAATTCGTGAGACAAATGGAAAGTGAAGCAAACAGATGCAAAAGAAAGGCTTAGAAAAGGTTTCTAAACAAAATTACTCTGCACAGAAGATACAGACAAAAATAATAACCCTACGTGCTTTTTCCCTGCTTCTGTTTCCTCACAGCTCTGGAGCATTCTCTGGGCTTACATCAGTCCTCTGAGGAATCAAGATCTTTCCCTGCCTGTACATGACTTCTCTAAATCATGGAGTAAGACTTTCTCCCAGGTCATCTAGCTTCCATTTTCCTTGCCTAGTCTGTAGGTAAACAAGACCTCAGTCTCTGCTATGAAAGCATGCCATCTCTCCTAGGAAGCTTCCTCTGTGTCTCTGGGAGTCCCTCTGAATTCCTCAACTTCTTAGCCTTTATGTTTTTTAAAAGGTCTGTACTAACACCTGGTTTCTTTTGTGCTGCTGTGAGTGGATTTTTCGCTATCTAAACGCCACCCCTCTGCAGAGAATTTTGGAGAGAACTGAAATCCATCAGCCATCATATTATTCTGTCTGGGCCAGGTCTATTCACTAGTTAGTGACCCTTAACTGTCTTTCTCAAAGACAGATTGTAGGTGTCACTTCTCTGCTATTTAGCACAAGTGTGACACTGACCTAGAAAGGGTTAAGCAACTTGCAGACTAAATGACCCAAGTTCTACCTTTTAAAGACATCAGAAAAGTATATAAATGGTAATTAAGGCTATTCCTACAAAATAGCTAACAAAGCCATGTTAGATAGACTAGAGCTTTGAAATGTAAACTTGTATTGTTAAAGAACTGGAAGAAGGTAGTGATTTTATTAGTCTGTGTTTACTTATATCTTGTTAGAGGTTAACAATGTAACCAGACGATTCCTGTCACTATATTCTATTGATTGAGAGATCAAAAGGGTATATTAACATTAAGATGCTACTTGAGTGTAATAATATCATTGTCTATATTTCTCTTTGAAGTTGGTAGTAAACTGTCTATGAATTGATTAATGGATAATTACCTTATGCTAATAAATGTGACTAATTACCTGAAGAAGTGAGGTTTTTACCCACGAAAGCTTATGCTCAAATAAAATTGTTAGTCTTTAAGGTGGCACCGGACTCCTTGTTGTTTTTGTGGATACAGACTAACACAGCTACCCCCTGATACTTGACACTAATTACCTGTGTGCACAAAGGAAATTGGAGGTTTTACTTCAAAGCCGCAATGCTTCACCCAAGAATACCTGCTGTCAGGAGGCTGTCAATAGGACGATCCTCTTTGGAATCCCCTTTCAGGTAGTCGAAAGCAGCTATCAAATCCCCCCTCATTCTTCTCTTCCGCAGACTGACTAATCCCAGTTCCCTCAGCCTCTCCTCATAAATCATGTGCTCCAGCCCCCTAATCATTTTTGTTGCCCTCTGCTGGACATTTTCCAATTTTTCTACATCCTTCTTGTAGTGTGGGGCCCAAAACTGGACACGGTACTCCAGATGAGGCCTCATCAATGCCGAATAGAATGGAATGATCAAGTCCCTCGATCTGCTGGCAATGCTCCTACTTACATAGCTCAAAATTCCATTAGCCTTCTTGGCAACAAGGGCACACTGTTGACTCATATCCAGCTTCTCGTCCACTGTAACCCCTAGGTCCTTTTCTGAAGAACTGCTGCCTAGCCGCTTGGTTCCTAATCTGTAGCAGTCCATGGGATTCTTCCATCCTAAGAGCAGGACTTCGCACTTGTCCTTGTTGAACCTCATCAGATTTCTTTTGGGTCAATTCTCTAATTTGTCTAGGTCCTTCTGTATCCTCCCTACCCTCCAGCGTATCTATCACTCCTCCCAGTTTAGTGTCATCTGCAAACTTGCTGAGGGTGCAATCCCCACCATCCTCCAGATCATTTATGAAGATATTGGACAAAAGTGGCCCCAGGACCAACCCTTGGAGCACTGTGCTTGATACCAGCTGCCAAATAGATATGGAGCCATTGATCACTACACATTGAGCCCCATCTAGCCAGATTTCTATCCACCTTATCGTCCATTCATCCAGCCCTTACTTCTTTAACTTGCTGGCAAGAATACTGTGGGAGACCGTGTCAAAAGCTTTGCTAAAGTCAAGGAATAACACGTCCACCGCTTTCCCCTCATCCACAGAGCCAGTTATCTCGTCATAGAAGGCAATTAGATTAGTCAGGCATGACTTGCCCTTGGTGAATCCATGCTGACTGTTCCTGATCACTTTCCTCTAAGTGCTTCAGAACTGATTCCTTGAGGACCTGCTCCATGACTTTTCCAGGGACTGAGTTGAAGCTGACTGGCCTGTAGTTCCCCGGATCCTCCTCCTTCCCTTTTTTAAAGACAGGCACTACATTAGCCTTTTTCCAGTCTTCTGGGACCTCCCCCGATCGCAGTGAGTTTTCAAAGTTTAATGGCTCTGCAATCACATCCGCCAACTCCTTTAGCACCCTTGGATGCAGCGCATCTGGCCCCATGGACTTGTGCTCGTCCAGCTTTTCTAAATAGTCCTGAACCATTTCTTTCTCCACAGAGGGCCGATCACCTTCTCCCCATACTTGCTGCCCAGTGCAGTAGTCTAGATGCTGACTTTATTTGTGAAGACAGGGGCAAAAAAAGCATTGAGTACATTAGCTTTTCCCATATCCTCTGTCACTAAGCTGCCTTCCTCATTCAGTAAGGGGCCCACACTTTCCTTGACCACCACCTTGTTGCTAACATACCTGTAGAAACCCTTATTGTTACTCTTAACATCCCTTGCTAGCTGCAACTCCAAGTGTTGTTTGGCCTTCCTGATTTCACTTCTGCATGCCTGAGCAATATTTTATACTCCTCCCTGGTCGTTTGTCCAATCTTCCACTTCTTATAAGCTTCTTTTTTTGTGTTTAAGATCAGCAAGGATTTCACTGTTAAGCCAAGCTGGTCGCCTGCCATATTTACTGTTCTTTCTACACATCGGGATGGGTTGTTCCTTCAACCTTAAGGATTCTTTAAAATACAGCCAGCTCTCTTCTGGACTCCTTTCCCCCTCATGTTGTTCTCCCAGGGGATCCTGCTCATCATTTCCCTGAGGGAATCAGTCTGCTTTTCTGAAATCAGGGTCCACATTCTGCTGCTCTCCTTTCTTCCTTGTCAGGATCCTGAACTCGACCATCTCATCATGGTCACTGTTGCCCAGGTTCCCAACCACTTTTGCTTCCCCTACTAATTCTTCCCTGTTCATGAGCAGCAGGTCAAGAGCAGCTCTGCCCCTAGTTGGTTTCTCCAGCACTTGCACCAGGAAACTGTCCCTACGCTTTCTAAAAACTTCCTGGATTGTCTGCACTGCTGTATTGCTCTCCCAGCAGATATCAGGGTGATTGAAGTCCCCCATGAGAGCCAGGGCCTGCGATCTAGTAACTTCTGTTAGTTGCCTGAAGAAAGCCTTGTCTACCTCATCCGCCTGGTCTGGTGGTCTATAGCAGTTATTGCTTTAAGGCAATAGAAGAAGCAACAGAAGCAAATTTAAGAAGCAATAGAAGCAGAACAGCAATTGTAGAAGCTGTTTTGTTGCTAGCTTGGTGAATCTAATGATTAAAATAACCACCAGTTTTGAGGATTGGCTCTCCCATTCTTTGCAGTTTGTGCTAATTGAGCAATCTGTGTGTCCCGTCCCCCCCTGCCCTCCCCCAGGTACCAACAGTCACAGCAAGGACCATGAGACAGTACATAGTGAAACAGACACAAGACATAAGAATAAAACGTTTATAAAATCAAACTGGAATTCATAAGTTTTAAACGATTCCACAAATCATCCTAATCATAAATGGAAAATAGGGAAAATAGATAACTTCTAATTTATGCTGATTGCTATGAAGTGTAGAAAATAGATATGGAAAGCTAAAGATATCAGGGAAAATTCATGGCTAAGGCCAAGAAGGGTTTTGTTTTGGCAGGAACAAAAGAAATCCTGGCTTTGACCCATTATTAGATGGAGATGGTAACATTGTTAATGACACAGAACAGGTAGAAGTGGTCAATACATTTCTGTTCTGTATTTTGAAAGAAGTAGGACGATATGTTCATATCACATGAGGATGATTAAATATGTTCCAGTCCATTAGTACCTAAGAAGGATGTTAAACAGCATCTGCTAGGGATAACATTTTTAAATTAGCATGCTCTGGAAACTTGCACCCAAGAGTCCTAAAAGAACTGGCTGACAAGATCTCCAGCCCACTGACATGGTTCCAAAATTCATTAAAAACTATCGTGGAAGATAGGAAGAGTGCTCATGGTGTGACACTATTCAAAATAGTCAAGTGTGATGACCTGGGAACTATAGGCCTAGTAGCCTGACATCAGTCCTGGGCAAAATAATGAAAATGCTGAAGTGGCCTTCAGTTGATAAAGAATTAAAGAATAGGAATACAGTTATTGCCAGTCAACATGGGTATAGGGAAAATAGGTCTTATGAAACAAACCTGATTTTATTCTTGGATCAGATTACAAGTCTGGTTGACAAAGGTTATTACATCTACATCATATAGTTAAATGTTTATAAGGTGTTTGCCTTAGTCCCACATGATCTGATTTAAAAATTAGCACTAGACAATGTCAAGAGAGCGTACATGAACTAGATTCAGAATTGGCTAATGGACAGTTCTCAAAGTAGTTGTTAAGGGAGATTTTTCTGGTGAAGTTCTGCAAGGATTGATACTAAGTTTGATGCTAGTCAACATTTTCGTCAGTAGTTTAGAAGTAAATAAAATTCACTACTGATTAAAATTTGCAGATGACTCAAAGACTGGAAGAATGAGGAAAAAATGGTAAAGACAGGGCGGTTATACAGAGCGATCTGAAAGGCTTAGTAAACTGGGCCCGTTTGAGGGAAAAACTGCATTTTAATACAGCCAAATGCCAATTTATACATCTAGGAATAAGTAATGGAAAGTATACTTACAGAATAATGGACTGTGTCCTGGAAAGCAGTGATTGTGAAAAGACTTTAGGGGTTATGTAGACAAGCAACTGAACAAGAGTTCCCTGTGTGATGCTGTGACGAAAAGGGCTATTGCAATCCTTGGATGTATAAGCAGGAGAGTGGGAGTAAGGAGGTGATTTAATTTCTGTATATAGCATTTGAGAGACAAGTACTGGAATATTGCCTCCAGTTCTGGGATACAAATTTTTAAAAAGGATGTTTGGAAAATTTGGAGAGTGCAGAAAAGACCCAAAAAATTATTTGAGGGCTAGAGAAAATGCCTTATGGTGGGGGACTTTGAGCTCAGTCTGTTTTTCTTATAGAAAAGGACACACACAGGAGACTTGATTTACAATGTATAAGTACATTAATGGGGAGAAAATACCAGGTACTAAAAGCCATTCTAATTTGGTGGAGAGAGACAAATTCCAATTAGAAATACGGCAGAATGTTTTAACAGGGAGGGTAACAAACTACCAATGTATATTCCATCTCTTGAAATGAAGACTGAATGCCATTCTGGCAGATATTCTTTACATTATTGGGCTCAATACGCAGGTGACTGGGTGAAATTTAATGGCCTGTGATTATACAGGAAGTCAGATGTAATGGTCCTGTCTGGCTCTAAAGTCTGACTGTTCTGTGCACCTGCATAATATAAAAACTGTGAGGGTTACACTCCACTTAAGCTGCTTGCTTTCATCTCTATCAGGGAGGATTAGTCACTTGGGAATTTACTGTTTAAATAGAAGGTGCTTTTACAGTCTGTGGAAGAAGCTACTTTTGTAGCTTTTATCTTAGAAGAGACATATATTTCTCTCTCTTTTTCAAGAGCAAATGATATTCAGTAAGAGGACCAAAAAAAAAAAATATAAAAAATGGCACCATGGCTAACCAGAGGAGTAAAAGAGGTGGTAAGATGTTAAAAGGAGTCCTTTAAAAACTGGAAGTCAAATCCCTAGTGAGGAAAGTGGAGCATAAACTCTGGCAAGTCAAGTGTAAAAATATAATAAGGCAGACTAAGAGAGAATTTGAACAACAAGTCAATGACACACAAACTAACAGAAAATTTAAGTACATCAGAACCAGGAAATCTGCTAAATAATCCATGGGGATTGTGAAGGGTTGAGTCACAGAAAACCCCTTGAGACTGCCACCTGATGTGCTGAGACTACCTCTGAGCCTGTTTTCCCTGCTAGCTTGGGACTTCAGTACCCTGTCTTGTTGAGCCAGACACGCTAGCCTGCTGCAAACACAGACCCAGATCTGAACCATGTCCCCCAAAAGCTGAAGACTTAACTGAAAATGGCTGAGAAAGTGCTCCTGTCTCTAGCACCCAGATACTCAGTTCCCAATGGGGTCCAAACCCCAAATAAATCAGTTTTACTCTGTATAAAGCTTATAAAGGGTAAACTCATAAATTGTCCGCCCTCTATAACACTGATAGAGAGAGATGCACGGCTTCTTTGCTCCCCCAGGAATTAATTACTTACTCTGGTTTAATTTATAAGCAAAAGTGATTTTATTAAATATAAAAAGTAGGAGTTAAGTGGTTCCAAGTAATAACAGACAGAACAAAGTGTTTGAACAAAGTTCAAAGTTACCAAGCAAAATAAAACAAGAACACGCAAGTCTAAGCCTAATACAGTAAGAAACTGAATGCAGGTGTAAATCATCCTCAGAAATGTTCCACTAAGCTTCTGTCACAGACTAGACTCCTTCCTAGTCTGGGTCCAGCAATCCCTCACACCCCCGTAGTTACTGACCTTTGTTCCAGTTTCTTTCAGGCATCTCTTTGGGGTGGAGAGGCCATCTCTTAAGCTAGCTGAAGACAAAATGGAGAGGCTTCCAGGGCCTCCTGTGTTCGCTCTCTTGTGGGCGGAAACCCCTTTGTTCTTCTGTGCAAAGTCACAGCAACAAGATGGCGTTTGTAGCCTCAGGCAAGTCACATGTCCATCAGTGATTCGGCTTTTTGCAGGCCGACGCCATTGTTTATATGTTAGTTTAAATGTTCCCAGGAAAGCCCAGGTGTGGATTGGCATCTCCCAAAGTCCGTTATCAGTTAAGTATATCTTGATTGGGCACTTACTGAGAATAGTCCTTTCTCAAGAAGCTGACCAAATGCTTGAGGCTACTTAGAATGAAACACATTGAGATGCAAGTACATAGCCAATATTCATAACTTCAAATACAAAAATGATACACACATACAGACAGCATAATCATAACCAGCAAACTACAACCTTTCCATAGACATCCCACTTGATCTCCTCTGTACAAGACCTGGTGCAACCAGACAACCCTGGTTGCAATAATGATCTATCCGGTCACAGTTCATGTCACTAACATCACAGGGACCACTGGACGATCAAGGTGCTACAGGAGCACTCAGAGAAAACAATGCCATTGCGGAGAAGTTAAATGAATTCTTTGCACTGGTCTTAATTGCAGAGGATATGGGGGAGATTTTCACATCCGCGCCATTCTTTTTAGGTAACAGATCTGAGGAACTGTCCAGGATTGAGGTGTCAATAGAGGTTTTGGAACAAACTGATAAATTAAACAGTAAGAAGTCACCAGGACCAGATGGTATTCATCCAAGAGTTCGGAAGGAACTCAGATATGAAATTGCAGGACTACTAACTGTGGTGTACAAACTATTGCTTAAATCAGCCTCTGCACCAGATGACTGGAGGGTAGTTAGTGTAACACTTATTTTTGAAAAAGGCTCCAGAGATGATCCTGGCAATTACAGGCCAGTGAGCCTAATTTCAGTACCAGGCAAACTGGTTGAAACTATAGTAAAGAACAAAATTATCAGACACGTGGATGAACATGACATATTGGTGAAGAGTCCACATGGCTTTTGTAAAGGCAAATCATGCCTCACCAATCTATTAGAATTCTTTGTGGGGTTTGTCAAACAGGTGGACATGGATGATCTAATGCAGTGGCTCTCAAACTTTCCAGACTGCTGTACCCCTTTCAGGAGTCTGATTTGTCTTGCATACCCCAAAGTTCCACCTCATTTTTAAAAACTGCTTGCTTACAAAATCACACACACAAATACAAAAGTGTCACAGCATACTTACTGAAAACTTGCTTATTCTCATGTATTTTATAATTGTATGGTGAAAATCAGTTGCAATGTAAATATTGTACTTACGTTTCAGTGTATAGTGTAGAGAGCGGTATAAACAAATAATGGTATGAAATTTTAGTTTGTACAGATTTTACTAGTGCTTTTAATTAAGGCTGTCAAGTGATTACAAAAATAATCATGATTAATTGCATGGTTAAAAATTATTAATGGCATGATCACTCTATTAATTATAGAATACAATTTATTTAAATATTTATGGATGTTTTCTACATTTTCAAATATATTGATTTCAATTACAACGCAGAATACAAAGTGTACAGTGTTCACTTTATGTATGTGCATTGTAAAAAAAAAATCGTATTTTTCAATTCACCTAATGCAAGCTCTGTAGTGCAGTCTCTTTTTATGAAAGATAATGAAGTTATGTAGAAACAACTGCATTCAAAAATAAAGCAATGTAAGATTTTAGAGCCTTCAAGTCCACTGAATCCTACTCTTTGTTCAGTCAATTGCTCAGACAAACAAGTTTGTTTACATTTGCAGGAGATAATGCTGCCTGCTTCTTTACAATCTCACCTGAAAGTGAGAACAGGCATTCTCATGGCACTGTTGTAGCCAGCGTTGCCAGGTGTACTAAAGATTCATATGTCCCTTCATGCTTCAACCACTGTTCCAGGGGATGTGTCCATGTTGATGATGGGTTCTGCTTGATAACAGTCCAAAGCAATGCGGACCAACGCATGTTTGTTTTCATTATTTGAGTCAAATGCCACCAGCAGAAGGTTGGTGGTTTTGTGTGTGTGTGTGTGCGTGTGTGTGTGTTGGTGGTTCCGATTCTGTTTCCGCATCAGTGTTGCTCTTTTAAGACATCTGAAAGCATGCTCCACACGTCATCCCTCTCAGATTTTGGAAGGCACTTCAAGCTTGGGTCGAGTGTTGTAGGTATCTTTAGAAATCTCACATTGGTACCTTATTTGCATTTTCTCGAATCTGCAGTGAAAGTGTTCTTAGAATGAACAAGATGTGCTGGGTCATCATCCAAGCCTGCTAGAACATGAAATATATGGCAGAATGCAGGTAACACAGAGTAGGGCACATACAATTCTCCCTCAAGGAGTTCAGTCACAAATTTAATTAACACATTATTTTTAACAAGCGTCATCAGCATGGAACCATGTACTCTGGAATAGTGGCCAAAGCATGAAGGGGCATATGAATGTTTAGCATATCTGGCACATAAATACATTGCAACGCCGGCTACAAAAGTCCCATGAGAATGCTTGTTCTCACTTTATGTTGACGTTGTAAATAAGCGGGAAGCAATATCTCCTATAAATGTGAACAAACTTGTTTGTCTTCGCGATTGGTTGAACAAGAAGTAGAACAGAGTGGACTTGTAGGCTCTGAAGTTTTACATTTTTTTGAGTGCAGTTATGTAACAAAAATAAATCTACATCTGAAAGTTGCATTTTCACAACAAAGAGATTGCACTACAGTACTTGTATGAGATGAATTGAAAAATACTGTTTCTTTTATCATTTTTACAGTGCAAATATTTGTAATAATAATATACACTTTGATTTCAGTTACAACACAGAATACAATAAACATGAAAATTGTAGAAAAACATCCAAAATATTTAATAAATTTCAGTTGGTGTTCTATTGTTTAACAGTGCAATTAAAACTGTGATTAATCTCAATTCATTTTTTTTTTAATCGTGGTTAATTCTTTTGAGTTAATTGCATGAGTTAACTGCAATTAATTGACAGTCCTACTTTTAATGTAGCCTGTTATAGAAGTAGGCAAATATACAAATAAGTAGATGTAACCCTTGGAACACCTTGCGTGCTTCCAGGCGTATATGTACCCCTGATTGAGAACCACTGATCTAATGGATATAGTATACTTGAACTTTACAAAAGCCATTGACAATGTCCCTTATCCAAGGTTCTTAAGCAAAGTAAGGAGTCTTGAGATAAAAGGAAAGGTCCTGTCATGGATCAGTAACTGGTTAAAAGATAAGAAACAAAGGTTAGGAAGAAATGGTAAGTTTTCACAGTGGAGAGAGGTAAATAGCAGGGTCTTACCTGACTGGGTGGCAAAATGGCAGTTGAAATTCAATGTTGATAAATGCCAAGTAATGCACATTAGAAAAAAAAATTGTAACGATACATACAAAATGACGGGGTTTAAATTAGCTGTTAGCACTCAAGAAAGAGATCTTGGAGTCACTGTAGATAGTACTCTGACAATATCTGCTAAATGGGCAGTGGCAGTCAAAAAAGCTAACAAAATGTTACAAAACATTAGGGAAGGGATAGATAAGACAGAAAATATTATAATTTCACTATATAAATCCATGGTACTCCCAAACTTTGAATGTTGTGACAGGTTCTGGTCACCTCCTCTCAAAAAAGATGTATTAGAATTAGAAGAGGTGCAGAGAAGGACAATGAAAAAGATTATTGGTATGTATCAGCAGAGAGATTAAAAAGACTGGGACTGTTAATCTTAGAAAAAAGATAACTAAAGGGGGATATGATAGAGATCTATGAAATCATGAGCGCTATGGAGAAAGCAAATATGGAAGTGTTAGTTCTTCTGTCATGTGAAGAAGTAAATAAGGTTCAGTTAATGAAATTAATAGGCAGCAGGTTTAAAACAAACCCAGGGAAGTGCTTCTTCACGTGGTTCACAGTCAACCTGTGGAAGTCATTGACGGGATGTTGTGAAGGCCAAAAGTTTAACTGAGTTTAAAAAAAAGACTTATCTAAGTTTGTGGAGGATGGATCTATCAACGACTATTAGCCAAGACAACCAGGGTTGCAACCTCATGTTCTGGGTGTCCCTAAACCTCCAACTGCCAGAAACTGGGATTTGGCAACTGGGGATGGATCACTCAAATGTGCCCTTTTCTATTCATTCTCTCTGAAGCATCTGGTACTGGCTACAGTCTGAGACAGCATACTGGGGTAGGTGTACCATTAGTCCAACCCAAGATGTCTGTTCTTACTTATTTCTAAAACTTGCATTAAGCTCATAATTTCCATTTTATACACATTCTATTTATTCTACAATAAAGCAATCAGTTTGTCCTCCTCTGTTTTAGTCTTTCTTTTTCTTACACCGTTTGCCCCCAACCATATTCCTGCATGCCCCTTGACAAACAGTGACTTGGATCTAAAGCTTTCTCTAACTGCAGGAGTTGCGCAGGTTTAACATAAATCAGTTGTTAAAACTTATTTTAATTAAAGGCTGCAAAACCCCAGGTTCAAAATTTATAAATCTGAGGATTGTAACCTTTAACCTCCCCTGCTAATATTTGCATAGTGAAAATTATCAAGGAAAAATACTAATATTTTCCAGAATTGAAGTATCCTCTGTACTCTTGAATATCAGAACAATAAGTACCTCAGGCCAAGTCTACGCTACAAACTTATAACAGTATAACTATGTTGCTCACCGGTGTGGAAAACCCACACCCCGAGCAACATAATTATACCGACTTAGCCCTGGGTGTAGACAGCAGTAGGTCAATGGGAGAGGTTCTCCTGTTGACATAGCTACTGCTTCTCAAGTTGCTGGATTAACTACGCCAACGGAAGCAGCTTTCCCATTGGCGTAGTAGCGTCTTCACTAAAGTGCTACAGCTGTATGGTTGCAGCTGTGCTGCTGCAGCGCTGTATGTGAAGACAAGTCTCAGTCATTTCTCTGAGGAGGCATGTTGTTTCTGGAGATTAATTAATTAAATTAATTAATTTAATTAATTAATTAATTAGTAATTAAATAGCGCAGTGAAAAGGGGAGCAACCCTACCAATGAAGTATTTAAAATTACATATGAATTCCGTCAAAACTTGGGGCTTGTTCAACAGCATGTCATACAGGACATGCTTTATCTCCTCACATTTAGGAGCATCAAAACAATTCTTGCTCCTGCAGCTTATGTAGATCCAGACACTAGATCCCTGGGAGGTATGACCTGTTTTGAAATTCACTAGGGATGCGGAAGAATGTAGATTACTCTAAGAGGATTTAAAGGTCACTGGTTACTTGGTTGTTATTTGTGATGGTCTGATCTGCCTTTGTCACTGTCAAGATTTGGGTTTCCATTTTTCAGAGTTTAACAGCCAATAGTAGAATTAAACCCACCATCGGTAAGTGTATAATGTATTGTGTATGCCTTGTTACTGTTAGTGCAAGTACTACTTAAAGTGAGCAATTTCTTTGGTTAATGCTGTCTGAAGAGCCACATGCTTCCTCTTGTGAGAGGCAAAGACTTCTGCAAAAGCCCTCAAAACCAGCTTTTAGATTCCCAGCAAATTTGGAGTAACCTCTACCAGAAGATAAATTTAACAAGAATGCCTCTACCTCTGACTTGTTCTTGGGTGAAAATACTTCTTCACACATAGTGATATGGTTAAGCAAGAACTTTATTTAGGCCTCATTGTTACAGGACTTTTCAGAAAAAGTGCTGATGATAGGGGAGCACCGTGGGTATGTCACATTCTTTACGTTTCTGTGAGAGAGGACTTGTATTTACAAATCAACATGCATAGGTTTTAAGAAAGAAGAAAAAAGTGTGAGCTTAGTAGGTGGTACTTCACAGAGAGCTACATGAAAAGGGCAAGAATACAGTACTTGAGCAACCATTGAATAATTCGCATAACTCCATGTGCCCTGAGAATCTGAAGCTGAGAATATTTTTATTCTCTGAGAAGTGCTGCACCTCTTTTCTTCAATACTTTCTTAATTTTTCATTTCCTTAACTTCTCTTTCTGTTAGCAAGGTGCCCTTCTCTTGGCTGCAGAGTTGTTTCACAGCCACTTCTGTCCCCTCCCGCTGAAAGCTCAGTAGCTCCAGTGTTTCTAATATGTTCCCTCTACGGGGACAGTAGCTTTTCTGGCCTGCTCATGCTTTGCTCCACTGTTCCACATACATTACCCTGTAAGGATCCTGTGTGTATCTGGGCTCCATTTCACATCAGAGGGTTTTCACAATTTGCTTGACTCTCCCCGCCCTCGGCCCTGCTTCTCGACTTCCCCTCCCTACCCACTTCTATTGCAAGAAGATACTTTAGACTCTTGGCTGGGGACTGAATTTGCCTCAAAATGGGGGCGACCAACAGACTGTAAGAAACAACTCAGCAGGCTCCATGCAGCCCAGGTTATTCTTAAATATCTAAACAGGAAGTTTTCATAGTTTAACAGAGTCTTCTGAATGCAATATTGTCTTCAATCTTTTGGTGTACATCAGTATGGCTGCACAACAGTCACTCAAATAAAAACAAAAATTAAACTGGATAGTGCCTGTGTTAGAAGCCAATAGATTTAATAGAAACTGTCCATGTAATTTTCAAACCCCCAAATCTTAATTTACAATTTCTGAGAGATTTGGACTTGTATTTTGAAATGCAGTGGGCTGCCAGGATATACTATGCATACCCAAGACATTTAAGGCTGTTACCATTGTGAGAAGACCTGGTCAATGTTGCTAACCTTGCACTGCTTAGATTAACTTCCACAGCTGCCAGTTTAACAGTGTGGTTATAGGTTTTCAAATGCAAATTGTATTAACAGGTGCTATGCAAAACTGATCTTTAATCAATACAACATTTGTATCATATTTTCAACTTCTGCTGGCCAAAAATATGTGGCTTGTTTTACTACTACATGAAAATAAACTGAAAGAAGTGGTAAGAAGGAATTCATTTAGAAGCTTACTTTTTCAGGTATAGATCATTTTTAAAAGCATGGGGGGAGGCGTTGTTTTTGTTTTTTAAGTGGAAGAATTGATAACCTGGTTAAAAGTTACCAAGGTATCTATGATTATTCTTTAAATGGCTGTTTCAGTGACATTTTACATGGTAGCATAATTGATGGTGTCAGTTGTAATAAATAATTCAGTTCTTTAGCTCTTTGATTGTGTAGCAGAATTTGTGGATGACAGAGGTCTGATGACTGACTGACTTGTGAAAATGGATGGCCTATTACTATCCATCTTGTCACTGTTCACCCCACATGTAAAACTGGAATTTGAATTACTTAACCCACAGAATAGTTATTTTTGTCCTACCACTGTGTACAAAACAGAGTTGCTCAGAAGGTAACTGCTTGCATTTCTAATACCTGAAATTAAAATGCAAGCAAAGGTTGAAATTTATTTTTGATTCCAAATGGTTAAAATAATCAGTAAAGGAAACAGTGTAACAAATAGTTTTTGGACTCTGTATTTGACTGAATTTAAGTTTCTTGTAACTGGGCTAAAGTGGTACATATATATTTAAACTTTTCTAAAGCCAAAGTATACTTAATTATTTCACAGAACAAAAAACGGTTATGTGACTGATAGAGCTGACAAATGTCTGAAATTAAAAAGATGTTGTCAAATTAAGTTTTATAATAACATTTCTGCTCCTGCTCATTCATCAGCTTAGATGATGGGATAACCAGTTTTGGTCTCTGCTAATTAGGTAGAGCCATCCAGTCTGATTTTTTTAAACTCATTTTTAGTTCACCATTCATCATACCAGTTTCCCAGTCTTTGTTCTTCTGTCTCATGGGGACTGTCATGGATTGAGCCCCATTCTTAAGCCTGTTTTCACATACAGTGGAGTCCAGCAGCCAAAGCATGGTTGATTGTCTTTTTATTATTATTATTATTATTTTTATTTTTTTATTTTATAAAGGCTTTAATAAAGAGAATAAATATTATTACTTCCTGGTACCTTTTCAACTCTTCAAAGCAGGACTTTTATTCTGCATCAATTGCTTTTTCAGCCATGTCTACGCTGCCACTTACGTCGCTTGGGCGTGTGAAAAAACACCCACCTGAGAGATGTAAATTATGCTGGCAGAAGTGGTAGTGTGGACAGTGCTATATCGGCAGGAGAGCTTCTCCCGTCGACATAGCTACCGCCACTTGTTGGGGATGATTTAATTATGTCAACAGGAGAGCTGTCTGAGTCCCTTTTGGCACCCAAAATAAAACTGTTAGTGCTAATGTTCATACAGTTGTGAGTAAAATTAAACTCCCTTTTCTTTTAAAAGGTACATAGGTCCTTTTTTAGTTACTTTTTAATAGGGACTCTCGTTAGGAATTCCAGAAAAATCTTAATGTCCTTTTTTATATGTGGTAATTCTGATTTGGATAGTTTGCCATGTTTGTGCTGATGGTGGGTGGTGGAGTGAGGTTTCTCCTGAAGAAGTGTGTATGTACCGTTGTTTCTTGAAAATTGGACTCCTCTTTCAAAGATTGTAAATTGAGGGGGTTTTTCCCTCTGATTTGGGTTATGCTGGGTATGTATTAATAATTACCTGTAGTGAGCTAACTCTCAAGTATCCGAATACAGATTGAGGGCATTGCTTTGCAAACACATAAAATGTGGTCTTACTAAATTCATCCAAGTCCCTATCCTAAGGATCAATCCTGAAGAGACTTGCATAGTTTGAAACATTAGACTCTTAAACAGAAATGGCCTGATTCTTCACAGAGCAGAAAAATGCAAAAGCTATTATATGGCAAAATATTGCAGTCCTTACTCAAGCAAAATTCCTATAAAAGTCAATAGAAGTTTTGCCTGAGTAAAGGCTTCAGCATTGGACTCTGGGTTACATTACTAAGTTATTTGCACATTGGGGCCTCAGTCTCTCTGATGGGGGTTTCTAGACATTATTGCAATAAAAAAAGTAAGTAGTACTTGTAATGCATTACGTGTGTCATGTAGCAGAGTTTCAAGCACTATAGAAATGCCTGTTTTTGTGTTTTTTATTTTGTTTTTTAAAAGTGATAATTCCACTCTTTGGTATTGTTTTGGCCTCAGTACTGAAGTACCATGTTACATTTTGGCCAACAGAGTTCGGGTATGTCTATATAGAGAGAGGTTTCAGAGTAGCAGCTGTGTTAGTCTGTATCCGCAAAAAGAAAAGGAGGACTAGTGGCACCTTAGAGACTAACCAATTTATTTGAGCATAAGCTTTCGTGAGCTACTGCTCACTTTAGAAAGTCCACGGCTGGCCCTGGTCAGCTGCCTCGTGCTCATGGGACTGAAAAATTGCGGCGCAGATGTTGGGGCTCAGGCTAGAGCCTGAGCTCTGGCACCCTGTGAAGGTGGAGGGTCCAAGAGCTCAGGCTGCAGCCTGAGCCTGAATGTCTTTGCAGCAATTTTTTGCCCTGCAGCGTGAGCCTGGGGAGCCTGAGTCAGCTGACCCAGGCTAGCTGTGGCTGCTCTGCAGGTCTTTTATCCCTATCTAGACATATCCATAGACAACAGCAGCAGTGATTAAAGGTGAGGAGGAGAAACCGCGTGGAATAAAGGTAAGTGAGTTGGGCCTGTTAAATCTAGAGAAAAGATGGCTGGCTGACTGGAGATATTTTTTTCTCCAAATATATAAAGAATTGTTTTTTATAAGGAACATGGGTCAATTATTTTCCTTAATGAAATAGGACAGAATAAGAAGCAGTGGGCTTAGTCTATGTGAAAAGACAGTTTAGCTATAAACAGCTGGGCAATGGAACAAGTTACCAAAAGGAGGTTACTTAATGGCTGGAGGCAGTAAAGGCTAGAACTGTCACCCATCTGTCAGGAATGTTTTATTGGCTATGAAATAGATCGTACCATGGTGCCAGGGTGTGGACTAGAAGACTCAATGAAGGTTCCCTTTAAACCTAATGAATCTATGATACTAAACAAAAAGCAAACCCAAAACTTTTGCTGATGCTTAATTGGCAAAAATAGAAAGGATTTTTTTTTGTCTGAAGCAGGAATGGACTTCAAAACAGTCTCTTTGACTAACATTGCTCTACTTTCATGTTTTCAAGGGGAGTTGTTTTATTCTGCATAAATAACTTTTGTATCTGGAAATGCTTCCTAAACAGTATTTGCATTAAAAGAAAAGGAGTACTTGTGGCACCTTACAGACTAACAAATTTATTAGAGCATAAGCTTTTGTGAGCTACAGCTCATTTCATCAGATGCATACAGTGGAAAATATAGTGGGGAGATTTTATATACACAGAGAACATGAAACAATGGGTGTTACCATACAGACGGTAATAAGAGTGATCAGGAAAGGTGAGCTATTACCAGCATATTACCAGTATTTGCGTTAACTTTCTGGTCTGAAAGCTGTTGCTGGCATCCGCATACTTTTCCAAAGAAGCCAAACCTAGCAGTTTATGTTGGTATCTGAAGTTGCTTCCCTGATTAGCTTTGTGGATTACCTGAGATAACTTCAGGTTGGTGGTGAAGCAAATAATGCCTGTCATTGTAAGCCTTACAGCAATGAACCTCAAGGCAGGACTGTGGGCTCAGTCAGCCTTGTCAGCAAGTTGTTGGCAGTTCAGAAAGGGTTGGTGTCATCTTAGGACTTCCATCTGCTTGGTCAAGTCAAGCTTGCCACGTAATCCTTAGGGGCCAAGCTTTTTATTTCCAGTTTATATTTTAAAGAAGAATTCATTGGAGTTGAGCAAGAACATGTCCTTTGAATTTTGTTAACGAGATTAGACAGTTGTGTGGTCAGTCCTTTGGAGGCTGTGGGATGCATTATTCTATTTTCTTATACTTTATTTGGTACTGCTTTAGGAAAGGAACTTCATTGTGGCCAGGATTTCACTTAGTGTTTTTAATAAATGGAAACTGCAAAGGGGAAGAAGGTCACTAGACAGGTGGCTGTAAAATTCATTACTCAGATTTACAGGTAAAATATCTAAATTAAGGTGGCTGCCTTAAATTAACATCATGCCTGAACTTGTATGCTTGAATGTTTGCTCACAAAATAGATGGAAAATGTGGTCCAGCACTGAGGGTACTGGATTGACAACAAGGAGAACTAGATTCTGTTCCTAGCTCTGTTGCTGACATCCTGTGACCTTAGGCAAATCACTTCACCTTTCTGTGCCTGAGTAATAGAGACAGAATTATGCATATCCTCCTTTGTAAAGTGCTTTGAGATCTAAAGATGTAACGGCGTAAATTGTAACATCTATTAATTGTCCTTTTATTATATTTCTTAGATGAGAGAACAAATGTACCCCAACACAGTACTTCAGTCTCCAAAGATAGAACAAACCACAGACGTGCCTCAAAAACTTTCCTTAAAGTTCTTATCTACACTGAGAACTGAGCCACCAGTGTAGCTGCACTGGTGGAAACCCCTAGTGTTGATGCAGTTTAACGCAATTTGAAACTGGTGTAAACTGCACCAGTACATACTGTACTGCAAGTGGTCTAAACCATGTCTCCAATGATGGCTGAAATCCCAGTGTCGACAAGGCCTAAGTAGGCTACTATAGTGGTCGTAGAATTACCTTGATTCTAGTGGGAATGATTCAATACAGTACTAATCTACATCGGTCTATAGTGAGTTAGTCATAACCTATGCCATTCCCATAACACTTTTTTTTTTTGTGTCTAGGAACTAAAATATAAAATGGGTTGGGGGCGCAAGTATATCTTTTATCATTGTTATGAGCAAAGAACAAAATGCGTTTGTCACTTATTTGGGAGTGATTTGGTTGCACTGAGAGATTTCAGATATCTTATTTTCTTTGAGTGTAAAATATTGATGAATTTATGTGAATCAGAATTAAATTAATTGAATCTTCTATAGAGTTTACTTCCATGCATTCATCATAGTGGTCTGCTAGACACTAGTGATGAGTGTATGAAATTGAAATGTGGTTTGTAGAAACATTTATGTATCCTGATGGACTGTGTAAACACTATATATGTTGTAAGGGAGATTTCCAAAGTCCTAAAATCAGTTGATTTGTATAAAAACATTTTATTAACGTGTAACATACAATATCTAATCTGTATACTTTTTAAAATAACAAGCCCATCTTTGATCCAACTTTATGTATATATGTACAAAATACAATAATTTTTTTCCACAGGTACAGATTATAGTTGTAAATTATCATTCTGTGCCAAGTCTACTTTTTTCTTTTGGTTTGCCAATAAGCATGCTTCATTCTGGAATTTTAATTGAATAAAAATAGAGAAACAATCCGAAGTATAAAATGCAGGATATTAAAATAATCATAATTAGAATCAAATTAAAAGGGAAAGAATACAGATGTCTTTGAAATATAAACAGGTATTTTCTATCTGATAAATGCCTTAACACTTGATTTTAGTATGTGCTTAGCAATTGGTAAATAATGCAAGAGCAAGGCAGTCTTTTCAGTCCCTTCCTCCCCCACCTCATATCCCCTAGCTCTGATTATTCACCATGCCAAGCTTTTCTGTGTTGCCCTGGTGTGAAACTGCCAGTTGATGATGTATCTAATTTAATGATGTCAGACTAGCAAACCAAGGGGAGTTAATTTTATTCTTTGCTATATGTTCTGTCCTTCAATGTGATACATACAGTATGTAAATCTTAAGAATAGACCCGAGAAAATGCATACATAATGTATTATAAAACATGATGAATCAAATTAATTTCTAGTATAAACTTCACAGAAAGCAATGGAATTGTACCAGGCATAAATATGGCTTGCTGTATTTAAATACAAGTATACTGGTATGGAAATTAAAGGTGATGACAATAACTTGATGATTTAAGTGGTTTTTCATAATTAAGTTTTTGACATAGATGGTTAGTGCTAAATAAATATGCCGTGAATACTTATGACAACTATAAATCAGTGTTTGAACAACCTATTACCTGGTTTATTGTTGCATTCATGGTGAAGTCCAATGTGTGCAAAATTTGAGGACATTTTAGTGTAATATCAGGGTTCTGAAAATAGCTCAATAGAAATGGCCTAAATACTAAATAGGATTAGGATTTTGAATGTCAGTCATACATACTGTATGCTATTAGACTGTTTTCTGTAAGAATAACAGAATTTTACACTATGGTTTAAATTGGCTTAGCTTCTGAATACCATTTTAAATCTTCATAGTAGTGAGCTTGTCCTCTGTAATACATACTCACTTCTGTAGTGCTAAGCCCACTGTCATTAAAGATACAGCTTCCTGTATATATTCCTCTTTGGGAAGCCACCTTCTCTTGTTTCTCCTTTTATCTTCATGAAGATCTGGCTAAAGCTTAAGTGGTTGGTTTTTTTCCACACATCCCATCCCCACCCTCTGCAAAGGGATGACCTCTTCAGTAGATTAGTGCAAAAGACTGAGGCCCTAATTCTTCTTTCAGTTTCACTGGTGAAGCAAAGGTAAATTGAGATAGGGGAAAAGTCATGCAGCATTCGTCTCCCTTTCTTTGACTGCTGAAACTCCTTCCTGGGCTCTAGGAGAGGAATAATGTGTCTGAGCATCACAATTTCACTGCATCACCTTGTAGAAATCAGGAGACACTGGAGGAGGGAGTTGAGATACAAAGCTGCTTCTCTCTGTCTGCAGCTGAATGTGAGTGGAGCTTCAAAATCGTAAGAGTTCTTTTAGTCACTCTGCTGTGAAAAGACAGCTTTCTAGCACTGAGCCATCATCCCTGGACCTTAGTGTTAGGAGCCCACAAATCTCATCTTTGTGTCTGGCTGGTGGCTGTCCTTGGAACTCCCATTCCCTGGACTAAAGTTTTACTTCCTGCTCTGCTTTTGGGGGTGGGAGTGGATGGGAGGAAACAAGTAAAAGGAAAGAAAGCAATCATTTATCGTTATGCAACAATCTCCGTTTCTCCTTTCCAGTCTGTTTCTTTCACAGTGCAGTTAGTTTAGAAGATTGTTGATGCCTCCTTAACTTTGTTTTGCTGCTCACAAAATCTTTTTTTCCTATGAAATGACAGTGATAACTTTTTTCCAATAAGTGTTTGATCTCTTAGAGGGGACCGGACAGGCCTGCATATGCAGATGGAGTTCCCCCTTTGCATTGCCTCAACTTCTTCCTCCTTCCCCTCCCTTCCACCGGAGAAACCAGTCTCAGCAGAGACCTCTCCTCACTTCTGGACTGGCAGAGATCTTTCCTCCCTTCCCACTGGACAGACCCAGACCAGCTGGGACTTCTCTCCCCTTCCTTCTCTTCCCCTCCCTCTCTATCACTGGCTAGGGGCGGGGGACGGGATTGGGTTCATTGCCACCACCCCTGTTGCACCCCTGCCTGGTCATCCTTGCCTCTTTCCTGTTGAGCCCATCAAGACTGTTAGCAGCCGGAGGTCCCGTCCTCCATGCTGCTGTTTCCCAAGCATTAATGGTAACAGGCTAAATATGGGTCACACATGCCTCTGCCTATAGATACATGAGTGACCACAATCTCACCTCCCACTCCCACAAAATTTGGTGCTCCTGAAGTGCACATGCACCTCCAACTCCAAGCAAAGCTGCCTAACCAGAACTGAAGGCCTCTGCCTGTCCTGAGTGTGGGCAAGAACAAAAAAAGTCACCAGAATGTTGACAGAGTTCATTAGATCTCAGGATACTGACTTGTCACAACAAAGACTGAAAACTCTTCAGTAGACCTTAAGTCACTCGATTTAGAGACACTGTTGCTAAAATGGCAATACTGCATGTGCCCTGTCTGTTCTGTGCAGTTGTGCCCTATCCTTATGCAGTGGAATGGTACTGGTTTTGGGTACTGTGATACCCTCAGTACCACTGAGCATAAGAACAGCCATACTAGCTCAGACCAAAAGTCCATCTAGCCCAGTCTCCTGTCTTCCAACAGTGGCCAATGCCAGGTGCCCCAGAGGGAATGAACAGAACAGGTAATCACCAAGTGATCCATTCCCTGAGCAGTGAAAAGGATTTGCTCCATCACATGAGTAGTGATATTCATCTCTTTATTCAGAGTGCTGAAGCTTTAGGACTAAATGCAGCCCTGACATAAACAGGCACAACTCCATTGACTCCTTTAATAGAATGTAAGCAGATATAAATACAGTTGAATTTGGCTCAAAAAGTCTTCAGCATTAAGCTAGATCAGTGAAACGAGAAACTGTTGTATATTACAGTTATGTCAAACGTATCATCCTTCAATTTGCATTGGATGTATGGATGAATATTAGAAGAATTAAACTTTTTTGTTAACAGCCAGGCATTTGTCTGATACATCAAGGCTTTCAAAGTGCCACTTGATGTTACATATGTAAGTAGCACGCTTCATTTAAAACAAAATATTTTATCTTCTCATTAGAAATAAGTCCATATTGATTCAGAATGGTGTTTATGTATGAAGTGTTTCATTTGTACTGGGGGGCTCCAGTGGGCATATTACAATTTTTAAAACCAATTTTAAATTGATCCAAATGTTTAATTTGAAAAACTGAAGGAATTTTTTGTTGTACTAAATGGCTGTATTTTAATAGAAAACTAATATACAAATGTTTGAGAGATAGAAACAGTCCTTTTTATGTTTATCTATTTTAAGCAGCTTCAGTACTCTGAAAACAAAGGCACTGGTGTACATGCCACTGATAATAGACAGTGTGACCATATCATGTATGCTTCCTTAATAATATCTGACATTATCAGATTGATTAACTCAGCATGGGGCCTTAATCAGATTTAACTACAGTTGGCAGCTGTACACCAGTAGAATAGTAATACATCAGGGAATAAATGAGACTTCTTTTATAAGCTGCATTAAACATGAAACTCAAAAATGTACCATAAAAATTATCATTATTTCTAGTATCAATACAATGAAATGTGAAACCATTATGATGTTCACGCTGTAACATTCTCAAATCTGTGCCAGCTCATGTTTTCCAAGATTTTCTGTTGCCAGCAGCTTGAAATGGTGATCTTCAGTTT
Source organism: Natator depressus (assembly GCF_965152275.1). Lineage (NCBI taxonomy): Eukaryota > Metazoa > Chordata > Testudines > Cheloniidae > Natator > Natator depressus. Next base: position 195,307,322 of record NC_134235.1, on the reverse strand, counting down.
TTAATCTGATAATTGATGGGGTTGGATTTCAGGTACTCATGATTTCCTGTAGAATTCAAAGACCAAAGCATTTTAAAGCTTCTGCATTTCATTCACTGTGTAAACCATCCAGGAATGAATGACTTAGACACGATAGCAGAAAATGAAGTGACAATGTTGCTTATTTATCTACAAAATTAAGCATGTCTGTATGAAACCATACTGCTAAAAAACACAGCCAGCCAGATGAAACTGACATTTGTTTTCAGACCAAATGCCACATTGTGACACATTGTTTCAGCCTCCTCTAATACAGAAAGTTGATATTAATAAATTAAATGCAAGCTGTAACAATGTTAATGCAACATTCATTCATAGATTACAAAGGTCCCCCTTCTGGCTTTGTAATCATCTAGTCTGATCTCCTGCATTAACACTATAGGACTTCCTGAATTAGTTCCTTTTTGAACTAGAGCATATCTTTTAGAAAAACATCAAATCTTGATTTGAAAATTTCCATGGATGGTGAGTTGTCCAATGGTTAATTTCCCTCACTGTTAAAATATTTGCATCTTGTTTCTAGTTCTGAGTTTGTCTAGCTTCAACTTCCAGCCACTAGATCTTGTTATACCTTTAGCAACCAGAGTGAAGAGCCCTCTATTATCAAATTTCTGTTTCCCATGTATGTATTTATAGTCAGTGGTCAAGTCACCCCTGAACTTTCTCTTTGGTAAGCTAAATAGATTTGGCTCCTTGAGTCTATCACAATAAGGCATATTTTCCAATCCTTTAATTCTTGCGGCTCTTCTCTGAATCCTCTCTAATTTTTCCAACATCCTTCTTGGAATATGGACACCAGAACTGGACATTGTATTTCAGCTGCAGTTGTTCTAGTGCCAAATACAGAGATAATATAACCTCTGTACTCCTACTTGAGATTTCTTGACTATATACCCTAATATCACTTAAGCCCTTTTGGGTATCATGTCGCATGAGTGATTCGTGTTCATCTCCTTATTCACCATGACTCTCAAGTCTCTTTCAGTGGGTTTGCTTCCCAGGATAGTCTCCCATCATGTAAGTATGGCCTGAATTCTTTATTCCTAGATGTACGACTGTACATTTGGCCATTATGAAACACACTTTGTTTGCTAGTGCCCCTTTTACCAAGTATTACAGATTACGCTGTAGCAGTGACTTGTCCTCTTTATTACTTACAACTCCCACATTTGTGTTATGTGCAAACTTTGTCTGTTTTGTTTGAGTTTTGTTTTCTTCCAGGTCACTGATAAAAATTTTAAATAGAGTAGGCCAAGAGCTGATCCCTGCTGGACTGGCTGGGTCAGAAGTGAAATGCTCTGTACTAAAGCAAAGGGAAAATGGGACACTGTGTGGGGCTGGCCTGAGCTGGTTGCCTGAGCCCTGCCCCCCTGCACATGGGGCTGGACCATACCCTCTTCCCTGCTCCCCAAGGCTCTGACCTGAATCGCTGGCCTGAGCCCTGCCTCCCACACAGGCAGGCTCTCATCTGAGCCCAGCCTGCTCCCTGCATGGGGCTGGTGTCGCAACTCATCTGAGCCCTGCCTGCCCCCCTGTGGCTGGCTGCTGCTCACCCGAAGCCTACCTCTCCACTGTGCGGCTGGCGTCAGTGCTTGCTGGAGTCCTGTTCCCCAAACCTCTGCAGAGCTGGTGTTACCTCTCACCCCCGCACAGCCCTCTGCATCCCGCTAGGGATGTGCGCCCCACATTTTTGGCAAAAGTGGGCATTTGTCCCATTTGCTTTTGCTAACTGATCATTAGTCAAATCATTAGTTAGATCATTAGCCCCACTTTTGCCAAAAAAAGTCATGACCGCCAGAACAGGGCTTAAAAAAGGGACTGTCCTGGCCAAAATGGGATGTATGGTGTCAAGCTTCCTTCCCCCCTCTGAATTCTAGGGTACAGATGTGGGGACCTGCATGAAAGACCCCCTAAGCTTATTCTTACCAGCTTAGGTTAAAAACTTTCCCAAAGTACAAACTTTGCCTTGTCCTTGAACCGTATGCTGCCACCACCAAACATTTTAAACAACAAACATGGAAAGAGCCCACTTGGAGATGACTTCCCCCAAAATATCCCCCCAAACCCTACACCCCCTTTCTTGGGGAAGGCTTGATAAGAATCCTCACCAATTTGTACAGGTGAACCCAGACCCAAACCCTTGGATCTTAAGAACAATGAAAAATCAATCAGGTTCTTAAAAGAAGAATTTTAATTAAAGAAAAGGTAAAAGAATCGCCTCTGTAAAATCAGGATGGTAAATACCTTACAGGGTAATCAGATTCAAAACATAGAGAATCCCTCTGGGCAAAACCTTAAGTTACAAAAAGACACAAAAACAGGAATATACATTCTATCCAGAACAGCTTATTTAACCAGCCATTAAACAAAAGGAAATCTAACGCGTTTCTAGCTAGATTACTTACTAACTTAACAGGAGTTGGAAGGCTGCATTCCTGATCTGTTCCCAGCAAAAGCATCACACAGACAGACAAACCCTTTGTGTCGTCCCCCCCCCCAGCTTCGAAAGTATCTTGTCCCCTCATTGGCCATTTTGGGTCAGGTGCCAGCGAGGTTATCTTAGCTTCTTAACCCTTTACAGGTGAAAGGGTTTTGCCTCTGGCCAGGAGGGATTTTATAGCACTGTATACAGAAAGGTGGTTACCCTTCCCTTATTTTTATGACACGCCCCCCAAATCACAGAGAGGGTGAAACACTGGCTATGATTTCTTCTGGAGCTCTAGGAGAAAACAGAGTTAATAAGACACATGTATCTCTAAATATACTACTAACTGTATAAAGACTAACAATATTTTCCACATCTCAAGGACGATTTTAACCAGTTGATTCTGGGAAACTTTCACTGGAGAGTGCATCAGCCACTTAGTTAGAAGCTCCTGAGATGTGTTGGATGTTGAAATCAAAATCTTGGAGAGCTAAACTCCACCGAATAAGTTTTTTGTTATTTCCCCTGGTGGTATGAAGCCACTGTAGCGCAGCACGGTCGGTTTGCAGGTGGAAACGCCGTCCCCAAACATATGGGCGTAGCTTTTCCAGAGCGTAGACAATGGCGTAACATTCCTTTTCACTGATTGACCAGTGGCTTTCTCTCTCAGACAGTTTCTTGCTGAGAAACACGACAGGATGGAACCCTTGATTCGGTCCTTCCTGCATTAAAACTGCTCCCACACCACGCTCGGAGGCATCTGTGGTTACTAGGAACGGTTTGTCAAAGTCTGGGGCTCTTAGCACAGGGTCAGACATGAGTGTCGCTTTAAGCTGGTTAAAGGCCTTCTGACACTCTTCAGTCCACTGAACTGCATTTGGCTGTTTCTTTTTGGTTAGGTCTGTCAGTGGGGCGGCGATTTGGCTGTATTGTGGTACAAATCGCCTGTAATATCCGGCCAAGCCTAAGAAGGATTGGACCTGTTTCTTTGACTTTGGGACAGGCCACTTTTGGCTAGCATCCACTTTGACCTGTAGGGGGTTGATAGTTCCTTGACCCACCTGATGTTCAAGGTAAGTCACTCTGTTTAGGCCTATTTGACACTTCTTAGCCTTAACAGTTAGTCCTGCCTCCCTTATGCGCTCAGGCTTTTTGTAGATGTTCCAGGTGTTCTGCCCAGGAATCTGAAATATGGCCACATCATCAAGGTAGGCGACTGCATATTCTCCCAGTCCCGCTAGACCATCTACAAGTTTTTGGAAGGTGGCGGGTGCATTCCGCAGCCTGAAAGGGGGCACATTAAATTAATACAGCCAGACATGTGTGATGAAGGCTGACCTTTCCTTGGCGGATTCATCTAGCGGTACCTGCCAGTACTCCTTGGTTAAGTCCAAGGTAGAGATGAACTGGGCCCGTCCCACTTTCTCCAATAGTTCATCTGTGTGTGGCATTGGATAGTTGTCTGGGCGAGTTACAGCATTTAGCTTACGGTAGTCCACGCAAAAACGTATCTTCCCATCTGGTTTGGGAACTAGAACGACTGGAGATGCCCAGGCACTGCAGAGGGGCGGATTACACCTACCTGCTGACATGTCCCAACGCCATGGTAAGGAACATCGCAGCAAACGCCCTCCATGACGCAACAAAGAAGCGGATCAGCAGAGCCCCCTCCAATCAAGACACCATCAGCTTCCTGAGCGGTTCCCTGGATGGGGAATTCGGACGGGACGGGCGCGACATCGTTTCATTGTGGTCCCACGCTCGCAATGCCACACGTCGCCTGGGGAAGCGCATCGGCTGCTGCTGGGAGTGGTGCGAGGAGTGCCAGGAGCTGGGAGTCCTGGTGCCGCAGATCAGGTCTGAGGACAACACCATCGTCACCCTGAACGCCAGGGGCATGCTGGAGAGGACCCTGAAGGCAGCCATCCACTCGCTGTACATGGAAACCCTGAAGCGTAAACCGGACCAGGGTAAAGTCTTCGAACTGACCAGCAAGTGGGACGCCAGCAATCACTTCCTCGCCGGGGGCAGCTTCGCCCGTTTCACCGACTGGCGGTTCATCCACCACGCCCGGCTCAACTGCGTCCCGCTCAACGGAGCCGTCCTCCACGGGAACCGAGACAAGCGTTGCAGGAAGTGCGGCTACTCCAACGAGACCCTGCCCCACGTCCTGTGCAGCTGCAGGCCCCGGTCCAGAGCCTGGCAGCTGCGCCACAATGCCATCCAGAACCGCCTAGTGAAAGCCATCGCACCGCGCCTGGGGGAGGTCGCCGTGAACTGCACCATCCCCGGTACTGACAGCCAGTTGCGACCTGACGTGGTAGTCACCAACGAGGCCCAGAAAAAGATCATCCTTGTCAACATCACGGTCTCCTTTGAGAACAGGACCCCGGCCTTCCGCGAAGCCCGAGCTCGTAAGCTGGAAAAATACGCCCCTCTGGCCGACACCCTGAGAGCGAAGGGCTATGAGGTGCAGATGGATGCCCTGATCGTCGGAGCCCTGGGCGCTTGGGACCCCTGCAATGAGTGTGTGCTGCGGACCTGTGGGATCGGTCGACGCTACGCACGGCTCATGTGGCGCCTCATGGTCTCGGACACCATCTGATGGTCCAGGGACATCTACATCGAACACATCACCGGCCACCGACAGTACCAGGAGGTGTGAGCCGGTACGACATCGTGCATCAACTATGGGAAAGGGACTGAGAGACTTTTTTCCATTGGACCATATGAACTGGAACCATAAACTCACTGAACATTAAATCTCACCAAATGAGGGTAGATCCATCCCCATCATTGTATCCGCTCATTATACTCCACACCTGAACATAGCCATTATATGGACAACATACCCCCATATCTCAATGTCTGTACTTTGACCGGTTAAACTTTTACCTCTAATCGGGGAGATTGCAGATTATGTATTCCTTACGCCACCCGTTCCTAAACCGAATTTCGCACCCCTTGATAATCTGTACCTTATTCCCTGATAACCAGAAACTTCTATGCTTTAACTCTGTACCATTTTCTTTTTACTTCAGCATTATCTTAATAAAATTATTATATCCTGGATCTCCCGTTCTATAGCAGTTTTAGCTTGAGGAGACACCCGGTAAGGTTGGGCTCTAATTGGGTGAGCATTACCTGTGTCAATGGAGTGGTATGCCCATTCAGTCAGTCCTGGGGTGGCTGAGAACATCGGCGCATAGCTAGTGCACAGCTCCTTGATCTGCTGTCGCTGCATATGCCCAAGGGTCATGGAGAGGTTCACCTCTTCCACGCCACCAGCACTTTTCCCTTCATAGTAGACACCTTCAGGCCACTCAGCATCATCTCCTCCCTGGGCTGTAAACTGACAAACCTTTAATTCTCTGGAATAAAAGGGCTTTAGAGAATTAATATGGTACACCTTAGGCTTTTGGTTGGAGGTGGGGAATACTATGAGATAATTAACAGCTCCCAGGTGCTCCTGGACTGTGAATGGCCCTTCCCACGACGCTTCCATTTTATGATCCTGGAGAGCCTTTAAGACCATGATCTCCTCCCCTACTTTGAAGGAACGCTCTCTGGCATGTTTATCATACCAGGCTTTTTGCTCTTTTTGATCATCCTGTAAATTTTCTTTAGCAAGGGCTAAAGAGGTTCGGAGGGTGGTTTTTAGTTTGGTTACAAAGTCCAGAGTGTTAGTTTCTAGAGAAGGTGTAAATCCCTCCCATTGCTGCTTCACCAACTGTAATGGCCCCTTAACCTCACAGCCATACACAAGTTCAAATGGTGAAAACCCTAAACTGGGATGGGGTACAGTTCTGTAGGCAAAGAGCAACTGCTGCAACACTAGGTCCCAATCATTGGAGTGCTCATTTACGAATTTACGTATCATGGCCCCCAAAGTCCCATTAAACTTCTCCACCAGGGCATTTGTTTGATGGTGGTAAGAGGTGACAACCAAGTCCTGGCCACCGGCCCCGCCCAGCCCAGTGCTAGTCCCAGGTCCCAGCCACCGGTCCGGGGGGGCTCCGCTGCCAGTCTGGGGTCCCGGCCACCAGGCCAGGACTCTGCTCCTGGCCTCGGCCCAGGGCTCTGCAGCCTCCCCCTGAGCTTCCCAAAGGCTTTCCATAGTTCCTGCCAGGAAATTAGTTCCTGCATCTGTAAGGCTGTTGGAGGGCCAACCTACCGTGGCAAAAATATTCGTTAGTGTCTGACACACACTTTTAGCCCTAGTGTTGCTTAGAGCTACTGCTTCTGGCCATCGGGTGGTAAAATCCATGAAAGTCAGCATGTACTGCTTTCCTCTGGGTGTCTTTTTCGGAAAGGACCCAGAATATCCACAGCTACTCGCTGAAATGGAACCTCAATGATGGGGAGTGACTGGAGAGGGGCTTTAACCTGGTCTTGGTGTTTTCCCACTCTTTGGCATACCTCACAAGACCGGACGTAGGTAGAAACATCCTTGCCAATTCCCTCCCAGTGGAACGACTTTCCCAAATGGTCTTTGGTTCTGTTCGCCACAGCATGGCCACTAGGATGATTGTGGACTAAGCTTAATAGCTTTACCCGGTACTTAGTTGGAACTACCAACTGTCTCTGAGGATGCCAGTCTTCCTGGTGTCCACCAGAAAGAGTTTCCTTGTGTAAAAGTCCTCTTTCTACAACAAACCTGGATCGATTAGAAGAGCTGAGAGGTGGTGGGTTGTTCCGTGCCACCGTCCAAGATCTCTGGAGGCTTTCATCTTCTTCCTGTTCGGTCTGGAACTGTTCCCTTGATGCTGGAGACATCAGTTCCCCATTGGATTGTGGACCTGGGCTTGGTCCCTCTGGAAGCGATGCAGGTGATGGGGCTGTTTCCGCTGACTGTGAACCGCTCTCCGCTGGTGCACTATGTTGGGGTTCAGGCTCTGGCTGAGCCTCTTGTGTAGGGTTATCTGCCGCTGCCAGTGCAGGTTCCATGGGGCCCTCTGGTGTTGTGGTTGCAAGTATTGGATTCAGTGCTGGCAGTGGTTCTGATGCTGGTTGTTCCGCCTGTTCCGGTTCTGAGGCTCTGTCTGGGTCTCTGTGACTGGATCCACTACTGCTGTTGCAGACGTTGGCATGGGGTCCGGTTCCATCACCTCTGACGGGTTCTGGTAGAAGTTTCCGGAACAGAGCTAGGCGTGAAAGCTTGCTTAGCCTGGCTGCGGGTGACCATTCCTGCCCTCTTGGCTAGCTTCACATGATTGGCCAAGTCTTCCCCCAACAGCATGGGGATGGGATAATCATCATAGACTGCAAAAGTCCACGTTCCTGACCAGCCCTTGTACTGGACTGGCAACTTGGCTGTAGGCAAGTCAAAAGAGTTTGACTTGAGGGGTTGAATCGTCACTTGGACCTCTGGGTCAATTAAATTGGGGTCCACTAAGGAAGCATGAATAGCCGACACTTGTGCTCCGGTATCTCTCCATGCTGTGACCTTCTTCCCGCCCACATTCACAGTTTCCCTCCCCTCTGAGAGTATCTGGGAGGCATCTGGGCCTGAGGACCTCTGGTGAGATTCCGGTGCAATGAACTGTAATCTGTTGGGGTTCTTGGGGCAGTTGGCCGTTACATGCCCCAGCTCATTACATTTAAAACATCATCCAGCTGACGGGTCACTTGGGCAAGGTGGGTTGCTGGAGAATGGTGTGGCAGGACGATAAGGTGTCTGGAGTGTTCCTTGGGGTGTAGTTGGGGCCTTGGGCTGCCCCCAGTAGTAGGGTGTGGTCTGAGGTTGTCCCTTCTGGTATCCACTCCAACTGCGACCAAGGTTGTTCCTCTCTCCTCCCTCCACCTGTTTTGACCCAGCTTGCCCCGCCTCTCTGGTGGCCTGGGACTGCTCGTATTGATCAGCATAAGAAGCAAGACTTTCTGCTGAGTCCATTTTCTTATCCCATAAACACTGTATTATATCCTCCTTGGACATATTCAGGAATTGCTCCTGTATCATCAAATCACGCATTCCTCCAAAGTTAGTTACAGCCTGTCCGTTGAGCTATTTATCAAACAGATCTGTCATCTGGTTTACATAAGCCACATTACTTACTCCAGGTCCTCTCTTAAGGGCTCTAAATTTTACTCTGTAAGTTTCTGGTGTAACTTGAAATTGTTTTAAAACCAAATCCTTGTATTTATTATAGTCAGAAGCCTCTTCAATAGGCATCTTATTAAATATGTCCAGAGCTCTTCCAGTCAATTTTGCGACCAATGTGGTCATCTTGTGAGCTTCAGGAATTTGATGGAATGTGCACAGTCTCTCAAAGGTGAGAAAATATTCAGCAATATCACTGGATTCATCATACTATGGACATAGTCGCTCCCATTTGTGGATCGTTGGGGAAGGATTGTTAGGGTTATTCGATATATTCTGCTGAGCCTTTGCCTTCTCCATCTCCAGAGCATGCTTCCTCTCTTTTTCGTTCTCCTCCATTTCTTTAGCCTTTGCCACCTCAGCATGCTTCCTCTATTTTCCTTTGCCTCCATTTCTCTCTTGTGGGCAGCCTCCCTTGCTTTTTCTTTGGCTGCCATTTCTTTTTCTTTTGTCTCTATTTCCATCTGCCTGAGTTCTACCTGTCTTTCATGTTCCTTTTGTTTTTCCTCAGCCTCAAATCTGGCTAATTCCAGCTTCTGTTGAACAGTGCAGTCTGTCGTCCTAACCTCTCTGTTTTTAACTAACTTTACACCTGAGAGTTAGAAAGAAAACAGAACAAAAAAAAAACTGGCTTGTAAAATTTTGCTGTGCCTTTGTCTCTGACAGCTGTTCTCAGTCTACAGAAAAATCCTTTTGTTATGCCTGCTGCTCTGTCTCCGAGGCAGAGAGACAGAATCTACAGCTGCAATCACCTTTTGCAAAACCTTTTAAAATCCTGCTGTGCTTCTGGTTCAAAATGATCTCTGGTCCAAAATGATCCCACCGCTCTGCCACCATGTCAAGGTTCCTTCCCCACTCCAGATTTGAAAGTATCTTGTTCCCTCATTGGTCATTTTGGGTCAGGTGCCAGCGAGGTTATCTTAGCTTCTTAACCCTTTACAGGTGAAAGGGTTTTGCCTCTGGCCAGGAGGGATTTTATAGCACTGTATACAGAATGGTGGTTACCCTTCCCTTTATTTTTATGACATATGGTCACTCTATCTATAGCAGGATTTCATTACTATTTTTTCTCCACTACAGGCTTCCTACTTGACCTGGGTGGCAGAGGAGGTCCTTTACCTACCTTCTCTACATCTGCACACTGACTGTGGGAAGGCAGAAGGGCAACCCTGACCCTCCCCACTGACTGTATTCCAGATTGTAGTCAAAATAAGCGTCTGCAGTGGACAGGATTTATGCTGCATTTGTAAGTCTGTGTTGTGGAGATGACTTGGAGGTGGGGGGATAGTAATGCCCCCCCCCCCCCCCGGTGTTTTGGCTCACATCACTAAAGGCAGATCAAATGGGAGTGGATTTAGTATAGAACATTTCTTGAGACATGCTTGTTTCATGAATATTTTACTCTGGCTTTTGTACATTGTATTGAATGCAAGTTGAGTCAGAATTTGACTTCTGTAATAGGATTGTTCTCCTTGGACCTTTTTGAGTTGTAACCTTGCCTCAGAGTTCCCTCTTGCAGTGTCCTTGTGGTAATTGAGTAGCACATAAGTAGTGCTCCAGATCAAAATATCCCATTTAAGTATTTGGTTTATTATACTAAAATGTAGTCAACACTTTGTCCATGCATCCAGGCTCCGCAAGTCCTTCCTGGAGTTTCATCAGGCTTTACTGTTTTTCCCTAGCAAGGTCTGCCACTAGTGTTTCTTTTGGGGTCACTGCCCCAGCTCCTTGTGCATAGGGAGTTCTGTGTCTCACTTCAGACCCTTGGCTGCTGCTTTTCCCAGACAGCTGTTTTCTGCCAGTTTTTATGCAGTGACCTCCAACAGCTCTTTAATGTATCCTACAGGCGGTTAAAGATGAGCAGGCAATTAACTGTCACTGGACATATCCTTGATCATCAGGTTTTGTTGATCTGGCATATCATCTAGTTCAAAGTGGATCAAGTATCCATATCAACATTGCTTTGAAAGAGAAACAGGATGAAACAACACAAGACATCTTTATTTGTATATCAAAGGTAAACCACCTTAAGAAGAAATTGCTCTGAATAGGAAATTCAGTCCCTACAGAATCACATAGGCAAGCACACTAAGAGGTCTGTGCAATACAGACTAACATTGATCACACAATAACAGAGATGGAAGGGTAATCAATATTAAAAGAAAATCTACAGTTTATAACTAACAGCCAAACTATAATCAACCAAGTAAATATTCTTCTGCATTTAAACAGCTCAGAAATAAGCTTTTAAAGGGAGGAGTAAGAACTGTCCTATGCTGGCATTCCTCCAATCTTTGTACATGTTTCACCTAAGGGGAAACTTCATATTGAGTTGGTGAGTATATCATGTAAAAAGGGGAAATCCTTCTGCAAAGAAGCAAACCCTTTAAGGATATCACTAATTCCAACACTACAATAAATGTCACTGTATGGCAGATCATATATGTTTCACTAGCAATTGCCCCTAGAAAACAATAGCATTTAAAGAAAAATAGAAAAACCTTATTTCTCACATAATTACTTATTTGTCAGTCCTGCACTGAGAGAACTGCCTATCTGCTTGCACATCCTGGAGGTGGTTGAAGCTGTTGCTGATTGGCATTCTTTTAAAGACTATATATCTCTTGGAATCTTGACAGAAAGCTTTACTTCCACTGTGGTCAGATGGTAGATGAAAAACCTGTCAATCTAATGTTGTAGAGGAGAATGGGAATTGCTCATATTTATTTATTTACTTACATATTTTTCAAGAATCCTATTGTTTGTAGCTTTTGCTCGTTGTTTCTTGTCTTAAATTAGTTTGCAAACTTCCTGGAGAAGGGGGTTTCCAGTGTATTTATACAGAATCGAGCAAAATTTGCTACTGATACTGATGAGGGACCCAGGATACTATCATAATACAAATAATAGTTCTGACTGAAACAAACCTCATGCTGATGTGTCCCACCCAATGTTCCTGAGATTGGTGTACTAAAACCAATGCTGCCATTATATATTATTCTTGTTGGAACTTTCATCTGCACTGTAAGTATTCAGAAAAGTTCTGATAGCCATGCAAATTCGGGGTCTGCACACTAGTGAATTTCTGGATGATATCCTAATTAGGTCAAAGTCATTTCATTCAGCACAAGAAGCAACACTGAAAGTAGTCAATAGTTCAGTACGGATTCATAGTAGACAAAAATAATTAATTGATATCTTCAACAGATTCTATCAACAGTGGTGATCTCACCTGGGATGGTGCAGAAGATTCATTGGCTAATTTGTTATATAATGAATGGCAAAAAGCTTAGATGAACAATTTCTTCAAGTTGCCTGTAATTGATATCTTGCATGCACAAATTTGCTGGCCTAGTCTTCTCATGACACTATTACAAGTATTCCTGCTCCTGTGAAAACCACCAGCAGTGGAGAGGATGAAGAATAAGTATTACCAGAAATAGTAAGATTATTATTTCAGTAAAGACAGGAGAATAGTAGATTTCCACACTTCGCAAAAAACTTCAAAAATTACCATATGTCTAAGAGCTGGAGGACTAAACCAGCTAGCCAAAACTAGTGAATGATGAGGGGATGGGCTACATCAACAAGATCTAGGGACAAGGCCTTGGTGGGTAGCCCCTACACCTTACCATCTTGACTCTTCTGGGAAGATTGTCTCTGAGTACAAAATATCTTAGGAATTTGAAGTTCTGTTTGTCTCCAGCTGGAAGGGAGAAGCTGTTTCTTCTTTCCATCTTGTGGCTGCTGTGATCGTAGACACTGCACATCAGGGCACTTCTCTCGTTACCTACCTGCCTGCTGCTTTACAAAGGGGATTTAAAAAGTCTTTGATCCTCTACTTTACTTTTCCTTGTGATCTGTGTTTAGATCATCTTCACTTTTGAATAACGGCAGTGACTTATCGCTGTTACCCATCATAAATTTCTCCAGAAGTAGCCTAAAACCAATCTCATTGATAGTTTGTGCTTTGTCATATGGTTTTGAATAACAGTAGTAAAAAGATGAAGTTCATGTTAAGTTTCATTCTGCTCCTGTGTGTAGCAGTGTTTTCTGTAGACTCAGGAAGACAGTATATTGCTTTATATTTGGTTCTTCGGTTCATTCTTGGAAGGTTATCTTCTCACCCAAGAGGTGAAAACTTGCTTTAATTTTAATACAATTTTAGGTCAATAATTTACACAGAATTAAGTACCAAATTTATCAGTGAAAGTTTTCCACCCACTGCTGCTAAGTGGGGGAGAAGATTTTTTTTCAAGTCCTATGACAAAGTATTGTGAAATTATATGCAAGCCTATTCAAATTAGAGATGGGTGAAACATATTGACCAAAACTTTTCAGCAAAAAATAAAGATTTTATAACTCTGAAACCTTTCATGAATTCATGTTGTTTTTGCCAAATTATTCATTTTGAAAAGAATGTAAAAACTTTGAAACTAAATATTTTGATTTTTGTTCAAACTGCCTTAATTTTCTTAATTTTATTAAATTCAAATATTTTAAAATGCTCATTTGAAACAAAACATTTTGTTTTCAAGTTGAATGAAACAGTTCATGTCACCCAAAATTGATTTTTTTTGTAGCTTTTCAATATTGCTGACAACAATCCATTATTTGCTCAGCTCTAGTTCAGATGGGATGCACACACAGGGAAACATGATCCTGAGCAGAAAGTTATAATTTCCTAGAAGAACCAAGAGCAATTGCTATTAGCAGAACCTTTTAGCCAAGGACAATACTCGTTAATTGTCAAATGACACAACAGTGGTCACTTGTATAAATAATCGGATACAAGGAATAGGTCACTGAATCTGAAAGGGTACAGATTGAGGGCAGTGCAGTACTATCAATAAAAGCAGTATGAGGAACTCAACATAATGGCAGATGTGTTGAACAGGCATTTGCATTCAGATTTTCAAATGAATATAAAGCAAGCTAGTTAAACTGAAAGTCTGCGCAGATCAGCAAAACTGCATTGAAAGGAAAGATTCCTTATGTCTCAGGTTTTTTTATATTGCTTCTAGAATCTGTTTTTAAAAAAAACGACAATTTGCTTCAGGTAGACAACTTCTCTCAAATTATTCTCTGGTCATTATTTTAGCACATTAAATCAGTGAAATAGTGTGACAGATACTACAGCATCAGACATCTTTCTCCAGTTTTGGCTTTCAGTTAAGATTAAAATGCTTTGATTTTTTGGTAGTTAGGGATCTTTTTAAAGGCTGAAGAATGTAATTTTTAAATGGAATTAAGAGTAGTCAAATGCTACTTTGAATTCTACTGAAAAACCATCCATGTGCTGTCAGGCACTCAGTTATCCAGCTACCCCATACACTGACAGATTCTTGAGAGAGAACTGCAGATTAGGAAGTGGTCCTCTTAGATCTATATATTCTGTATTTGCAAGAAGGTCTATATAGGGTAAGAGTTAAAAAGGAGTTCAAAGGAATCTTTGAATGCATTCAGGAAACATTTGCAGTTTTTAAGGTAAATGGTGGTGTGGTAGAAAGACGGCCAGATTCTGATCTTGGTTACTCCAAATTTACACTGGTGTAACTCGATTAACTCAAGTTTGTATAGTGTAAACAAGCTCTGGTGTTGGGGAGAAAAACCAAGATCCTTACCCTGCATCTCTTATGCTTACATAACTTTTATTTAAATGCCTAGTCATGAGTTTTTTAAAACAAAATCCGCATGGACTTCAACATGTAAATACACCAAATACTAATTTTACTCTCTTCCTGAAAACTCCAGCAAACTCAAGATCAGAATCCTCATAGTTCTGTCTTCAGCTGTGCTTGACAAACACTGCAGAAGGTTCTAAGAAACTTACTGAATGTATCAGTACTTTCCATATTGACTTGACTGACACTGGTGTGTGTGTAAAAAAAAAAAAAATAAAATAATAATAAAAAAATCAGTATTTTCAGGTAACAATTATTTTACATGAAAGAGTTGTTGAAGTTTGAAGTACAGTCAAATTTCAAAAATACTGTGACTTTATTCAACTTTTAACTCTCTAAAAATGTTGCAAGTGCCTCAAGAAAATAAACCTATGTATACCATTTGATATAGTTTTTAAATCAGTTTCAGTGAGATTAAAATAAACTGCATTATACTAACGGATATATATTAAGAAAAACTGAAGCATAACTTTAATTTATAGATGAAGATCAAAGAAGCTTAAAACACTTGTGCTGCAAATTTAATTACAAATGCTAGGAAAAATTGAACTGTCTTTAGTTTGTTTTTTATACTTGGCTAAAATAGTATAAGTAGCATTGTTGCATTATTTGAAACTTTTTATTTGTAATCATATTGCTATGAATTGACCCAAATGATTAGTCAATATTTGGGGACTTGCAGGTTATTTCCCTTAGCAGGGGAAATTGATGATGGATATAGGTATTTCTTTGATGTAATTCTGTTTATTTAACTAGGAATGTACACAAAGTACTGTTTTCCTGAGCACGGTAGGAATCAAACAGGAGGCAGTTTCCTTGCTCACAATTGCAAACCTCTTTCCAGCTAGTTCTCTGCCTGTGAAGCTTTCTTGTTTTTTTTTTTTTTTTTTTAGGGCCTCTATACCAATGCTTTTCTTGCAGTCTCTTTGGCTTTCTGTTGCTTTCTCTGTACCCTAGCTGCTTCTGCACACAGACACACACATCTACACCAAAGAGTACCCAGCCCCCTGCATTTGCATTCAGTCCCCAGTGACATCCCTCCACCAACATAGCTCCACTTCTGACCAGGCTTGCATGTGGTCTGTGTTTTGGGTAGTGGCTCTAGTTGTTTCAGCTACCTTACTCCAAAAAGGAGTTTAGCTGCTGCTTACATTGGTTCTAACTAAAGGACCGCTGTTCCACCCACTAGCTTCATCAGGGTTTCACCCGATATCCATCATGACAGTAGGCTTGAGACCTTAAAATTTAACATTGGCCTTATAGCTGGAGGCAAGCAAAGGTGTCCATTTGCTTAGTGACACAGCCTTACTTCAGCTAGATTAAAATATATCTGTATTCCTCCCATTTACACTAATCTTTCTTATTTGTGTATGCAAGTACACCTACGGACTTGTTTACATAGCACTGCAGCAGTGCAGCTTAGTGAAGTGCTTAGAGAAGTTGCTACCTACGCTGACTGTACTCCACCTCCCTGAGAGGCATTGACATAGCCCTGTCTACGCTGGGGGTTAGGGTGGTATAATTATGTTGCTTAGGGGTGTGGCTTTTCCACACCCTGAGTGACATAGTTATGCGAACATAAGTTGGTGGTGTAGACCAAGCCTCAATGTTGAAAGATAGCATGGAAGTCTGGTGAGGTCGATCCGGGGTGCCTGGACAGACATGGCTATCTTCCTCTTAGAGCACCGAATGGGAGTGACTCCAGGTCATTCTCTTCTTTAAGTTTTGTCTCATGGAGATTCAGTCCTGCCTGGAATATCATGTGAGCTGGAGGCTTCTGCTCAGGCTGCTCTCCCAGCCGGCAGCACCGTGCGGTCGCACCTACCCTAGCCTGCCCCTTGCTCCCATGACCCGTGAAACCTGGACAGTAGTAAGGAGCAGTTCAACTTGTGGAATGACAAATCCAGAACGAAGGAGTGCACTTGATGGGCCACTTTAAGATTATTTCAGAGTCCTAGATAGAATTTAGTCCCTATAAAAGGCTTCATGAAAATTTTCTCCCGCCCCTAACAAAAATGTTAATTTATCAGAGCAGCTGAAAGGGTAAGAAACCCGGGATTATAATTTAGAAAGAACTTCCTTATTATTTAACTCATAATTGATATAATTCAAAGTAAAATTTCACAGCGCGGTCTGTTCTAAGACTAAAAATGCAGGAGGGGAGTCAGAGAAAGGAACAGTGACCTGTTTCTACCCGGTTTCGAACCGGGGACCTTTTGCGTGTTAGGTGAAAATGATAACCACTACACTACGGAAACGCAACTTGAATGTGTCCCTCGCATGGTCCCTATTATAGTTTATGTAACGTGTGGTTGTGTATTATTAATAGTTTGGTGTGTCACGGGGCTTCTCTTTTTTTGCCACAGACTTTGCCGAATGCACAGGAATGTTTACTCTAGCTACAGAAGCTACCTAATGCAATGTCTATAGCTATGGCCTTCCCACTCACAAAGCGGTCATGCCCCTGCCCAAGGCCGACACGGCGCGGAGTGCATGTGACACAGCGACCTGGCTCGGGCAGGATTGCTAGCAAGGCATGATACTTTTGCTGTTAAGCAAACACAGCAATTCTTTCCTGGCCTCTGCCACCTAATGCCTCCACGCATTAAGCTGTGCCCTATAAGTGCGGGAGGACTGCATGAGCTCGGAAAACATGTCATCACGAGTGTGTTTTTTTCACCTTCTAATCTGCGATAACCTCAGGGACGGAGATGATAGGGGGAGCGTAGAAACATTCTACGCTCTACGATTCTGGGGGGACTGCATGGTCACCTGTGCTGCTGCGTGCTGCTTAGTTTGCCACGCTGACCAAACAGGAAATGAAATTCAAAAGTTCCCAGCGATTTTCCTGTGTACCTGGCTAGTGCAGTACAGGAATTGATTTTAAGAGCCCTTTAAGTCAACAAAAATGGCATCATCGTGTGGATGGGTGCAGGATTAAATCGATCTAACACTGCTAAATTCGACCTAAACTTGTAGTGTAGACCAGGGCTTAAAGATCCCTATTTCCTCTCTTTATTCTACCTGGGGAAGAATGTAAAGTCATTTTATCCTTAGTAATACCTTAGTTAATTCTTTCTCTGTAAAGCATGATTGTTTGAACTGGCTCAACAGTGTTCACATAATGAAGGTTCATTACTTTGGCTGACATTCCTGGCACACTCATCTCATTAGAATGTAAAAAAAAACAAAACAAAAAAACTTCACAGAATAAGAAAGCTGTTTGACATGCTGCTGCTGCCAGCATGTATAATTTTTCAAATACAAAGTATGACTAGAAAGTAGCAAACAAAAGCAATTCAGTAGAATTTAGTTGCTGTAGGTGTCACTTTAAAATGCTACGCTATTACCACTAGATAATAAAATAGTAAAATGTATCTAATGTTTTCCTAGATATTTGTTAAATTTCCAGCACAGATTTCTCTTTAAACATGCTGGGTAATTAAATCATTTAAGTATTTTATAAATATTATTTTCTCTCAAAATCATGTAATTAATACATAACTAGATAAATTTTTGTTACATTTTTTCAAACTTTCGTTGGAAATCAGTGTTTTGTAAGCATAGTCAAAAACTGTTTAAATTACTAAACTCCACGTGGAGGGAGGAGTACTAGATTACGAAAAGTATAATCCGTTTTGTACTTCACATTTTTGTTAGAATGCAAAAAAGAAAAAATCAAGATTCAAAATTTGATTATGCAATATGGATTTAGGCTCTTCTGGTATTTTCCCTAAAGTAATGGGAAAGGTTGAAAATAAGATGGAAAAATGTGATTTATGCAAAAGTGCGGAAACTACTTTTCACAACTTAATTATGTACATATGCTGAAGAAGAGTTTACAAAGTCTTCAGTAAATATGTACTGTATTTACACCATACAATGTATGAGCTGCTGCGATCAATTGGTCAATAAAGCAATATGTGTAAACTTTCATAATATGCATTTACATGATACGTTCATTCTCTTTTTCTCCTTTAAAGAAATAAAAACTGACAAAACTAGGAAATCAGTGGAAGTCAAGTGAGTTAAAGTGATGTTTCAGCATTAATGTCTAATTATTCAATACATCTGCAAGAATGTTCTTAGTGCATCATATCCATAATGAAAATTGGGAGTTGCATATGTGTAACAAATAAGGACTGTCCCCATGACCTATAATACCGCTCATTAGTCCAAGGAATACTTTCCCTTCTATACCAGCCTCTTAAATTTTGTGGACCTATTTCAAAACATTGGTGTTATTTTTTAAAAAAAATACAGATAACTTTATTTTTTTTAAATGAGTGATAATTTAGAGAACGTGAAATAAATACAAGGTCATCATTTAGAAAGGAGGAAAAATATTGCTTGTGCAACTGAGTACAAAGCTAGGAATCAAAATACTTTCAGTGTGAAGATGACTCTTGAAGATGTTTGGGGTTTTTTTCATATTATAATCCCCAAAATAGGTAGATCTGACAGTCCCATCCGCTTCTGCAAGTGGAAGAAACTCAGAAATGTCCCAGGGATGTAGAAAGTAGGAAGTGCCAGTTCGGTATGTGGTTTCCCCTCACTTCGTTTCACTCTTTAGTCACAACATGGGGAACAGGCTCTCCCTTTTGCAAGAAGAGCTGGTACGGGTGGTCCTTCTCTCTGATGTAATTCCTGTCCAACCCTAAGGAAAATTGCATGTGTAAGATAATATTGAGCCCATTAGTGTTGTTTGCATGATTTATTCAAATGCTTTGTGAATCCTGTCTTCCTGTAGAAGGTTGTTTTGGGGGCATGGTTAAGCTGCAAGATAAAGGTAGCACAGTTCATAGAACTATCTTACTTTGAAGTCCAGGGGGTGGAGAAGCTATGCAGAGTAACAGTCTCTGAGAATGGATCCGGTGTTCACTGATCTCCCAAGACCCATGTTTATTCTTTTTACCGCCTCCCATGTATCTGTGAATCTGGTTGTTTATCTTGACTATTTAAATGGCCCTTTTCTAAAGCTGATGGAATTCGTTTGTATTTGTTTTTGTTTAGATCCTCCCTTCTTTATGTAGCCAAACAGGCCTTTCCTAACTTTGCTTTTATTTCACATACAAAATGTTTTGGATCAGATAATGCACAGCTGATTTGACTAAGCTGATTTGGCTAAGCTGATTTGACATGTGAGTCACTACTACTTCACTTTCTAGTTGACATTATTTGCTACCTCAGGCCACTGGCTTTTTCCTTGCCTGGTCCATTATGGTTCTTTTATGCCAATAGAATGTGTCAGATAATGCACCATTCTTTCCCTTCTGTATTGGGCCTCTGTCCTGTTTCTGTCCTTGTGAACTTGTGGTAACAATAACAAACAGAAGTGACTTTACATGAGGCACTGCACATTGGCACAGTTCCTGCACAGAGGGCTAGGTATAGGAATATTTGATGATGGGTAGTGGTCTTGGCCACAATAGGACACCCATGTAACTGCCCCTTTTATATCCATTCTCCTACTACCCAACACAGAATAAACTGATTCTTTTCCTCTTCCAAATGTCAATCCCTTTCAAACTTTCCTTTACAAATTTTGTTTTGAACATTCCTTGGTTTTATGGAGATCAAATAGTCCTAGCCTATTTTTAAATTTTGGAATTTCATGTTTCAGTTAAATTAGGGCCCGATTCTCTCCCCTGAGCTATCTAGACCAGAGGTTCTCAAACTCTGGTCCATGAGCTCCATTCAGGTAGTCCGCAGATGGTTCCCTCTAAGGTGTGCATCTGGGTGGCCGCACATGAGAGAATGAAGGGCCACCCACCTAATTAGAGGAGCTGCACAGGCGTGGTTCCACTAATTAGGTGCCTGGACCCTGAAGAAGATGCACATGTAAGGTGAGGTGGTAGCCTTGGGGGGAATAGAGGGTAGGTGGGAGGGGGCAGTGGGGAGATAAGAGGAAGTGGGGGGGATTTTGGATGTGCAGGGCTGCAGTGGCCAGAGAAAGAGGTGACTTTCCCCAGCTCCAGGGCTGCGGCTGCCAGGGAGAAATGGCCCTCCTTCCCAGTCTCAGCTCTGTGGCTGCTGTTGGCAGGAGAGAGGGCTCATCCATCACATTAGAAAGGTAAGGCTACTGATATTAAAATATGAGTTGTGTGCTTTTATTTGTAGAACAAAAAAAGTTTATTAAGTTTTTTTTATATAGCACTTTTATCCAGAGGGCTTTACAAGAGTTAGCTAACGGTACAAACAACATTTGGAAAGATCATTAAGTGGTCCACTGAGAGCCTCAGCAATTTGTAAGTGGTCCGCGGAAAAAAAAGTTTGAAAACCACTGATCTATATCCTATAAATCTAGTCAGCTGAAAATTCCCCCTGCAGGGGTAGGGAAGCTCTGTTGGTGTAAAGCTGACATAGTTGGCTCCTGTGCCACCAAATCTCTCAGCCTCCCAGTGTAGTGGGTGGGCTGGGGATGTGACCAGAGCACTGCTGTGCTCATGCAGTTTTCAACAGGCAGGCCTTTTGGGACTGTTGCTAGCTTGTGTAGATGGGAGCAGCCTACAGACCACCTCTACCTTACTTACAGACTGGAGCTGTTCAGAGTAGAGAACTGGGGAATCGTAGTGGCCCCCTGGAATTCCGCTGTCACATTTCCTGAACTGAACAGATCTCTCTGCAGTAGAGAAGCTGGCCCATCATATTAATAGATGTTGTTCTTTGCTGATAGTATTGTCAAAGGAGTATTAAATTACACTTAGACCCAGAGGAGTAGAAATGTCCGTGCTCTCTCACTGGTTTGTCTTGTTGGTAATTATAAGGTGGAAACTTGGGGGAAATTATACATCTCTTTTATAAACTGCGGACTTGCTGATTTATTGGATGTCAAATACAGCTTGTCTGTGTTACCAAAGCTGCTTTTCATGTTCATCTCCATCTTATTCCATTCCTTTTTTCCCTCAGGTTTATTTTGTTTGGTTCTGTATCACCATTGTATGCTGTTCTGTAGTTTTACAGAAATGTATTTTTATTTCTATATTTTGTGTGGGAAATAACATTTGTTCTACATCAGTTTTATTTATCACTTATTCAGCACTCACATTTCCGTGGTCATCAATAATGGTGATCTTTGCAGAATATTCACCACTTTGACAAATATAAATAGGCCAGCATGAACTGGTGTAATTCAAGAGATGTATTCTCACAGGACCAGTAGCCAACCACTTGTTCTCTGCTTCTTGTTTCTGAATAAGATATTATGATAAGAAAGGTGCGGTTAGAGGCAATTAAAAACAGGCTGAATGCACCTTCAAAGTAGATATACCTGGTAGTTCTGGTGAAGGGACTTTTAAGTGCTTTCTAAGAATCACCTGATTTAGTGTATAAACCCCAGTGACCTAAGGGTGTGGATTTATAGAGTACATTAGTTTCAAAGAAAGACGGCTACATGGAAGTAATTGATTTCCCTATTATTCCTTTTTGTCATTGTTTAAATGTGTGTAACTTATGAATAGTCCTCAGTGGAGACAGCTGCTTATAATAATTTAAAGTGCACTCTTCAAAACTTTCATTTAAAATATTTAGTATTAATCGACTCTAATTTCTGGTAAGAAAGTAAGTATACTTGCCTGGTAAACTAATGAAGAGATCATTTTAAAGCAGATATCTTCTGGCAGGGGCAGGATAATAAATTTTCTTTAATTTCCTGTACTTCTCAGAAAACCCTTGGCAATCACTAATAAATACACAGCAAGATGCATAAAAATCAATTATTTGTTTTAAAAAATGGATTTTTTAAACTTGATTTTGTTTAAATGAGAATTTTTCTTTTTAAAAATAAAACAGTTTAAAAGGAAATCTGAATTTAATAAAAAATATGTTGATTTAAATTTATTATAATCTCTTAACATTTAAATAAAAAACAAATATGCTGATTCCTGGAGCCTCTATTTAAAAAATTAAGTTATAGGCTGCCTTTCTATATAAAGAGATGTTTTCCCCCTGATTCCAACTTTTGAGGTCAAGCTTTATAAATAGGGCACAATAGTTTATGTACTGTATTAAGACCTTGGCTGTTGGGAATCTAGGGACTTTGCTACTGGGTGCAAGAGACTGGCAAAGTCACTGGAGGCATTGGGACCTGTCCTCTGACTCCTGGAGACCCCATCAGGATTATCCACTGAGCCCAACTGGGTGGTCTCATAGGCCTATTTTGAATGACTTGTTCTCAAATTATAAATATTTATGCACCCCCCCACCCCCCACCCAGACACACACCATCGAAACTTACTCTCCAGTTCATGGAAAAACACTGAAGTTTATGTACCCAAAACATTTACAGTTGTTGAATAAAAATAGATGTTATAAGCTGTTTTGTGTTTAATTAAATTTCAGTTGCCATGCTAATGCAGCTTGACACAAATCAAGAGCAAAAACTTAATTATCTAGTAAGCAAGCAATATATCATTCATCGTTTTCTAGCATACTAAAAATATACAGTTACATGGATTCTGAAAATATTAAATTGTATAATTGCTTAAATAAATGTGTATACTTATAGGGCATGCTCCTAGCTAGCAAAAAGATGTTCCAAATCTAGTGTAAAGGCTCTAGTTAGTTGTAAATCGACACGTTTTAAAGGTTATATCAACCAATGAGAATACACCTTTCCTCAGAAAACAATTGAAGTTGATTAAATGGAAAAGTTGATTATAATAGATTATTTAAATCCAGGCTTTCCACTTGGTGATTTAAATTGCCTTGATTTTAAATCAGTTCACCCTGACAGAGTTTTTCAGAAGCAAAGAGCATAGATGGTCATTCCAACTTTTGAACTGAAATGTTAACAGCATTAAACTATAATTTCTTATAAATCTGTAATTTGAGACCTGATGCGACATCTACTAAAATAACTTATGTAACTCTTAATGGCATATTTTAAATGCATATACAAAAGTGTGGTCCAGATTCTCTGCCCCACCTGTTTCCCTTTGGGCTGCTGTGGCAGCACAAGGGGGACTGTCTCCCTGTTGATGATTACCCACTGGCCATGGAACTGGCATAGTCAGCTCCTACATCACCGTCCCTTGCCAACCTCTAGCACAAAAGATGTGGTGGGGAGGAGATAGGGCCTGAGTTTATTGCACTATGCTACTTTCTGGCAGGACCCCTTGAGGACCATTGCCATCTGGTGCAGGTTAGATAGTCCACTCTGTCCCCACCTTTGTGCTGGGTTGAGTAGAAACTTGGCACAGCAGAGAATCTAGCCTTAAATTTATTACATCTTTTGTATTTCTATTTTATTTACAACTTTGCTGTGATGAACAGTTTTATGATTTACAGACAATGACAAAAAAGTTCAGATCAGCCAATTGGTAAAAATATGAAGGACATACTGTATGCCTCAGACCAATGGAATTTAGCTTGTCTTGCCTGAACCACACAACTTGTGAAACAGTTGCAGCCTGTGGCTGCCTCAGACATCTGGGCAATCTCCAAGAACTTATAGTTGAGCTTTTATTAGAAATGAGCTCTTATTTTAAAAGATGCATACAAAATGCCTCCTCTGATTTGTTGATCTTTAACAGTTTCATACCATTGGTGCTTCCAGAGTAAGTGAAAACCTAATATTTGTATCAGTAGAGAAATTATATGTGTGTGTATGTTGTGTATATAATATAAAAATAAAAACTGGCGTATTTTTCAGTATTTTTCCAAGGATAAAAAATATCTTGGGGTTAAAAGAACATCTATATCCATCAGAGAGGAGAAAAGTGTTCTGGTTCAGATTAGACACCAGAAGGACAATGATCAGAATCGGGGAAAAAGAGGTGGTTGAATTGTGTAGTTCTAATCATTTCATTTCCACTGAAAATGTTGCTGTCACACAGAGGAATTGATTTATGGTCAGACACATTTTTCTCCACTACTTCTAGTTGGCTGCCCTGTTGCACCATTCCTTCCTCTGAAACAAGCACATATGCAGATGTGGATTACTACTCAGGCAAAGCCAATGTGAGCTATCCAAGCTACTATTGCTCTCTGGACAGCCAGCTTCTCAGCCTGGCTCAGCTGGTGAAGTGTATTATCTCAACAGCATGCTCAACTTATATTCTCTTACTGGACCTGACACTGTTTATGTAATCAGTCTGGCTTGCTTTCAAACCATTTTCTGTCATTTAATATTCATTGAATTAGAAGGTTAAGAAAATCTTAATTGATTGAATTGACATTTGAAGTGCTGTAGGCAAACGATATTCTCCTTCTCCCTAATGCATATGTAGCATTAAGTCACAGGCTTTGTGTGTGTGTGTGCGCATGCCCGTGTGTGTTATGGTTGCCACCTCTGAGGTGCAAAAAAAACCAGGACGTCCAGAATGAGCCTGAGCCCATAAAACTGGAGAGTTGGCAGTGTGTAGTGAGCATCCTTATGGATTTTCAGAGACAGCTACCTCCGAAAAGGAATGAGCCTTGGAAAACCCGGATAGTTTGCAACCCTAGAGAGTGAGGAAAATGGTACTGAAAACATAAGTTGCAAACAGAGGGGAGGAGCAACAAATGTGCTAATATTTTAGAATATGTTTTCAAGGGAAGTTCAAAAACACAGAAGGTTTTGAGGTGGAGCAGGGAGTGCTACCCACAAATGAGTTAGACACTTTGGTGAATCCAGCTTAGAGAGACGCCTTGAGCCTTATCGCTATTTCTCCAAACAAAACAAGAATGAGAGGCTTGAATAGACATCATGAAAACCTCATCTCATGTCTAGCATGTTACTTTGGTTAAGGTAGTATTGAGAATGTTTTTTTTTTTTTGGTTATTGCCTATCATCTAAACCAGGGATTCCCAAACTGTGGCACATGAGCTTGTTGAAAGTGGTATACAAAAAAACTCAAGTCTTTTGGTTTCAAATGAATTGTTGTATGTGCTGCAGGAAGCCAGAAAATGCCCGAGAAGCAAAATGTGCTCTCCTGGCTGCATTCAAGCATCGTGATGAATAACGCTTTCTGACTATGCCAGCTTAGTAGTTTTATTTAGTCGTGTATTGTGCATCGTAGCTGTGCAGATGGACGCTGTACTAATCTAGTGCACAGCTAGCTGGCTTTCTGTAAAGCCTAGCCTTCAGTTTGTGTTGAGACACACAACTCAAGGCAAACTCACAAAGTTCCATGTTGCGTAATGAGAACTCTCCTTGTCCCAAAAGACATAGCAAGCAGGGTTGGTTCAGAACGACTGCAAAACCTGCAGCTTCAGGGATCCCTGAGATCAGTGGGCCCCATATAGAAAGTGCTCCCTCTGCACTACAGGGCTGTGAGGCAGGGGGTGCCTTCCCTTCTGTATTCTCAGGGAAGTTGGGGGTGTGAATGGCTGGTTGAGTCCCGTAGATAAAAGCCTGTCTGTAGCACTTAAGAAATGTCTTTACTGCAATCAGAGATGTGATTGCAGCACATGTAGACATACCCACTCTAGCTTTGATTTAGCTCGCTTGAATAACAATACCAGTGGAGCTGTGTCAGCAGGGGTGGAAGCACAGCCTTGCTGTTCAAGAACATAATCGGGGTTATCGAGCCAGTGCTGCCACCCATGCTGTTGTGGCTTCACTGTTTGTTAATAAATCTAGCTTGGATATGTTAACAGGTGCTGCAGTCACACCTCTCAATGTAGACAAACCCTAAGAGTCACCAGGCTCTTCAGCAGCAGTGCAACTGACTGGCTGCAGTTTGAGCCTCCTCCTAGCACGGGAAGCCACTGTACAGTTTGCGCAGCATTCCAGGCACCCAGGAGCCCTGGATCAAAGCTGCTCTCTAGCCTCACCCCTTGAGCCCTCCCTGCTAATAATGATACTCTTTTTAGTTTTCTCTGAAAGCTACTCAAAATGTTCTGATTTTTTTTACAGTATTTAACTTCTGTAAAAACTTAAAATGAAATTTGGCTCATGTTCAACAATAATTCAGATAAGAATTAGCAGGAGCTTTGTATTTAAATTAGACAAGTTAAAAAGGAAGCCACTGAATGTAGCTTAATCACATACCAAAAAATGTCAAGACATTATTTATGACATTGTTTCTTGTATTTTGAGTAACACGAAAGACAAAATAATAGTGGCTGGTTTATTGGGGGTGAGGGTGAGCGTGGGCGGCAGGTTTGTTTGGCAGCACAGTCTAAAAACCTGATGTTTTAAAAGTATGTTATAATTGGATGTTTTAAACTTCACTTCTCTAGGCATTTATTTTGCTATAAAGTCCCGAAATACTTAAGCCTATAAGGCCTAAAATAAATGTGCAGAAAAAGGAGAGATTTTCATGTAGTATTTCAAACATCTAAGTTTTAAGAAGACAATATGTGAACCAATAAAGTTTGGGAACCACTGATGTAGACATTTTTTCCAATGGCTTATTAAGGTATACAGAATTTACCAATTAAACTATTCATATTTGTGTGAAGAACACTACTGGAAAGATACGATGTAATCGATGTGTGCAACTTGTCTCATTACCATTTTAATGCTAAGAAAAGTGGCAAAACTGGGGCTTCTAAAGCAGGGGCAGTAAAGTTACTCTTTGGATAGGTCCTCTGATTTTTGGAAGACTATATAATTGCAATAATTTTATTCGCTTTCTAAATATGTATTAGTTCTATGTGTTCTCTCTGCTCACATCAGCTTCCGATTTAGAAATTCAGCTCCATTCCCTTTCTGTAGTTAGTTCGCCAGATGGAGGAGAAACAAGGATTTGATATATGGCATTTATTCTATATTCTGGGGTTTTACATTTGTCTTAGCAATAACTTTACATGCAAAAACTTGCATAAACGTAATAGATATTTACAGGACAATGACTGTGTTGTGGGGCAAATACACTCCATCCCCCTTTAGGGCGGGGAAAAGGTGCTGTAACCTCTTAGTTAAGTCTATCAGACTACCCTCAACCTCAAGGCAGTAAGGCCCAGTGGCCAATGTCTATAAAGTTAATATGGCTGTCCTTTCCTTCAGAGTGGTATAGCCTAGTGGGCAGAGTCAATATGATCACCCTTTCCTTCAGGGCAGTATGAGCTAGTGGCCAAAGTCAGTATTGCTGCCTTCCTCAGCAGGGCTGTGTGGCCTGGTGGCCAGAGTCAATATGGGCTGCCCTCCTCAGTGGGCTGCGTCATCTGGTGGCCAGTTGCAGGAGTGAGCCGCTACCTACTGATGGGTGGTGGCGGTTTAGGGGGACGCAGGCCCTCCCTACTCCACTCCAGTTCAGGGCCCTGTCATTGGCAAGTGTGTTCGCCACTGAGTCAGCAGGGATCCGACTGAAACATGCTGATTCAATGCCTGGTTCTATAACCAGTCCACTGTCTAGTTCCCCTCGGCCACTTCCTGCTGTATCTGTCAATGCCGTGATCTGGGCATCTTCAGGGTCTCCAAGTTCCTTGTCCCATACTTCTCTTGGTGGCTCCAACCTCCCTGGGGTGTCCACAGGTACTTGCTATCTGCCTGGGTCCCGGCACCTCCGGCTTCCACAGTCTGGGGCTTCAGCCACTCTTGGGCTGGGGCCTGCAACATGCGTCCTTTCTCCTCGGCGACCAGCCTAGACTGAGCTGAGCTGCTCCCTTTTATACTGCATGCCCAGCAAAGGGGTGGGGCTTCCTCTGCTCAGAGTGTGGGGTTAACCCCTGCCAATCCAGTGTGGGGCAACTGCACCCTGTGTCACACTGTTGTAATGTGAAAACCTATGGGGTAAAGTTAATTTTACATAGATTGTTATTTTTCAGAACAGCAGCGATGTCTGTTAAACATGGCATTACTGACATGAGCCAACAAACTCACTACTAACGGAAAAGATCCAAAAGGGTCACCGAGCCTTAGTTTTATTTGTGCTAGTGAAATGCAATAAATCTCCCTTAAGAAGAGCTATATCTTATGTATTCCGCTATAGAAAATTCAATTTGAGCTGTGTTAAGAGTACTCTATAATGATCTCAGTAACATGCATGATTACCAAGATAGAACAATAAGCCTAATTGTGCTCACATTAGTTTTAACCTCTTTGTTACTTCCTTACCTTAAGTAAAGTTAATCCTGAGTATTTGGTTTATTTATGAAATATCTAAAACTGAAAGCTTTGAAAATGTCAAAACTACTTAAAAAAAATTCTATCTACATTATTGTAGTTGCTTGATTTGTCTCTAACTATAGAGAAACAAAGTGCGTGGCTGCTGAATTATTAGACACACAAGGTGGGTGAGGTAATATGTTTTATTGGACCAACTTCTGTTGGTGAAAGAGACCAAGCTTACACAGAGGTCTTCATCAGTTCATCTCCTGGGACCAACAGGGGTACAACAACACTGCAAACAATGCTGAATTGTTTGTCAGCTTAAATGCAGTTTTTGAAATTCTCTTAATGTATTCAGGTGATTTGATTGTATTCAACCCTCTTTCTCTGCATGTAGTTCACATTAACGTTGGTGGAGTTGTTTTGCAGGTTGATCAAGACAAGAAGAAACTGCTAAATGTGTCAGTCTAATACAGGGCAGTGTTCTGATCTCTAATGTATGTGAGGGCCTCCATTTAAATCAATGAGAATTGTGCACATCTGAGGATATAACACGCTGAGGAGGCTGTAAGGTTTGGGGTGGGAGAGGCCCAGCTGTGAACCCTGTGCCCGGGGACCCACTGGCCTGGTGCTGACAGCCTGCGCTATCAGCCGGGCACAGGGTTCACAGCTGGGCCTCTCCCACCCCAAACCTGACAGCCTCAGCTGTCATCCGGATGGCGGGCTCACAGCTTACCCCCCTCCCCCCCGCAACCGGCACCAGTGTTGACAGCCCTAGCTGTCAGATGGGCTTAGAGCTCACAGCTGTGAGCCCAGTGCCTGATTGAGAGCGCGGGCTGTCAGCACCGGGACGAGGGAGTTCCCAGCGGTGAGCCCTGTGTCCAGCTGATTCTGGGCTCCACCTGTCAGTGTCCCACAATGCCCCACTTCAGTCAGAGGATGTGCACCACTGACAGAAGATGCATAGTGTGGACGTGAGCCACCGCTTTAGTTATGCAGTGGCTGTATGTCGACTTAAGTCGACTTAATTTTGTAGTGTCTACAGCCCTCTGTGTTACAAAGTAGGCCTGCACTTCCCTCTAGTAATATTTTGGGAGTTTTACACTCTGAAAGACATTCTGTCTGTCTCTGGTTGGAACACTTTCAGACATTACTGGGTGGGAATGATGGTGAAAATGCAGGCTGATGATCAGATGTGTGCATAACTGATAAAAAGTACTGGGCATAAATGGAACCAGTTATTAGTCACAAAAGCACAATCTCCAGTAACACTTATGTGAAGTAGGGATAGATTCTGTTCGCTCACTTTTTCAAAAATAATAAAAATGAAGCTTAACAGTCAAAAATAAAGAAACTGGATGGAGCTAAGAGGAAATTTTGGCAGAAGATGAGGGGAAAATACAGTAAAACTATCTAGCATCTTAAGTTTAATTTGGTATTAGGATCAAAATAAAATATTTCCTAATTAGAAGTTTATTATCTTAAATGAATTGGAAAGTTCAATATTAGCAAATTTAGATTAAGAAAACACAACAAAACCCTAGCATAAGAAATCTAAGAGCCTAATGTAATATTAATACATGGACTGATAGTAACAAAAGGTTTAACAACAAATACATGATTCGTTTCAAATAATAGAACATCTGCATTCAAAAAGGTGATAAATACTTTGAACGGGGATTTCTGCTCTGGCCTGGATATCTATACAGCAGTCATAGGGCCAATGAGGCAGCAAGATATCTGCCTTTTTGTAAAAAATGTCAGACATCCTGGTAATTGCTGGTATAGCCATAGTATTTGGAGGTGGGATGGTGGTGGTGGGGGGAGGGAGCTGAAGGAGGCTAGTAAGGGCTCTCCTGACTGGGCTTGGTGAGAGAAGGGGGTAGCCTCTTTTTCTAGACAGGTTGAGGCAGCATGACTGATGGCAATGCAGAGAGGTGAATTAGATCATGCTAGAGCTCCAGCGGATGTGGGGGTCATGGATGGGTAGCTAAGTGATGTTGAGAATAATTGGGAAGTGTGGGGAGTGGAGGAGAAAGGACTAGGCCAAACTGTAAGGTCTCCAGGTGGTCCTGTATGGTAGTGACTTCTAGAGGAGCTGTTTCTCCTATAACTAGACCAGAACATATAAGGGAGCTGTTGACCACCTCGATGAGGTCGGGACAGGCTTGACCCATGTCGGAATCTGATGTTGCCACGTTAATTCTAGGTCCATAAAGTTACCAGATGCTCCCATATCCACTAGGGCTTCCAGATGGATTTCCACCATGGCCAGATGTCTTAAGCAGAAAGGGAACTGAAGGTGAATAGGGTGAAGTGCCGCCATTGAGGCAAACCTGCAGCCAAACCAGAGCTGCTCTCTCAGCTGCATTAACTTACTCTTCCCACAGAACCTTCAGTGCCTCAGCCTTCAAGCATGCGGAAGCATATTATCCCTGAAGAGAGCCTGAGTCAGATGACCCCCAGGCTCAGTTATTTCCCCAGCCCCACTGGAGCTGCAGATCAGTCCGTGCCTGCCCAGGAATCCTCTTGCTGCCTCACAACCTATCACATTTCTTGACTCCTAGCCTGCTCCTGATCCAGTTACTGATCTGCTCCAGCCTTGCGTCTGACTCCTTACCTCCTCGGACTCTGATTGCCTGGCTTCAACCTTTGGCCTGTGTCTGGACTCTGGCTACAGTACTGACGTGGCTTGTTCGCAGACTCTGATCTCAGTTCTGACCCCAGCCTGTTCCCAGGTCTCAATTACAGCACTACGCTCGGCTCAGTCCCAGCCCTATGTCCTGCTTCGACCTCTGCTCCAACTGGTAGCCCTGACTACTGGGAGGCAGTGCCTGACTGTTGGACACTAGAACAATAGGACTTATACAATTCCCAAGGGGTACCTTCATTCAAGATTGGGGCCTGGAATTTCCCAGCTGGGAGATGGATGGACCTTTGGATGGGCAGCCTGAGACAGTGACCAATTCCACCACAGTAAAGGTACAAGCCTGCCAAGTATTGTCCGTTCTTGTCTCCATTGGAAAGGCAGGGCCAGATGGTGCCGAGTTGCATGAGCTCTGGTTGTTGCATGAGGTCAATGGGGGTCTGGGTCTGGGCAGGTCTGACTGGGTCAGGTCAGGACACTGCTGTCTTTTCCTGAGGACATTTCCGTAATCGGCTGTTGGTTCTTATGCTAAGATCAGTCCGAGTGCCCAAATTGTTTGAGATTTCTGTATGGGCCAGTTTGTCCTTCGCCTTGTCATTCAGATGAAGCTGGAAATGGTGGTGCTATGCGGCCTCATTCCGTTCTGTGTCAGCTGCGAGGCGACAGAATTCTGCGACATAGCTGGCAACTGGCTGGTGGCCTTGTCAGCACTTCGACCCTCAGACTCTGCCATGCATGTCTGGTTTGGGTTGTCGAAAGTGGTTGTCATAGCCTAGATAAAATTCTCCAACTCTAACTCACCCTCTAAGTCTTCAGGAACACAAGGTCACCCTACTTTTGTGTTCATAACTACATATTTTTAAAAATATGTGTCATTTTTAATTGCTTTCTGTTGCTTTTTTCTTAGTCAGCTTGATTCACTATGGAAGCATTAATACTCAAATGAAAAGACTCCCAAGAGTTAAGCTTTTTAAAAAGTAAATGTTTGAAAGTAATAATGAAAGTGCAATTAAACATGACTTTTTGCAAGTACTTTAATTTGAAAATAATGTGAATTGGTAAGGTTGACAGTAAACAAACCCAGAATTATCTACTAATCATTGAAAACACCAATAAACTTTACGGAAACGAAAGTGATTAATGTATAGAAAATGTGCGTATAATTTAATCTATTGCTATTTTAATATTTATTTTAAAAAATATTTTAAATGACCCAATCATTTAAAATTTAATACTGTTTCATATTTTCTTTTTAAAAAATATAATTTTTCAGTACAATTGTTTAAAACGTGTATATAGATGGGAAAAACCTACAGTCACCTATTATGCTATAAGCAAATATTATACAAATCTATATTTCATATTTGGAATATTAAACATAATTATCTCAATGAATAAATTGAAATAGATAATGCCTGCCAAGAATAGCAAAAGGGTAGGTTTGAAAGTGAATGTTCATCTAACTGTATAAAAACCGTGTATAGAAAGTTTTGGTATGTCAAAAAAAAATTTTAATGAATATATTTTAGTAAGCAAGTATTAGAAATTAAAGATGGAAAAATCCTAGAAAGTGGTCACATCCATTCCCTTGTGAGTGCAAGATTGTTGTGTGGATGAGCTATCCTAATCAGGCTGTTTTGTTTGTCTTATTAGAAAATAAGATACTGAAGTCTAGCTGTATTAACATTGTCCTGAACCATTTAAATCAACTGGAGAAGCTTTATCATGAAAAATTTCAAACGTACTTCACAAATAATTCATGATTAAATCTGATTTTGCAGTTTCCACTGATATGATTACAGTTCATAGATTTATATTAGACATGACAGATATATTTCTGTTTGCACCAAATATTTTCAGGGTGTTATGTCTACTTAGACTAAATACTTTTTTCACTTATTGTATCAGTTCTTACCAATAACCAAACCAATGCCTTTCAGGTACCAAATGAAGAGCTCAATGAAATTTAAGATACTGTTTTAAAAGTCTTGTATGTGATAGGCAATTTTATTTGGGCTCTTTGAACTATTGTAGGTTCTGCAGCCATGACAGAGGTGACTTCATTTTAAATGAAAATATTCCTTTGATTCATTTGATTATATTTGTATTTGTACAATGATTGACAAAATAAAGAAAAACTTAAATATCCACAGGTGACTAGTTTCTTATATTCTAAAAGTGGGGAGAAAGCTACTTCATAGTCACTTCCACGTGTTATGCTCCAAGTTGGAACATTTAAAAATGTCTGATTCATTCTGTAGCTAGCTGCCAAGTATTTCTCCTGTTTAAGACAAAGCAGGAAATTATCCATGTTGTTATTGCTGCGCTGCTGAATCAGCTAAATGAATCAACTGTTAGTTTGAAATAAGGCCAGAGATGAGCTGCCTTTTAGAATGTCTCAGCTGCCCTGTGTTCACCATTTACACTGAAATATGCCGTTAACTCTCCTGATACCAACACACACATGCACCCCTGAACCGAGATGTTAAACTGCTTGATGTATTTTGGCTATGGGAGAAATAAGTTTGTCAAACTGGAGTTTGTTGATTCTTCCTTTTTTAATGTTATAACTCTAGATAAACCCAACTTTTAGAATCTACCAGTATCTGCTTGAATAAAATATTTTATTGCTATTTATCTCCTAGAATGATGCTTTGCATACACATAAGATGATGCCCCAGATTCATCCTGGGGTCTAGACCAGCTTCCGTCTCTGTGTTAAGGGTTTTCCATTATAACCACTGCCATAGCATCTAAATGGTTTCCTGGTAATCTGAATAGTGAGGTCCAAAGTAGATTTAATGGAATACTGGGTGTTTGCTTTTCATCTTTTTCAAATTCTGGGGGGCTGTTTTGAGTATATTGGTTTTAAATAGAAGATGTAGCCTTCTAGTTTTGATAGAAAAGTTGTATCATAAAAGGATGGGCCTTTATCATGTTCTAAAATTGACCAGACATGTTAGTTTAATTGAATAATCTCTGGTAGCTCATTCTACAGCCAAACTCTCTTTAGTGAGAACACTTTTTCTTGCTCTCAGATGCTTTGCCCTAGTTTCGTTGGCTGCATTTTCCTGAAGGAGAAGGGGTCATGGACAGAGAAACAGTCATTAATGCAGCTGGATCCTGATTAATTGATGGCTCTGAAAATAGGGACCCAAACCCCTTAAACTTGACAGTTGAATAATATTGAGACCCAGCGGAGAGTGCAGAGCATGGGGTTGCTGAGGCTTGTTCCTATGAGGAGGAGTCAGGCTGGCAGTTTGCACAAATTGGAACCTCTAGAATTGCTTCTACATTGAGCGCCAAATAAGCCGAATTACAACAATCCAATCTGGGGATGACAAATGAGTGGATCGCTGTAGCCATAACCTCATTGAGTCTACTGACAAGGATGTGGGTCTTTGTGAAGGGGATTATATTGGAGAAGGGAAGTCAGGAGGTTGGGGGAAGGATGGCTTTGGATATTGTGTTGCTAAAGGCGTTACGGAACAACATTCTCTGAAAACCTTGCCTTAGATTATTTTAAGTAATTGATGAGTACAGTTGCAATAACAATTGATAGTAAACAAATTTACTCTTAACATATTGGAAGGGTAAAGAACATCATACATAAGAAAATCTTAAATTATGTTGTTCAGATTATTTTCTGCTGCTTTTTGCATTGTGTATTTCAAGTTCTTAATTCAAAATGATTTTTTTTATTTGAGTCACAAAGGCAACATTAGAAAGGCAAACTAGGCAGTGTTTGAGTACGTGAATAAATAGGCAGTAATGAACTCATCCACAAAGAAGCATAATCTTTCATCTAGCCTAAAACAGCATACCTGGCTATGAGACAAAAAGAGTATGGGGGGACTCACGTGATTAGTGCTACTGGTTAATATCGAACACTATTGAGGAAATAAAATAAGTGGGGCAGCCAGGAAAGTAAAAACCTTTGCTTGTAAATGAGAGACAGTGAGTTTTTACAATTAGCTTTTGATTTTTTCCTTTACTCTGAGACCTGTCTTTATTATATGCTACATAATGGTTGCTGTGGAATTATTATTATTATTTGTACTATTGTAGCATCTAGGAGCCCTAGTCATGGGCCAGGATCCTGTTGCACTAGGGGTGCTGTACAAAGACAGAACAAAAGAATGGTTCATGCCCCAAAGATCTTACAATCTAAGTACAAGACAAGAGACAACAGATGGATACAGACAGATGGGGAATTACAAAGAAACAGGCAATATCGGTCAGTGGGATAGGCAGTGGTATCAGTGCACCTGTGACCAAACCATTGTCAAGTTTTTTTGTAGGCATCATGGCAAAGGGGTGTTCGAAGGAGAATATTGAGGTAGCTTTGCAGATCCTTACAGGGGATGACTCTCACACAAAGGTGCTAGTTTGAAAATTGAACAATTGTGTGGTGGAGGCTGGCATTATTGACCGATCTGAGGTGGGGTTGACATTTCAGTACTGAATGAGAGATGATGGGTAGGGTAGATTTAGGCCAGGAAGGATCTTAATAGTGAAGAGGAAAAGCTGAGGTTTGATATGATAGAGAAGGAGGACCCAGTGGAGGATTCATAGAGGGCTGACGTTGTCAAAGCGACGAACTAGGAGAATGTTCTTTGCAGCAACATTCTGAATGGTTACAAGCAGTGCAGGATTACAGTTGTCAGTGCCAGAGAACAGGATGTTGCAGTAATTGAGATGCGAGATGATGAAAGCCTGGATGAGAGTTTTGTCTGTGTGGATGGATACAGGAGGCTGTATCTGAGAGATGGTATGCAGAAGGAATTTGCAAGATTTAGAAATAGCCATGATGTAAAGATTTAGATTTTTGAGTTGAAGATGATGCCTGGGTTATGGCCCTGACTGATAGGCAGGATGATGGTGTTGAACAAAGAGATGGGGGTGAAGATTGCACTCTGTTCCAGCCATATTGAGCTTGCCCTGGCAGCTGAACACTCCTGAAGAGATGTCAGAGAAACAGGCTGAGATTTTAATTTGGTCAGAAGGACCAGTCTGGAATAGTGAGGCAGATCTGCAAGTCGCCAGCATAGAAATGATAGTTAAATTTGTGTTTGCAAAGGAGAGTACCCTGAAATAAAGTATAGAAAAGAAGGGGAGCCAAGGACAGAGCCAATAAAAGTTGGAGGGAGGATGAGGAGGATCTGCCAAAGGACATGCTGAAGGAACAATTAGAGAAATAAGAAGAGAACCGGGAGAGATGAATGCATCTGTAGTAAGTGGCTCATGCAGCGTTGGATGGTGATCTAATTTTACATCTGATCTGAAGACCACAAGGGAACTGAGATAAAAATATTTGTATTTCAACACCAGTCAGTCACTCTTTGACGCTAACCGGGCATAGCGGTGATGAAAGGCAGAATTCAAAGCTACACTCTAATCAGGGCAGTGAGTTTCCCTATTTTAAGGTGTTCATCTTTTGTAAGTCTCCAGAGTGTGCTCATTTTGAGGGAGAAGAGATGGATATGGAAACCAGGTAAAACTTCTCTTGTACTATTTAATGTGGAATGCATGACATCTTTATTTTGTATGGGAAACAAAGGGTAGTAGATGTAAAGTGTGTGTGTGTGGAGCAGGGAGTTGTGTATATATAAAAAGTTGTTTGTCTTTTATATAAGGAGAACAGCTCCGAGGTATTTCATTAGTGATTCTCTGGAATATAAGCAGCTGAAGGAATTATGCCATTTTATAAAAGATGCCTTTCTGTATTGATTACCACCTTTTCCCCCTACCCTCTATAAATGGATGATACAAAGGTAGAATGCATCAGGTCTGCAAGTGAAGTATGTACTACAGCAGGGGTGGCCAACCTGAGCCTGAGAAGGAGCCAGAATTTACCAATGTACATTGCCCAAAAGCCACAGTAATACATCAGCAGCCTCTCATCAGCTCTCTTCCCCACTCCCAGCGCCTCCCACCCA
This sequence comes from Natator depressus, assembly GCF_965152275.1. NCBI lineage: Eukaryota > Metazoa > Chordata > Testudines > Cheloniidae > Natator > Natator depressus. The sequence continues at coordinate 195,270,510 of NC_134235.1, read as the reverse complement.
CTGGCAGCTCCGCCGATCAGCACCTCCCTCTCCCTCCCACACCTCCCAATCAGCTATTTCGTGGTGTGCAGGAGGCTCTGGGTGGGAGGGGGGAGGAGCGAGAGCACGGCAGGATCAGGGGAGGGTGCGGGAAGGGGTAGAGTGGGGGCAGGGCCTGTGGCAGAGCCAGGGGTTAAGCAGTGAGCACCCCCTGGCACATTGGAAAGTTGGCACCTGTAGCTCCAGCCCCGGAGTCGGTGCCTATACAAGGAGCCACATATTAACTTCTGAAGAGCTGCATGTGGCTCCGGAGCCACAGGTTGGCCATCCCTGTACTACAGTGATTCATGTGCCTTTTGGACTGATTTATACTGTATCAAAAAGGTTAAAGGGTCACAAACAATATTTTGTAATAGATTCTGTGCTGTGTTTTGCTCCGCTTCCCGCTGCTGCCGGTGAGGGCCTGTCAGGGGGCGGGGTGTGTGGATAGGGGTCAGAGTAGTCAGGGGACAGGGAGCAGGGGGGTTGGGTAAGGGGTGGGTCCCTGGGGGTGATTAGGGATGGAGGTCTCTGGAGGGGGCGGTCAGGGAACAAGGAACAGGGGGGGCCAAAGCAAGTTTGATATAACGTGGTCTCACCTATAATGCGGTGAGATTTTTTGTCTCCCAAGGACCGCGTTATATCGGGGTAGAGCTGTATTTACAGGTATCTTGTTATTTTTCTTTCTTTTTTTTTTTGCCAAGCGCATAGAGTTGAATTCGCGTAAGTTAAATGCGCGTATGATGCAACTCACCTGTATGGCTACCTCGCCCTAACATGTTATGTCTGTATAATAATGTCTGTTCTTGCAGCTTTGAAAAATTGTAAAGTTGTATAATTACATAATTTTATTGGATATCGTATTGAATGTGAGGTATTTGTTAACATATACGATCTATAAGTTTATCTTTTTTAGTATCTGTTTCTTAAAATGAAAAAAATATTAACCACAAAAAATTACACTCCAAATATAAATTTTCTTCTTACCAGAGTCACCCTTAAGGGCCAAAGGTTAGACATCACTGGTGTACTATGTACATGGAGTTCTGTAAGTAAGATGCAGATAGTCTATCAAGGAGTAATTGTGCAAGCTAGTTTAGGTGGTGAATTTATTCTGCCCTGGACACTTCAGCTTGAGGACGGATTTAAAATTACATGAACTCTCTTGTATGTTTGGGACTTAGTTGGTATGAAAATATGCTCATTTGGAATAATATAGTTAGCATTTTTTCAGGTTTAGTGTGGATAAACTAGAGTAGTCAGTAGCTGATACATAGGGCAGGAGGCTTAACAGTGTCAACAAACAACACTGGCAGTGTTTAGAGTCATCAGATTCTCAGGTGATGGTATCACTAACTCATGCATTAGGTAAACATATTCATTGTTTGTTTAGGAGTTTGCTGGATTAACAAACCAAATGGATATTGTTACTATAATTTTCATACTGCTAAAATGTTATTCTCTATAATAAATCTCCAAAATCTGGAAACTGAAAAGTTTCCTTGCAAAACTTTTTCTCCTGTAATGTGTGAACCCTGGTTTGCTACTTTTGGGTTGCACATGAGAGCTGGGCTGCTGCTTGAATTGATATTTCTTTTAAAGATAAACATTGAAGCATTTATTTTAAGAAACAAAATGAAACAGAATATCCCAAAATACAATTAAGTGGACTTTGCAAACAGATATGGTATAAGGAAAGAAACTAGGCAAAATGTTGGGAGTTTTTTCAGTGTGTTTAAGCAGATTTGATGCCAGAATTGGATTAATTGGATTCTTTTTTGTTTTCTTAAGTAGCAGTGATGAAACATAAATGACTAGAATATGTTATACTGAAAATGTTTGCTCTCTTGGTTACTGTATATTGATATATTTCAAACAAATGCCAATAAAAATGGGTAAAGCAGAACAGTACTGATCCTGAAAAAAAAAATCCTCTTGTGCTGGTTTCTCTTACTAATTAAAATGTTCAAATAGTTTAAAAGTTACTGTATTGTAATCCCTTCCTGTTTGGCCAGAGAATTTCCTTTTAATTCCCTTAAACAAAACAACTTATGTGAGGGAAAACATACGCCTTCCTTCCCTTCCGCCCACGTGCACCAATGTACCCACCTATAAACACTCTCCCTTGTATCATGGGTAGGCGACATGCGCCAACAACCAATCCTTTCTTGTTTATTCATGGCTAAGGCTAAGATTTTTGTCATGGGTATTTTTAGTAAAAGTCATGGGCAGGTCATGGGTAATAAACAAAAATTCATAGCCCGTGATCTCTCCATGACTTTTATTATATAAATATCCCTGACTAAAACTTAGCAGCTCCTGGGTGCTGCTGCTCTGGGAAGCCTGGGGGCGGATGGCTAGCCCCTGCACTGGCTGCGGTGGCTGACTGCCCCCAGCCACCCCTACTCCAAGGCCCCGGGGATTGCTGCTCGGGCGCTCCCCAGGGCCAGCCACCCCAGGACCCCTGGTTGGGTGCTTCCCCCAGACCAGCTGCCCAAACAGCAGTCAGTGCAGCTGGCCTTGGTGCTGCCCCTAAGACAGCTGCTTGGGCTCTCCCTGGGACTGCTCCCGGGACTGCTGCTTGGGCGCTCCCCGGGGCCAGCTGCCCCAGGACTGCCTGAGCAGTGGCCGGTGGGGCTAGCCTTAGAGCTGCTCCAGCAGTGGCCAGTGCAACTGGCTGTGGGGCGCCCAATGCTCTGGCGGCCCTGGGATCAGCCGCACTGGACATTGCAGCTGCGAAAGTCATGGAAAGTCATGGAATCATGACTTTCGTGACCTCCTTGACAGAATCGCAGCCTTATTCATGGCATATGGCTGCTTCTCCCTCTCTTCGAGCTGCACAACAAGAGCTACGTAAATTCTAGAATTGTGCTAGGGTTGGAGTAGCTCCTTTAAGTTGCATTTTGGAGGGGTAGGATAAACAAGTTCAGTGTAGGGAGCCATTTTAGATGGAAAATAACTCATCTGCATGAGTTACTCTCAGCCTAAGTATCTCTGCAATTCTGGGATATGTGTGGGGAGGAGAAAAGGCCCTGTGAGCAGATCAAGCTGTCACTAGCAGCTACCATCCCCATCCCTAGTGTTTGAGGGCTTATATGACCCAGAAGGCTATAAATACTTTAGTTTGGTGATAGTGCCTCTAGAGCCGAGGACATTTTATACTGACTGCTGAACTACTAAGGGCATAGTAATTTTTAATATAAAGTTAGTTGTGTGTTTAGAATTTGGTGTTTGGTGTTAGGTATAAGATAGCATTCTGTAAATGACTGGGTCTTAATAATGAAATACGTCAGTGAGGAAAGTATGAAGGTCAATTCCTTCCCCACCTCTAAAATCAACAGGTTTGTATTATTTTGCTCAAAGTTACACAGTTTTCTTTGTAGCACAAAGATTAGGCTGTGCAACTTAAGTGTGGAAAAATGATTTGATATGGTCTAATGGCTGTAAACTACATATCTGAAGTTATATAGATGTTCCACTTCAATGAATTTAAAAAAAGAACCATGTATGAAGCTCTGAATTCACGGTACGAATGTGTCAATCCTAGCTTTCCATATTCCTTCTTTCCCTTATAACCAAATGGGAATAATCTGGAAAGTTCATAAAGATGGGAGAAGGAAGAGTGCTAAAGAAATCTAATGATGGCAGGACTAAGTATTATCTAGACCATTCCTGACAGGTGTTTGTCTAACCTGCTCTTAAAAATCTCCAATGAAGGGATAGAGATTCCACAACCTCCCTAGGCAATGTATTCCAGTGCTTAATCACAATGACAGTTAGGAAGTTTTTCCTAATATCCAACCTGGTGAGTGGTCCACAAGAAGTTACAGACCAAGCCAAAAAAAAAAAAAAAAAAAGAAAAGAAAAGTTCAGATTAAATTGAGCCAGGTCGCTAAGTGGTTCACTTTAATCAGTGTTTTACCAAAGCTGCTGTTCCTAGATTTTAATACTCCCCCCCGCCGCTTTTTTTAACCACTAGAGAGAATAATATACAGGATACTGAACAATAAAAGATAAGAGACTGATTCTGACAAATAGGGAGGAACTGGTTGAAAATTTCCCCCAAAAGTGGAAATGAGATCACTTTATGAAGGATAAATATGTATGAAAATATAAAATATAAAAAACCCTGCAATCCTGTGGGACAAAATTGGAAAGACCAAGGTACAAATTAGATTGAACTAGCTAGCGACATACAAGGTAACAAGAAAATATTTTACAAATACCTGAGGAGCAAGACCAAAGCTGGGGTCGGCCCATTATTTAACGAGGTAGGAAAGACAGTAACAGAAATTACAGTAATGATTGAAGTGTTAAGTGCCTTTTTTGTTTTATATTTCACCAAAAAAAGTTTGCAGTGATCGGACGGCTAACATAGTGAACATCTGTATAGATGGGGTAGGATCTGAGGCTAAAATATGGATATAACAAGTTAAAGATTACTTAGACAAGTTAGATGTCTTCATGTCGGCAGGCCCTGAATAAATACATCCTAGAATATTTAAGTAGTTGGCCAAAGAGATCTCAGAGCCATTAGTGATTATCTTTGAGAACACGTGGAGGACAGGAAACAACCCGGAAGACTGGAAAAGGACAAATATAGTACCTATCTATAAAGAGGGGAATAAGGACAACTCAGGAAATTATAGACCAGTCATCTTAATTTTAGAACCCAGAAAGATTATGGAGCAAATAAACAATCAATTTGTAATCACCTATACGATAAGGTGATAAGTAACAATCACATGGATTTGCCAAGAACAAATCACATCAAATGAACCTAATATCCTTCTTTGACAGGGTAACAAGCCTTGTGGATAGAGGGGAAGCAGCAGATGTGATATGACTTTAGGAAGACTTTTGATACTGTATCACATGAACTTCTCATAAACAAGTTAGGGAAACATAGCCTAGACAAACCTACTGTAAGGTGGGTGCACAACTGGTTGGAAAACTGTACTTAAAGTAACCATCCGACCAATGGTTCACAGTCAAGCTGGACAGGCATATTGAGTGGAGTCCCGCTGGACAGGCATATTGAGTGGATCTGTCTTAGGTCCAGTTCTGTTCAATATCTTCCAAAATGATTTGGATAATGACAGAGAGAATATACTCATAAAGTTTGCAGGTGATAGCTGGGAGGGGTTGCGAGCACTCTGGAGGACAGGATTAGAATTCAAAGTGATCTTAACAAACTAGAGAAATAGTCTGAAATAAATAGGGTGGAATTCAATAAGGACAAATGCCAAAGCACTATACTTAGGAAGGAATAATCAGTTGCACAAATACAAAACAGGAAATGACTGCCTAGGAAGGAGTACTGGAGAAAAGGATCTGGGTTTATGGTGGATCAGAAATTAAATGAGAGTGCAACTCTGAGGCAAAAAAGCAAACATCACTCTGGGGTATATTGGTAGCAGTGTTGTAAGCAGACAGGAGAGGTAATTCTTCCTTTCTACTCAGCACTGATAAGATCTCAACTGGAGTACTGTGTTCAGTTCTGGGCACCACACTTTGGGAAAGATGTGGATAAATAGGAGAAAGTCCAGAGGAGAGCAACAAAAATGATTAAAGAAAACATGACCTACGAGGAAAGAGCAGGGAAAAAAAATGGTTTGTTTAGTCTGGAGAAGAGAACACTGAGTGGGGACATAATAGTCTTCATGTACTTAAAAGGTGTTATAAATGGAGGATGAGGACAGGGCAAGAAGTATTGGGTTTAAATTGTAGCAAGGGAGATTCAGGTTAGACATCAGGAAAAATTTCCTAACTGTAAGACTAGTTAAGTGTTGACACAAATTATCCAGGGAGATTGTGGAATCTTCATCATTGGATTTTTTTATGAACAGTTTAGACAAACACCTGTCAGGGATGGTTTAGGTAATGCTTAGTCCTGCCTCAGTGCAGGGGACTGAAATAGATAACCTATCTAGGTCCCTTCCAGTCCTACATTTCGATGCTTTGACAATTTCTCCCCTAGTTTTAATGCCATTAATTGGACAAAAGAATCATACTAGGGACATTTTAAAGAAAATGTATTGACACTAATAAAACGTGAAATTATTCTTTCATGGTGATAAATAAAAACTGTACAGTGCTAACTCTAATTTCCTGTTTCTAAAACTGGTTTAAATTTGAATTTTTTTTTCCTAGGTACAAGGTCTACTTTTTTCAAAATCAATTGCTTTTTTTATATAAGGACCTAAATGACAAGATACTTTAAGCACTATTCTAATTAGGTCATTCAGACTTTCATTAGTTTCATTGTCTGATTTAAATTTAATCTGATACCTATTGTGCATTTGCTTGATCTCGCCAGATAAAATAGCCTCACATTCTATTTGAAATAGACAACAGAATAATCATTTTAACTATGAATACCTTACCTGGGTCTCACTGGCTTCCTGCCAAAACCTCAAGACTGTTATCAAGAGCTTTCTTCCAATTATTTGGAATAAAAGTAAATCTAGGATTAAACTGTCTGTTTAGCAGCACGTAACAGTGACATCGAGGGGATTCGATTGGCCATTTATAATATTAGATTCTATAATATTGCCTCTTTGACAGTAAGCCTCTTTTTATGTTTTTTCCTCTTTAGCAGCTGTTAAATTAGGTTTATTCTATTGTGGATTTCGAAGGTCATAGTTTAGGTGTTTTTGCTTGTTAGCTGTGTGACTGAAATATTATTTGTGAAGTGTAAGCAAATACATCTTCTTTCTTGCTGAAGGGATGTGTGTGTTGAATTCCCTCTCAACCAAGAGTAAATGTCAAGACTACTGTTCACTGTTTCAGACAGTGAGTCTGGATACTTCATTGGGTTGGTATGAGTGGAGGACTGGCTATATTCCATACTGTGTCACAAGAATTTTTTTCCTCCTATTTCACATGAGCAGCCATATACCCATGGTAACTTTGAGCCACTCATGATAGTTCCCACAGCTTTGTTCATGAAAAGAGACTGTTAAGAAAAGCAGCAGAGTTGGGAAAGAGTACCGTGTCCTATTTATAAGCTGGTTGTGCATTAATATCCAGTGTTCTCTGCTTCTAATAGAGCATTCCATCTCAGGAGCTGAAAGTGCTTTGTAAATATTGATAAATTAATCGTGACAACACCTGGTGAGGTAGATGGGTTTAATTCTTTTTTTAACACGTGTCCAAGGTCAAATGAAGAACTGAATCAGAGCTAGGGATTCATAGATTCTAAGGCCAGAAGGAACTATTGTGATCATCTGTCTGACCTCCTATATAGCACAGAGTGTAGAACTTCCCCAAAATAATTCCTAGGGCATCTCTTTTAGAAAAAAAAAATCCAATCTTGAGCCTAGATCACCTGGGGTCATGTCCTATGCCTTATCTACAAGATTAAATTGCCCTTCCTTAACACAAGACATGGTGTGCCATTAGCAGTCAGTGTTTTCCCAGTCTAGGTGATTAGAATAAAGTTTTGGTTTTTTTTTAATTAGTAATATCCTATATGGGTTGCTGATGCAGCTTGAACCCAGAACCTTAAGATCTATAGCACAGACCACTAACACTTGAGCTAAAAGATTAAGTCCAGTAGATGGTGGTAGTAGTGCTGTTACCTATTGGGCTACTCACTAGAGGTGGACATAACACACACTTTGTCAAATTTTTAATGAGAATTTTAGAGCGGGAACATTTATAAGCAATTTTTAAGAAGCATATTAAAATTATTATGTACTATTCGTATTACTGTTGCACCTGGGAGCCCTTGTCGTTGTCTAGGGCTCTGTTGTGCTAGTCATTGTACAAACACAGAACAAAAATGGGACGTGTTCAAAATCTATTTATTCAGAATTCATATTTACATTATTTTAAATGCATTTATGTAGCTGGGAATCCTCCTCGCTGCCTTAAATTGTTTGGGGTTTTTTTTTTTTTTTTTTAAGGTTTTGATCTCAGTTACTGGTGAACGCTCATACTTTAGTTGCTCCTGTTTTGTCTAGTGAGGGAGAAAAAGCTCCCTTCCTTTCCTTACTGTGACAGAAAGCTGTTTTGTGTCATACCTGCTCATTTATGATCTAGCAGACATTTTACAGTTTGACTGTACCATCAAAATACCTTGGACCAGCGGGTTCTTATGAATGTGATCAAGCAGTATCCCATCCAGTTTCAGACTGTTCCACCTCTCTCCCCTCCCCTCTTCAGAGACTGTTATCACAAGATATTTTTCAAACAAAAAGTCTACTTCTCTATTGGTTCCAGTTTGTAGGAGGGGGGTTTCTACTCCCAGTATTGCTTAGCCACAAAGAAGAAGGGGGAATGCAGATCCATCCTGGATCTTCAGCATCACTATGCCTTCATCCGTCATTTCAAATTCAGAATAGTCATGCTACCTTCTGTCATCCCCTCTTTGAATCCAGTGGACTGGTCCACAACTCTCAACCTGTAGGACATCTATTTCCACATTTCAATGCTTCCAGCACACAAAAGATACCTTCAGTTTTTGGTAAGAGCATTGCACTACCACTAGAGGGTCCTTCCCTTTGGCATATCCATGGTCCCAACAGTGTTTACCAAGGTTTTCCTTGTAATGGTTACCCACTTAAGAAGTCCAGGAGTCCAGGTATAGTGTTATCTGCACAGCTCGCTGATATGGGGCTCTGCCCTGCAACAGGTCATGGACTAATTCATAAGATCCTGGACCTCTTTGGGACCCAGGTAAACAATGATAAATCCATACTGACTCCAACACAAAACATCAAATTCATAGGGGCAGTGTTAGATTCCAAACTGGCAAGGCCATACTCCCTCCAAAAAAGTTTCATCCTGTGATGGACATCATGCGAGAATTTCAAGATCAGTGTACCACGTGGGTAAGAACCTTTCTGAAGTTTTCAGGTTATTTGTAATCATTGAGATTGTGTGTGTGTGTGTGTGGGGGGGGTGTTAGATCAGTTTACTGCCCAACAGTGACAGGATGAACAAGATAGTCTCTTTTCCCAGAGAAATTTCATCATCATTAAACTAGTGGATACAGCCCTGCACAGATAAAAAATTTATATTAATATATTAATTAAAAAATTAATCTCAATTAATCGTGCAATTAAAAAGATTAATCATACTGTTAAACAACAATAGAATACCATTTATTTAAATATTTTTGGATATTTTCTACATTTTCAAATATATTTCCGTTACAACACCGAATACAACACGTACACTGCTAACTTTATATTTTTGATTACAAATATTTGCACTGTAAAAAAACTAAAGAAATAGTATTTTTCAATTCACCTAATACAAGTACTTTAGTGCAATATATCATGAAAGTTGAACTTACAAATCTAGAATTATCTACAAAAAATAACTGCACTCAAAAATAAAACAATGTAAAACTTTAGAGCCTACAATTCCACTCAGTTCTACTTATTTACAGTGTCACTTGAAGGTGAGAATAGGCATTTGCATGGCACTTTTGCAGCTGGCATTGCAAGGTATTTACGTGCTAGATATGCTAAACATTCATATGCCTCTTCATGCTTCGGCCACCATTCCAGAGGACATGCTTCCATGCTGATGATGCTCGTTTAAAAAAATGCATTAATTAAATTTGTGATTGAACTCCTTCTGGGAGAATTGCATGTCTCCTGCTGTTTTACCCTCATTCTGCAATATATTGTGTTATTGCAGTCTGGGATGATGACCCAGCCCGTGGTGTTCATTTTACAAACACTTTCACTGCAGATTTGACAAAATACAAAGAAGGTACCAGTGTTAGATTTCTAAAGATAGCTATAGCACTCAACCCAAAGTTTAAGAATCTGAAGTGCGTTCCAAAATCTGAGAGGGAGGAGGTGTGGAACATGCTATCAGAAGTCTTAAAAGAGCAACACTCCGATCTCGAAACTACAGAACCTGAACCACCAAAAAAGAAAATCAATCTTCTGCTGGTGGCATCTGACTCAGATAATGAAAATGAACATGTATCGGTCCACACCGTTTTGGATAGTTACCAAGCAGAACCTGTCATCGGCATGGACACATGTCTTCTGGAATGATGGTTAAAGCATGAAGGGACATATGAATCTTTAGTGCATCTGGCATGTAAATATCTTGCAACACCAGCTACAACAGTGCCATACAAATGCCTGTTCTTACTTTCAGGTGACATTGTAAACAAGAAGCAGGCAGCATTATCTCCTGCAAATGTTAAGAAACTTCTTTGTCTGAGTGATTGGCTGAACAAGAAGTAGGACTGAGTGGACTTGTAGGCTCTAAAGTTTTACATTGTTTTGTTTTTGAGTGCAGTTATGTAACCAAAAAAAAAATCTACATTTGTAAGTTGAACTTTCATGATAAAGAGAGTGCAGTACAGTACTCATACGAACTGAACTGAAAAATACTATTTCTTTTATTATTTTTACAGTGCAAATATTTGTAATAAAATAATATAAAATGAGCACTGTACACTTTTTTTTGTGTTGTAATTGAAATCAGTATATTTGAAAATGTAGAAAAACATCCAAAAATATTTAATAAATTTCAATTGGTATTCTATTGTTTAACTGTGCGATTAAAAGTGCGATCCTCCGGTGTGGCTCTACTGCCCGCAGCCCGTCCCCCGCCCCACCCACTGGGGTGGGCACCAGGCTCACCACAGTTGTCCCTGGTCACACTAGTGTGTTCAAGCGGTGCACACGCTCCCAGACAGGAGTCCCTTTCATGCAGTGCTCTGTGTCTCCTGTCTGGGGGCATGCAAGGTGCTTGCACGTATTAGCGTGACCAGGGACAGCTACCACTGAGCCTGGTATTGGCCCCATTGGGGGGGGCTAGGGGTGGTACAGGAGCTGCCAGCGTAGAGCGCTAGCACCTGAGAGCAGTGGCCAGATGTGCTGTTTGTTTTGCCGCTGTAGTTTCTGGTAGAGCCCTGCAGCTCCACAGATACCAATTTATATCTGCAAAAAGAAAAGGAGTACTTGTGGCACCTTAGAGACTAACAAATTTATTTGAGCACAAGCTTTGGTGAGCTACAGCTCACTTCATTGGATGCATTCAGTGGAAAATACAGTGGGGAGATTTATATACACAGAGAACATGAAACAATGGATGTTACCATACACACTGTAACAAGAGTGATCAGGTAGGGTGAGCTATTACCAGCAGGAGAGCGGGGGGAAAAAAACCTTTTGTAGTGATAATCAAGGTGGGCCATTTCCAGCAGTTGACAAGAACGTCTGAGGAACAGCCGGGGGCGGGGGAGGGGGAGTAAACATGGGGAAATAGTTTTACTTTGTGTAATGACCCATCCACTCCCAGTCTTTATTCAAGCCTAAGTTAATTGTATCCAGTTTGCAAATTAATTCTAATTCCGCAGTCTCTCCTTGGAGTCTGTTTTTGAAGTTTTTTTGTTGAAGAATTGCCACTTTTAGGTCTGTAATCCAGTGACCAAAGAGATTGAAGTGTTCTCTGACTGGTTTTTGAATGTTATAATTCTTGACGTCTGATTTGTGTCCATTTATTCTTTTAAGTAGAGACTGTCCAGTTTGGCCAATGTACATGGCAGAGGAGCATTGCTGGCACATGATGGCATATATCACACTGGTAGATGTGCAGGTGAACGAGCCTCTGATAGTGTGGCTGATGTTATTAGGCCCTGTGATGGTGTCTCCTGAATAGATATGTGGACACAGTTGGCAACGGGCTTTGTTGCAAGGATAGGTTCCTGGGTTAGCATTTTTGTTGTATGGTATGTGGTTGCTGGTGAGTATTTGCTTCAGGTTGGGGGCTGTCTGTAAGCAAGGGCTGCCTGTCTCCCAAGATCTGTGAGAGTGATGGGTCGTCCTTCAGGATAGGTTGTAGATCCTTGATGATGCGCTGGAGAGGTTTTAGTTGGGGACTGAAGGTGATGGCTAGTGGCGTTCTGTTATTTTCTTTGTTGGGCCTGTCCTGTAGTAGGTGACTTCTGGGTACTCTCCTGGCTCTGTCAATCTGTTTCTTCACTTCAGCAGGTGGGTATTGTAGTTTTAAGAACGCTTGATAGAGATCTTGTAGGTGTTTGTCTCTGTCTGAGGGGTTGGAGCAAATGCGGTTGTATCGTGGAGCTTGGCTGTAGACAATGAATCGTGTGGTGTGGTCTGGATGAAAGCTGGAGGCATGTTGGTAGGCATAGCGGTCAGTAGGTTTCCGGTATAGGGTGGTGTTTATGTGACCATCGCTTATTAGCCCGTTGTGTCCAGGAAGTGGATCTCTTGTGTGGACTGGTCCAGGCTGAGGTTGCTGGTGGGATGGAAATTGTTGAAATCATGGTGGAATTCCTCAAGGGCTTCTTTTCCATGGGTGCAGATGATGAAGATGTCATCAATGTAGCGCAAGTAGAGTAGGGGCATTAGGGGACGAGAGCTGAGGAAGCGTTGTTCTAAGTCAGCCATAAAAATGTTGGCATACTGTGGGGCCATGCGGGAACCCATGGCAGTGCTGCTGATTTGAAGGTATACATTGTCCCCAAATGTGAAATTGTTATGGGTGAGGACAAAATCACAAAGTTCAGCCACCAGGTTTGCCGTGACATTATCAGGGATACTGTTCCTGACGGCTTGTAGTCCATCTTTGTGTGGAATGTTGGTGTAAAGGGCTTCTACATCCATAGTGGCTAGGATGGTGTTTTCATGGAAGATCATCGATGGATTGTAGTTTCCGCAGGAAGTCAGTGGTGTCTCGAAGATAGCTGGGAGTGCTGGTAGCGTAGGGCCTGAGGAAGGAGTCTACATAGCCCGACAATCCTGCTGTCAGGGTGCCAATGCCTGAGATGATGGGGCATCCAGGATTTCCAGGTTTATGGATCTTGGGTAGCAGTTAGAATATTCTTGGTCGGGGTTCTAGGGGTGTGTCTGTGCGGATTTGTTCTTGTGCTTTTTCAGGGAGTTTCTTGAGCAAATGCTGTAGTTTCTTTTGATAACCCTCAGTGGGATCAGAGCATAAAGGCTTGTAGAAAGTGGTGTTGGAGAGCTGCCTAGCAGCCTCTTGTTCATATTCCGACCTATTCATGATGATGACAGCACCTCCTTTGTCAGCCTTTTTGATTATGAGGTCAGAGTTGTTTCTGAGGCTGTTGATGGCATTGTGTTCTGCACGGCTGAGGTTATGGGGCAAATGATGCTGCTTTTCCACAATTTCAGCCTGTGCACGTCGGCGGAAGCACTCTATGTAGAAGTCCAATCTGTTGTTTCAACCTTCAGGAGGAGTCCACCCAAAATCCTTCTTTTTATAGTCTTGGTAGGAAGGTCTATGTGGGTTAGTATGTTGTTCAGAGGTGTGTTGGAAATATTCCTTGAGTCGGAGACGTCGAAAATAGGATTCTAGGTCACCACAGAACTGTATCATGTTCATGGGGGTGGAGGGGCAGAAGGAGAGGGCCCCGATTAAGGACAGATTCTTCTGCTGGGCTAAGAGTATAGTTGGATAGATTGACAATATTGCTGGGTGGGTTGAGGGAACCACTGTTGTGGCCCCTTGTGGCATGTAGTAGTTTAGATAGTTTAGTGTCCTTTTTCTTTTGTAGAGAAGCAAAGTGTGTGTTGTAAATGGCTTGTCTAGTTTTTGTAAAGTCCAGCCACAAGGAAGTTTGTGTGGAAGGTTGGTTTTTTATGAGAGTATCCAGTTTTGAGAGGTCATTCTTAATCTTTCCCTGTTTGCTGTAGAGGATGCTGATCAGGTAGTTCCACAGTTTCTTTGAGAGTGTGTGGCACAAGCTGTCAGCATAGTCTGTGTGGTATGTAGATTGTAATGAATTTTTTACCTTCAGTCCTTTTGGTATGATGTCCATCTGTTTGCATTTGGATGTCTGTCTGTATCTATACGAGTTTTTTCATGAAGTTGATAGATTTCCACTCCATATGGCTAAATTCAGTGCCTTGCATAATGACAGGTTTCAGAGTAGCAGCCGTCTTAGTCTGTATCCGCAAAAAGAAAAGGAGTACTTGTGGCACCTTAGAGACTAACAAATTTATTTGAGCATAAGCTTTGGTGAGCTACAGCTCACTTCATCGGATGCATTCAGTGGAAAATACAGTGGGGAGATTTATATACACAAAAAATATGAATGATAATTGGGAATCATTTAAGAATGCCTTTTGCGATGCCCAAAATGCTGCAATCCCACAATTGAGGAAGAAGGCTCTGCTGGCTTAAAAAAAAAACAACCCAACCTGGTTTAGAGAGGAAGTGATGGCAGCTTGAAAAAATAAAGTAATATATAACAAATGGAAGAATGGGGAAGTTGATAATAATGAATATAAATCTGAAGTTAGGAATTGTAGGGAAGCTAAGGGGACAAAAGAAGAATTATTTTGGTCAACAGAGATAAGGGCAATGAGAGATTTTTAAAAATATATTGGGAACCAAAAGAATCATGACAATGGTATTTGTTCATTAGTAGATGGAAATAGTAGAATTATCAATAATAATGCTTAAGAGGCAGAAGTATTCAATAAATATTTCTGTTTTGCATTTGGGGAAAAAACAGCTGTAATAGTTTCATCATATGGTGATAACACTCTTTCCATTCCATTAGTATCTCTGGAGGATGTTAAATACAGAAGCTACTAAAGTCAGACATTTTTAAATCAGCAAGTGCAGATAACTTGCATCCATGAGTTTTAAAAGAGCTGTCTGAGGAGCTCAGTGGACTGTTAATATTGATTTTCAATAAGTCTTTGAGCACTTGGGAAATTCCAGAAGACTGAAAGAAAGCTAATGTTGTGCCCATTTTTAAAAAGAGTAGATGGGATGACCCACGTCATTATAGGACTGTAAGCCTGACATTGATCCCAGGCAAGATAATGGAGCAGCTGTTGCAGGACTCGATTAATAAAGAACTAAAGGAGGGTAATGTAATTAATGCAAATCAGCATAGGTTTATGGAAAATAGATCTAGTCAAATTAACTAGTTTTCCTCTTTTAATGAGATTACAAGTTTTGTTTTAGTACTGTAAAAGTAATAGTGTTGAGTAATGTACTTAGAGTTCTGTAAAGCATTTGACTTGGTACTGCACAACCTTTTGATTAGAAAAACTAGAACAATATAAAATTAACAGGGCACACATTAAATGGATTAAAAAATTGATAAATTATAGGTCTCAAAATGTAATTGTAAATGGAGAATTGTCTTCGAGTGGGTGTATTTCCAATTGAGTCCCACAGGGCTCAGTCCTTTGTCCTATGTTATTTAGCATCTTTATCAATGACTTGGGGAAAAAAACATAAAATTTGTAGATAAAGTTTGTAGGTGGCACAAAAATTGGGGGAGTGGTAAGTATTGAAGAGTGACAGGTCACCAGACGGATCTACAATGCTTGGTATACTGGGCATAAGCAAATAATATGAGTTCATATGGAACAAAGAATGCGGGCCATACTTAAGAGTGGGGATATCTCTCCTGGGAAACAGTAACTCTGAAGGTCATGAGGGCCCATACTTTGCATGTGCAGCCCCAAAGGACACCGCTGTTCAGAATAATCTAATCTTGCGTGCCTTGGATGCATGAACACCTACAGTGAAATCTGTATGGACAACACATCTCGAAGAACCACAGATACTTTCGGGTAAATAAGTGTTCTTTCTTAATATATACTGATCAAACAGTGTGGTTGTGTACCTCCTTATCTAGCTGTGAAGGAAATTAGCTGGAATTTGTGTATTGCATTTTGGCCCTCATTTTTCTGACCAGAATAATATACCTGATGTATAAATAATCAAGCTTATCAATTCTTGACATATAATTGTTGTACTGGTAACATAAACCACTACTTAAATACACATTGTTATCAATTGTAATACCCCCCAGTGGCTTTAAGGGCATAATACTTGAGGATTAATGTAAAATGATTTGAAGAATGCTGTGGATGGAGTAAGATTGGCCCATCCTCCATGAGTTACAGTAAATACAATGTTTGTTATCCAGTCAGGTCTTTTTTAAAAGGTTTGGATACTATTCTGATCTAAGAATTTAAGATTTTTATTTTGGGGGAGTAAAGTCCTTATAAAAGAGGTTATAGGCACTTTGGTCTTACACTGCTGCTCATGACAGTGAATGTGTAGAATAAGTCCCATTTATAACGTATTAACTTATCCTAGTGCATAATGCAATACCACTGTTCAAAAGGCTTTTATGGGAGGAAAGATAGCCATGGCTCCATTTACTGCATGGCCTGTCAGCATTTTATTTGTCTACAGAAGCATATGACACAGCATTTCAGTTTACTGAAAAAAGCATTGCGTGTTCCACAGCTATGGAGAACACTATATTAGGAAGTAGGTCAATGTTTGAATGTAAAAGTCTCTTGTCAGTTCCTGCATCTTTGCAGATATTTTGAGTCTTTGAACTTTTCCCCTCCTAAGAAGTTGGCTGCTATTTAAAAGAAAAGGAAAAAACAAAAACTTTTGTTTTGCTGATTGTGTCTAATCTGTTGTGTGAATGTATTAATTTTATTCCTAGCTTTTTAAGCTTGCATTTAACAATGATATCTTTATGTACATTTTGCATTTTAGTGCTATGAGTGTGCTGACCAGCTGACTAATATAAGTTGAATCTTATTGGACAAATCCAGCATTATAGAAACTACAACTCATTTGTTCCAGGGCTGAATTTGGACAAAAGTGATCACTCTTGTTACAGTGTGTATGGTAACACCCATTGTTTCATGTTCTCTGTGTATATAAAATGCCCCTACTGTATTTTCCACTGCATGCATCCGATGAAGTGAGCTGTAGCTCACGAAAGCTTATGCTCAAATAAATTGGTTAGTCTCTAAGGTGCCACAAGTCCTCCTTTTCTTTTTGCAGATACAGACTAACACGGCTGCTACTCTGAAACAAAGCATATACAGTGTATGATAAAATACGGGTATCTGAAAAAGTATAATAGATTTGAAAAGTATGAACATAGACTAGCTTTCTTGTACAGCTGTTTATGACAGTGTCAGTGCATTCATTTCGGTGATGTTGGCCAACCTAATAATTTCAAATTATGATTTGTAAGCAAAGTCTAAATGAGCTCGCCCTGACAGCTAGTGATGAGCTGTGGGGAAAAGCTTCAGGACCAGGTTGTATTTACATTCACACCTAATCTACCTAGGTATCCAGCAAACAGAGCTGTGTTGCCCAGGCGATAGATTTTGGCTGGGGTTGGGTTTCAAATCACTTGAATGCGGGAGGAGGTATAATGAAATGTTGTTGTTCTTATTGTATGAGTAAAGGGCAGTAGAACTGTACTTAACCTGTGCTGATTGAGGGCATTGAGAGAGAGGGTGGGGATAGGTGTTTTGCTTGATGGTCTGTCTGAGTCACACGTACTATATTAGACCTGCCCCTCTCCACTGTTTAAAGACAGAGCTGATTAGGCTCCATAGATAGTGTTTGTTTTGCTAAGTGATCACTACAGCTGAAAACACTGATAATCAGGTCTAAGTGCTTAGACCTGCTGTGGGACAGTGTTTCTGTGGAAGAGATGGCCCAGTCTGCAGTAGCAGCGAGGTTCCCCCACTGAGAGCTCAGCTAAAATCACTGAGAGCTGGTGGAACTTCAAGAGACCAACTCACAGAGGTCATGGTGGCAGGTGGCAGCAGAAGGTGATGGCGCAGGGCCATTGGCAACAGAGCGATGGAGTGAACGTGGCAAAATGAAGAACAGTGGCCAGAGCAAACACTGAGCAGCTGGAGGAACAAGCAAGGTGCCTTCTTGCCCCCCACTGAGAGATGAACTCATGTGAAAGCACCTCTGAACTCTGAGTCTCCACTGACCAAGGACAACACCAGTGAGTGTTAATGAGGCTGTTAAGAATGTTGGAGACACAGTTCATGCGAACAAACATGGCTGTGGCATCATACTTTCTATTTAAGCAAGAGATACCACACACTACAAACTGGAGGCCAATGTTAAGTGCATTGTCACTTGTTCATCCTGAAGTTGAACACTGGTTCCGAACAAGACCAGCAAATGCTCACTATCTTTCTGCAAGAAACTCAACTGACTGGCTAGACGCATGTGGTGCAACAGTGAAAGACTCAACGGTTGAAAAAAGTGAAGAACTCTCACCACATTCAAAAAATTTGTATACATGGCTGATGGGTGCACCAATGCAAATGGTCATTGTGTACGTTATCTTGATGTCAGTGGTAAGCCAGTAGATGCATTTCTAGATGTTCAAGTTATAAAAGACAGATTGGCTGCATCTGTGACAACCCACATCTTAGAAGAGTTAAATGCTTGTCCATGGGACCCCAAACAGATGGCTGCTTGTGCATTTGATGGAGCTGCAAACTTCTCTGGAAGACATGGTGGAGCACAAGCTTTGCTCAGAGAAAAATGTAATCCTAGTCTCTCCTATACACAGTGCCTCTAGAGGCCCATCTACTCCAACTAGTGCTAGTACGAGCTGCAGACTCTTCAAAAGACATTTAAAAAGCTATAACTTTAATGTCTTCATTATAGTCTTTTTTCAGCAAGAGTCCAAAAAGACTGAATATCTTGGAAAATATAGACGATACACTGGACTGAAGTTCAAATTAGTCCAACCTGGGAAAATCCTCTGGCTTTCTCATGAGCGATCCTTGGCTGTTGTCTTAAAATTACTCCAGCCATTATTACTGGCTTTGGAAAGTATCTACCAAGATGGGATGGATCTAAGTAATGAGGTTGGTGGATTACTTTTGCTATTACGTTCAGAGAAGACTATTGCCATTCTCTCTCTTGTAAGATGGGTAAGACGGATGGGTAGGAACCCCTGGGGGACTAACATGAAGGGGAAAGGAGTCCAGGAGAGCTGGCTGTATTTCAAAGAATCCCTGTTGAGGTTACAGGGACAAACCATCCCGATGAGTCGAAAGAATAGTAAATATGGCAAGCGACCAGCTTGGCTTCACAGTGAAATCCTAGTGGAACTTAAACATGAAAAAGAAGCTTACAAGAAGTGGAAGGTTGGACATATGACCAGGGAAGAGTATAAAAATATTGCTCGGGCATGTAGGAATGAAATCAGGAGGGCCAAATCGCACCTGGAGCTGCAGCTAGCAAGAGATGTCAAGAGTAACAAGAAGGGTTTCTTCAGGTATGTTGGCAACAAGAAGAAAGCCAAGGAAAGTGTGGGCCCCTTACTGAATGAGGGAGGCAACCTAGTGACAGAAGATGTGGAAAAAGCTAATGTACTCAATGCTTTTTTTGCCTCTGTCTTCACTAACAAGGTCAGCTCCCAGACTGCTGCGCTGGGCATCACAGCATGGGGAGTAGATGGCCAGCCCTCTGTGGAGAAAGAGGTGGTTAGGGACTATTTAAAAAAGCTGGACGTGCACAAGTCCATGGGCCGGACGAGTTGCATCCGAGAGCGCTAAAGGAATTGGCGGCTGTGATTGCAGAGCCATTGGCCATTATCTGTGAAAACTCGTGGCGAACGGGGGAAGTCCCAGATGACTGGAAAAAGGCTAATGTAGTGCCAATCTTTAAAAAAGGGAAGAAGGAGCATCCTGGGAACTACAAGCCAGTCAGCCTCACCTCAGTCCCCGGAAAAATCATGGAGCAGGTCCTCAAAGAATCAATCCTGAAGCACTTACACGAGAGGAAAGTGATCAGGAACAGTCAGCATGGATTCACCAAGGGAAGGTCATGCCTGACTAATCTAATCGCCTTTTATGATGAGATTACTGGTTCTGTGGATGAAGGGAAAGCAGTGGATGTATTGTTTCTTGACTTTAGCAAAGCTTTTGACATGGTATCCCACAGTATTCTTGTCAGCAAGTTAAAGAAGTATGGGCTGGATGAATGCACTATAAGGTGGGTAGAAAGTTGGCTAGATTGTCGGGCTCAACGGGTAGTGATCAATGGCTCCATGTCTAGTTGGCAGCCGGTGTCAAGTGGAGTGCCCCAGGGGTCGGTCCTGGGGCCGGTTTTGTTCAATATCTTCATAAATGATCTGGAGGATGGTGTGGATTGCACTCTCAGCAAATTTGCGGATGATACTAAACTAGGAGGAGTGGTAGATACGCTGGAGGGTATGGATAGGATACAGAGGGACCTAGACAAATTGGAGGATTGGGCCAAAAGAAATCTGATGAGGTTCAATAAGGATAAGTGCAGGGTCCTGCACTTAGGATGGAAGAACCCAACGCACCGCTACAGACTAGGGACCGAATGGCTAGGCAGCAGTTCTGCGGAAAAGGACCTAGGGGTGACAGTGGACGAGAAGCTGGATATGAGTCAGCAGTGTGCCCTTGTTGCCAAGAAGGCCAATGGCATTTTGGGATGTATAAGTAGGGGCATAGCGAGCAGATCGAGGGACATGATCGTTCCCCTCTATTCGACATTGGTGAGGCCTCATCTGGAGTACTGTGTCCAGTTTTGGGCCCCACACTACAAGAAGGATGTGGATAAATTGGAGAGAGTCCAGCGAAGGGCAACAAAAATGATTAGGGGTCTGGAACACATGACTTATGAGGAGAGGCTGAGGGAACTGGGATTGTTTAGTCTGCAGAAGAGAAGAATGAGGGGGGATTTGATAGCTGCTTTCAACTACCTGAGAGGTGGTTCCAGAGAGGATGGTTCTAGACTATTCTCAGTGGTAGAAGAGGACAGGACAAGGAGTAAAGGTCTCAAGTTGCAGTGGGGGAGGTTTAGGTTGGATATTAGGAAAAACTTTTTCACTAGGAGGGTGGTGAAACACTGGAATGCGTTACCTAGGGAGGTGGTAGAATCTCCTTCCTTAGAAGTTTTTAAGGTCAGGCTTGACAAAGCCCTGGCTGGGATGATTTAATTGAGGATTGGTCCTGCTTTGAGCAGGGGGTTGGACTAGATGACCTCCTGAGGTCCCTTCCAACCCTGATATTCTATGATTCTATGATTCTAAGTCTACTGTTGAAACCACTTGGGTCATTAAACAATGCCATCCAGGCATCTGCTACAACAGTAGTAGATCTTTGTCCAGCAATAGAAACTACATTTGGATCAATCAGAGAGCTATCCATTGAAAAAGTACTGGAAGAAGCAAAGACTTCATGAATGAAGGCATTTATATTGAATCCTTAAGTGAAGAGGACAAAAAGTGTTTAAGACAACTGAAAAAGTACACAGACTTGATTCTTAAAAATCTACAACAGCGACTTCTAGATTCTACTCAGCCTCTACGTAGCTTTTATAGATTCCTGTCTTTTAAATCACTGACAGTTGAGTGGAGTGAGGCACTACCAGCAGTGGGGCTGCCATGTGCTTGGGACAGAATAGAGAATTTGAACACAGAGTGGACTATCATACAACGAATGAATGAAGATTTGACTTCAACTTCTTTTTTATCATCACTAGTGGCTCAACCTGATCTTTATGCTGTTTCCTGGGCTGAAAGAAGTACGAATTTATCTCTTGCTACTCCCAGTCACAACAGCTACAGCTGAGCGTTCTTTTTCATCATTGAATAGAATTTTGTGTTTTGAAATAAGTCGCCTTCTGCCTAATCATGTGAATGAACTAATGAACATATCTGGATGTACCGGACACACGAGAAGCCACCAAAGATGAATGCATTGCATTCAAGAAGTTCATTAACAGAGTTGTACAAAATTATAACAAGAAACCAAGAAGGATGTAGATGTAGTGCTTCATAGAAGGTTTGAGTAGCCAACTTTAATTTGTGTGATGATTTTTAAATCTAATAAAATGATCATGAAACATTTTTCAGTTTTTACTATGGTGCCGTACAGCCTACTTTCACCCTCAGTCTCACCCCTCATCAGCCCTGACCTCTCCCCTTGTAAATTTGAACACCCCCTACCCAATTTCAATTCCTGGGGAAAACACTGGCCCTGGAATTTTTGATATTCCTCTTCCAGTTTGCTTGGCGTGGACAGTTCACACTGCATCTTCCCAGCTAACGAGGCTGGCTTTCTGCGGTAAGTGCACTCCCACCTGGAGTACACCAGAGCCGTTGGATCTGCTGGGTTTGTAGGGAGAGGAGGCTGTGCTGTTGCAGCTTCGCTCAAGCTGTAGGAACTTTGATATCTGTGGTCAGATTGCTCATGGTATGCAGGAGAAGGGACACGAAAGGGGGACGTGGCAGCAGTGCCATGCTAAGATCAAGGAGCTCAGGCAGGCATACCAGAAGGCAAGGGAAGCCAACCGCCACTCCGGTGCAGTGCCGAAGACATGCTGCTTCTACAAGGCGAAGCCACCTCCATACTTCAGGGGGACTGGAGGCAGCAACCAGTGGAGCCAAACCCGAGGACAAAGTGATGGATGAGGATGTGGGACATGTGACAGGATCGGCCGGTGGCGTGACAAGCTGAGACCTACTTTTGACTCCAGAGGGATCTAGCCAGTCCCAGCACTTCGGCCCTGGCACACATGAAGCAGGAGAGGCAGGATCTGGTAAGCACGTATTTTGCTTTGATACTGCACAGTGATAGGACATTGAGGTCATTTAGTTTGTCATGGTAGAAGAGGGATAAAGGATAGAAATTAACAGCAGAGCCTATGCAGCTATGCAGTGAGGGCCTGGCAGAAAAGTTTTAATCCTCCATAGAGATCTCTAGGAAACTTTTATGTAAGTACTCTGCAATCCTCTGCGGAAGGTTTTTTTTGACAGAGCTAACTTGGATGTGCTCTGCTGACACAAGGAGCGTTGTGTGGAAATGCACAACTGATGTAATTGAAGTGGCTTATGATCGTTGATGTAACAAAGGTGACTTAAGCCATGTCTACACTACAGAGTTAAGTCAAGTTAGCTTGTTTCCTTTACATGATGGATAGTATTTACTTGTTTTTTAATAAAACATTTGTAAATGGAGCAAGTTTGAGCTAGACTTGTTGAGACAAAATAATCATGGAACACGACAGTTCCACAATCCCTTTTCAGAATGAAACCAAGCTTTAAAAAATATGTGCCAGTATGATATTAATGCCCTGTAAACAGGAGGAGGAATCCACTTTTAATTGTTTGTAAAATTTTTGATAAGTTGTCATTAAAAAAGTTTTAAGAAGGATAGCATTTAAGCAGGATAAATCCCATCCTGAACTTCTGTGCTTCCTAGTGAGATGGTTTTTAATTTATTCTTGAATATGAATGACCTCTCCACATCCAGTCTACAATAGAAAAAAATGTAAATGTACATACCTTATTCTTTGGCTCCTTTGGTTCTGGCAGCTTAGACTGAGGTACTTGAAAATAGTGGAGGTTTTAAAAAGTTATTTGTATTATAAACTGGGATTTAATAAGTTTTGCTTTCTATATATTCTAGACTGAACAGCTAGGTAGAACAGAATTTCAAACTAGGCAATTTCCTCATAACATTCAAAATCCTAATACATTTAATATACCTAGAAAGGGTATGGAACAGGCGTGGCCAACCTGTGGCTCTGGAGCCATGTGTGGCTCTTTGGAAGTTAATATGCAGCTCTTTGCATAGGCACAGACTCCGGGGTTGGAGCTACAAGTGCCAGCTTTCCAGTGTGCCGGGGGGTGCTCACTGCTCAACCCCTGGCTCTGCCACAGGCCGTGCCCCCTCTCCACCCTTTCCTGCCCCTTCCCCTGAGCCTGCCATGCCCTAGCTCCTCCCCCTCCCCCTCCGAGCCTCCTGCACGCCACAAAACAGCTGATTGGGAGGTGCGGGGACGGAGGAGGAGGTGCTGATCGGTGGGACTGCCAGCTGGTGGGAGGCTCTGGAAACAGGGGTGGAGTGGGGGAGCTGATGGGGGGCTACTAACATATTACTGTGGCTCTTTGGCAACGTACATTAGTAAATTCTGGCTCCTTCTCAGGCTCAGGTTGGCCACCCCAGTATAGAATATTCAACCTTTTTATTAAGCCAAATACTAAATTAGTTAATGATTCATTTATGTATAGACTCATCATTGTTCATATACACTAAATACAAATTATTATATGTTGCACAACTATAATTGACCATTACTTGCTTATGAATTTAACTTTAAACAAAAAATAAATTACAGGACCTTCCAGGACACTTATAAATGTACAAAAATCATTAATTTGTGTTATACAGCTTGCTTTGTTTCTGTGCCCATGTAAACTAGAAGTTTTTCCCTCTAAATGTAAATTGTCACTAAGCCACATGGTCAATGTGCTTGCATGAGAGATAAAAGCGTTGGGATAACATGTGGCAATTCCACTTGCGCTTTGCTTCTGAATTATTTTTTCTTGAAGTGATCTATTTTCTTTGGAGCTTTCCACATTGTAAAATAATACTCATGATAACTTTGTAATGTTTACAGTCCTGGTTACATAGAGCCTCTTAAATAGTTTTTCTTCATTCTTGGACCTTCAGCAAAAATGCCTTGTTTGTAAAGTTTAGTCTATTTTTCTTCAGTAAGGCATTGGCTTGAAATTCTGCTATTGCAGGTATAATACTGTTCCGCCTTTCACTCTAGGTTCACTTAGGCATTAGTAAAAGTTACTGATGGAAGAACTGTTATAATTTAGACAAGACGTGCACTTTCATATCATACTCTCCTACCCCGAGCTCCAGCTCCACAGCTCCCATTGGCCAGGAACCATGGCCAATGGGAGCTACAGGGGAGGTGTGGGCAGCCGGGGGAAGTGGACAGAGTCCCTGTGGCTGCCCCTACACCTAGGAGGCAGAGGGACATGCTGGCCACTTCCTGGGAGCTACCTGAGGTAAGCACCACCCAGAGCCCTCACCTCTCATCCCCTCCTGCACCCCAGCCCTGAGCCCCCTCCTGCACCCTAAACCCCTCATCCCGAGCCCCACCCCAGGGCCCATACCCCCACCCATGCCCCAACCCGGAGTCCCCTCCCATACTCCAAACCTCTTAGCTACATTCCCCAGCCTGAAGCCCCCTCCTGCACCCCAAATCCCTCATCCCTGGACCCACCGCAGAGCCTTCACCCCCTCCTGCACCCTTGCCCCAGCCCAGAGCCCCTCCTGCACCCTAAATCTCTCATTTCTGGCCCCACCCCAGAGCCTGCACCCCCAGCCCAGAGCCAGTACCTCCTCCCACACCTCAGCTCCCACCTGAACCTGGAGCCCCCTCCTGCACACCAAACCCCTCATCCTTGGTCCCACCCCAGAGCCCTCACCCCCTCTCACATCTCAACCCATGGCCCCAGCCTGGAGCCCTCTCCTGCACCCTGAATCCCTCATTTCTGGCCCCACCTCAGAGCCTGCACCCCTAGCGAGAGCCCTCACCCCCTCCCACACCCCAACCCCCTGCCCCAGCCTGGTGAAAATGAGCGAGTAAGTGAGGGTGGGGGAGAGTGAACGACGGAGGCAGGGGGTATGGAGTGAGTGGGGGGCAGGGGCTGGGGGAAAGGGTATTCAGTTTTCTGCTGTTAGAAAGTAGGCAACCCTAAATGTAGCCAGTGGAGAAATTTTGACCCAAGAGTTCTGGTAAGACGAGCTTGCTCCGAAGTTTACCCTCATTTCCCTCCTAAAAGTACCATAAATGTATGTGTACATTAACATGCCTGTCCATGTGTGTGAATTCCTGTGTCTTAATGTGTGCCGCTCCTCCCTGTTCTCCTCTGGTTCTAGTTTCCCTTATAGGGAGTTTCTGTCCCTCCCTCAGCAATACATTCTCCCTCTCTTCCATTGGGGGGATTGTCAAGAGTGTGTCCTGGCTTTCTCCTTCCATGTGCTTCATGCCTGTGAAGAGGGAACTTCAAACTGCTGAGTACAGCCAGCAGAGAAGCTGTACTGTTGCCCCTGTCTCTCCTGTTGGCTAGATCTGACCTTCCAATTGGTGAATATTTTGTCTCTTCACTTGTCAGCTGTTAGGCAATGCAGGGGAGGGGAAGTATTGATTACTGTTGCATACCGTGGCACGTTTTGGGCTATAACTAACTATAGTCTCTACTCTCTTTCACCTTCCCTCTGCCACAGGCTCAATATTGGGGGAGGGGAAGGGACAGTTGTCCCCCATGCTCCCTTCCTACACCTGCTTTACAAATTGGAAAGGAAATGGCCACCCACCCACCCTTCTACATTACTCTTCTACATACTTTCTGTCTTAAGCCAAATGCTAAATACTGTAACATGTACAAGTCTTTAGTATCCAATAGAAAGTAGCTGGAGAATTTAGATAGCATGTAATTAACTAGTTGGAATTTTGGCCATGATATTATGCTGACAACACCATTTCTTATGAAAAGTACTATGAGATTAGTTAACTGTCAAAAGTGGTCAATACCTAGTATAGTATGGTAGCATCTGAAAGTTGGTATCTCAAACAGTATACTTCCACCAAGCACAATCCTGTGTTTTAGGCTCATTGATGACCCAATTCAAGAGTCATTAGTACATTTTCCTGAAACAACTGAGTTTTCCTTATCCAAATGCTGCTCAGATCTTGCCCATTTTAATTTGTGAGAACTGATAAGATCAGAGCCTGAAGCAGCGTGGTTGCAAACTTGCTAATTTTCTTGTCTCCAGTACCGCATTTGGATGCTTCATTGATCCATTATATGACATGGGCACCATGCAGAAGACCTAATCAAATTTAACCAAAGATTTTGTCTCTGAGGTATCTGCCCACCTTTAACTCTTTTTTTTCCCCTTAGTTCTAGAGCAGATTGCAGAAGCAGGTTCTTGCTCCATAATGTCACCACAGAAATTTTCTCAAAATGAGTCAGAAATCAAATACCCAAGAAGAGGGGATAAAAATTCTCAGTTGTAGAGAACCATTTCAACATACAGCTGTTAATTCTATTTATCTCATGGCTCCAAACACTCATGTGAATATATCACGAAAGCACTGTTAACTTGTACCTTCAGCCTCAAAGGGTGGCTCTGAAAAGTCCTTGTCAGCATACAGAAACCTTCAGATGTAACAAATTGTTTTGCTCCTAACTTGCTGCATTCACTCTTGCCAAATGTGGTTTTACTAATTGCAAAACCTTGTGGAAGCTAGAGTTCGGACAGAGCCTATTGCTTAACCTTCCTTGCTAAGGGAAACAGGCATGATAGTTTCCGAGGCTTCAGTCACTGCTGTTCATCCTCTCAAGGCCATTTTGCTCACTCATTAGCAGAAACTCTGATAATGAAAATGTCTGAAAGATTGAACAAGGAATCACTTTTTTATTGAGGGAAGGGCTATATTGCTTATTTCCTTATTCCTCTCACTTCTGCTGTAGTGGCTGGAGTTTCCTCACACTGTCAAGGATGAGGAGAGTATTCTAACAAGTCTGGAAAGGGCCAGAAGAGCCATGTTTTTCCGGGTGGAATTTAGTAGAGGACTTTGCTTTCTTATGCGAAGCTCTCAGAGTTTCTCAGAACAAAATTGGGTACTTCAGCTTTCACATCTGGAGAGCTTTTTCCTCATTAAGGATGCGAAATTGGGCATACAGTTATGCTTAATCTCTCAGTAAATGTTGTCTCATTAAGGATAGCTGTCCAATCAAATCATTAAGGTATATATGCTGACTGTTGCTAAGGCGATGTTCAGATCCTCAGTTCCTAAACCTGTGACCTCCTGCTGTGGCTAATCTTTCCCACTCTGTGAAGACAGCTCCATTCCCTGAGACTTTCTTGGAAGGATGGAAGGAAAGAAAATGAGCCAGGTCTTGTGTGTCTGATATTTCTGCCTGCTTAGTTAGCCATTCCAATTCATTACAAATATTCAGTACAGTCCCCAGTTGAATACTTTTGTGAGTTTAGACACATGAAGAAAGTAGGCCCAGATCCTCAAATATCCACTTACATATAATTGAGGATCTGGGCCATAGTGTCTAGTTCTTGAAGTGAATCCATCTCTTGCAACTTAGACTCTGACTTGGTTTGTGTCTCAGTCCATTACAGAGCTATCCTTCCTGGTTTTCAGATCCGTACTCAGGATCAGTAACTACATAACTCTCTCTGCAGCCCAGGCAAACCACTTAGCTTCTGCCCTCAGTTCCCACCTGTAAAATGTAGGTAATTATCTATCTTCCAGTATTGTTAAGATAATTTATTATTTTTGTAAAGCACTTTGAATCTTAAAAACGCTATATTAAGGCTAATCATTAATATTATATCATGCTGACCAGTCAGGAGAAATCCAGTTCTTTCAACATTTCACTCCCTTTCTGTCTGTCCTGCAAGAACTTTAGATACGCTTTTCCAAGACTGTTAATTTTTAATTATACATCTGAATTTCTAACTTTCTAGTAAGTGGCATGTAATAGGACACATCCTGCTTGATGTCACATTCTTGAACCAGAGGCCCATGGCCCCAGCAGTTCCTTTTGTCTATTGTAAGAGCACTGAGCTTCAGTAATCAGTAACCCTGACACATCTGAGATTTATTTCATGTGCAGGTAGATTGTAATAATGTGTGCACGTCAGCTGAGTTGGGGCATGAGATGATGCATGAGCTAGAAAGAACCCAGCTTGACTTTGCAGAGCTGACAGTTGGAAGAATAACATCTTTGTACTTGTAAAGTGAGCAAATTTGATGTAGAAGTAATTGACACAAACACTGGACTCCATTAAGCCATTTTAAGTCACATCGTAGTGCTGCACCTTGATATTTTATAGTAGGTAACGAGTAAAAACAATACTCTGGAGTATATTAAATGACTAAAGCTGAGTAGTAGGTATTTGTTGTTTTCTCACTAGTAATTTTCAGAGTTAGTTTACATATAATTTTACTATTTAAATATAATTACTATGTGGAAAAATGTGTTTTGCTGAAAACTAGCTCTATGATTTCCATTAAGTATTAGGCTTTGCCTTGTTAATGACAAAATTGCTTTAGTGGCACATAAATTATGTAAATGTGAGCTGTTCCTTATGAGGAAAAATGTTCAGTGGTTCATAAGGGCAAAGAAAACTTGCTTTGCCTAAAAGTACCTGAATTAGATTGTAATATTACTTTAATACAATTGTCTACTATTTATCCTAAGGCAAATTGATTCTTTTAAGTATTTTATTGTACTGTTTCCTTCTAAATGTTTCATCAACTGTCTTCTCCCTCAGCTCGGTTAAGTGCTGCCTTCCAGCACTATCCAAAGAGCTGCAAGATATAGGTTTCACCAGTGCCAAGTGCCACTGCTTGGATAGTTAGAAAAAGATGCTGATTTATGGAGTGGTTAGTTTGCTCTGTCCCGAAGGCTGGATGAGTCATTTCTGCTAGGTGGCTTGTGCTCATTGTCTCAAGGTCTGATTTCATACTTCCCCGACTTCTTGTTTTCTGTTGCTATTACAAGGAACAGTTACCCAGGGGCATCCTTTGCAGGGGGCAATTTGTACCCTGCCAGGCACAGCTTAACAGAACAAAAGTAAGTATTTTTTCTAGCGTTCAGCAACGTTTATTTTCAGTTGCCTCCCTGCTTTTCAGCACCACTAACATTTTTGACATTTCTGAGCTCTTCATTTTCCATCAGTTGCCACCCCTTTGAAGGCTTTTCTCCTTTATTATCAGTTACATGAGAGATGCACACAAAGTCCTCTGAGGTGTATCAGGGCCATTGCCGGAAGGCCAGGGAAATAAATTAGTTTGGGAGCTTTGGAGATATCTGGGTTCAGGAGCAACTGGAACTAGAAGACATATTAAGAAAGAATAATGTGGTATGTAAGTGGGAGGACAAGAATAAATAAAGAGGCAGTGGTGAGTATCAGCATTCCAGGGATAGGGCTAATTAATCCCAGGCTCTGGCTTTCTGTCATGATCTGATGATAACTGGTAATTTTCTCCTCTTGTTTCTGATTTGTTTAATGGTGTTACTGGGAAGGATTTTGAGTGTATAGGAAAGGGTTTTTTGGGTACTGTGACTCAGCCTCAATAACTGTTTCCATTCATTTGATTTGGAAAAAAACACCCCTCCCCTCACCCTCCACAAAAAAGCCCTTCATTGTTCTTCCTCTGTCCTCAGACTGTGAGTTTCTCAGGGCAGGTGCTTTCTCTTCTTGAGTGTCTGGAAAGTGCCTAGCACCTTGTGGGCACTACCAGAAAAGAGGACATAAACTGAACAGTTTAGAAATTGAAATAAATTTGATAAAAATTAAAAACATTTTTCTCTTATTCTTTCTGTACCACACCCATGTCCACCATCATTTTTAATACTGTAGTGCACAATTAAAAAATATTTTAGTGTATACGTAAAAAACAGATAAACGTCTGTGACCTATATAGAAAGAAAAATATGAATAAAGAAAAACAAATACAATCCATCATCATGAACACATCAGAATGATAGTGACATCTCTCCCACTCCACACCAACCCAGGATCATACAGAATCAACTTTTACTCATTTGCACCCATCTTCTGCAGTGAAAGGTGGTAGTTAGTAATTCCACACAAACATACATATTTGTTGCCAGTATATGCTTCAGACAGAGGAAGCTAGATTTCCCATACTTAATTCTTTTAAGGGCAAACAACCTCATTACATCTGTACCAATGCTTTTGAAAAACTGTAAATGAATATGCAAGTCATAAAATGAATTTTGTGTAATGGTAGGCGTGAAATCAGATCTCCTAATATCACATTACACACTTGTAGACTTAGGTGATGATCTAGAGAATGATGGCAACAAGAAAAGCACTTGCCAATAAGAGGAAATAACCTACAGTCCCTGTACACACTCTGACCTACCCCAGGAAATCTGGGATGATATGGCAAAATATAAGTTATAATACTACTTTGAGGTGACCTCTGCACATCCTCAGCTGGGAGACGTGCACATGCACACACCCTGCAGCACTGCTGAGGTTTGGGAGCTATCTAGAAAGTAAGTGCCCATGGGGACTATATGCACTAAAAGTTCATAGGTGAAGTTATAAGAGATCGTGTAGTCCCAGTCATGTCCTTTGCCATGTCTTGCTGTGAACTTAGGAACCTTTATTATGTGAGGGCATGGAAAACTTCTCTTGGTTATCACCAAAAGCTCCTGTAAATTATTTGTTGTTGTAGTTTAGACATTTTAGATACATTTCTGTACTGTTGGGCAGTTCAGTTTCTCAGACTATCTCTGATCTGCGGGATTGTACTAGATGCAAAAGAACTGGAGAAAGATTTTAGGCACTGTGTTTTGTTCTGTGTTTTGTCCATCTTCCTGGACTCAGTGTACATTATGTGCTGTCTGAAGTATCTCAGGGAGGGCCATTCCCCAGATGATTGTCCTATTTGCTGGGCCTTCACATACCATGCCCTAAACTAAGGACACAGACAAGGCTCAAGGCCCTTCGTCGTGAGAGGCTCCCTATGAATCAGACCCTTAGAGTTATCTTCAGGCCAGTGTAAATGTGGGCATCATTACACTGCTGCTGGGAGTGTGCCTCCCAGCCTGGGTAGACAGATACACACTAGCTCTGTTCAAGCTAGTGCACTAAAAACAAGTGTAGAATGTGGCATGGGCTAGCCACCTGAGTATGGATCCATGGGGTTGGACAGGCTTGCACTTGGGAGGCTAGCTCGCGCAGCTGTGCATTCTGCAGTGTTCGTGCATGATATTTTTAGCATGCTAGCTCAAGCAGAGCTAGTGCATCTGTGTACCTGGGCTGGGATGTGCACGCTCAGCTGCAGTGTAGACCTACTTAGAGGGTCCACTTTCCCTTTATAGTGGATAGCTCTAGGAGGACTCCTAGTTTTCTGAGGCAGAATATTTCTCCTCTATTATGGGCTGCCTAATCCAGCATTTAGTTACCAGATGCCAGCACATATTTTGTTAGGTAAACTATGTAATTACCGTATATACTTTGAGGAGTTCAGAGCATTACAAAAGTCTTTTTAATAACTATTCTGTATTGATATTTTCCTTTACAATACAGCAAAAGTGTAAATAATTAAAACTAGAAATTTGATACTTGTACAAATCTTATATCTTTGTCAATGATAAGGTACAACATAAACAGCCTAATTAAAAATACTTTGCAAGCAGAATAAGCGAGCAATAATAAATCCAGGTAATTTATTACAATTTTTCTGGTACTAATTAGAAAATATACATTGTGATCTGATTCCTGATGACATTCTAATTTTCCAGTATTTTGACTCTGCCTCATTAGCGTAGTATTTTAGTAGTAACTTGCTTCAGATAACACATTTAATGTTTCAGTACTCTGTATCATTTCAAATATCTGAAGGATTGGGTTTGTGCTCGAATGTTTGTTTGCGGTTTGGTTTGTTTACATAATGTTATTACTTGGGCAGCAACGAATATCCAGTTCACAAAGACATTTAAATCCATTCAAAAAAATGAATGTGGATGCAGCTCATAGTCAGTTACAATAATGTATTCATTTAAATTATGCAGACTTTGCTCCAACACTATACAAAAGATTACTTGACAGTTTTGATATTTCAAAGAAAGAATTCAATTTTGTTAGTATAGTGAGGTTAGAGCTCAATCCTGTAAACTTTTATTCCTCTTCGAGTGCTAGCTCATATTAATTCCAATTAGGTGTGTGCACGCAGTGTGCATAGTCATCGGAAAGTTTTTCCCCTAACAGCTCCCGTCGGGTTGGCTGTGGAGCACCCCGGCGTGACACCTTCATGGTGCTCAATATATGACCCTTCCAACCCGGCGCCTCCTCAGTTCCTTCTTGCCCTCAGTGACGCTCATTGGAACTGGGGCATCTCGCTTCGCAAGCTCTCCACATTTCCCAAGCATTTTGACTGTTTGTACTTTGTAGTTATTATAGATAGTAGTTAGTTAGCTGTTGGGCTGGGGGGTTTACCTCCACCCTGACCGCATTCTCCTTGGGGGACTTACATGCCCAAGTCCCAGGGGTTCAAATCTTGAAGTCCTTCAGCAAGCTGTAGCCAACAGGGGTCCCCCACAACGCTTTTTAAAGTGTCTGGGGGAAGCACACCAATTGGACAAGTGCAGGATTTGTAAGGGGTTTTGCCCCAGAACAAAAAGGGAGCAAGACTTTCACCTCAAGCAGCTCCTTATAGAGATGGCACTCAGACCGCAACCTACATCGGCGAAGCAAGACCCGGCACTGAGCTCATCGGTGCGCAGCACCCCAGCGATAGTGGTAGAAGCGGCCCCGGAGAATGACTCTGGGAGAGACCCGCGGCACTGCTGCTCCCTGGCGCCAAAACCAACGGGATCGACCCAGCACCGGTCCCACTCCCTGGCACATAGTGGCATCAGAAGCAGGGGGAGGAGTGGGATCTCTGGCTCAGAGACCCACCCCATTGGAGCTGACCAATGGGGTGTGTCCCAGAGAGGAGCACCCAGTGCTGAAGTCTTTGGAGACAGCACTGTCGATTTGGGCCCCGGAAGGGGGACCATCAAGTTTGATGCTGTTGGACTCCCTGGGCCAGGTCATCAAGGAGGTAGAATTACCATCCACCCCAGACACCTTTGAGTCCATGAGGGACCTCATCACCATGACAGTGCTGAGGTCCCCCACCCTTTGCGCCAAGCCTCCAGTACCGCAACACGTGGCACCGTCTCGAGGCAAACTGGTGATGCTCCGTCCCTCGGCACAGCTGATGGAATAACAGCACCGCTCAGAGTCCTGGTGCCACTTGCAACTGGGGCACCGGTCAGACTCACAGCACCGGTGCAGGTCACGCCAGCGCTCCCGCTCGCAATGCTGATCCTTACGTCGATCCCCATTGTGCAGCAGGTCCTGCTCCCGGCACCAGTCATCCCGGCACCGATCAGCGACCCTGCACTACTCCCCAGCCTCGCGGCACTGCTCCCCAGCATCGTGATGCCACTCCCCAGCACAGCCCTGCTCACCTGTTCAGCTGTGCTCGGCACCGCCCTGGCCATCGCAGTCCTGGTCCCCATCTTTGGAGACGAGTCTAGATACTCGGAGCGGGGCTGGCACCGGTTGGGCCATGGGAGGCCTGAGGTGGGGGCAAGGCCATGGCTTGCGTAGTGGCAGGGACCGGCTCAGTGGCCATTTTGGACCCTGTGGGCATACAACCAGGCCCAGGGCACCCAGTCTAAAAGTTCTCGGTCAGCGACCTCTGAACCACGAGTGCCAGAGGCTTCTGCCAGTTGCCCCACCCCTAGGGGTGCTGAGGAGGTACCGTTTCCTCACCCTCCCCTAGAACCAACCCCAGTTATTGAGCCTGATCCAGGTGTGGCTGGCCCAGTCAGAGAGGCAGGACAGGAGGCCCCTGGAGACCAAGAGGGTCAGGAGGACCCTGTTCCCCTATTAGCATCATTGTCTCCCTCCCCAGATGAGACCGTTGCAGGCACCTCCATCTTGGGACTGCCCCCCATAGACATCTGCACCCACCAGGACCTCCTTTGCAGGGTGGAGTCGGAGGACCCGATGGTCAATATACTAGCCCTGGAAGGTCCATCGAGGGTGGCTCTACCCTTCATCAAGACCATACAGGCCAATACTAAGACTATTTGGCAGACCCCAGCCTCCATCCCTCTCACCGCGAAGGGCGTGGAGAGGAAGTATTTCATCCCATCTAAGGGGTACGAATACCTCTTTGCACACCCGCAGCCTTGCTCGTTGGTGGTGGCTGCAGTAAACAAGAAGGAGAGGCAGGGACAACAAGCCCCAGCGCCTAAGTCCAAGGATGCCAATCGCCTGTTCGGCAGGGTCATATATTCAGTGCCATGATAAAATCTTAAAGCCCTGATTATACAAAAATTTGTGCACATGCTTAACTTTACACAATGCAAGTAGTCCTATATACTGTTCATAAACGGAAAGTTAAGCATGTGCATAAATCTTTTCAAGATCTGCCTAAAGCAGCAAGATCAGACTGAGAAAATAAAGGAAATTTCAAACAAGAAGTGCCTAATTCTGCAGTGCCCTTAACCATATTGTACTCATTTGCAGCAGAATAAATTGAGTCCTACTACTGATTTTGCACTAGTAAATCAGAATGTTAGTTTTGTTAGTTAGTAAATCAGCATGCATTTTTGCACTGCTGTAAATGATTCCTCAAGGCCCAGGGCAGAAGCGACTTGGAATGTAAGTTTGCATTTGTAACATTAACTCTGCCACACTGCACATGTGTAATATGGTTTTTTTATGCTTCTCCCTGAATCTTTTACATTCTTTTGGCCAACAAATTTATAAGGGTTTTTGTTTGTCTGTTTTTCCCTTTTGTCTATAAGTATGTTTTCAGAAGGGGAGAAACTGACTGACTAAGAAATCGAAACAGTGACACTACACAAAATGCTGTCATGAGCAAAGTAAATAAACTAAAAAAATAGGGAATTTCTTTCTTTCTAATATCTTCCATTAACAGTAATATTAGGTAGTATTTGCAAATATAGTTGGTAAAATTTTTTGGACAGTAATGTCTAAATTGTCCCTTTTGATATTGCATTAGTACTAATCCCTTTACGTTTTTTAATTAATTTTTTTCCCTATTTAGTCATGAGGATTTCTTTGGTTGACAAGTCATGCAAATGTATAGTACCAGTTCTGGGATCTTGAAGGCATTTTGGGGCCTGATGATGATAAATAAAAAGACGGTCAGTGTTTTAAATCAAGCATTTGAAAAACTTCCTTCAGTCTGATTTCTAAATGAAATAAATCAAAAGATGGCTTACTGCAGCCAGTCTGAATCTAGTCAAAAAGCTTTGCAGCTAGCTTGTCCTCCTTCCTATTATAAAGGTCAGAATCCCAGGAGGCCAGCTACTCCCTTAAAAGGTGAGGTTCTAATGTTTACTTAATTCACTATGTACCAAAACTACGTCCAACCATACTTCCCTTATGGAGAGGTTACTAGATAGTCCATTCATTGGACTGGAATCTTCCTTGACTCAGAGCAAGAGAGTTACGGTAAGTCTTTCACTGAATGAGAGATATGCATATGTCATTGGGATCTTTTTAAAACTACATAGTGTTCCATTTCCTATGGATAGGTAGTAGCCAGGCCATGCTTGGAGCCATAGAAAATGGGCATGAGTATTGCCATAACCCAGGACACTTACTTTGATGTTTTTGCCTATGATGCCTTTGAAAGAAGATGTTCTATCTATGTTCTCTGTTCCATGTTCCAGTGTAGAATCTTTAACTGTGAACCCAAGGCGTAATTTGATGCTCCACATGCTGTAATGATAATCAGTCCTTAAATATAGAACCACTGTTGGAAAGGAGCTGTAATTGCTTTGGGTTGCTGTGTGGCACTGGAGTCTTGATAGAGGGGACCCATTAAAAGAGGCAAAAATGTGTCAAAGGATTTGCATCTGTCACTGCTTAGAACATAGAATGCAGGACTTAGGACACAGAACTCAGACTTAATAGTGACTGGGATTTCCTTTTCCATAATCACAATAAACACATAGTTTTCAGTAAAAACAAAAAACTGTGTATCTGAGGATTTAATAAGTCTTTTTGTAACTCTTATATTGGAGAAATTGTTCAACTCTAGTAAATTTGTGTGAAAGTGAGACTTCTGATATTGTGAAAATAGTCTATACTGACTTGCTTTGTTAATGCCAGTTGTGGAAGTAAAAACTGCCTAGTTCATTAATTTATATACCAAGAGTATTCAAGATTTCAGGTATCAATTGTAAGTATTAGATGAGAGAGATTGTTCATTTGGAGTCTGATATTGTATCTCAGTTGTGTTGATGAAGGGGAGGAGAAGTTGATGTAACTTGGGCAAGGGGCATCACAGAGTGGGGAAACAGCAACTCCATGAAATGCTTGTTCTGTGCCCCTGAGGAAGTCGTTCTCTGAAAACTCTGGGATTAAGTTTCCGTGGGGTAGGAATGTGGCTGTCAGAAATGGGAAAAACTTGGCCTGGGGAAAGAAGTCTCTCAACTGAAGCCTCAGCAGCACACATCCAAGTGGAAACTAATACTGGTCATGGCAGCATTTACTCCTGTTCTGCAGTTGCTTGGGGAGGCCTTTGCAAATGCCTGGGCAGGAAGACATGTCAGCATTCCAGTGAAACTCTTAAAGTCTGACGTCACAGGCTTTTTTTTAATAGTTTTTGCTCCCATGTGCCATAGAGGAGGGTTTGACACTAGAATCAGTTGCTGAATTTCCCCTCATAATCTTCTGTACACCATTTTGGCAAAGGTCCTTTTAAAAAAAGAGTAGTGTTGGTGTTGTGGGGCTAGAAGAGGAGAGGATGAAAAACTGCTGCTTTAAAAGCCTATAAAGCTTCTGTTGTCTGCGTTAAATGCAACCCTTGAGAAACTAATGGAAAATAAAGTAATCAAATATGAGTTTGGGTTGATTTTTTTTTAATTAATGGATTATATTGCTACTGCAGTAAGCATAGGATTCCATAGTGTTCAACTTTTTGTCATTGTCAATTAATTTGCTGCTCCTCCACATCTAACAGATGGGCAGTTTCTAAATTTTGCCCTGACTTTTTGATGTCAGGCACATACAGTACTTTAAAACCTTGAATATAATTTTACAATTCATTTGTGTGGGAGGAACAAAGTGAAAAACATGGAGAAAGGGTGTGGTAGTTTAAAGGTATGAAGGTGGGGGTGGGCGTAGCTGAATTCAGTAGCCTGAAGCTAAGATTTGTGGGAATCGTTTTTTTTTTCTTTCTACTTCTGGTGTGGATTTGTTCTATTGCATTCTTAAGTGGAGTGTGAACTGAAAAGGAACATTTGTTATTCTGTAATTGAATTAGAAAACTTGTTTGAACTATGGATTTATTAGTAAGCGCATACCCATCTCAATTGAAATTGGTTTCACTGTTTAAGTCTACAAAGGTTAATAACAGCTATATACAATAATATTAAAACAGATGCTAAAGGCACAGTCCAACTGTAGTCAGAGCACTTTAGTGTAGAGTGACCAGACAGCAAATGTGAAAAATTGGGATAGGTGGTGGGGGGTAATAGGAGCCTATGTAAGAAAGACCCAAAAATCGGGACTGTCCCTATAAAATCGGGACATCTGGTCACCCTACTTTAGTGTGAAAGATACTAATTCACTGCTAGGCCAGCTTACCACTTGGCTAACAAGGTCTGGTAGTGCCAAAGATACAAACTCTTAACTGCCTTTGAGTGATGAAGTGCCTTGCATCACTTATCAGTAATCCCTCTAATCAAACCAGTATTGGAGTAAGATTTGAATGTCTGCCAAACTGAATAATACCTCTCTCTTATAGAGTGCTTTTGCATAAGTAGATTGCAATGCAAGATTTCATATATAATAATAATGCCTTAGCACTTATGTGGTGCTTTCCAACCATAGATATCAAAACGCATGACGAACGCAGATAATACTTATACATGAGTGTGACTGACCTTTTGGGGTGCATTCACAGGATGCATTCAGTCACAGTGAGAAGGACTTCTTTATCCTTTGATCAAATCAAACAGGTGACCTGTGTTAGAAATCGTGTAACTTCTGTCTGCATAACTGGTATCTGGTGGGAGCTGCATTATTAGGCTATAGCTGTGTAGATGCTGGCATTCTGATGTCTGGAAAAACTGATACCTTGACACAGTATGCTGCCAATGGGACTGGATGCTAAGAGCCCATCTACGTTACAAAGATAACCATATCAGTGGACCTACTTACATAGAGGTTAAGCCCAGGAGGAACCATTAGATCAGATCATCATCTGACCTCCTGTATATCACCTTCAAGACCAGGGGTGCTGAAACAATTTGTGTAGCGGGGGTGCTGAGAGCCTTTAAACCAAACTGTAAATCTGGTATATGATGGAAACCACTTCAAGCCAGGGGGTGCGGCAGCACCCCTAGTTCCAGCATCTATGTTCAAGGCTGTAGCTTAGTTATGTAATCCTGTTATAGCATGACTAGGTCTCTGTCAAATATTTTAACTGGGCCCCTGACCCTGATGGTTACATTTGTAATGGAGATGGGCCCTGTAGAGTGATGGCTAAAGAAACAACTTCACCTGCAAGGTAGAAATACAACTTTAATGCCTTATTAATGAGGTTTTAGTTTAGAGGAGTACTCTAAAATGTAAATGAAGAACTCAAATAAGAAATGAGAATAGGATTAACCTCCCATTAGTTAATGTTTGTTAAAGTGTAAACATGCCTCAAGAAGGAGTGTGAGCTTCTTGTTGCTGCAGAGCATGCTTGTAATTAATACAGTGGTAAATGTTCTAAGTTTCTAAGAGCATGTGGCTTGTCTCACTGAGGTCAGAAGCTACTCCAGGAAAGATGCAAGCAAGCCCGCTATTCTTTTCTCTCAAGGTTCATTAATGGCTGAGTCATCAGCAGACTAGTCTGCATTTGCTGACTACTACTGTTAGAACAAAGCTAACAAGCAAGAAAAAAAAAACAGCAGGAGTCAGGATCGGGGAAATGGATAGGCTATCCAAGCTAGTTACGCTGGAAACTTAGTAAAGTGATCAGCAATGAAATAGTTACCAGTGTTGACATGAGTGGACCAGGGCTCATCACAAAGCATGTGACAACTGGGGACAGCATTCTCAGTGAAGATCTGGCTATGAAATGAGCTTCCAGAAGGGATCAGGCAAAGCCAGAGTCTGACCGTCTTTAGGAAATACTACAAAACCTTCCTCTTCGGAAAAAAATCATTCCTCATAGCAAGAATGGTACTCATAATATTGAAACCCCTGCTACCCACATGTTCCCCCGCCCCACCACAAAAATCCCAACTTGTAATGAACAACTCAGTCAACCAATCAAAAC
The DNA here is from genome assembly GCF_965152275.1 of Natator depressus. Classification (NCBI taxonomy): domain Eukaryota; kingdom Metazoa; phylum Chordata; order Testudines; family Cheloniidae; genus Natator; species Natator depressus. The sequence continues at coordinate 195,230,991 of NC_134235.1, read as the reverse complement.
AAACAGAATTCCCCAAGCAGAGTTTTCGCTTAAAAAAGTAAGGTCTTGACACTTGTTGACTAATATATTAATAATAGATATTATCTGCACTCTCTCTCTCTCATATACTGTATATATATATAAGTACTAATAACATTAAGCACAAATATTGTAACAGTGATATAGTCTAAACTGCCCTATGCCATAATCCTGTTCATTTACGCAAAGTATCCCATAACACCTTGTATTTGTTGAAGTAAGCATTTGGCACAAGCAGATAGGAAACTTGTCATAATCAAGATACATTCATTCTGTGTCTTAATACAAGCTAGAGAAGTACCTTCACGGATAAGTACTTGGAATGCTGGTATCCAAAACAAAAGGAACAGAACAACAAATTAGGGAGCTGGAGCAAATTGATGGGTTGAATTATAGTGATGTGTAAAGAAATGTGTAACTTGTAAAATGATAAAATACCAGCTGAAATGTATAGTTTTGGGAGCAAGCCTTCTGCATAAGGTGAATGTAACATCCCTGCATGGGACTGCTCTTTGGAGACTGGTATTGTATAGAATCTTTTTCCTATACCTTATTAATAAACCTGGTTGACTTTCTTTATTTCATCTCTTGAGTATATTTTATAACAAAATAATGAGCCAAAGTATGGTCAAGCAATTGACTATACAGTTTATCAAAACACTCCATGAAGTCTCCAGTAAAGAGGTTGCTTTTGCTTTTGAATTTGCATGGAAGGCACTCATACTATGGTGATGTGCATCAGTATGAAATCAAAAAATATATAAATAAATGATATCTTTAAACTTCAATATCAATACTAGTGTGATGACTGAAAGTAGCTCACACCTTTCTTAAAATGTAAGGCCATAAAAATGAAGCCTTCCAAAATCTGTACACAGATTAGAAGCCAGAATCAAGATTTTTTTAAAAAAAGAGTGCTATACTTAAGCACCTAAATCTCTACATTGGAGTCTATATCAGAGACATAATTTTCAAAAATGGGAGTTGCTGGATGATAAGCAATTTTGAAAATCCGTGCTAAACTCTGGACACTATTTTTGAAAATTTTGGTCCTGTCTTCTGATCTCTCTGCAGATTGTGAAAGGTTATTTTCACAGTCATAAAGATGAGAAACTTATTTTTAAAGAACATTTAAAATCGGCAGAAAGTGATGAAATGCCAGAACATTTCTCAGTCTGATTGCTGATTGACAGCCGTATTGTAGTTATACTTCTATTTCAACATTAACTATTATTTTCATAAAAAGAAAAGGAGTACTTGTGGCACCTTAGAGACTAGCCAATTTATTTGAGCATAAGCTTTCGTGAGCTACAGCTCACTTCATCGGATGCATACTGTGGAAAGTATAGAAGATCTTTTTATACACACAAAGTATGAAAAAATGGGTGTTTACCACTACAAAAGGTTTTCTCTCCCCCCACCCCACTCTCCTGCTGGTAATAGCTTATCTAAAGTGATCACTCTCCTTACAATGCGTATGATAATCAAGTTGGGCCATTTCCAGCACAAATCCAGGTCCTTCCCCCCCCCCCCCCCCAAAACCCACTCTCCTGTTGGTAATAGCTTATCTAAAGTGATCAGTCTCCTTACAATGTGTATGATAATCAAGGTGGGCCATTTCCAGCACAAATCCAGGGTTTAACAAGAATGTCTGGGGGGGAGGGAGAGAGAGTTGTAAGAATGCTTGATAGAGATCTTGTAGGTGTTTGTCTCTGTCTGAGGGGTCGGAGAACACTTCAGTCTCTCTGGTCACGCAATGACAGACATGAAAGTTGCGATATTACAACAAAAAAAACTTCAAAACCAGACTCCAGCGAGAGACTGCTGAATTGGAATTCATTTGCAAATTAGATACAATTAACTTAGGCTTGAATAGAGACTGGGAGTGGCTAAGTCATTATGCAAGGTAACCTATTTCCCCTTGTTTTTTCCTACCCCCCCCCCAGACATTCTTGTTAAACCCTGGATTTGTGCTGGAAATGGCCCACCTTGATTATCATACACATTGTAAGGAGAGTGATCACTTTAGATAAGCTATTACCAACAGGAGAGTGGGTTTTGGGGGGGGGGGGGGGGAGAGAACCTGGATTTGTGCTGGAAATGGCCCACCTTGATTATCATACACATTGTAAGGAGAGTGATCACTTTAGATAAGCTATTACCAACAGGAGAGTGGGTTTTGGGGGGGGGGGGGGGGGAGAGAACCTGGATTTGTGCTGGAAATGGCCCAACTTGATTATCATACGCATTGTAAGGAGAGTGATCACTTTAGATAAGCTATTACCAGCAGGAGAGTGGGGTGGGGGGAGAGAAAACCTTTTGTAGTGGTAAACACCCATTTTTTCATACTTTGTGTGTATAAAAAGATCTTCTATACTTTCCACAGTATGCATCCGATGAAGTGAGCTGTAGCTCACGAAAGCTTATGCTCAAATAAATTGGCTAGTCTCTAAGGTGCCACAAGTACTCCTTTTTCTTTTTGCGAATACAGACTAACATGGCTGTTACTCTGAAACCTAACAATAACTATGGGTTTCCTAATGAAATTAATAGTCATAAGGTTTAAAACAAACAAAAGGAAGTACTTCACACAATACACAGTCACCTGTAGAATTCATTGTTGTGGATATTGTGAAGGCTAAAACTTATAACTGGGTTCAAAAAAGAATTAGATCAGTTCCTGGAAGATAGATTCATCAATTTCTCTTAGCCAAGACAGTCAGGGATGCAATCCCATGCTCTGGGTGTCCCTAAACCTCTAACTGCCGGAAGCTGGGATTGGATGATGGGATGGATCACACAATAATTGCCCTGTTCTTTTCATTCCCTCTGAAGAATCTGGCGTTGGCCACTGTCAAAAGACAGGATACTGGGCTAGATGGACCATTGGTCTGACCCAGTATGGCCAGTCTTGTGGTCTTATGTTTACTGTAAATGCTGTTAGTAATATATCTATGTTATGGAACTCATTCATACTTACTTCCTGTATAAGTAATTCCACACTGTACTGGGCTTGATTTCTCCCTAATAGTAACTGTCCTTAGATCTTGACTAAGTACTGAAAATTAATCCCACTTCAGGAGAACTTTTTCTTTTCTTTTCTTTTCTTTGTTGTTGTCATGGGAGCAAGATGTATTTTTAATGCATTCATGTCATATTTTTATTTAAATTATATGGTTCTACTTTACTGAAAGATATTAACTGTATGGGTCCAAAGGCTGTTTTCATTTGAATCTGACCTATAATAAACCAAAACTGTTAATGAAGCAATAATGTATGATTATTGGATTAATGAATCAGTGGCTTTTTTGGAGGGTTGTGGGTGGGATATGAGTCCTCTGTTTTCCCTATGAAACTTTAAGGCTTGGTCTACACAACAGACTTATGTTGGTATAAGTACATCAGATTTTCCACACCCCTGAGCGACACAGTTATACCTACATAACTCCAGGTGTAGACAGCATTATGTCGACAGAAGGGCTTCTGCCATTGACATTGCTGCAGACACTCTGGAAGGTGGAGTACGTATGCCAACAGGCATAGGTAGCACCTTCACTAAGCTCTACAGCGGCGCAGCTGTAGACAAGCCCTAACACATGATAACTTCTCATCCTCTGTCCTCAAAGCATTACCTGGCAGTTACCGTCTTTTCACTTGAGAAGCAGGCAATGTCACTCCATAATCTGCCAAAGGGTTTGAAGCCAGATCTCTTATTTTACGGCTCTGTCTCAAGAAAATTCATGTCTTTCTATCAGCGTTACTTCCTGCTAGTACAGTGCTCCACACATTGTTCTGAAAGTACAGAAGCATTTCTTTGTTTCTAAAAGGTTTTTAGCTAAACCCCACAGTGCTTGTGTAAATTGTGCTTGGTCGAGTGAATTTTTTTAAATGCCCTGTAGGAAGAAGGGAGAAAAGAGAATTTGTTCATCCTTGTGTACTATAATTCCTTTCCTTTCCTTCTGAAGAAAGAGAATTTGTCCATTATTTGTTTAACTAAGTTCTTTTGTTACCTTTTTTAAAATCATATGTCCCTCCTTATAGGTACTGCCTTACCTATTAGATAGGCAAGGGTTTTTGTTGCTGTTTTTAATATAATACTATGTAATAGTGTATGTGAAGCTAATTTTGTTTGGATCCACAGGCCTACTCTATTAATGCTTCTGAACCCCAAGACTTTGTAATGAGGGACAGTGATCCTCAAAATGAGGGTCAAATACCCCTTGAAATGAGAAACACAATGAAGGACATCAATTTTTTTTATTGAACATGCTTTTATTTTATATATACATGTACAAGCATGCAAATAGCCTGGAATTTATGATAATGGAACTAAACAATGATTCTGTGTATTAGCATGCTTTATGTAGAATGCCACTGTTTGTATACAATAAAATAAGAAGTCCATTTACTCTAATGTTCACTGTTGTATTTTGTGATAGCTCCCCCCGCCAACTCCTTTACCACATTCTACACCCTGGCTGCTCACATTGATGGACCGTACAAGTTTTGCTTTAGCAAGAGAATGTCCATCATGACTCCTAAAATAATGATATTCATTATTGATGTTGGAGAAGGTCCAAGAGGGCAAGCCATGGATACAGGTTGATGCTCATCAGAACAAGCTGGAAGAGATAATTAATGAATTAGCAGTAGCCATGCCAGCTATACATGGAAGTTCATGAGAGAATACACAGAGTAATTAATGACAACACAAACAGCAGAGAGGTCCGCTAGTCATTCGTTGAAGGCTCTGTACTAATTGCCATGACTCTGGGACAAATTTACTAGCTGAAGAGATTTGTTGAAGTCTGAAGAGTTGTTTAAGGAAACTTTTCCTGATGTTCCCGAACACTCACTTCACTGTCTACCAAACAACATCCTGGGCACCCTGTCTGCAACCCTGCTGTCCCTGATGTTGCCTCTCTGCCTTTCTCCTTCCCCTACACCCATGTGTTTGATCTTCCTGCACAAATTTGGCCCATCCCTCCCCTCCACTTTGCCCTGAACTTCAGCACCCATTTCGCAGCAGGGAGCATGTTGAATCCCAGGTAAGGGCAGAGTGAGGACATTGGCTTCAGCAGATGCTACCAAACGTGCTCAGCAACAGCGAAGCAACCCATTGTGTAGGGGAACAGATTGTGACACTATACCTTCCCCCTTCCCTCCCATTCCGTCCTCGCTTTGCTCTGGGAATGCATTCCACTGAAGTTAGAATGAGGGCAGCAGCTTCTCTGGTGACTAGTTCACATCTACTTTGAGTGTCCTGTTTCAACTTTTTTTTTTTTTTTTTTTTTTAATTCTTTATATTCCTAGCCTGTATGGTAATCTGTATTTTTGGATGGTTACTATTCTGTTAATATGGATGTATCAATTAATTTGAAAACAACTATCTTAATAGTAAATCAAAAACTACCTACTGTGGAGAGGAGAGCTGTGCAAATAACTGATATTTTTTCAGAGTTTTTGGTGAATCAAAAGAGTCAGAAAAATTTCTGCTTGGGTTGAATGAAATATTTTGTCCAACTGAAACTGAAGATTTCTTTTTGGGCATTTTAAGCCATTTTAAATAAAAGCAAAGGAAACAAAGAGCTAGATTCACAAAATGGTGCTGGAGGTTCTGCTGCCCTTGCACCCACTTGCCCAATAGATAGAGCACTCACCTGGGATGAGAGAGACCCATGTTCCAAGCCCCACTCTGGAGCAAGGACTTGAACCTAACTGCCCTTCCCCCTGCATGAGTGTCCTAATCAGAGGCTATAGGATATTTTGGGCTGAGTCTCTCTGTCTCTCCTGTTGTAGCTGTTCCAGTCATTGGAACAGGAACTGGAATTCAGGGGTCCCCCACCCACAAGTGTCCTAATCACTGGGCTATAGAGTCATTGTGACTCTTTCTCTGGTCCAAAGACTATTAAAATATTTATATAAAAATTGAACAGCTTCAACGATAGAGATGGTGAGAGACCTACATCAGAATAACTTAAAGCCTGATAATTAGGGCACCTACGTGGGAGGTGGACTCATGGGTTCAGATCCCTGCTCAAGAGCCAGGGACTCAAACCTGGGTCTCCCACGTCAGTGCCCTAACCATTGGGCCATTGGATATGGAGAGCAGCAGCGCCACTGCCACTGTTTTGTGAATGGTACCTAAATCCCCTTGTGACTCTAGCCCAAAAACTCAAAACGTTTCATTTTGACATTTCTGATTTTTTTTCTTTGTTTTTAACAAAACTATTCATAAAATGTTTTGGTCAACCCAAATTTTCCTTTTTTTCAGGGGAAAAAAAAAGTTTCAGCTGAAAAATGTTGCCAGCCACAGTTGGAGATGTCCTTCACCTGCATTTTGATTGCAGTTATTCAGATGCAGGAGTGACAAGCCAAGGCACACACAGCACAAAGGAATAGTAAAATCTGCATTAGCTAGCAGTGTGATTGATCATATGTTTGTCTACAGAGTCATAGTAATTCATGCTGTTCAAAGGCCTAATCGCTACCAGAATTAAAAAAAAAAATACTCTCTAGATTTTAGACTTGCATGGAAGAAAAGCAAGAATAATTTATAAAAGACACAATGTAGTAACTGAAAAAGAGACATATAATCTAAACCATACGGGTAGCATATCTGGATTGTGTAGATTAAAAAAATCATGGATTGTCATTTTTTTTAACCTGCATATAAAGGGCTGTAATTGTTTCTTGGATATCTGGTTACTACTCTTGTCCTTTAATATTACCTGGACAACTTTAGTGAAATTATATAATTAATAGATCATATGTCACTGATATATACATTACGCATTCTGGGTCTGATTCAGGAGAGCATCCTTATTTAGAGAATGCACTTGGGCACATGACGAAGGCCCGTTGACATCAGTGGGTCTTAAACATGTGCTTTCCTGAAGTGCGGCCTGTGTTACAAAGTATATATGATGATGTACTATAAAGGCTTTATCAGAATCAGTCTGGCTGGTGCCTTACTTGTCAGTGGCAAACCTACAGGAGAGCTTTGCAGGTCATTCCAAACATATACTCTGTACATTCCACATTGTTGAGATAAAAATTATCTTTAATTTATTTTTTTTTAAATCAGCTTACTATTTTGTCTTTGACCATCAGTAACAAACCCCTTTAGTGCTATGAATCCAATGGCCCGGACCTCTAAAGCAAAGAAAAAGAAAAATGTCAAATATCTATAAATTACTGAAAGTATTTCTATGCATGAAAATGTAATTAATTCAAAGTCTTGAGACATCTTTAGGCTACGAACCTGAATGCGGTGTCTCCCAGGGGAAAGATGTAGATCTCAGATTTCCAAAGGTATAAAGCACCTCATAAGGAGTCTGGCAAGAACACCCCTGGAACCCTGACATGGGGTATTCTATCTGCTACCCAGGATCTTGGGTAGCAGATAGAATACCCCATGTCAGGGTTCCAGGGGTGTTCTTGCCAGACTCCTTATGAGGTGCTTTATACCTTTGGAAATAGATAGAAATCCTGGACGCCCCATCATCAGATAGAAATCCTGGACGCCCCATCATCTCAGGCATTGGCAGATAGAAATCCTGGACGCCCCATCATCTCAGGCATTGGCACCCTGACAGCAGGATTGTCTGGCTATGTAGACTCCCTCCTCAGGCACTACGCTACCCGCACTCCCAGCTATCTTCGAGACGCCACTGACTTCCTGCGGAAACTACAATCCATCGGTGATCTTCCTGAAAACACCATCCTAGCCACTATGAATATAGAAGTCCTCTACACCAACATTCCACACAAAGATGGACTACAAGCCGTCAGGAACAGTATCCCTGATAATGTCACGGCAAACCTGGTGGCTGAACTTTGTGACTTTGTACTCACCCACAACTATTTCACATTTGGGGACAATGTATACCTTCAAATCAGCAGCACTGCCATGGGTTCCCGCATGGCCCCACAGTATGCCAACATTTTTATGGCTGACTTAGAACAACGCTTCCTCAGCTCTCATCCCCTAATGTCCCTACTCTACTTATGCTACATTGATGACATCTTCATCATCTGGACCCATGGAAAAGAAGCCCTTGAGGAATTCCACCATGATTTCAACAATTTCCATCCCACCAGCAACCTCAGCCTGGACCAGTCCACACAAGAGATCCACTTCCTGGACACTACGGTGCTAATAAGCGATGGTCACATATACACCACCCTATACTGGAAACCTACTGACCGCTATGCCTACCTACGTGCCTCCAGCTTTCATCCAGACCACACCACACGATTCATTGTCTACAGCCAAGCTCCACGATACAACCGCATTTGCTCCAACCCCTCAGACAGAGACAAACACCTACAAGATCTCTATCAAGCGTTCTTAAAACTACACTACCCACCTGCTGAAGTGAAGAAACAGATTGACAGAGCCAGAAGAGTACCCAGAAGTTACCTTCTACAGGACAGGCCCAACAAAGAAAATAACAGAATGCCACTAGCCATCACCTTCAGTCCCCAACTAAAACCTCTCCAGCGCATCACCAAGGATCTACAACCTATCCTGAAGGACGACCCATCACTCTCACAGATCTTGGGAGACAGGCCAGTCCTTGTTTACAGACAGCCCCCAACCTGAAGCAAATACTCACCAGCAACCACATACCATACAACAAAAATGCTAACCCAGGAACCTATCCTTGCAACAAAGCCCGTTGCCAACTGTGTCCACATATCTATTCAGGAGACACCATCACAGGGCCTAATAACATCAGCCACACTATCAGAGGCTCGTTCACCTGCACATCTACCAGTGTGATATATGCCATCATGTACCAGCAATGCCCCTCTGCCATGTACATTGGCCAAACTGGACAGTCTCTACGTAAAAGAATAAATGGACACAAATCAGACGTCAAGAATTATAACATTCAAAAACCAGTCTGAGAACACTTCAATCTCTTTGGTCACTGGAGTACAGACCTAAAAGTGGCAATTCTTCAACAAAAAAACTTCAAAAACAGACTCCAAGAAGAGATTGCTGAATTGGAATTAATTTGTAAACTGGATACAATTAACTTAGGCTTGAATAAAGACTGGGAGTGGATGGGTCATTACACAAAGTAAAACTATTTCCCCATGTTTATCTCCCCCCTTCCCCTCCCCCCACCACTGTTCCTCAGACGTTCTTGTCAACTGCTGGAAATGGCCCACCTTGATTATCACTACAAAAGGTCCCCCCCTTTCCCCCCCCCACTGTTCCTCAGACGTTCTTGTCAACCTTACGTGATCACTCTCGTTACAGTGTGTATGGTAACACCCATTGTTTCATGTTCTCTGTGTATATAAATCTCCCCACTGTATTTTCCACTGAATGCATCCGATGAAGTGAGCTGTAACTCATGAAAGCTTATGCTCAAATAAATGTGTTAGTCTCTAAGATGCCACAAGTCCTCCTTTTCTTTTTTCGGATACAGACTAACACAGCTGCTACTCTGAAACCTAGAATAAGAAGAGATCTCTTGGACTTGATTTTTTGTTTCCTCTCTATGAAGGAGGAGGAGTATTTTAAGGAAAACTGTATTCCCCACCCCACCTTTTCGTGTCTGATAGAAATTAACATATGTTGTATGCAGTGGTGTTGTAGCTGTGTTGGTCCCAGGATATTAGCGGGACAAGATGGCTGAGGTGATTTTTATTGGACCAACTTCTTCATGACTAACAGCTATCTGTTTTTTTAACAAAAAATAAAACCATTATATTATAATGAGAAATTCTGGCAGCTGAAGCTGTGTTTAATCTGTAAACAGGTTAGTAATATTTAAGACTTCAATTTGTATGCTGGGGATTTTCTTTTGTTCCTAACAGTTCTATATTTAAGATTACAAGAGCTTCCAGGCAGAACTGTTTGGGTAGTAAAGTGATGAACTGACACCAGATTACAGAGCAGGGGGAAAAAAACATTACGCTAACAGCAGCCAACAGCAGTTAATGGTTTTCAGCTGTTGCTGATCTAATTGATCTTGTTTCTATAACAGAAAGCAGTTTTCTGTGATTCATATGTCTTCTTATTGGAATGTATTCTACTCCCTTGTTTTTTAAGCCTCACTTACTCTGGTTTTCCCTCTTCTTAAAAGTCATCACTAACAATGTGTTCCTTTTCAAACTAATATTCGTCCAGAAAACCCTCTGTCAGTCTGACTTTAAAAAAAGAAATCAAATCTTCCCTGTTTGTCACAGAACAAAATTAACCTTTGAATTAAAATAAGAAGAGGAGAAGCAGACAAATTATCAGAAATACTCAGCTGAATTTAGGTACTTACTCCATACACTGAATTGTTGGTGCCCAGTGACATCAACCAGTTATTGTTTTCCATTCATACTTAGCTTAAAGAGGATGGAAGGAAAGGACTACTATAAGAATAAAATTGATAAGAAACAAACATCAGCAGCTGTCATTCTAAACCATTACAGAAAGGAACTTGTTTTTTCATTAGAAATTTGAACACATTAAAGAAGATTCCTGCTAAAACATTTGAAGTAATCCACATATGTCTTCACATGTATTTCTGTTAATACTAAAGGATTTTCACCTTCAACTAAAGAGCAGTATAGAGACCCTAAGCAGTATACTGCTCCACAAAGCGATTCTGCCGACCTATACTCTGTGAAGAGAATCAGCGGGTAGCCGTGTTAGTCTATATCCACAAAAACAAGAAGGAGTCTGGTGGCACCTTAAAGACTAACAGATTTATTTGGGCATAACCTTTTGTGGGTAAAAAAACCCACTTTGGGGCATAAGCTTTCGTGGGTAAAAAACCCACTTCAGAAGTGGGTTTTTTACCCACGAAAGCTTATGCCCAAATAAATCTGTTAGTCTTTAAGATGCCACTGGACTCCTTGTTGTTTCTGTAAAAAGAGAATCATTGCATGCATGGTCTGTAGCACTGTTGCTCTTTGTATTGTGCTTAAATAAAATATTGTGTGTAACACATCTGCTCTCATCTTTTCCCAGAAAAAAATATCATACAGCACCTGTTTGTGTGCAGGTGTTTAATCTTACATCTCGCCTCACCCCTATAATCTCCTTTTGCCCTTGCAGAGGTAATCTAGTATCACAATGGGAGACAAAGTAACATTTACAACCTAGAAACCCTATTTGCCTCTTGGAGGGAAACGGAGGCTGGATATGGCTGAATATATATATTTTTCTTTTTTAAAATGTTGATACAGTGTCCCCTGAGGATTTTTCCTGTATGAGGTCAAATAACCTTGTTCCTTTGTTCACTCATCCCTGCCTCATTCTGAATGCTTGGGGCTATTTTCTAAGTATTCCATTTCATTTCCATTTAATACTTCCACCATTCTTGTTTTTTCTTTCATTTATCAATTCAGAATAAGTTTACGTCATGTGAGCAGAAAAAAACAAAGGGATGACTTTTGTATACAATCCTTGTAAATGTCTTTTTGAAGAAAAACAAAACTTGAATGTATAAACAAGAATTATGAATATGAATTCAGCAGAGCACTTAAGTCCAAATCTAAGCACTTGCTTAGGTGCTTTTACTGAACTGGGGACTAGATACTGCAAAAAGGTCAAACTCTGCCACTCTATAAGCTGTTCCCCTGAAATAAAATGGCTTACTCACAGAACAAGGAACATCTAGCACAAGGAAGGATGACTGTGTCCAGCCCGAAGTAATTATGCATTTGTCTTTGGGTAGTGTCACTATGGGTGCTTCACTTCAGGTGTGCTCTTACACCTTTAATCGGAGATTTTTCGTAATAATGCCTGTTGTTCGGGCTGTGCATGTGCCCTGTGCTTCCTCATGCCCTGCTCCAAGGCTATATAGGCCTGTGCGGGCAAATGGCCCAGTTCCTTCTCAACTATCTTGGGCTGAGACAGCGCATTAGTGTGCCTTACTTTTGAAGTCTTTTAGCCTAGTTACCCTTCTTTAGTTTGTTTTTTCTTTCGTTATTTTCTTTACTTTTTATTTAGGGGGACTTTCTCTTGATCCCTTTCCCCTTTGAGGAGGGGGACCTTCCCCTGTTAGTTTCTGTTGCCCCAGCATATGCCGAGCTCTGCAGATTTTAAGCAGTGTGTCTCTTGCTGGAAGGCCATCCTGGTCAGCAAGGGCATTCCCCTTTGTCTGCTGCTTGGGAGAGTCTCATATCCCACAAAGTGCTCTATCTGCTCCGCTTTCAAGGACAGGGCAAGAAAAAATTCACTGCTAAAAGTGAGATTCTTAATGATGGGGTGTTTCCTCCAAAGGGCCTGAGATTCAGGTGAGGAGATCTCTCCTGGATATTGGTTGCTGAGTGGACACTGTGCCCATCAACTTTGTCACATTCACCTGGGTGTATGTTAGGTAAATCCACAGAGAAGACCCATAGAAAATGGAGTCATTCTCCACAGAAAGAGTCCACCTCAAAAAGACCTCTATCCTCACAGAACATGACCAGTGCGGGAGACCTTGTGTCCTACTCAGTATAGCTGAAGCTCCAGATGCTCTCAATATCAATTCCCTTTCAGAAATGATTCCTGTGCTTTTCAGGAAGCCAGGATAACTTTCAGTATCGAGTGCTTCCATTCAGCCTTTTCTCTGCTCCAAAAGTGTTCTCAAAGGTGCTGGCAGTGGTTGCAGCTTACTTTTGGCATCAAAAGTTATTTGTTTTTCCATACCTTAATGACTGGCTACTCAAAGGCTGGTCTTACAATAAGGATTTCAATACCATAAAGAGGATGAGATCTCTTTGCTGCAAGCTAGGGTTGCAGCTTAACAATGACAAATTCATGTTGAGCCTGGTACAAAGAATAGAGTTTGTAGGAGCCTCCTTGATGCTATATCAGCCAGTGCTTATCTCTTCTCCTCCCGCCCCCCACCTCACCCCAGATTCTTGACATTAGCAAGTTTTGTCTCAAAGATTCAAATCATCCCACAGACCTCAATAAGAACTTATCTTCAAATGTTTGGACACATGGGAGCCTGCACCTTTGTGATGCTGTGTACAAAGCTCTGCCTTTTATCTTTCCAGTTTTACATTCCGAACAAACACAGCTTGAACCAGTTAGTGTTGGTCCCTCAGTGGATATGAAACTCTCTCAGTTGATGGAGGGCCCCCAGACAAGGTCTGCATGGGGATTCAACCTCCTCTTTCTATCAACATAATGATGACTGCATCCCTGATGGGCTGGGGATCACACCTGAGGACCCTCGCTGTCCAGGACAAATGACCTGTCCAAAAGACACGACTGCATGTTAATCTCTTTGAACTGAGGGCAGTCAGGAATGCCTATATCCACTTCCTGTCTTTAATCAGGAACAAATTCATAAAGATTCCCATGGACAATATAGCTTGCATATTCTGTATCAACCAACAGGGAGGGGACAAGTCCCCTTCCCTTTGTACTGAAGCAGTAAAGCTCTGGAATTGGTGCATAGCCAATTGTCAATTCTTATTTTGGCAACTTATCTTGTGGACATACAGAACAGGTTAACCGACAACCTCAGCAGGGACTTCTCCCAGGGATAATGGGAGTTGGAGCCTCACATTCTCAATCAAATGTTTTGGACTTGAGTGGTTCCAAAAATAGACCTCTGTCACTGTGGCCAATAAGAAATGCTAACACTTTTGCTCAAGGGGTAGGGGGGCTGGGTCCTCTCTCTTTGGGAGATGCCTTGCTCATTCTGTGGAGAAGAGGCCTTCTATATGACTTTCCCCGCCATGCCCCTGATTCTGAAAGTGATCAACAAGATCAAGCATGACAAAGCCAGAATTATATTAATTATTCCCAACAGGGGCCCGGAGAGATATGGTATCCTTACCTGATTCATCTTGCCATTTGTAAGGCGATCAGCCTTCCATCCATTCTTTACCTTCTCTCCCAAAGCACCAACCATACTCTTCATCCCATCCTGAAGATACTTTGTCTCGAAGCTTGGCTTCCTGATGGTTCATGGGACTAGAGTCGAACTGTTCTAAGGAGATACAACAGGTATTACTGAACAGCAGGAAAGATTCCATGAGATGTACATACCTCCACAAGTGATGAAGATTCAGCCTGTGGTGTGTCCAGAGAAGTGTTCCATCTGTTCATTCTTCCCTCTCGATCATCCTTGACTACCTCCTAGAGCTAAAAATACCCAGGATTTTCTGGGTTTATCAAGGTCCATTTGCCGTCCATTCAGCAGTTGAGAGATTCTCAGTCTTCACCCGTCTAACAGACTTTTTGGGGTCTATCACCCGCTTGTAGTATTGGAGAAATAGGGGCAGTAGTGGCAAGTGCTCCATTTAGAGTATTTTTCAAGGACAGGATTTCATTACATTCGCACACAACATTTTTACCTATGTGTCATCTGAATTTCATATCAACCAGGTTATCCCCCCTGTAGGGTTTTTTTAATTTTGTTTGTTTGTTTTTTACCAAAGCCGTCTCATTCCAGAGAAGAGGCCATTTTACACACTTTGGATGTTAGGAGGGTGTTAGCCTTTTATTTGGAAAGAGCTAAGTCATTTAGGAAGTCACTCAGACTGTTCGTGGCTATTCTGGATAGATCCAAAGGTTCGGTGATTTCTGCCCAGAGACTCTTCAGGTGGATTTCTTATTGTATCATATTATGCTATAAATCTGTAGATATACAGCCTCCTTCTAAGGGCCATTCCATAAGAACTTTATCTACTTCAGCAGCATTACTCAAGAATGTTCCTGTTCTGGACATGTGTAAGGCTGCTAATTGGTCTTCCATACACACCTTTTGCAAGCATTATGCAGTGGTCCAGTCTTCTAGATCAGATGCTGCCATTGGAAATGCTGTCTTGTCTTCAGTATTGGACTTGGCTCTGAAGCCTTTCCCCTCCCGCCCCCGGCCTCCAGGTGGGGGTACTGTTCATTAGTCGCCTGAATTGGAGCACCCATAGGGACACTACTCAAAGAAGAAAGAGGTTATTCACCTTGTGCAGTAACTGGAGTTCTTTAAGATGTGTGCCCCTATGGGTGTTCTACTATCCATCGTCCTTCCCCCTGTTTCAGTTTTTCCTCTGTGACTTCATGGTGGAGTCAGAACTGAGGGAAGTTCACCCACACAGCCCTATATAACCTTGGAGCGGGGCATGAGGATGCATAGGGTGCATGCATAGGGCAAATGGGCACTACTACCAAAAATCTTCTGTTAAGGGTGCAAGGGGAATGAGTACACCTGAAGTAGAGCACCCAAAGGGACAGACATCTCAAAGAACTCCAGTTTCTGCACAAGGTGAGTAACCTCTGTTTTTTAGTGGTATAAGAATATATGATCAGCAATCACTGTATGAAGATCCTTTAAAAATCCAGTTGATCAAATAGTTGAACATCAAAGCAAATTTCCAGATTACCTGAACAGTCATTTTTAAACAGATATACCAGAAAAATCTTTCTCATCGTCTTGGTCAAAGAAAATAAATTGTCTGATTGGTATATAGCCACAACTTTTCAGTGAAACAAATGGAAGGGTTAAAGTCTAATGAGGAAAACTCCCTGTCAGAGAATCATGAGCACTTCCAAACCCATGTAAATAGGAAAAAGAGTCAAGAAGTGAAATAAAATGGTTACTAAGTATTGTCTCACTTTACCAAGTGTCATGTTGGAGTCTCCATCACTGACTATTTTTAAATCAAGTTTGGATGTTTTTCGAGAAGATATGCTCTAGTTCAAACAGAAATAAATTCAGGGAAGTCCAGTGGCCTGTGTTTCACAAGAGTTCAGAGTTAGGTGATCACAATGGACCTTTCTGGCTTTATAATCTGAGAGTCAGGAAAAAGGAGTTTGTTTATCAAGATTTTCGGCAGCATTATAAATATAAAAGCCTAAAGTTAGCTTTCTAAAGCCAAGCGAAATTTAAAATGGCCTATTTTTCATATGTGTAGAATGCCTACAAATCCTCTTGAAATTTTTAGGAATATCAGGTTCTCAGAACTTATAAAAGTGCACGTATAAAAATCAGGCTTCTTTTAGGTATTTCAAAATGGGCACCCAAAAATAGAGGCATTCAAAAACACAAGTCATTTTTGAAAATTTAAGCCATAGTAATCTAGCTGATTGCCATATAGGGGAGACTTTAGATAAATCAGACTCCTTCAGAAAAAATCAGTTTGATTTAAGAGAGAGTGAATGAAGATGTAAAGAAGAGATGCAAAGAGAAGAAAAGAAATGTTAATGGTCAGAGAAGTCTGGGTGAGAATTTGAGAAGGAATAGTGGAAGCCTAGGCTTGTGTATAGAGAAGAATAACAGCATGGACATGCTTGCAGTTCTGTTTTGTAAAAATACTTATTGTTTACATAAAATAAGGTAAATCTAGGTTAGCTTAGGAAATAAAACACTGCTGAAAATAGTTCAAATAAAATTTAAAACATTACAAAACATAATGCAATCCAGTGACCTCCCAGGTTTTATCTCTGGCAATATTATAAACATGCCTTTATGCTTCATGTCCATAAAAAAAACCCTAACATTGCCTTCTGAACAGTAGAGAGGAGAAATTTCCCCACATTAACTACCATTTCAGATTCCTGCTGTTGCTACAGCACTGCTAGCTAGTGGAGGCAGGGGGTTAACGGCAGTCAGTTTGGACATGTAGTTTACTACTGGTTTGATTTTTTTTTTCTCTCTTCTCTGTCATTTAGTTTCTTTCTACAATACCTCCTTTGGAGATCATGTATGCACAATGTTGATGACTCTTGTGATTTTATTGCAAGTCTCGTGATACTCTGTGGGTTTTTTAAGTTCCTGAATTCATATGAATACATGAGACTCTTATGTTTGTTTTAAAAAAAAAAAATTCTAGCCCTCCTGGTTGTGGAAAAAATCTTGGAAAAGGATCCAAATGCACCCTAAAAGTTCAAAAACCAGAAGGTAAATAAAAGGAACCCTTTTGGGTATTTATTTTTAAATCTTAGGATTTTTCAATTCTTGAGTTTGGCAGTACTGCACGCACAATGCAGGTGGTTATAACATTTAAGGTTTGTGGTATAGATACAGTGAGAATAAAAGCACATTTTAAAAATAATGTGAAACTACTAGACCTGTCTGTCTAACAGTAGTATAGATGCCATTGCTGTAAAAAATCAATGCAAACAGTAGCAGTACTCAGTGAGCTCTCTATTGCTGTCATTTCACATAAGCATTATTGGTCCCGTAATGCTTTTATTTCTTATCAGGTCAAAAAGGACCATAGTAACATGTAAGACACACTGGGAATGAATGGTTCAATGATAACTGAGTGGTTTCATTGTAAGACCTATTAATCCTGCTGCTGGAAGTTCAAAATAATTTATTTAACAGTAGCTGGAGGTTCTTCGTAGCACATTGCTTCACAAGTTTTTACTAATTCTTGTTGAAAGAACCGGAGCATCTTTTTCAATATAAATTCTATAAAATGCATACTGTATACTGTATGCTGGATGCAAGTGCCTGCTCAGTTTTAACTATTACAGTGTTTGTGAAAGAACACTCAACAAATAGAATATGTAGCCGTCTGCATGTAGACCACAAATTTGGAAGTGATATATATATGATAAATTGTAGAACCATGAGATAAATTGCATTCATCATGCACCATTGGCCAACAGACCTGCACTTTGCCCACTAGACTTCTCCATTTGCACTCCTTATAATGTTCCCTAACATCAGAACATCAGCTATTTAAAAAAAAAAAAAAAGTAAAATAACTGTTCCGTTCACACCACAGATGAATTTTCCACCCAGATCTATAGAAGTCCTGAACTATTGACCATTATAAGATTCAATATCATGTGAACCCTAAAGAGCAGAAATGGGTATTTTATTCTATTAGAAAGTTGGGGACCCCATTTTCCAATGGTGTAAGTCAAGACATTAGTTTCTATTTCTGGTAGGTTGAGAGATATGGACCTTACAATTGCACCACTCTGATTTATAGAGAAACCATTTTAAATAATTTTTACAAGTTACTGAAATGTATTCATTATCATTTTACTCTCCCTACAAGGCCTGTAAAGTGGAACTTGGTAGTAAAATCGCTTGCCTTTACAGCTTACACAAAGCTGTTCTTTAGAGGCAGAGATATAAGAAATAGTACCAATAAAAATTTAAAACTCTCTAAAACATATCTAAAATAGATTGTTGGCAAAATATGTGAAATATACAAGATAGATGATAATATGGTGTGGTGTGAAGGTTTTATGGACACTCATTTGGGATGATCTGTATAAACTAAGGTACCTCTCCAGTCTTATGTGGATAAAACCTTTAAGCTACACCATCATGTGTGTGAGAGAGATATTTGTGTGTGTGTAAAGTTTTTGTGTGTACAAATACTCTTTTTTTGTGTGTGTGCTCATCTGTTTCAAACTGGAATTTCATTATTGATCTGTTCTATCTTTAAACCCTCGGTTTCCATCACACATGCACCCAGGGTTGCCAGTTGCTTGTTTTTCTTTGTTTTGATTGAAAATCACAGGTGTTAGAACATTTTTAAATTGTTTGTGTATGAAATTTGACTTCTGTTTTGAAATATGTAACTACTTGTTTGATAAATCATTGTTCCTCACTACAATTTTTTTATGTCCAATCTCACCTGATTGGATTTCCATGCTTATAATTGTAATATCACATGACTTCTGCACTACAGCAAAGCATTTCACATCCAGATAACTTCATAATTACTTCTAATTTTCATGTTCTAACCTGCTACTTCATCTTCTTTACCTTCAATTTTCACTTTTCGTTAAAAGAAGAAATATTTTATACATTGTATGCATGGGGCCATCCTGTCTTCAGGATGTTTATGTTCAAAAGGATTGCACTTTAGATGGGAATCAAAGTGCATAACTGCTGGGTCCCAATGATGGCTGTCCCAAAACCCTCTGGGTTTATGCTCCATGGACCTTTTGCGATGTCTCAAGCTGCAAAAGGCATTCCATTAAAGGTTTAGAGACCCAGGGTACTAGTCCAGGTGCTTTAGCACATACCTTCCTGAATTGTTGATAACCTCTGCTGGGTTGTGTTCCTTGTGTTCCTGGCACAAAGAATGTGAATGGGCAGCTCTGTAGGGATTTGGTGGCCACTCCATTTTGGCCAATATACAGATGCAAATTTATGCTGGAAAGCATTTTAGTAAGGAGGTTATTGGGGTGGGGTGGGGTGGGGTAGGGAGGTTGTTTATGCTGATCCTATTGAAAGGTATCACAAGAAAGAGAAAGAAGTAGCTGCTGTCAATTTTGTTTTAGAAAAAATGAGCAAGATCCTCAGTGTAGGGAGATGGGGAGGTAGGGAGAAAATTTCAGAGAAGTTGGAGGTGGAGAAGACTCAGCAGGGGTGAAGGCAAGAGAGCTGTAGCATGGGGCACAGGTCACTTGCTGGAGGATTCTCTGCACCTTGAAGTCTTTAAACCATGATTTGAGGACTTCAATAACTCAGACATAGGTGAGAGGTTTATTGCAGGAGTGGGTGGGTGCGATTCTGTGGCCTGCATTGTGCAGGAGGTCAGACTAGATGATCATAATGGTCCCTTCTGACCTTAATATCTATGAGTCTATGAGCTGATCAGTGAAAATGAAGGGTGAATAGGTAAGGGTGACAGAACTAGCTGGAGAAACTTGACATAGAAAAGCCAAATCTTCAAAAGTGCAGAAGACAATGCATAAGGGAGTGATGGTGGGAATGTGAAAAGAGGAGGATTCAAAACCCTTTACTGTCCTTGGGCTCGGCGGCAAACAGAATATGGAGGGAATAAAAAGCAGCATTCTTGATCTAGTTCAGGTAATACTGAGGCTTCAGCAAGGCTTGTTGTTGCCCTGGTCAGTCTGCATATGAGCTTTTTCACTATGGTAGTTGTCTGTTAGAAATGTATATCCAGAACCATTCAGCTACTTCAAGTGAAAATCTGAATCTCAGTTGTAGACCCTCACTGTCATAAGGATCCAAATTTTTGATTAAAACTGTTTAATCCAATGTAGCTTCTAACTGTATTCATTGTTCAATCTTTGTGTTTAATCTTAAAGGGAGAAAATAAATGAATTACTAAAGCCAGTATATGAATTAATTAAATGCCTCCTTTATATGTGGTTTTTGATCATTTGCTAAGTGGGTTAAATAGTCAAGATTGCTTTCCTTAATTTAGTTCTCATACTAAATGCACAGGTACACAGTGGAATAAGTGAAAAATGCTATAGTAAGAAAACAAAATTTATTTTGTGATTTAACCCTAATCAACCATTGCTAATGTGCTATAAAATTTCACTTAAGATAGATACTGACTCCCATTAGTAAAGATAATGGCCTCCAGTTGTCTCATCTTCCTTATTCCAATATATTATCCATGCAGAATCCATAATTTAATTATCACCTGATAATATTGGTTCTAAATTCATTTCTGTGCTTTTGGGCTGAAGTCACAGTGATGAGCCAATTAAAACCATTATCTGGCTTTTCAAAGCATCAGACTTGTCGTTAGGCTCAACTCTGTTGGGTCTTTCAAGATGGAACATGCTGCTCTCAGGCCTGTAGGGATTAACTAAACAAAAGAATTTTTTTAAAGGAAATTTGAAATGTTTTCTTCTATGCAATGTTGTAATTGTCAGATCTCGTAGTTTTCTTCCTTTAAGCATATTTGCATATTTGAGAAAGCATAATATGTGACTAAACTGAATTAGAGACACTGGATTTTTTTTAACCCCAAAGGAAAAATTTGACTCAGAAATATACATGAGGTAGTAACTGCAAGGATCATGTTGGATATTATCTGTTTGAATGAATGTAGTGAAACATAAAATGCAGCACATCATAACCTTAGAGATTTGTAATGCGAAAATGAACAATTAATTTATGCAGCTGTCATCAAAGGGATTTGAAAGGACAATAGCCACATTGTTTCAGTTTCATTACATTGTTCATTAGCATGAAAGGCTGTTTTTCCTTTTAATTTTTTTTTTTTAATAAACTTGATGGAGTTTCAGATTGGGGGTACTTCTAATTCATCCAAATCTGTATTTTGTTAGTGGCTGGTTTAAAAATTGTACATCTGTAGTATTTGTACATCTGTAGTATTTGTGATTGGGGTATGAGTGCATGATATAGAAAAATATGTGTGTACTTGTTCTATAAAGCTATAATGTTACTTTATATAGTTTTCACAGTTCTTTCACCATGTATATGTTGTAACAGGGAAGCAGACTCTAGGGACCAGATTCTCTAGTCCACTAACGCCACTTTGCTCTGCATAAACTGCACAAAGTGGCCTTAAAGAGTATATGTACGCTGCAATAAAAGATCTGTGGCACAGCCGTGGCAGGCCTGGGTCAGCTGACTCAGGCTCATGGGGCTTGGGCTGGGGGGCTATAAAATTTCAGTGTAGATGTTCAGGCTCTGAAACTCAGCGAGATGAGAAGGTCTCAGAGCCCAAGCTCCAGCCTGAACCCAAACATCGACACTACAGTTTTTAGTCCCCCCAAGCTCGAGTCAGCTGACCTGGGCTCAGGGCTACGGATTTCTTATTGCAGTGTAGACCTATCCAAAGTGTCTGGAGAAGCCAGTGGGGAGTATTCCCTCTTCAGAGAAACTATGCCAATAGTGTAACCATGGGCTGTCCCTGTGCCGCTCTAACTTGCCCTGGGACCATGTGACCTGGAATTAGGACGCTACAGTTGATTCCTAGCAGCCCACCCTCTCAAGTGAATCAAGAATCAAACCCTAAGAGACGGTGCATGTGGGTGCAAAGCTCTGACGTTAAAGCATCCTGTCATTAGATGCTTGAAACTTGCAATAGAATTATCTCTGAGTCCACAATAGGAGTTAGGATTCGGTTAGCTCCAACTAAGCTATAAATGAGGGAACTAGGGTCTGGGCAGAGAAGTTCCACAGGAAAATAAGTAACAGACAAGCTGGTGGAGAACACTTCAGCTGGTAAAAGAATATCCAACTCTTATATAGCTCTTTTCATCAGCAGATCTCAAAGCACTTTACAGAGGTGGTCAGTGTCCTGATTATATAGATGGGGAAACTGAGAGGTGAAGTGACTAGCCCAAGGTCACCCAGCAGGCTGGTAGCAGAGCTGGGAATGGAACCAAGTCATCTGAATCCAGTCCAGTTCTTTATCCAGTAGGCTTCACTGGTATTTGTACTGGTATTTTAGTTATTAATTAAGCCAACCCCCCCCCAAAGGGGGGGGAGTTTAGACTATATACTAGTATTTATAAAGAACAGGGTGGGAATTCTGCCCACTTACATGTGTGTATTAAAAAATCTCTTTTTTGTTTATAGGTGTTTCACTGTGGTATAGGCATATATTCTTTTATTTAATAAAAAGCAAAACAGGAAACCAGGTTGTTTCTTAAAATAATAATTTAAAAAGCACAGACAAGAAAAGAGTGAGCATGGATAAGAAATAAATATAACTACAGTTATCAGAATCTACATAGTGATGACTATAAATGACTGTCAGAACAAATATAACATGCTGCACTGTATTTAAAATTGCTGTTTTGTAGTGTTAATAATGTTCTTAATCCAGACTTTGGACTGATCTAATTTTTTTTCTTGTATTTTTAAGTATGAAAAGGCCTTTTAATGTAAACCACAAAATTGCATTCTTAGATAACATGCATTACAAAATTTTACTTGTCCACAAACCCAGAGTAAATAATTTTGGTGGGCAAATAGAATATAATTAATATTTTCATCAGTCATCATGATAGAAGGCAAATGAGTAGATTTAATAAATTGCCATGATAATTTTGCAGAGCTGTACGGGTTTTAAGGAAATCATGTGGCCCTCACTGTCACAGAGTAATTCAAAATGAGACTCTGCCATTCTCAATTCACTCCATGAGGCACCCTTTGAAGTCAATGGAAGTCTTGTCCAACTGTAGAACTGGGCCCTATGATTTATAAGGATACCCAGTGTTGAAAGATCATGATCATCTACATACACTAGTGTGTATCATGGTTAAAGTTTCGTCTGGAATACTGTTTCTTTGCTTTTAATAGTTTGACCTCATATAAGAAGAGTTTTTGTTGTTCAGTTCCTTTTTTAATGCTAGTTTTAAAATAAGTAGAAGGGAAATAAATGCCATAGATCAAAAGGGCTTTAAAATCTCATATCAATGGATTACTTGTGATTTAACTATGTTTTCAAGATAATTTCTAAAAGGTATTTTTAAAAGTACTCCATAATATTTTCTTAGCAAGTACTCTCCGTGAAAGCATTTTAGCAGTACCAGGCATTCCAGATTATAGATGGACAGTACCAAATATGCTTTGTTCTATTTTGGGTAATATTCCAAATATGCCTTTGTTACATATACCACACTGCACTGAAGCTGCGTGCAGTGAATTTGTATTATGGAAGCACCGGTTGTGACCCATATTCAAGGTTGAGTTTTATTTTTGCACCAAAAGCAGGAATTCTACTGTTTTGTTTCATATGAAAATTACAGCATATCTTCCACAAACATACAGTCGTTACTCTTAATATAGAATTGATTTTCTGCAAATGTACTTGGAGTTAAAATTAATTTGAAAACGGGTCCTTTTAGAAATTTAGTGCCTGTCTTTTCTTTTTTTGTTTTTTGGTCCTGATTGAACTTAATAATGGAATAATGTAGGGTACATCTACAAAGCAAAAAAAGAGAGAGGGAGAGAGAAACCCAGACCAATGAGTCTCAATGTCAACTCCCCTGGACTTGCAAGCCAAAAATAGCAGTGTAGACTTTCAGGCTCAGGATGGAGCCTAGGCACTGAAACCTGGTGAGGGGGTCTGGGAGGGAGTCTGGGAGACCAGGATCCAGCTTGAGCCCAAACATTTATACTGCTGTTTTTAGCCCCATATCACAAGCCGTCAAAGCCTGAGTCAGTTGACCCAGGCTCCGAAGGTCACAGCTGTGGGGGTTTTTTTGTTTTGATTTTGTTGTGTTTTGCTTTGTAGACGTTCCCCAAAGTCTTGAAACTTTCTTTATAGCTGAAATTCATCAGTGTTTTGTGCTTAGGCTGTTTGAATAAATTAGGTTGTAATCAAGTTAAATGAACTATTCTCATATCCAGTTGTTTTGATTATATAGGCCAGGGATGGGCTAACTTTTTGGCCCGAGGGCCACATCTGGGTGAGGAAATTGCATGCAGGGCCATGAATGTAGGGCTGGGGCAGGCGGTGGGAGTGCAGGGTACAGGAGGGGTGTTGGGTGCAGACTGTGGGAGGGGGCTCAGGCCAGGGGGTTGGGGTTCAGGAGGGGGTGTGGAATGCGGGAGAGGGCTCAGGGCAGGGGCTTGGGGCGCAGGAAGGGTGCAGGGTGCATCAAGGGGCTCAGGGCAGGGGGTTGGGGTGCGGGCTTACCTTGAGCGGCTCCGGGGTGGGAGCAGCGCACATGGAGGCTAAGGCAGGCTCCCCACTTGCCCTGGCCCCGCGCTGCTCCCAGAAGTGGCTGGCACCACGTCCCTGCGGCCCCTGGGAGGGGGAGGCAGAGGGTTCTGCCCGCTGCCTTCACCTGTGGATACCTCCCCCAAAGCTCCCATTGGCCGCGGTTCCCCAAAAAACGAACAAACTTTTGCAAGCTCTTGTAATGTTAAAAGGCTAGTTAAATAAAAATTTGCATAATGTAGACTGAGTACTTTTGGTATTTAAAAAAAATGTAAACAGCTGACATAGCAAGGTTTAAAAAGCAGCTATTACATACAATACTGGACCAGGTTTATACTGATCTCCATCTCTTGTGAAGGGGAGCTTCCTGCCAGCCTGAATAAGTCTCAGGACACTAACAGTACATCTACACTGCAATAAAAAGCCTGCAGCACCAAGTCTCAGAGCCCAAATTAACTGAGCTGGGCTCGTGGGGCGCTGCCATCTCTCTCTCTGTTGAATTGAAGGGGATTCCAGCTCAAGATTGCAGTTGTGTCTATATGGCTTGAGGAGAGAGGCAGTGTCTGTAATAGGAAGGTCTCATGCAATTAAGACTTTGAAGGGTATTTATTGGCATAATTTTTTAAAAGTGTTCTCAGTTAATATCCTATGCGCTCCAGAGTGTTAATTTTTGGATTATGTGAACCAGAGGGGAATGTGCAATATCTGCTGTTTTCTGACAGGTTTATGATTTCATGTCAGTGATGGTACAGTCAGTAAGTTTTTTCTCACTGAAGATTTCTCCAGCATGAAAGTTACATGTAAAGCAGAAGACAAGATGGATACATTTGATGAATGTTGGTTTCCAAAAGAGAAATTCTTTAGGGGAGATTTTCTTTAAACTGACGTAGCGAGATCTTTTGGTTTATAAGATCATGTATGTAGCTGTATTGTAGTGATTAAGTATGGGGGCGGGGATTACTGCTTGTCATGTACCTCATGGAGAGGGTTTGATTGGATGTATGGTTTCTTTTTCTGTCATTGTTAATTCGTTTAGAGGCTTCTTTTAATAAGATATAGTTAATTAATCATAAAAGAAATGCCCAGAGGTAAGTGTCTTGTCCATTAGTATTATCACTTTTATAGCCTAAGACGACCTCTCTTTTATGGTCTTAATTTTTCCTGATGTGGTAGTTATTTTGAATACAGAGTCAGGCTTAAAAGCTAAAGATTTCCATCAGAAGCAGGGCGTCTGCTACTTGTGTTCTTTGGATATAGGCTTGTGACATCAAATATGATCTTTACTACACAAAGAACTTGGTAGTTGCTGTGGTTACCAAAAATATGACTGAGCAATTGTTGTTAGCTGAGATTTGGCAGTTTGCTATTATGAGGCATTAAAATAATTTGCAACAAATAGAGATTGCTGAAAATAGATTTCATGGCTATAAGAGCAACTGATTAGGTACTGTGATAGTTCAAAAAGATGTGAATAGTCTCACAGAGTATCTGCAAATAACCTAATGGAGACCCTCGGAAGATCACTTGCTTGCATGCTTTCACCTAAACCAATCAGCCCCATTGTATTGGAAAAGATTAATCATCAAAATGCAGTAATCATACTAATGACTTCTAAGTGCCCAAGGGGATCATGGATCTTGTATTTAATACACACATCCATAAACTAGTTTTTCAGTTTGCCTCTAAAACCAATATTCTACATCCAAATACTCAACAAGGAAAACTAAAAACGAGTGCTTTGGCAATTGCAAGTTCATGACATACAAAGGAGTTCTCTCCGAATGTAGCAATCAGTCCATTCTTTCGCCAGATAGGTTGGAT
This sequence comes from Natator depressus, assembly GCF_965152275.1. Classification (NCBI taxonomy): domain Eukaryota; kingdom Metazoa; phylum Chordata; order Testudines; family Cheloniidae; genus Natator; species Natator depressus. Next base: position 195,204,816 of record NC_134235.1, on the reverse strand, counting down.
ATATAGGCCTCTGTGGATGCAACATTTGCCTGTTATCTGTTCCCTCCACGTGTTAACATATTGCTAATTAGGTCTGAGAATGAGGTGAAATGATTCATCCTAGCTGATCTGCTAGTGTCTTTAGTAAATACTCACACTAGTAAGTACCAATCCACTTGAGGAAGGAGAGGAAAAAAGGAGAAAGAGAGAAATGTTTGTGAAATAGTACATATTAAGATCTCTGGTTAGTTTTTTTTATTACCTTCTTCTAGAAAGTTCTTTAGCTATCCATTCTTTGAATTCTCCTATGTGTATCCAAGACCAGTGATGAAGAAGCCACACCACTGCCATATCTTGGTGGTGGTGTTAAAAAAGATGTATATGATGTTCTGTAGAAATTACTGTATATTCTTGTCCATATGAGAAGGAAGAAAACACCAGTAATACAGAGCTGTATAGGAGTGACATAAAGGAAGTATGAAAGTTTAACATAGAATATCAGGGTTGGAAGGGACCTCAGGAGGTCATCTAGTCCAACCCCCTGCTCAAAGCAGGACCAATCCCCAATTTTTGCCCCATATCCCTAAATGGCCCCCTCAAGGATTGAACTCACAACCCTGGGTTTAGCAGGCCAATGCTCAAACCACTGAGCTATCCAACATGCATGGGACTGTGGTAAAGATGAAATTTTAAAAATTAAAATCATGGGGCAGAGGGTTAAAGCTTCTAAATTATTGGTTTTGAAGTAAACAATTTATCACATTATTTCTAGTATCCTTGTACACTGCTGATCAAGGTAAATGCATTCCAGTGTACGGTAACTCCTCACTTAAAGTCGTCCTGGTTAATGTTGTTTCGTTGTTACGTTGCTGATCAATTAGGGAACATGCTCGTTTAAAGTTGTGCAATGCTCCCTTATAACATAGTTTGGCAGCCGCCTGCTTTGTCCACTGCTTGCAGGAAGATCAGCCCGTCGCAGCTAGCTGGTGGGGGCTTGGAACCAGGGTGGACTGGCAGCCCTCCCATCAGCTCCCCACTCCCCTAAGTTCCCTGTGCAGCAGCCGCCCAGCAGGCTATCAATTGCCGGCAGTTCAGCTGTCCCTCCCCCCACTGCCTTGTGCTGCCCCTGCCTTCTGCCTTGGAGCTGCTCTCCAGAGCCTCCTGCTTGCTGGGGAGGGAGGGGCGAGGGCAGAGGGCAGAAGAGGGGGGCTAATATCAGGGTTTCCCCCTCCCCCCTGCTCCTGCACTGCGCTTACCCCATCTCCATAGAGCAGGGGGGGCACACGTCAGGGCTCGGGACGGAGGGAGCTTCCTGACAGCAGCTGCTGCAGTCTCAACTTGCTGATTAACTTAACAAGGCAGTGTACCACACACACACACACACACACACACACACACACACACTGTGTGTCTCTGTCTGCCATGCGTCTCCCTTCCCTCCATTCGTCCTGCCTTGTAGAGTGTGAGGCTACATTAACAACAGTGAGTTAACCCTTGAGGGCTCAGCCAATTGCTAGTTCATCATTTAGCAGTAAGGCATTCCCTGGGAAATATCCCACCCTCTGACTGCACCCACCTCAACCAAGCTTCACAATCATCATCACTGTGTACAGTATTAAATTGTTTGTTTAAAACTTCTACTGTGTGTGTGTGTGTATATATATATATATATATAGTCTTTTGTCTGGCAAAAAAAAAAATTCCTTGGAACCTAACTCCCACCTATTTACATTAATTCTTATGGGGAAATTGGATTCGCTTAACATCGTTTCGCTTAAAGTCGCATTTTTCAGGAACATAACTACAACGTTAAGTGAGTTACTGTAGTTAATAGAAAAGTAGCCACAAGAAAATTCAAATGTGACAGACACATGCAAATATTTTAATTTACCTCACCAAAAAAAGCTAGGTTGTTATATCTTAAAAATCAAGAACCATTAGATATGTTACGCTACCACAACACAAATAATGGATAACAACACAAATAACACTGGATAATTCAAACGTATGCCCTAATCTTCTGAAGGTTTGCTCATGTGCTTAATTTTACACACTGTGAGCATGTGTAAATCTCTGAGGGATCAAGGAATGTTCAGAGGCGAAAGGCAAGAGAAACTGGGATGAACAAAAATGGTACCACTTACCTAATTCATGGATGCTGACATTTTGTATTATTGAGAGATGTATTGGCAACTTGTTAGAAGCCTGGCAGCTGCACTTTATTTATATATAAATGTTAACATACTATCAACAATAAACCCACATAATCTTAATGTTTGCATGTGCTTCCTTTGCTTATCTTTTAAAATAGATTAGTAGAAATTGGGGTGGATAGTCCACTAGGTAGTCATAAGAATAAGAAAGAAGACTAGGGGCTCTCGCTTGCTGGCCTGTTAGAGCCATTTGTCTTTAATTAGACACATCTCTATGTCAATTATAGTGAATTAGGGACTTACCTATAGCCCAGAGAGCTGGGTCAGCTTCCCCCCGTTACCGCCTAGATCCATCCCTCCACTCTAAGGGCATCACTTGAAGCAGGCATTACCCCACCTTCTGGGATGGCGGAGTGAGAAGGAGCTGAGTCGGCCTGCCCTCAAATGCACCCCTTGGATCAATCTGTCCTTTTGCTAGGGCACGTGCAGTGTTTAATTCACTGTTTAATTACATGATCACATACAGGACTACTGCCTCATTCTCTGCACAGAAAGGATGCACAAGGGGCCAGCATTAAGATTGCACAGACAACCATAAATCTGAATTTCCTAACTTTCAATGCTGGACTTGGCAATCTAAATAATGTTTAGGCTTGGGGAGATTTGTCTTGGGGAAGCTGATTTTGTTTGGGTTTTTTTTGTTTGTTTGTTTTGGGGTGGCGCATGTATTACTGTATGCTCTGAGGTTCCTTCTTCAGGGTTCCCAACCCAACTCCTCTTCTGCCCTCATTGCCACAGCCTTAATGGTCAGTGTTTCAGGCCTTAAGGTCTGCAGATTCTCTATGGGTATGTCTACACTGCAATTAAAAACCCACGGCTGGCTCATGGCAGCTGACTTGGGCTCGAGCTGCGAGACTGTTCAATTTCAATGTAGACGTCCGGGCTCTAGGACCCTGTGAGGTGGGAGAGTCCCAGAGCTTGGAACATCTATACTGCAATTAAACAGCCTCATTGCCCGAGCCCCACGAGCCCAACCCCGCTGGCATAGGCCTGCCACAGGTGTCTAATTGTAGTGTAGATAGAGTTGCCAACACTCTTAGATTGGCTGGGAGTCTCCAGGAATTAAAGATTAATCTTTAATTATGGATTATGTCATGTGAGGAAATCTCCAGGAATATATCCAAACAAAATTGGCAACCCTAAGTGTAGACCAGGGGTCTCAAACTCAAATGACCACGAGGGCCACATGAGAACTAGTACATTGGCCTGAGGGCTGCATCACTGACCCCTCCACCGCTGCCCTGACCCTGCCCCCACTCCACCACTTCCATGAGGCCCCGCCCCTGCCCCACCTCTTCCCAGCACCCATTCCAACTCCTTCCCTGAAATCCCCACCCCAACTCCGCCCCCTCCCTGCCCCCAGGGGGTGCAGGAGGGGTGCAGGGGCCTCAGGGCAGGGCGTCGGAGTGCAGGAGGGGTGCAGCAGGGGGCTCAGGGCAGGGGGTCGGGGGGCAGGAGGGTGTGGGGTGCGGCAGGAGGGTTGGGGGGGGCGGCTCCCCGCCTGCCTGCCCACCCTGCCCTGCCCCCGCACCGCTCCAGGAAGCTGCCGGAACCTGGGAGCGAGGCACAGGGGATCTGTGTGTTGCCCTGGCCGCGCCTCCAGGCACCGCCCCCCGCCCCTGCAGCTCCCATTGGCTGGGAACGGGGAACCACGGCCAATGGGAGCTTCGGGGGTGGTGCCTGGAGGCGCGGCCAAGGCAACGCACAGACCCCTGTGCCTCCCCTCCCCCAGGTCCCGGCCGCTTCCTGGAGCGGTGCGGGGACAGGGCAGGCAGATGGGGAGCCTGCCCTTGCCCCTGGAGTGGGCCAGGCCGGGCCAGAGCCGCTCTAGGTAAGTGCTGGGGGGGGGGGGGGGAGGCCACCTGGTGTAGACATACCGTATGACTCTCAACTTTTGTGGAAGTCCTGCAACTCAGGTTAGGAATGCTGCCTAGTGATCATGCCAGATGTACACATTCCTAGGCTGATGTTTGCAAGGATCTACAAAACACTATTCACACTGTATTTCATGCCGATCTGCTTATAGACAGATCACAAAGCAGCATCGACAAAATAAGTAATTTCAATATCTGTCTCAGATATGAGTGCTTGAGTTTTACAGGTACTACTTTTGTATTCAGCTAGAAGAAAAGAGAAGGAAGGTGATTTATTGCTCGGCGCTTGCATAATACAGACTGTGCTGTACTGTGTAAAAGGTTAGTGTAATTGCCTTAGTCCTCTGATATATAAATGGTGTGTAAATGTTTGTGCCTCACAGAATTTTAAAAATAGGAGAAACAAGTTACAAATGAGTAACGCTGAAATCTTCTGTTGTAAGAAATGCAATCTTTTTTCTTCTTCTGTGGAGGATTTGGAATCTCTGGTAGAGATTGGTGAAAAGAATAATAAATTTGCCAAATAACAGCAATATTTGCCTCATTTGGCTTGTCAAATATTGCCTGAATAATAGATGCCAGATTCTAGTTGTCTGTCTCCTGTTGACTGCTGCTTGAGAAAAACAGCAGTGTTTATTACTGTCAGCAGGGGGTTTGAACTGCTTAGGGCCTGCTGAGTGCTTCTCCATCTGACTGTATCAGGGGAGCAGAAAAATGTACCCTGATACCTTGTGCTCTGCAAAAGTGAGGGGAAAGAGAATCCTCCCAGCTTGTCTCGCACCCCTTTCCTTAAGATCTGTGACAGACTGAAAGAAAGAGGAGTCTTTCCATAGCAACCCCCCTCTGGCTGGTGCAGCAGAGAGAGCTGCTAACGAGTTAATTGGCAGGGTTTCCACATTTAAAAACAAACCAACCAAACCCAATTTGCTCTGTCGAATTTCAGTCCTAAAAGACTACTGCTTCTGCAACACAGAGGGATAGACATCCCCATGAAGATATGAGGGTGACTATGAGGGAATTGAGCCTCCTGGCTGCCACTTACTAAAGACACTCGAGATCCTATAGAAGCGGAGGGAGATAGAAAGACAGCCTGCCTCTCCAGAAGACAAAACTAAAGAATGGATTGAGAACATCATGGGCAGATTTAGGCAATCTTGGGGTTCTTGAAGATCCAACCCCTGTCTCATGGGCCCTCCCTCCACCTAGAGTGGCAGTGAGGCCTCTTTCCCTCCTTGAGTCAGGGGCATCAGCATACACCCCCTGGAGTGCTAGGATAGTCTCTCTCTCTCCTGTTGGGAGCAGCAAGGGTCTTCTTGCCTCCGTAGAGAGGCAGATATGACAGCAGAGGGAACCCAGCATCTGGTGTATCTGCATGGATTGATGGACCAGGACTGCTGCATTTTCCTCCGGCCACACAGTCCTCTACTGATGTACTGTTGGCAGGACACCCCAGAGCAGGGAGCCTTGGAGTTAACACCCTATTGAGAAAGTCTATTGTTTAAGACTCTTTGCAGACTCACACAGAGGTTACAACTTCAGTTAACACTCAGCTCACATATTCAACCTTTTCTTTGCAAACATGGGGGCCAAAACCTTTTATATATATATATATTTTTTTAATGAAAGCTGAGATTCTGATCTCATCATGTAACGGGTCTCTAAAAGCAGGCCAATAGTGCCTGTGCCTTAATCTGGCCCTGTGACAAATTGGGGGTGGGGCCAGCCAGGTGTCTTTGGGCAGGAGGTGATTCAAGAGGGAAATTCTTATCCCCTTCCACATAGTTGAGAGGTTAACAGACTTACACTCCAAGAGAATTTTTTTCTCAGTCATCCTCCTCTTCATGCCAGAGACTAGAGGAGTTTATCCTGAGGAGTCAAAATACAATTTGAATACAAACATCAGCTAATTTGTTCACATTAGTAATTTCTGACAGCTAATAAAACACTGCCATACTGTTTATATTTCTCACACTGCTATATTGTTAATCAAAGAGCACAAATTAAAGGATTTCAGATAATTAATGGAAGATGTATAACTATTTTTATTGGGTTTCTAACAAAGTGGTCCAATGATATGATGTTCTATATGTTAATACCATAAGCAGAAGAGGACTGTGTATGTAGAGAACAGTCACAAAGAGCATAGGAGTAGGAATAATATGGTGGTGTTTAACAAATCAAAAAATAATTATCTCAGGTCTTCCCAGCTCCATTTGTTTGTGGCATGAAAACTGATATTGTCAGTAAACACATTAAATTTAAGTAGCATTAATCTGATCAACAAGTGCAAGAAACTTTCCCTTAACAATTAAATCTAAAATGAAGGACATTCAATTTTTAAAAGGTTAAATTTAAACTTAGAAAGTGGCCAGCCAACACTTTTACAGAATGTTTTCTGGCTTCACTCCATGGTAAATTTTATATCTAGCTATATGCCGTTAGCTTTAAGGAAACAAATCTTTAGAATATCACTAGGGTGGTTCAACCAGAAACACCAACCTTTTTTCTCTGATTTAAGTATTCCAAATAGCTTGTTTAACAACTACTATTTTGTTCATGTTATGAAAAGTGGAAATATTCCAAAAATGATTTAAAAATCTCTTAACAAGAAACAGCGAGCAGGTGCTGGAGCTCTCTTACTGTGTAACAGTATGAGCTGCTCGGCTGCTATAGAAAGTCCTGGATTCTGTTAAGACACAGAAGGGGAATTTGAAATACTTTTAACTGCTTCAGTATTATGAAATGACTTGACCTGGCCTTCCCTTCAAGCTTTTATCTGCAACCTTTTCGTTGTTCTTTCCTGTACACAAGCTGATCTTCAGTTGCCCTCCTTCCATCTGCTCCTTGGTACCTCCCCAAACTGTTGGTTAATGGACTAGAAATTCTGTCTGTTATTAAAAGACCTACACAGTAAGCAGTTGGGGGTGGAGAAAAAGAATGAGAAGTTAGATTCTAGGGGTCAATTGACACTTTGTTGTTCCACCTCTACCCATTTTCCTCAAGGTCAGCCATAATTTTGTGCCTGATATTTTTGTTGAGAGTCTGAGATATTTTTCAGGGCCCTGTTTGAAAGCAAAGAGGTAAAAGAATCCTGTGACTCAGTCAGAACTGCATTTAGCCTTCATGTAACGACATTGACTCCAAAATGGTTTTGGAGAACTCCCACAGCACTGTACAGTCTCAATGGAATTTGTACTACCTTGTGTTGTTTCATAGAATCCTAGAACTGGAAGGGACCTCAAGAGGTCATGTAGTCCATTCCCCTGCACTCATGGCAGGACTAAGTATTATCTAGACAATTCCTGACAGTTATTTGTCTAACCTTCTCTTAAAAATCTCCAATGATGGAGATTCCACAACCTCCCTAGGCAATTTATTCCAGTGCTTATGACCCTGACAGTTAGGAAGTTTTTCCTAATGTCCAACCTAAACCTCCCTTGCTGCAATTTAAGCCCATTGCTTCTCGTCCTATACTCAAAGGTTAAGAAGAACAATTCTTCTCCCTCCTCCTTGTAACAATCTTTCATGTACTTGAAAACTGTTATGTCCCTTCTCAGTCTTCTCTTTACCAGACTAAACAAACCCAATTTTTTCAATCTTCCTTCATAGATCATGTTTTCTAGACCTTTAATCATTTTTGTTGCTCTCCTCTGGACTTTCTCCAATTTGTCCACATCTTTCCTGAAATGTGGCATCCAGAGCAGGACACAGTACTCCAACTGAGGTCTAATCGGTGCGGAGTAGAGTGTAAGAATTACTTCTTGTGTTTGCTTCAACACTCCTGCTAATAAATCCCACAATGATGTTTGCTTTTTTTTTTCAACAGTGTTACACTGTTGACTCATATTTAGCTTGTTGTCCACTCTGACCCCCAGATCCCTTTCTTCAGTACTTCTTCCTAGGCAGTTATTTCCAATTTTGTATGTATGCAACTGATTATTCCTTCCTAAATGGAGTATTTTGCATTTGTCCTTATTGAATTTCATCCTATTTACTTCAGACCATTTCTCCAGTTTGTCCAGATCATTTTGAATTTTAATCTGTTTGCTTCATCTGCTAGTGTAGAAGGAAAACTTAGAAAGTGTCTGCAGGATACAATGATTTAAAAAGATTAATATTCAGCAGTTTTGCAAAGAGGCATCAGCAGCTGTTATCAAGGTCAGTTGCAAAAGGAAAGCAGGATTCCCCCCTTCCATTTCATAAATGAAAAGAGCAAATTTGAACTGGTAGTTCTTGTTTTGTTTCTGAACATTGTGTCTAAAATATTAACATAGTCATACACAAACTAATTTTAAACATTGTTTATTATCCGTCTTACACTGCTGAAAGCCCTAAAATTCAAAGTGTAGGCTGAAACTACCTTTAATCTGCCTGCATTTCCTATGTATTATAGGGACCATCAGACAGTAATGTTTTAAAATAGGATTGCAGACTTAACTCTGAATTTCCTGGTCTTGATGGTTTAAGCCAGGCCCTTCACATTATATTATTGATTTTTGTTATTCTCTGTTACTCTATTATTTAAGTTATATTAAAGTTGCTTGGTTTATTTTATACGTGATGCTGTATGAGTAAGTTTATTAATGCAGTATAAAATCTTGTTGTCCTGTAATTACTTTATCATTTTGTGTTGCTGTTTATGGATACTTGAGTCCAAATTCTAACCAAGTACAGCTTAAAAGAGTCCCTTATGGGCAGAGAAAGTGTACATGATAGATTTCCTCCTGATTCTGGCTTCTCTACAAACTCAATGAAGAGGCTACTCCTCATGGCCTCTGCAACTGAAAGATAGGAATTGCTGTGCTGTATCACACCTGAGGTCCATCTTGTCCAGTATGCTGTTCATGACAATAACCAATGCCAGATGCTTCAGAGGAAGGAGTACAAATTATGCAGTAGGCAAATGCTGGATAATCTGCCCCCATGTACAATAAGACACTTCTAATAATAATAGATTGACTTAAACCCTGAAGCGTAAGTTTTAGAACCAAGAAACCTGATGCCCTGCATCCACTACTGTTTCACAAATACTTGTGTAACCTGTTGGCAATATGTGTGTTGCATCTGCCTGTATGGGCTGGTCAGCATAGAGGTTGACAGCATGCTTTCTCCCACTAATTACTCCTATAGCTAAAGGCCCTACTTAATGTGTGATATTACGGATCCTGCAACATTATGCTTCCACTACAATTTTATCAGCTGGGCGGCTGACAGTGGGAGCCCAAACCACCTGCCAGCTGAGGCTCCTGCTGTCAGCCACAACCAGCTGGTGGCCAGGGTCCCGCTGTCAGTCCGTGTATTAATTACTGTAATATAGCTGCATCAAAATGTTTGGTTATCAAAAAAATTAGCAGGCAGAACTTAATACTTGAGTGTTTATATTGTTCCACAAACACAACAAGGAGCCCGGTGGCACCTTAAAGACTAACAGATTTATTTGGGCATAAGCTTTCGTGGGCTAGAACCCACTTCATCAGATGCATGGTTTATTTGGGCATAAGCTTTCGTGGGCTAGAACCCACTTCATCAGATGCATGGAGGCATCCGATGAAGTGGGTTCTAGCCCATGAAAGCTTATGCCCAAATAAGGTTGTTAGTCTTTAATGTGCCATCGGACTCCTTGGTGTTTTTGTGGATACAGACTAACACAGCTACCCCCTGATATATTTTTTCAGTAATTTTTTCTTAAACAAATAGGTCTACTTTGGCTTTCCCAAATTACTGCAATTAATAAAGGTCCATTATTACTTTTCCACAATTTTCCCATGTCTTGTCCACAATTCAGCCACAATTATTTGACAATCATCCCACATTTCAAGTAGGGCCTTACCTATAGCTGAAGTGGAAGAGGTCTGTTTTTGGGATCTGAAGTTTGTAGTTCAAAACGCTCCTGATTTTCCATTGGTAGGGTGGGGGGAGGTAGGGTTTGAAAAAAGTGTGTGTGTGTACTATAGAGTTTGTGTAAGGAGCCGGGAGTAATTGTTGGAATTATTTTTTATTGAAAACCCTTTATTTATAAGTGAATTTGGATATTGTGTTAATATTCGTTTTACGTTTGCATTTTAATTATATTTGTATTTGGTTAATAGGAGTTGTCCTTTAAGAATGGGGTGTATAGACTGACAGCAGTGCTTGGGAGAATTTGTCTGTGTATAGAAAGTGGGAGATCATGCCTGTGTAAGCTTCAGATAGGCCCAAACTTCATTTAATAAACTTAGTTATTGTGAAAGCAACACTCATTCTCAGCATCAGCACTTATAAGGGACTGGATGCCTCCAGATACTGCTAATGAGTTATAAAGCCTATCATCCAGGAATGTGCACAAAGGGGGGGGCAAGCAGGGGCACCGACCAACACTCCCTGCCACCCCCCCAAACCCCACCCCAAATCTCTGTGTGTTCCTGAAGTCCTGTGAGGGAGGAAGTAACAGGGCAGTGCCGGCTGAGCTCCTCCCCCTACAGCTGCAGCCTGCTGCTTCTCCTTCCCTGCTGTTGGGAGTCCTACATGTTGTCTCTGCCTCCAGCCCCTGACTCACCTCAGCAAGCATCTGCAAAGCAGGTCACAGCGCTGGGACTCCAGCAGCAGGGAAGGAGAAGCAGCAGACTGCAGCTGTAGGGGTGGGGGAGGACCCTGCAGCCAGCTGCCCTGCTGCTTCCTCCTTGCTCTGGTTACAGGGATATGGAGAGTGCCTGCTGCAGGGGGAGCTGCTGCCTCTTCGCAGCTGGGCATCCCTGCTAGAGGTGTCCTGAGAAATGGGGGAGGGGGGAAGAGGGTGTCATGCTAACCTTTCATTTGTATATGTTTAACATGCCCCTCCAAAAATATTCAAATTTAAATTCACACGCACGCCCCTGCTATGGTTGGTCATCAGTTTGAATCCTGCTTAGCGGGGATTAAAAATTGTTCTCATCTATTGGATGTTTGCTAGTCACTCTGAGACAAGTTTGGTCCCAGTTCTACCTCTCATATTGCAAGCTCACCACTATGCTTTGCACTAGATTATAAACTCGTCATGGCAGGAACTCTCTCTTACTATGTGTTTGTATAGTATCTAGCACAAGGAGTCAGTCTCAGATAGTTGTATAGTATCTAGCGCAAGCCAGTCTCAGATAGTTCCTCCAGTGAGAACTGCTGTGGGGCCCAAAATTGCCTGATTCAATATATGCTGACAACATTGTGATTGTCACACAGACCCATCAGGATTGAGCAAGGAACATTCAAAAAACAGAAGACAGACCAAAAAGGATGATTTAATCTTTTTTTTAAAAAAAAAAAATCTCATGATTTTGGGGGGGTCTGACTTAGGATTGTTGAACTTTCGGGATTGGCAATATTGTGTTTCTCATTTTAGAGCCTTTGAGCATGAATGTTATGTAAATAAAAAGTTAATTTTAATATCCAAGAATATTAATATTACTACTACCTTAATTTTTCTACGTAGATTCTTTTTGCAGTATATATCTTTCAGTCAACTATAAAATTTTCCCCTTTTCTCTTTTCTAAGATAAAAATATTTGTCTCCTAAAGGGAACTTAACTTTTTTTGTTTTTGTCCAGGCTGAATACATGAAGAAGCCAAGAACCACTTGTGTATTCAGATTTATTTCTAAATCTTTGATTCTTGCTTGTTGTTCTTTTCAGTTTTATATGTCCAAATCCCACTACAATATTATGGGGTGGGATCTGAGTTACTACAGAGAATTCTTTCCTTGGTATCTGGCTGGTGAAACTTGCCCATATGCTCAGGGTTTAGCTGATCGCCATATTTGGGGTCGGGAAGGAATTTTCCTCCAGGGCAGATTGGAAGAGGCCCTGGAGGTTTTTCACCTTCCTCTGTAGCATGGGGCACGGATCACTTGCTGGAGGATTCTCTGCTCCTTGAAGTCTTTATACCATGATTTGAGGACTTCAATAGCTCAGACATAGGTGAGAGGTTTATTGCAGGAGTGGGTGGGTGAGATTCTGTGGCCTGCCTTGTGCAGGAGATCAGACTAGATGATCATAATGGTCCCTTCTGACCTTAATATCTATGAATCTAAGAAATACTCACATTTTCACTCTTCATATTTCAGGCAAAGGGTATGCAAGCAGACACTCCATGTGTGACTCTGGTCTTGTTAAAAACCCGGTGCACGAGCAAAAGTGAAGATGGTAGGAAATCAATCTTACTGTTAAATGGCTTACAGATTTGTTTGTTCTTCAGTTAGATAAAAATTGAGGCTGAGTGGATTCTAGTATTTCATAGAGCCATAGGATTAGAAGTGACCGCAAGGGTCATCTAGTCTAACCCCCTGCCAAGATGCAGGATTTGTTGTGTCTAAACCATCCAGGACAGATGGCTATCCAGTCTCCTTTTGAAAACTTCCAGTGAAGAAGCTTCCATAACTTTCCGAGGCAGTCTGTTCCATTGTCCTACTGTTTTTACAGTTAGGAAGTTTTTCCTGAGATTTAATCTAAATCTGCTATGCTGTAGTTTAAACCCATTACCTTTTGTCCTGCCCTCTGTGGCAAAAGAGAATATCTTTTCTCCATCTTTTTGATGGCAGCCTTTCAAGTATCTGAAGACCGTTATCATGTCTCCTCTTAATCTCGTCTTTTCGAAACTAAGCATACCCAGTTCCTTCAGCCTTTGCTCATATGGCTTGCATTCCGTTCCTTTGATCATGTTTGTCGCTTGCCTCTAGATCCATTCCAGTTTCTCTACATCCTTTCTCTAGATTGGTGACCAAAATTGGTGACCAGCTGAGGCCTAACCAGCACCAAATAGAGCATTACTATCACCTCCCATGACTTGCATGCTATGCCTCTGTTAATGCAACCTAAAATTGCATTTGCTTTTTTTGCAGACTCATGTTGAGGTTATGATCCACCACAGCTCCCAGATCCTTCTTAGCATTGCTGCTGCCAAGCCAGTTTTCCCCCATTCTATATTTGTGCATTTGGTATTTCTTTCCTAAGGGTAGCACCTAACACTTGTCTTCGTGCAATTTCATTTTATTGTCTAGCCCAGTTCTTCAATTTATCAAGATCTCTCTGAATTTTAGCTCTATCCTCCAAAGTATTGGCAACCCCCCTGCTTTGTGTCATCTAAAAACTTGATCAGTATGTTCTCTATACCGACATCCAGGTCATTAATAAAGAGGTTAAACAACACCCGAACCCAGAACAAATACCTATGGAACCTCCCTTGAGACCTCCCTCCCAGTTCGACATCATTTAATTAATAGTTATTCTTTGTTTGTGATTGTTTGCCATTAAATGGATACATAACTGGTTAGTTCTGTCGAGCCAACACTTCTCCAGTTTACTTATCAGAATGTCATGTGGGACTGTGTCAAAAGCCTTGTTGAAGTCCAGGTATATTATGTCCACCGCATTCCCCCTGTCCACCACATCAGTTTCCCTGTCAAAGAAGGAAATCAAGCTGGTTTGGCATGATTGTTCTTGGTAAATCCATCCTGGCTGCTAGTGAGTACCCCTTCATCCGCCAGGTATTGCAAATTGAACGTTTTGTACATTGCTCTAATAGCTTCCCAGGTATTGAAGTCAGGCTGATGGGTCTATAGTTTCCTGGCTCCTCCTTTTTCTCTTTTTTAAAGATGGGCACTACGTTAGCCCTTCTCCAGTTTTCTGGAACCTCTCCTGTCATCCATGGGTTTGTAAATATTATTCCCAGTGGCTCTGAGATTTCTTCAGCTAATTCCTTCAGTACCCTCAGGTAAATAGTATCCAGCCCCACTGATTTGAATTCATTCAAATTGATCAGAAGATCTCTGACATGTTCTTTACTTTTCCCGATCTGCATCCCTTCCCCTTTAGTGTCTGTGGTAGTATCGCTAGTCATCCCGTCACATGTTGTTTTATTTTTTTAGAAGACTGAAGCAAAGTAGTCATAGAGCAGTTCTGCCTTCCTATCATCTTCCGTTACCAGCTCACCTTCTCCATTGAGCAACGGACTCACCGCATCCTTGATCTTTCTTTTTGTCTGACATATGTAAATAACCCCTTTCTGTTGTCTCTAACATTTCTTGTCAGCTATAACTCATTCTTGGCCTTGTCTTTCCTGATTTTGTTCCTATACGCTCATGCTATTCCTATGTATACTTCCTTAGTGACATGTCCCTCCTTCCATTTTCTGTATGTATCCCTTTTGGTTTTTAGATAGCTAAAAAGTTACTTGTGCAGCCACATGGGCCTTCTGTGGCTTTTGTTATCTTTCCTCTGTGTACGAATAGCTTGATGTTGAGCCACTAGTATTACATCTTTTAAGAACTGCCAGCCCCCTTGACTCCTTTTCTTCCAAATTGGTCTTTCCATGGGACTTTGCCTATTTCTCTGAGTCGATTGAAATCTGCCTTTCTGAAGCCCAGTGTCCTTGTTTTGCTGTTCCCATATCCTCCTTTCCATAGGATATTGAATTCTATCAGATCATGATCACTTCCTCCCAAGTTCCTGACTACCTTCACGTTCACAACTAATTCATCCCTGTTGGTCAAAACCAGATCCAAAATGGACGATCTCCTAGTTGTTTCCTTAACTTTCTGAATCAGAAAGCTGTCCCCTACACATGCTAAGAATTTGCAGGATGTATTATGTTTTGCTGCAATGGTGTTCCAACAGATATCAAGGAACTTAAAATCCCCTATTAGTACTAGTTCATGTGTGTTACCTGCTTGTAGAATAACTCATCCACTTCCTCTTCCGGATTTGGTGGTCTGTAATAGACCCCCACCATAACATTGCTACTGTTCTTTTCCCTTGTTATCCTCATCCAGAGACTCTCAGTAGGTCTGTTGCACACTTCCCCTTGGACCTCGGAGCAAGTGTATACATTCCTGACATACAGCGCAACACCTCCTTCTTTGTTTCCCATACCTATCCTTTCAGAACAAGCTATATCCCTCAATGCTGGTACTCCAGCCGTGGGAATTGTCCCACTAAGTCTCTGTGAAGTCAGTTAAGTCATTTTATTTAAATTTAGCACAAGAGTTATTGAAATATTTGTAAAAGAGAAATATGTGCATTAGTGCTGAGGACTGGGCAGTGTTTTAGGGTAGACCGAATATTTATAGTTATAAATCCATGAAAAATATAGTTGTATAATGGTAATGCTGGCTGGGCACATAAAACTGATTTTTTTAAAATCTAGTATAGAAACTTCACTCTGCCTTTCTAGAGGTAATCTTCATAGAATCATAGAATATTAGGGTTGGAAGAGACCTCAGGAGGTCATCTAGTCCAATCCCCTGCTCAAAGCAGGACCAACACCAACTAAATCGTCCCAGCCAAGGTTTTGTCAAGCCAGGCCTTAAAAACCTCAGATTTTTTGTTGTCATTTGTCTTATTTCATCACCTTTGTATTTAAAGATTTTTTTTATAATTTATACAAAGATGAGGGTCTTGTATAAATGCAAGTGTACAAATGAGTCTCCCAGACATATTTACCTGTTAAATAATGTGTCAGCACTTAGATATTACTTTCCAGTAGTACCATAGTTAAAAGAAGAGGGCTTTTAAGGTCCTCCTTGGATGAGTAGTATATTTGTTGTGAAAACCAGCCTCCCTTCCTCTTTCTCTCTAAGGATGGAGATTCCACCATCTCCCTAGCTAACCCATTCCAGTGCTTCACCACCCTCCTAGTGAAATAGTGTTTCCTAATATCCAACCTAGACCTCTCCCACTGCAACTTGAGACCATTGCTCCTTGTTCTGTCATCTGCCACCATTGAGAACAGCCTAGCTCCATCCTCTTTGGAAGCCCCGGCTTCAGGTAGTTGAAGGCTGCTATCAAATCCCCCCTCACTCTTCTCTTCTGCATACTAAATAACCCCAGTTCCCTCAGCCTCTCCTCGTAAGTCATGTGCCCCAGCCCCCTAATCATTTTTGTTGCCCTCCACTGGACTCTCTCCAATTTGTCCACATCCGTTCTGTAGTGGGGGGGCCCAAAACTGGACGCAATACTCCAGGTGTGGCCTCACCAGCACTGTTCCCTCTAAGCTGTGCGTGTGTGCGCACGCACACAGATCCTAAACCCCACGTGCACGGCGAAACACCGCATGCACAACAATTTGCACAGAAGCACAACAATTTGCACAGAAGAAATTTTTTGCGCATGTCCTGCCAAAATTAGAGGGAACATTGCTCACCAGTGCCAAATAGAGGGGAATAATCACTCCTCTTGATCTGCTGGCAATGCGCCTACTAATACAGTCCAATATGTCATTGGCCTTGGCGACAAGGGCACACTGCTGACTCGTATCCAGCTTCTCATCCACTGTAATCCCCAGGTCCTTTTCTGCAGAACTGCTGCCTAGCCATTCGGTCCCCAGCCTGTAGCGGTGCATGGGGTTCTTCCTTCCTAAGTCCTGAACTCTGCACTTGTCCTTCTTGAACCTCCATCAGATTTCTTTTGGCCCAATCCTCCAATTTGTCTAGGTCACTCTTGACCCTATCCCTACCCTCCATCGTATCTACTTCTCCCCCCAGCTTAGTGTCATCTGCAAACTTGCTGAGGGTGCAGTTAATCTCATCATCCAGATCATTAATAAAGATGTTGAACAAAACCAGCCCCGACTGACCCGACCCCTGGGGCGCTCTGCTTGATACCGGCTGCCAACTAGACATCGAGCCATTGATCAGTACCCGTTGAGCCCGACAATCTAGCCAGCTTTCTGTCCACTTTATAGTCTAATCTTCTTCCTCCTCTCTCCTTCCTGTGCCATGAGATGCTACTTAAGACACATTCAAGGCTCCAATAACCCTCTCTATGGTGCTGTTTGCCAGATTGACTACCTTGTTGTGTTTCTATAACTTAACGTTTTTATGAGGATAGATTGTTGGCCTATCGTTCACTGCCCAACCTGTAGGACCAGTGGACTGGACTGCTTTTTGTCTGGTCCCTACTGTTTGACCTGTCTGGCATGTGTGGCCCTACCTACTTCCACTGGCATAGCTCAGAGGGTCATTGGAACACACAAGCCTTCCCACCATGTCAAGGTGCAATCCCCAGGGAAAGTTTCTAAGAGCTATTAGAAAACTAATTTCTGGGGAGTTGTAATTGCAGCTTTATTAGGAGTTCTCTCTTTTTCAACACCATACATATACACCCACTCCACTAGTAAACAAAGATTCCGCATCTAACAAAATGTGTCTGTTTAGGTTAGAATTTCAGGCATGTGTTTAGCAATTATTTTTTGTTGTCATTTGTCTTATTTCATCTTCTTTGTATTTAAAATTTTTTTAATAATTTATACAAAGATGAGGGTCTTGTATAAATGCAAGTGTACAAATGAGTCTCCCAGGCATATTTACCTGTTAAATAATGTGTCAACACTTAGATATTACTTTCCAGTAGTACCATAGTTAAAAGAAGAGGGCTTTTAAGGTCCTTCTTGGATAAGTAGTATATTTGTTGTGAAAACCAGCCTCCCTTCCTCTTTCTCACACTTTCTTTCGGAAATAACCAACATCCCTTTCAGCAGGTGCATATCATTGGCATTTTGTCACATCTCAGATTAAATCTCCACTTTGATCCCCAGTTGAATCTGTCCCTTTTTTGCCACCTAAGATTCATCTCTTCAAGAGTCTATCTTTGTGCAGAGCATTTGCTATGCTATTTAAATATGGTAATCTTAAAAAGGTTACAATTTTCCTCTCATATTTGTCTTTCTCTGACTTTGATAAGTGTGGGGGGTTAAAATAGACTTTATTGGAGCTCCATTATCGCTAAAATGACCAACCAGAAAAGATTATGACAAGGTTCAAAATACTCTGACAAAAGAACATACTTAGAGCTTTGTCTTTTCAGTTTGCAGTCTTTGTAGACCATGCTTATTTCCTCGAGTATACTGTTGGCTGTACAATTCAGTTCCTGCGAAAGGACACTCAGATGGATTCACTCTGTGTATCCTGACAGATGAGTGTAAACTTTATGAAATATGTGTTGGAGAGGCAGAGTAGTGTATTAGTTAAGCGCAAAGGGCTGGGAAAGAAGAGATCTGGGTTCTGTTTTCTTCTTTGAAACTGGCTGGCTGTGTGACCTTGAGCAAGTCGAACATTTCTATGCTTCAGTTTCCCTCTGTGATGGAGCTTATAATACTAAATCACCTTTCTAAAGCACTATGTGATCTTTGGATAAAAAAAGCACATGGAATGTATTATTATTATACAGGATGGCAGGCATCCAGATCTTAATTATCCTTGTTATTCCAGCTGTAGGTCCAGGTAGTTAGTTTAGCAATCTGGTCTTTGTTTCTATCCTAACTTTCCTCTCTTCTCCTATTTTAAATCTAATACTGCAAGTTTGAAAATGCATTTTTATCCCATCACCTACACTACATGTACTTATAGCTCTTGTTTATTGTACAGGAAAAAATGGAAATAATTACATTTTTAAAACAATGAATATTGTTGATATTGAATTATGAACAATGAATTAAACAAGTAATTGACTGTTGATAGTGAATAATAAATTATACCATTAGCTTACACTCTGATTACTCAAATGGTGAAGTTACACTTCCCCAGGAAACACAGAAGTATATCATACAGGAAAAGATCAAAGGCAATGGTTATTTCATTATCATTGGATTTGATCATTACATGTGCTGCTTGATCACCCACAGTAAAATTGATAAAAAGTGTGAAATTGCCCTAATTCACATTCAGTTTGAGTTTCTTCATGCCATTTAGAAACACTAAACAAAGCTAGCCTTAATAACTAAAAAAAAAAAACAACACTTGTTCTCCTTGGAAATACATTCACAAAGGATACCTATTGAGTTTACCTCAGATATTTAAACAAAAAATTATGTAGTCAGCTTAATTTGTGTAGTCAGTTTAATTGAAGGCTCATTTTATTTTTCAAGCTGTGTTGTGTTGTAAACAAAATATGATGTGCCTGCTTTTTGAGACTTTCAGAATTTCAGAATATTTTATAAACGTTATGGCTTTTCGCATGAACAGTTTATTTTTAATCAAGAGATGGATTACTCTGAATTTCTGAAAATGCAGCTTGATCTATTAGCCAGCTTGAAGAGGGTGGAAACTTATATTATCGTCTCTCCCACCACCATTCCGATGTTAACAAGTTCACCTCCTGAGTTCCTGGGCCAGAGATCAAGAATCCTGAGTTTTCTCCCAAACTGCCGCTTAAAGTGCTGAGTCTGTACTTTCCAATCAGCTAATTTAAATGCATATGTAATATGATTTTATTCTATATTTTTTTACATATGCATGTTGACACTCCCCTCCTTCTTTCTTTTTTCTCTGACCCCCTCTCTTACATTGAATGACTAGGATATGCTCTCCTTTAATTTTAGGGAAAGACATTTCTCCAAAACTGTCATTTTAAATATCAATATTAAAGTGCATGGTGTTTTATAACACTAGCGAAGACAAACTCCTCATGTTTCCTTTTTACCCGCGCGGGCTTTCTTCACCCCCTTTCCTCTTCTCCCTCAACACCCAACCCTGCTGAAGCCCTTGCTCCTCTACCTGATTCTGGCTCCACGGAGTTAGAGGAGACTAACTGATCTCTTGATTCTCTCTCCTTTCTCCACCACCAATCTACAGGGTAATGCAATGCAGGTTAATGCAGTTGAAAGCAATATTCTGTGAAGGCCTCTCTGCTTTAGAACTCCCTTGCCCCTGTGTTGTGACAGAGCATGCGCATGATTAAGTCCATCCCTGTTCAGTAAAGCACCTGCTTTACATTAAGCATGTGTTTAAGTGCTTTGCTGAATCAGGTTCTAAATTAGAAAAATGAGCCAAAACCTGGTTCTAGTGAAGTCTATGGCCAAATTCTTCTTATGGACTTACAAGGAACTCAAGATCTGGCCGTGAAAAGACTATCTCCTATTGTGTGCCAGGCGTAATACTTACAAAATTGGAATGATTATAATGTGCTTTGCTGGAACGGTTCATCTGGTAACTTCATCTTCCTTAAGTAGGCAGCTCACAGAGATGCCTCTTCATATCTTTCCATTCTTACTAGAACTGGACTCAGGCTGTAAAGTTCAGTGAGGTTTGGATCTGGGGTTCTGGTTTAGCCTATCTCTGGTTCTGACACAGGGTAGACTTGGTTTTCTCTGACAGTATATTTAATACATTAAAATGTCCATAATATATGGAAGGAACACTACAAGAACCAATATCCATAAAGCTGTTACTAGTATTATGAACAATATGTTGTACCTTCTTCTCTCTGGTGGTTTGGAATATTGCTATTTGTTTTTCACATATAAAGGTTAGCAAGGTTAAATTAAACTTTCAAGAAAATTGGAAGATAAGATTTCCGTAGTCTCATCTGGTTCTTCCAGAGTACTCAGTTATATTCTGGAATGCCTGATTTCACCATCACCCTTCTTTGGTGTATAGTTTCAGAATCGCTGGTATAACACAAAGCTTATGAATGTGTTTTCTCAGGAGCTGTGTATAAATGACAGTTTGGGAAGAAAAAAAATGGTTACAAATTACACTAATTTTTTACAATGCTTCCTTGTGGAAGAATTAGTACATGTTGTATTGATGTGCTTTGTGTGTGCTAAAATGATTGCAATTTGTTTTAATGCAGATATCTGCCAAAATTCTCTCTTTCAAGTTTTCTGTCTATATTTTTTTAAACAAGAAACTATATCTCTGAAAATGTGAGAAATACTGGTAAGTGTGCCCTGAGGGGACTGAAGGGAAATCCTGAAGAGATCATGTTTCACAGGAATGCCTTCACATCGATGGCACAGTTCTGTGAAACCCTCTGAATCAGAGCAGATTTAAACACTGAAATTGAATCCTAGAAATATAACCCTCATGAGCACAATACTTGGGTAAACATTAAAATGTAACAGAGGGAGGAATGAGAGTAAATTTGTCTTCATAAGTAGAAAAATAAAATGTCGATGGGGCTTGGAAAGGCACCAAAAATCTAATACATTTTACAGTATGTGAAAGCAAATTAAAACATGCCGGAAACTAAATTTGTAAACAGTGAAAAGTCATTGTTTAAACTTATACATTCTTAATTGGATTGCTCAATTTATTTTTGCCCCTACTAAGCTGTATTATTGTACTGGTGTATCACCATGCATATTGTTTAAAATATTTTTCATTTGTTTGTTTAAATTTTTAAATAAATAAAGTTAATTATTTTCAGAGTATAGAAACATATAGCATATTAAAAGATCCAGAAATTTAGTGCTCTGTGAGTTTACTGAGATGATCACATCCTTGGCTGGCACTTGAATTGAGAATCATAGTCTTTATTACTGCACAGCAGAACAATTTTAATTGCTCCCTTGAACATTACAATACTTTCAAGCATGAAAAAAATAGCATTACATATATGAGAATAAGTCTGAGCTATTTCAGTCACTCTTCCCATTAGACAGTGAAAATCATGTTTTAAAAAGAAAAACTGTCATGTACAGATTTTCTTTTAAAAGCTATTGCTGACATATAATGGAATAGTGACAAAGCCATTCTTGTGGGGATATATGATCTACTTTGTTCTGTGCAAAGAAAGCAAAAGATTAGCCAAAATAACTGAATTAGAAAATCCTACACTAAACTTAGAAAAACAACACAAGCACTCAAAATACAGTTAGTTGCAATACTAATTAAGAAAATGCTCTAGAAAAAATGTAATCACTGAACTTAAGAAAGAGGGGAAATGTTTAGCCGAATTCTAAATAACAAGCTTTCAGGACTATTGTTACTATCTTTATACAGGCCTATCATACCATAATAATGACCCTCAAATAAGAGACAATATTTTCCTAGTCTTAGAATGTAATATCACAATGAGATTTTTTTCTTGATAAAATAAGTTTTCTTTTAATTTGCTTACTAATGAATTCAGGAGCCAACTGTAAATATCTACATATAGTCCTGTTGTCCTCCATGTCTGAAGATCAAGGAATTTCTTCAGCAACCATTCAGTCCAAAAGTAATTATCTTAGTACAAAACATTTTCCCCATGATATGTGGCACTGATTCTTAAGCTTTCTAAAGACTTTTCTTAAACTTTTTTTTAAATGGGGTAGAATCTTTAAAATTACACTTGACAACTAGGTTACTTAACACTATCTGGGGAACTCCACCTGTTTACAGGATCAAATTCAGGTCCTTAGACTGCCCTCGTTATGTCATGGGGATCTTTAAAACATCAGAAACTATTAATCCTAGTAGGGACTGTATGCCACTCTGTATGATATCAAGTAGGCAGCTGTTATATAAAAAAATCAAGTACCGGTTCTTGTCTACATGTCCAGAATACACAGAAGCACAAAAGAAGTGAAGAATAAAGGAGAATAACCGTGGATCTGAGAAGGAAATGTATTTGGAGGACCTTAGTAATTCAGTTTGAGAATGTTCAACTTCAGACATTTTGTGCCTGTTTTTTTCACATCCCTCAAAATGAACACCTGAAAAAGGATCTAAAATTAGTACCCACTTTTGAAAATCTTGGCCTTAATGGGGTATTTGCCAACCTGAAGAGGTCAGAAACCATGAGTCAGCCCTTCAAAAACCATGAGATTGGCCCAGAAAATCATGAGGTTTTTTAAAATAACATGGTTTTAGTCTTTTTATTTTATTTTATTTTTTTACTTTTAAATTCCCTTCTATTCCTCTGCCAATGTGTGTTTGATAATTTCAGGTTGAAAAGTCAACCTGAAACGCACGCCTCTCCCTGGCTGCTCAGGTAGAGGCTTCACTTGTCCTCTCCTCACTCCTAAGATGGAGAACTGCCCTCCATCTCCTGTTACTGTCTTGACCCATCCCTGAGGCACTCGCATCAAGCTCTGCCTGCATGCCCAGCCCTGAAAATCATGGGATCGGAGAAGCTTTTCAGGTCATTGTGACAGCACCTCCTGCAGGCACCAAAATCTTGTGACTTGTGATCAATTCACAAGAGTTGACAACATTGCAACACTGCCTTCTCCTGGCTGCTTGAAGGGGACTCCCCTTACCCACTGCTACCACCAGGGTGAGAGAGCTGCCATTCTATCCCCAACATTTACCACCCCCAGCACTACCCTCTTTACCCCACTCAGCCTCTCACCAGTCCCCACATTTCCCTGCACCCCTGCTCTCCCTTCCCTCTCCCCATCCACCTTTCCCAAGATCTCTGCTGCTCCTCACAGTCCCTGTGTCCTGTCCAGTCCCTGAACCATTGAGTGGCAGTCATTTTGCCTGTGACCATGGCTTCAGTCTCATTGAAAACAGTAAGAGGTGGCAACCAGCTTTATTAAGGGCAACCTCACTTCCAAAAGCAGACAGACTGTCAGGAAATGGTGGCCATCTTGGTGGCTTCAGCCCCATTTACAGTAATAGGAAGTGGAAAAATTGTGAGTTGGAAGCCTTTCATCGTGTTTTTCATGGAACGAGTAAAAAACTACCCCAAAATTGCTAGAGTTGTGATAAAAATCACAAGAATGGCAATACTGTTAGTTTGGTTTTTTTCCTGGAATTGTCTCCACAGATCCTCAGTCTTGCAGATGGAACAGTAGTAGCAATCAACACAGGAAAGGGGCTAAGGAGTTTTTAATTAAAGATGGGCATCTGATGTAGCTTTGTCATTAAGAGAATAATACTGGCTGAAAATGTATATTAGTCTCCGTGTAGCTGCTCTGCAAATATGAGAGATACACTTGTTATACAGGCAGGCCCTAGAAGCCAGCACTGTCTAGTTGACTAAGCATGAGACATGGGAGCAGGAATTCTAATACAGGTTCTGCCATTCATTTTTTAAGTAGCCTCAGGCAAACCAGTTCAGTTCTCTGAGCCAGAATCTGAGCTGGTATAAATTTACTGTAGTTCCATTGACTTCAATGGTAGGTGATTTGCAGCAGCTGACAATTTGGACCTCTGTGTGTTTTATTTCCTCATCCACAGACTTAGATAGCAATTCCGGCCTACCTCAGCAGGATGTTGTGAGGATGAATGTTTGAGTATTTTAAAGCTATACAGTATTACATCCGTTTTATAATAATGATTATTATTAGAAGCTGCCACTGTCATAGCCCTAATTTTAAAGGTGTTAAGGACTTCCAGTGTCTAGCTAATACAGTTGCCATCCCTCCAGGATTGTCCTGGAGTCTCCAGAAATTAAAGATTAATCTTTAATTAAAGTTTTTCATGTGATGGGACCTCCAGGAATATGTCCAACCAAAATTGGTAAACCTACTAGCTAATATTATCACTTTGATAAGAGCTAGCTAGTTAGAGGGTCAATCTAGATTAAACAGAGGTGATGCTGCTGGTTTGGCAAAATGGGCATTTTAATGTATGAGGCATGCCCTGTACAGGCATGCCCTGTACTTTTGTTGCCCGGTTTTGCAGTGTAGTGCGGTCCTACTAGATCCACTACTGCTTCTGAATATTCAAATAGACCAGAAGTCTTTCTTCTAATTTGCTTGGCTAAGAGGTTGTGCCCTTGCCTTGCAGATATGAACCTCACTGCAATTAGTCGTGTCTTGAATAACTTCACCTGGGCTAGCAAAGAGGCATAAAATACCAAAGTCATGGCTAAATAAAGCTCTTAGTCTACCTTTATTTCCTGTGTTGCAACATGAGACGTAAAATGTTTTTTAAGTTTTCCCCTGGTTATCAATTGAAAAACACCTCTCTACTGCATCCATCCGTCCACTGTCCCTCATTTTGATCCCTCTTCTTTTCACCCAACATCCCACCACACAGTAACACAGTCTTTCATACTGTCAAGTAACAAACTCATAGGAAAACTCTGGGAAGCTCATAGTATTCATTGCACTGGAGATATGCTTTGCAGAGAATAAAATTCTGAGATTGCCCCAAAGTAAGAGAGCATATCGACTCCTATCTCCTCTTTGTACCAAATGTTACCAAGTAACATTTCTATATTCCTTTTAGTTGACACATTTGTAATACATATGATGATTTCTGTAATGGAAGCATCAGTTAATAATGAAATATTAATGCTTATGACAATTTGCCTTGAGGGTCTCTTTTTAGAAGCAGTCTAGATTAATACAAATACAGACATTCTAAAAATATTGACTTTTACATTGCAATAAATAAGTCACAGTGCAACTTTGAGCTTTTCTCTTCTTAAAGCTTCTGCTGTGTGACATCCATTTATCAAGAATAAATGGCCAAATCAGTGGAATGTTTCTGTAGCAGTAGTAATTGTCTTAGACTTATAGCCTATAGTAACAGACTTTGAGTTCTTATCATCATTCTTCATTGGATATCCCAGTTCCCCTTTATTAAGGGGTAGAGAATCATTTTTTTCTTGTTACTTGGTATGAATATGGAATTGCTGATAAATTGATTGGTTCTTACAAATCTAACATTCCATGGTAGGTTCACGTATTTTATTTTAAAGGTCTTGTACAATAGCACCAGCCCTCATTCATTTCTTTTTAGTAAATAATGTGCATTTTAGTGCAATTCATCTTACATTGTTGTTCATTAGGGGGAAAATGTGCTGCTAATTCTTTCATTGTGCTTATCCATTACAAGCACCATGGACAGAAAATTGTCCAGAGTCTCTGAGATGAAAGGAAATTCCTTCAAAATTTCATTTGTTTACACGTTTTGTGTTCAGACCTTTAATACACCAAAGAATTGTCAGATACTCTTTTGGAGTCCTAAACCTAAAAACATCTACCTAGCTACAGATGGCAACATTTTTGGTCCAGTAGATGCTGTATGGTGATGTCTTGAAGCGTGGTCGCCATTGCCAAATCCCACTAAGATCATAGTAATGCAGCATGATTTCCAAGGGCTACTTTATCAGGTTCTTTCACAAAAGAAATCTTCTATTTCGAATTAGAAACTCTTCCAGTATTTTCTATCATCGTGAAGTAAGATGTTCAGCTCTGCTGATGTCATCATTTTATAGTTCTAGAGATGTGGTGGAAAGGCTCCACAGCCATCTTACAGTTCTACCTGCTACTTTAAAAGTACTAAAAAAAAGCTGTTTGTGAATAGTAAATATAATTGATTTTTTAATTGGATTAACTAAGTGCATTGTGGTCACATTTTTCAGAGACTGTTTTTTCCTTTATCATTTAAATGCTATTTTGGAAATTTGTAATCGTTCAAATAAAGTATAATCTGAAAATATTTATTGTATACTGATACTCACAGAAAATAAAGGGCATTTATTCAAAGTCTTTGTAACACATAATGTGTTGTTGGAACTAACAGTGATTTATTCCTCCTGAATCCAAAAGGTATGTTTTCTTTAAAATTGGTTAGTAAACCGAACTATAATTAGCAGCAACTCTGAGATCTAAATTATGCCTGGTGTTTCCATTTGTGTGAGTGTTAGGGAGGTGGGAAGAGGTGGCATTAAAGGGAGATCAATGAGCTAATGTACAAGTTAATGACTGGCAATAAGTCTCCTCTTTTTCACAGATTTATTCTTGTTTGTAATTGACCTTTGGGAATCATTGAAATTTCACTCACCAGAATATACCCCACTGAGATTTGTGATCTTATTTACAAAGGGGTTCTCAAATATACTGCAGGAGATAAGTTACCAAACAAGGACACTTGCATAACAAAAAGCACATCATAAAATAAAAATGTAAGTACAGGGATAGAATGATTTAGAAACAAGTACACAAGAGATAGAAGTGAAAAATTATTCTGGACACATATTTTAGAGATTTAACTCAAATCTAATAGAGATTAAGATCTTTTCATTACTTTAAAAATATTTTCTTTGTTTATTACAGTAAATCCATGGAAATTTGAAAATTATATTTTTAACCTAGTGTTTCCCTCCAATGTGTATTTGTACTGGTTTGTTTTTCTGAAGTTACTGCTGAGTGATAAGCTACTGGCATTTATTTTTTTCTTTTAAAAAGCAGTAGCACCACCAAGAAAAAGTACATGTAAAAATTACATAGACTTTATGAACAGATATAAATAAAGCCAAGTGGATATATTTTTTGGCTTCCCAACTTAACAATGCCCCTTTACTGTAATGGAGCAAACGCCTTACACAGTTTTACATTTTGGATCTGCAAGACGAATTAGAATCTATAGATCATAAATCTGTATAGATTTTACTTCCATTTAAAAGTGCACAAATATTCTGGGGCATTTTCTTTACTTCAGATATGAAGAAAGCCCAACAAATTATATATGCCTCTCCACAGAAGATCAAAGTTCAGCATTTTTATGTACCCCCTTTATCATGGATATATCATTTTTTTTCCCCAAGGAAAATCTTTTTAAAAACATTGTCCTTTAAATATACTTACATTGATATAAATATATAAGATATATTCCTCAACTTCACAAGTCAACTATAACTATTATGTATTATACCAAACGTGGTCATTTTATTGTTACTTTGTCTTGCAACCTCTGCCCTCATTTGTTTGTTGGCTCTTATGCTAATTTTATAGGCTGAAATTTTCAAAGGAGCATAACAATAGCATTTGTACTGATTTAGCAGCTGATTTTGTTAAATCAGTTCAGCTCCGTTGTGTGGACATTTATTTTGGTTGGTACAATTTTCTCTTGTGGACAAAGCGTTAAACTCATTTGAAAATCCCACCTGCAAATTCTTTGAAGCAAGGATTGTCTTTTATTATGTGTGTGTGTACACCACCTGGCACATTGAGGCCTCAGTCTCCATTTGGGCCTCTAGGCACCGCCACGTTACCACTAACAATGCAAATCCTTGAATTCAGAGAGCCCCTCTAAGTTACAGAAGTATTTCTAAGTCTCAGGGGAGACTCATGTTGGCACTCTACAGCTCCTGCGTATTTAAAAACCTAGGAACGGCCATACTACCTCGGACTTCCCGTATCCTGTCTTCATCAGTTTTAAATTTGTTGTCTTTTAGGTTCACTGAATGTCCCTTTGGTCATTTTTTATTTCTATGACTTCAGATTTAAAAATTCACCCACATGGCCTGAGAATTGCCAGATTTACTCTCAGGGCAAAAAGGACAGTATTTTTCACAGTTTGAAGAAAATTCAGTGTTTTCGTCATTGATTTCAACTAGAGTAGGGGTTGGAGATTTTTTACTTATGGTGTATTTTTCACTTATTTTGGGAAGGTTATATATATAGGCCAAAAAGGAGATTTTTCTTGACACATTTCAGAAATGTATAGCTGATCTGAAATTGGCATGAACAATTTTGGGAAGGAATTTAAAATGAAAACCTCTTCCAGCAGCCGTATTGGTGTGTAACTTTCACAATTTTATAGAAACATGAGGTTTTGTTAAAATGCTTGGTCTTTTGAGATAATGGAGTCTTTAATGTTAAGCTGTAATTGGCATCAGTTTTCCTTCTGGTTAAGGAACCAGTGATGGTGTTCCTCTTTAAAAACAATGTGATGCCTGTATCCTCAAAGCTACTATTTACATATCATCAGCTTTCTTCAGTTTGTTTGTTTCTTTCACAAGGTGTAAATAAAATTACAATCAAAGCCAGACAGGAAAGAGAAACATCTTGAGAGATCCTAATAGAATAAAATTGAAAAGCAGGAAAAGGGAGCTACATGTGTCTTTTCATTACAGTTAGCTTTTCAAAGAAAAATACAAACTGTCAGTAAATTAGAGTGGGAATATGACAGAGAGGGAGAAATAACTGGCAAGAAAAATACCAGCTCTGAAAATGGGACTTCAGACAGATTTTAAAAAATTAAATGACATTTGGGACACTGCATCATGGTAGAGAGAGGATTTAACACATGCGGAAACTATGGAGTTTTAACAATTAACAGATAAATTTCATATACCATAAAGGCGTGTTGAGCTTTTATTTCTTAAAGGATGAAATTCACCCCTGTGCAGAAAGCCTGCAAAAATCTTATAAACTATTGAAGTCTTATTCTCTGTTTTGAGGGCATTAGTCAGACTTAAATGGTGGATAGACTTTACTTGGACCCTGTGCACAGGGTTAAATTCCTTGTGTAGACTAGGAAAAAATGCATCTTTAAATAGTTAGCTAAAATGACTTGAAATGCCACTTAGCAGCTAGGATAGGCACAGTTTAACTCCTTTAAAACTGTATGAGCTGTTATACCATATCTGCTAGGTTACATATATCTTGAAGGGATCACCACATGAGTAGTTTATGTTCTCATATGTGTTTGTGTATAAATAGCATTGTGAGATTCCATGCTCAGTGACTTCCAGATCAAATGTGTTCAGTTTACAAGTGACTACATGATTTTTCTAACTCCCAGCTCTCTTCAGGCACAGATCCTCATTTCTTTTTCACACACAGGAACTTCTGTGGGGACAAGCAGAAAGAGGGAATGATGTCACAGTGGTACTCTCCTCTCCCCACCTCCTTAGGGAAGCATAGGGTTTTGGCTTATTCTCTCGTCAAGCTGTAGTTAACAATAGGTTGATGCACAGACCTCTCCATCTCTCACAGCTGTATTTGTACTGCAGTGGTAACAGGAGTAAAAGGTAATAAAAACTCAGTTTTGCCAGTAAGTCAGTTGACTCTGACCACATGTAGGAAGAGAAACTATTGAGGAAAAAAATGTTATTTTTACATACAAAGATAAGGTGGGTGAGGTCATATCTTTTATTGGGCCAACTTCTGAGACAAGCTATCCAATTTACGCAGAGCTCTTTTTCAGGTCTGGGAATATTAGGCCATGTCTACACTAGCGAACTTACAGCAGCACAGCTGTACTGATGCAGCTGTGCCATTGTAAGATCTCTCTTGTAGCCACTCTGTGCTGATGGGAGAGACCTCTCCCGTTGACATAATAAAACCACCTAAACGAACAGTGGTAGCTATGTCAGCAAGTGAAGCTCTCGCGCGGCCACAGCACTGCACATGAGTACTTATGCCAGCAAAACTTATGTTGATCTGGGTGTGTTTTTTTCACATCGTGAACAACATAAGTTTTGCCAGCATAAATGTAATGTAGACATGGCCTTACTCAGAGTGTCACAGCTAAATACAAGGTGGAACAGATTATTTAACGTAAGTAGTTACATATTTCAATGGATCACTCAAGATGAAGTGGCCCATTAACACCCCTCCAGTCATCAGGAGGAAAGGAAGGGGGAGAAAGGCGGAGCGTGGGGGGAAGAGTGGTGTTAGTGAGTTATAGGTTGTTGTAATCCATATATCCAGTGTCTCTGTTCAGTCCATGATTTTTAGTGTCTAGCAACGTTATGAATTTAAGCTTCCTTCCAGACTCATCTTTTGAAAGTGTTGTGCAGGTTTCCTTTAAGGATGAGGTCTGATAGGTCAGATATAGAGTGATTGCTTTGTGAAAAGCGTTCACCCACAGGTGATGTAGTGTTTTTGTCTTTTACCATTTTCTTGTGTGAGTTCATCTGAGAACATAGTAATTGGCTGGTTTCACCCACATAGTTGCTATTGGGGCATTTGGTACACTGGATGAGGTACACTACATGTTGTGATAGGCATGTGTAGGACCTGTGGATTTGAAAAGGTGTGTTTTGGGAAGCAATGTTTCCTCTAATTTTTTACATCTGTACACGAAATGAATTTTGTTATATGCACCAATATGGAGGTGATGTGCGGTGGGGCCGAGGGGTTCGGCGTGTGGGAGAGGGCTCAAGGCTGGGGAAGAGGGTTAGGGTGCGGGGGGATGAGGGCTCCGGCTGGGGGTGCGGGCTCTGGAGTGAGGCCGGGGATGAGGGATTTGGGGTGCGGGAGGGGGCTCAGGGCCGGGGCAGAGGGTTGGGGGGAGTAAGGGCTCTGGCTGGGGGTGCGGGCTCTGGAGTAGGGCTGGGGATGACGGGTTCAGGGTACAGGAAGGGGCTTAGGGCTGGGGCACAGGGTTTGAGTACAGGGGGTGCAGGCTCTGGGGAGAGGCCAGAGATGAGGGGATTGGGGTGCAGGCTGCCGCAGGGCTGTGGTGGGAAGAGAGCCCTCTCTCACTGCAGCAGTCTGGGGCAAGGGGAAACCGCCTCTCCCCGCCTGGGCAGCTCCGGGGCTAGGGCTGGGGGAGAGGCTTGTGAGAAGGGGTGAGGTGAAGGCGAATCCTGGGGCAGAGCGGGGAATTGAGCACCCTTGGGGTCCGGAGGAAGCCGGCACCAGTGCTTGCTTCTGATTATGAGCTTGGGGGTTGTTTGAAGGCAAGAAGGTGGGGTTTCAGGAGAGATTTCTTTCCAGGTGGAGTCCCCATTGAGTATGGCTTGTACTTGTTTATTGATAACCCGTATGAGTTCTAGTGTGGGATAGTAGGTGGCACGTAGGTGTGTGTAGTCAGAATTTCTGTCTTGAAGCAGGTTCTCTCAGGATATTTGGGTGGCCCGTTCCATGATCTATTTCTCTGGTGGAGTGTCTTTGTCTGGTGACGGCTGCTTTGAGTGTGTTAAGCTGTATATCCCAGACTTTCTCCTTGAAGCATATTTTATGGTATCTGAGTGCCTTATTTTTACATAGTCATTTTGTGTCTACAGTTGTACTCTAACATTTATTATCTACTTTCACTAGCTAGTAATAGTTAGAGAAAACTGTGGAAACATTTTCATTGCATTATGGACTCATAAATGTATGACTAATAAAATGTTGCAGTCAGTCAAACTCCCAAAAATCTAGTCAGGGTGAATCACAAGAAAACAGATGCTTTAAAATTTTGGGAAGAGTGAAGTCCATGTTGATGATCCTGAATTACAATTATATACCTAACGATGAAATCAAGATGACACCAGTCACCATATTCTGAATTTAAATGACAAATGAGCAAATCTACAATTTAACAGTTTTAACAATTTGACAAGTTTTTTGTCACCTCTTTACTAAAGGTCAGATACTACTGCACTGGGAGCCATATCGATACCTAGATAAATAGCTGTAGTTCGGAATTACAGTTGAGGGTAAGAATGACATTCCTAGTACTGAGAAAAAATTAATTCACATCTGCTGTGTTTTATCATTCTCTTCCGTGTGATGGTGTCATTGGCCTTCCTGAAGCTCCATATGTAACTGGATAAGTCATTGCAAAAATTGTCAGATGGATTCTGTCTTACCTTAACCTGTTGTTTTTATTAGTCTATTGGCACATGTAAGATGAAATGTTTAAATATGTTTGAAAATTAATGTGATCAAATTTTAATTAGAAGAGACTTTCATCTATATGATATCTGGTCTAGACCTCACAAAGTGAATTGCAATCCCATTTAGAGAAAGTCTCTGGATCCTCTGTAGGCCATGACTTTCTGCAGTGGGCAGACTTTCGGCACTGTTGGTTTCTAGCTGCTATGTATTTATAGAGCAGATGACTGACTGACTGACTAACTTAAAATCTCATTACCCTACAAGGACTATATGCACACTAGCATTACATGCATATTTGGATCAGTACGATTCACTACTGTTCTGTTTAGAAAAACATCGGATTGAAAAACTAGAGGAATTATTGTTTGATTGGGGAATGGGGCGAGACCCTGGATGCCAAGTTTTAAATACTAATTAGATCAATTTTTGTGAAGCTCAACAGTAGTATCCACCCATACAATCTGAAATGTGTTGCATAGGCAATCAAATTGAAATTCAGTTACTTTGTCATTAGTGATTTTAACATCTTCACACATTTTCCCTTAAAGCTCTTTTTCACTAGAGTAGACTGTTCCTAAGCCTTCTCTCACATTTGATTCAGCAGTCCCTCACCCATCCATGGAGTTCTTCTTCAGTCTTCTACTGGTCTCCTCTCTGTGACTCCCTAACAATCCCCAATCTCTCAGGACTAGATTCACAAAGGTACTTAGACGTCTAACTGCCTCTTTAGGCACCTGAGTTCAACATTTAGGCACAACCATCATTCACAAAACCCTCACTCATCTGCCACCTTATCTTGTAAGTGCCTAAGTGCCGCAGGTGCCTACGTTTCTGCCTATGGGCATGTGCAAAGGCACCTAGCTTACCCCTAAACCCCAGTGGGATTCTCAAAACAGGCATTCCCTTGCCTATCTCACCTGCAGGGTGAGAATTTTGGGGGCTGGCAGGCACATCTCCCATTATACCCAGCCCAGTGGTTAGGGCACTCCCCTGTAATGTGGGAGAGCTACATTCAGATCCCTATTCTACCTTATTTAGAGCAGGGACTTGAACCCAGGTCTCCCACATTTTAGGTGAGTATCCAAAACACCAGACTATTGGCTATTCTGGGGTGGGTATCTTTCCATCTCTCCTTGATGCTGTTCTGTATAAATAAAAAATATTTATTGAAGCAGGGACTTGAACCTGACTCTCCCACACCCTAACCACTAAACTACTAGCTACAAAGGTGTGTAACTCTTTACCTCTCTGTTTTTTGGCATTTCCCTCTGGCCTGTCAGTAAGTCACCTAAGTACGTATGTGGATCTGGGCCCTAAGCTCCACCCCTTTCCTCTTCATTTGACTGTTGGCTAACTTAGCTGACTCACCACTCAGCTTGTTAGTTTCTGTGAATCCCTTTCTTAGATGCGTTTCAGAGTAACAGCCGTGTTAGTCTGTATTCACAAAAAGAAAAGGAGTACTTGTGGCACCTTAGAGACTAACCAATTTATTTGAGCATAAGCTTTCGTGAGCTACAGCTCACTTCATCCGATGAAGTGAGCTGTAGCTCACGAAAGCTTATGCTCAAATAAATTGGTCAGTCTCTAAGGTGCCACAAGTACTCCTTTTCTTTTTTCTTAGATGCCTAACTTTACTAGTGGATCTCAAAGTGTGAAGCATGCCCCCCCCCCCGCCCCGCGGAGATGTGGAGGAATGTTTCGGGGAAGCTCAGCCAGCCCCCATGGCAGGTGGGGAGGGAGAACCACACTTCTAGTTCTCCTCCGTCCCCAGCCTTGCTCCTTCCCCAGTCCTGCTCTGCCTCCAGGTCTAGCTCCGCCTTCACTCCCTCTCTGCCCCCAGACTAGCTCCAGCCCCAGTTGCAGCTCCACTCCACCCCCAGATCAGCTCCGGCGTCAGCCTGACTTTGCCCTCATTCCCTCTCTGCCCTCAGACCAGCTCTATTTCTATCCCCATTTCCTCCTCCATCCCCAGTTCTGCCCCCAGTTCTACCTTCAGTCCAAGCTCCGCTGTGTTAACCTAGTCCTCAGTTCCTTAACGAAGAGATCCCTGTAGCAACAACTGCTGTCTCCAGGTCTTTTCCTTGCTGTGGAAAAGAAGGCTGCCTTTATACCACTTCTTTTCCCAGTATTCCTCATCAGCCTATCGTTCCCATTTGTCCCCCTGGGAACTACAAGTCCTAGAATGCTTTGGTTCTACTGTGAACATGGAACAGGGCCAGAGTTGGATCTTGAAATCCTCTCAAAGGGCTAATTTAGCATGTGACAATCCCAAGAGTAAATAAACAGTCTTACAGTGCTCTTCCCTCACTGGCAACCCCTGTGTTACCAATCACAGTATACAGAGAATAATATTAGCCTAGAGCCCTTTAATAGCAGTATTCTCACAAGGTAACATATTTAACACAAGGTACATTTGTGACAGTAATTGTACAACTTCAATTGTAGCTGTCAAATATTGCAAAAATATTTTTTGTGTATATCTTAGATTTATTTATTTACTGTATATGATTTGTTTCTTGTCATTACAGAGTGATTTGATTCAATAAAATTATCTCCCAAGACTCTTTTTAAATGAAATCCAGTCTCCAAAATTATTTACCTTGATTAAGTACAAATGAAAATACAAGTTAACATTGTTTCCATTTTAACTGTGAAGAAATAATTCTAGAGACAAGGTGAGTGAGGTGATATCTTTTATTGGACCAACTTCTGTCAGTGCAAGAGGCAAGCTTTCTTCACCTCTGTGTAGCTCGAAAGCTTGTGTCTTTCACCAACAGAAGTTGGTCCGTCCAGTAAAAGATATTACCTGACCCACCTTGTCTCTCTAATATCCTGGGACCAACACGGTGACAACAGCACTGCAGACAAGAAATAATTCTGACATACTTCAATCTGTGTGCTGATTTAAGCCTTCAGGAATATAGGAAAGTTTTGTAGCTTTCTCGTAATAAACTTAGCATAATGCACTATGGGCCAAATGCCCAGATTCATTTATGTAGAACTCGGGAGCTCCACAGCCACTAACTGTGTAGACATGTTTGATTGGTGGATTCACGTAGTCAAGGATCCACTAGGCTCCCAGTTATTCAAGTGCACTGGGTGCAGTGGGCTGCAGACATGGAAAATAAAATTTCTAAAAGAGAGCCAGGTCGTTGAGGGGTGCACATTTTTTGTGCTGCCTGAGGGGAAAATCCCTCTGATTGGCTACTTTGACTGCTCTTCTCCAGGAGATGGGCAATTGGGGAATCAGAGCTGATGCAGGAGGCAGGCAGAGCACTCTCCTCCGCTCAGGACTCCACATCATTCTTACAGCTGGGATGGGAGTAGAAAGAGTCCAGCAGCCCAGGATCACTCTGCTTCCTCCTGTGAGAAACAGGGTGGCTCCTCTGCTCTTCCTCCCTGCAGTGCTCAGCCTGGGAAGGGTAAGAGAGGACCCCTCTGCAGGCTTGGGAGAGGGGGGTGAAGAACTCCAGGAGCTGCAAGAAGAGCGGAGGTGAGGCTGCAGGGGCAGAACTGATAGGGTGATGGGGTGCCCAGTTTTCAACCGGAAAGTCCGGTTGAAATGTGGACCTGACAAGGTCTGATCAGATCTACTGATGAGACACTCCCCAGTCCAGTTACTGCAGGCAGGGAGGCACTGGGTCATCACCTGCGCCAGCCCCTACTCAGCTGGGGCTGTCTCCTACCTGCAGCTCCCAGCCCCGGCTCCACAAGCAAATCCCTCCTGAGCTGGGTGAGAGAGGAAAAGCAGCAAACGACAGGGGGGAGGGAAGATGAGTGGATGGGGTGGAGCTTAGGGGAAAGAGGCAGGGCAGGGGAGGTTCTGGCACTCCTACTGGAGTATCCAGTTTTTAAATATTATCAAGCTGGCAGCCCTAAGAACTGCTGGAGCAGAATTGATGGGGAGCTAAAGGGAGAAGAACTGATGTGGGGACTGGGAGGACAGGATTGATTTGGGGGCAGACTTAACTGCTGGGCAGCAGGATGGGCCAATGTGGGGATGATGATAGACACCACCACCACCACCCCCAACACACACACACACACACACACTTTTAGCACTGTAGACTCCCATACATATACACTTTGAAAAGTTCCTTTGCAGTGGAAAAATGATCTACTTCCAAAATTAGAGTTTCAATAATGTTGAAGCTCCTTTGGGATATTGGGTGGTCCAGTAGCAGCAACATTTGGAATGCTGGGTGTTTTCACATGCCTGTTATAGCATAAAATGCCCTTCATGCTAATATACAGTTTCTTTGCATTTTATAAACAAACTCACAGAAGGAATGTGTGATATAATGATTATAGTAGTAATGACTCTAAAGGGCCACATTTAGCAGTATTTAAACCATGCTGTTACTTTGCAAATGATACCTTAACATCATTAAAATACCCATGGCAGTAAAGATGTTAGATTAAAGGCTTAGCATCTGTCTAATCTTACTGATTTCTTTTGACTTCTTTTTACTATTCCAGTATTATTATTCTAGCTAACCCTTGAGAACATTAGTACATAATCTCTGTGCCTGCAAAACAGACGTGAGTGCTATATGCTGTGCATAATAAACATTTATCTCCAATTACATGATTAATTTTTCAGTTCACATAACATTTTTATGATGCATGAACATTTAAGAGACCAAATATGTTTTACTTGATTTGTTTCTTATAGATAAACATAAGAGACTAGAACCTTGTATAATACTTGTATGTCTTTTGCTGGTGAAAACATCAGTCTGCTTCCTGAACTATTATTGAGGTTCAAGTTCCCAGTTTTATGCAGTTTTAGTCACACTTGAAATGGCTGTATATTTAAAAAAAGTAGTGTGGAAAATAGAAAATATGATACTTTATTTCTGGTTAATTTATATTTTAAACTAAGTACAGTATGTAAAGCACTTTGAGGTCTAAGAAGAAAATATAAATATAGATGTAGATATATATAAACGATAAAAATATTAAGACTGTACACAATTCAAGCCCCATATTTTACCATTTGAGTTGTGTAAATTATAAATTAGAAACTTGGTGAAAAGTTCAAAATTTAATAACTTTTGACAAATACTGCAGATTCATCAGTAGTCAGCAGTGTCAATGATGCAGGATGACCACAACTTATTTGGTAACCTGACATTACAAGAAATGAAACAAAGCACAAATACAGTAGTAGACTGGGCTTTTTTGCTACTTTTGTAATGTCACTAAAAATGCCACAAAGGAAATTAAAATAGCTACATTTAAAAGACTTGTAAGATTCTGCCACAAACCATCACAAGCTTAATGGATGTGAAATACTGCTTTTTGTAACATACTTCTCAATATGTAGAGGAAAAAACCTGAGGACATCTTGGATGTACAAATCAGTAGTCCACTCCCTCAAGGTACACAATTATCAGGCAGTAGAATACCTCACTTACCTTAATATCCAGTTTGGGGGGTTTCTTGAGGAGAAACTGAATAAGACAAAGTTCATGCAGAAAAATGTTTTTTCCATGATGAAGATGGTTGAGGAGTGAAACTGGTTATGGCTAAAACTGATTCATCCAAGTCAGTGTCACTTGGCAGCTGGAGGTGTGAGTAAAGCTCTTCTGTGTCACTTTACTGAAGCAACTGCTTACTCACAAAAAGAAAGGGCAGAAAGGAGGAGACATGCATAAGATGTCTGGGGAGAATTGACCCAAATTTTGGGCAGCCACATAATTTTCACATGAAGAATTATGGGCCCAGTGGTGCAAGTTGCTGAGCCTGAGCTTCCATTAAACCAAGCTGTAAATAAGTTATTGATGTTATAAATAAATCTGTTCGCTCCTGTCCATCTTATTTATTTTTGTTTATATGTGGTTCATTTTCAAATGATTTTGTGAATCGGAAAGCTTATGAAGTGCGGGAAAGACTAATACAGATATGACCAGCAAAGGAGGCAAATACAAATAAAATAAAAATGCAAATACAGCACTAAAAATATAGTTTTACTATACAGTAATACTGTTATATTAGTGTCTTTTTAATGCATTGCGATTATGTGTAAATATGATCATGACAAAAGCTGGGTGAACATATAAAAGTTATTTATCTATATATAATATCTAATTATTCAATGGCTCAGAGAGGTAACCGTGTCTGCATCTCCATGCATCTGAAGAAGTGGGTTTTTTACCCACAAAAGCTTATGCCCAAATAAATATGTTAGTCTTTAAGGTGCCACCGGACTCCTCATTGTTTTCATTTCAGTGGAGAAATTACTACTTTTATAGACAAGCAGACTTCTTTGTAATGGAGTAACTCCTAGCTCAGGAGTTTCATTTAACAGTTTCTGTGACCAGATAATTCTGAACTTCAAATGATCCGGTGACAATATGACAACTTTTTCAAAGCACATTTAGACTTGTCCATATTAATGAAAGTGATATCTTACACCTGCAGAATTGTAACTGACTTATTTTTACTTCTTTGCAAAATACAGTAACTTTATATACCACTGGGGCCTGATTCTGATCTGACTTAAACACCACATTTGCACTCATGTGACACTGTTGCATTCAGTGGAGTTACTCCTGTTTTACACATCTAAGAGAAATCAGAATCAGTCTGATAGGCTCCAAAAAGGCTTAAATCAAACTTGAAAAAGGTTTCCAAACTGTAGTCTATGAAACACTTGTGGATACCAGACAGAGAGCTATCTGGTCATATGCCACTGGCCCTTGTTTCCAGCTGCTATATTGCATTAAAAGACAACTAAAAATATATAATTTTTTTTTAATATTACTTCTTCAAGCAGCTTCCCTATGGGTGCTCCACCTCAGGATATGCACGCCCCCATGTGCACTCGATTGGAGATTTTTGTAAGCAGTGTCAGTAGGTCCATGCCTGCGCCCTACACATGCTCATGCATGAATATGAGGGTATATAGGGAGGGACGGATCCACTGCTACTCCAGTTCCTTCTCAACTGCTTGTGGCTTGAGACGGAGTGTTCTGGTGTCGATTAGCTGAACCACATGGCTTGCTACACTTTGCTTTCTTACATCTTTTTCATTGTAGATTTTTCTTAGTTATTTCTTCATTTTTTTTTCTATTATTAGCACAAATTCATGCCTTGAGGGTGTTCCCCTACCAGTTTTCATCATTTACCCATTTTGAGCCCTCTGGGTTTTTTTCCCAGCCCTCATCCACAGCCTCAAGCGTGAGTGATGCCCAGGACCACAGGCTACAAATCTTGCTAGACCTGCCACAGGTTGTTTCCCCCAACAATGGCCATTCAAGCTGCCACTGTTGCTTGGGAGAAACCCACATTCGCTCTGAATGTAAATTTGCCTAGGGTTTAAAAGCAGATCTAAAATATTGCGGAAGGATGGACTTGAACTCCTACTTAGATGCATTCCCTGAGATCTGTGGAGTCCATGTTACTCCCCTGTACATCGGTTCCTCTGAATGCCACTACTTGGGCAGTAAGCAAAGATGCTGGAGGCTCTGGTACTCCCCAGACCTTCCAAGAAGAAAAGACCCCATTCTCTGGAATGAGCATCTGAGTCTCAGGAGACCTCATGTCCCAGTAGATGTACCGTCGGGGGTCCCTTTCCCTCCACTACCGCAACCATGGTACCAACTAAGAACAACACATCTCATACCAATATCAGCATGAGTCAGTGCCTCCAAAAGGTAGAACCAAGGCTAGGTCCTCATTGGTACTGTCTTCCATGGCCAGAATTGAAAAGTGTCCGTATTTATTCCGGTGCAGTCTCCAGTACCAATAGTACATTCCAAACATGCCCACTGAGAGTCCACGCAAAGCATGGTGGAGATTAGGCACTGCAAGATTAGGCCCCCCAGGGGGCTAGAGCAACAGCACCCTGCGGCACCCTGATTGGCCCAGGCTTACTATTTAACCCTGGAGGGTGCTCCAGGTAGTCATCTGGGCAACCATGCAGACTTCCAGCTTGCTGCAGCTCCAGGCTTCACCTCGCCTTGCTTTCTGACCTTCAGTCTCCAACCCCTGGCTGACATCAACCCCAACTCTTGCCTCCTCAGTCCAGCATGATGGTACTCCTGATCTTCGGTCTCCAAACCCGGACTGCCTCTGATTCTGACTCTTGCCTACTGATTTCAGCTCTCACAGCGACTATGATCTCTGCTCACCAACCACTACCTCCTGGCCACCGCTTGACTCCACAATGCCAGCCCAGCAGTAGCCACTAGGCCAGGCCACCTACACCCCAGTATCTTACAAGCTGCCCCTCCAAGGATACAGGCTGTGACTCATAGGTGTCTATACATGGTTCCTCAACCTTCCAATCTCCCTCCTTAGAGAATCACACTGAAGAAGGAGCTCAGAGCAGGAAGGACACCTGGTTACCATGGCAAGGACAACCTTGGGGTCCTGCACCATTCCTTTATGCCCCACCACAATGGACTTAATGGAACCTGTGGGCTCCTTATGGCAACCTTTTCTACAGGGTACCATCTCAAAAGAGGTTCCATCAGGAACATCAGCCAATGCCCCTAGGTCCTGCCCCCCAGAAACATCCTCCAAAGCAGAACCAGTGGAAAAGCAAGAAACACTACCATGCCATAAAAACTCTGCATCACCAGATGAGGCTGTCATGCCTCCCTTGCCAACCTATCCCAATGACTTTAAGGTCTTTCAAGAATTCATAAAAAGGGTAGCAGACACCTTACAAGTTCCATTAGAGGAGATTCAGGAAACTCAGCACTCCTTGTTGGACATCCTTCATTCAGCTCTTGCAGAAAATATTGCCTTGCTCATCAACAAAGGTTTGCTTATTCCAGCCACTATCTCATCCATGTTTAAATGAGCCACCAAGAAGTATTACACACACACACACACACACACACAGGTTCAGAGTATATTTTTCCCATCTGGCTTTCAACTCTCTGGTGGAGGCTGCTAACAAATGGAACAAGTAACACTTGTCCCATTCACTACTTCTGAGAAGGAGCTAAAATGATTCGACCTTCTGGACTGTAAGAGCTACTTCTTGCCTCTTTTTTCAGTTCACAGTGGCCAATTATCAAGCAGCCCTGATGGTTAAATATGACTTCACAGTCTATTAAAAAATTTAATCTTTTATTGAACCTCAGGAACAGAGAGAAGATCCCTCATTACAGAGGGTCAGACAGTTGCCAAGGCATCTTTATAGTCTTCACTAGATGCCACTGGCACAGCAGCCTGTTCCACGGCTACAGCAGTAGTTATGTGCCGAGCTTCCTGGCTGCAGTCCTCTGACCTCCCCCGGGAGACACAAGCTACTGTAGAGGCCCTTTCTTTCAAAAGCCCCAAGTTGTTTAGTGACACCACAATGGGTTGTTCCGTTCTCTCAAGGACTCCCGGATGATACTATGACTGCTAAGCAGCTACACAGCTGCAATGAAGAGAAAATACAGCAGGTCACAGACGGCTCAGTGATCTTACCCAGTCCACAGCCAGCTCACGAGACCAGCTGAATCCCCAGGAAGAACCCAAATTCCCTAAGGAAGAGTCCTCCTCTTCAGCAAATCTCCCAGGCAGTGATGTCTGACTCATTGATTGGGGATCACGAACTATCTCTCTCTCTGGATCCTACGTTGTGCCTGTTCCCCTCCACTCTTATGGGAATAGTCTCTCCCATTTCTTACCTTCTTGGGAGCTCATCACCTCAAACAGATGGATCCTATAAGTAATTTCAACAGATTATTCCATCCAGTTCAGCTCCTTACCACACCGCCTATCCTCACTGTCCCTCTTCAGAGACCCATCTCATGAAAGCTTCTTAAAGCAGAAGGTAAAATCCAGCCTGTCTCACTGGACATCATCAGGAAAGATTTCTGTTCTTGGTACTTCCTTTCCTGAAGAAAAACGGAAGCATGGAGACCAATTCTGGACCTCAGGACTTTAAACACCTTCATTCACTTTCTACTGGTCAGAATAGTGACCCCAGCAACAATAATTCCCTCATTCAGTCTGGGAGATTGATTTGTTTCCCTCAACCTTCAGGATGCGTATTTTCATGTTACCATTCATCCCTCACACAATCGATTTCTACGTTCTGTGGTAGGTACCTTTATCACATTCTGCCTTTTGGCCTCTCCACTGGCTCAATAGTCTTTACCAAAGTTCTGTTGGCTGTATCAGCTTATCTTTGCCAGATAGTCATCATTGTCTTTCCCTGCCTGGACAACAGGCTCTTAAAAGGCCACTTCCTCAAAGCACATACAGCAACCAGCAAGGCCCTGTCTGTCTTTCACTTTCTGGGTCTCTGTCTCAAGGTGGAGAAATCTATCCTACCTGCACACAATGTATGGATTTCATCGGGACCACCCTGGATTCTTCTTCTGCCAGAGCACACTTACCCAGGGACTTATTCACCACTTATCCACTCTTGTTTCAATAATGCAACAGAGTTCAGAAAACACTGCAAGGGCTTAGCTGCAACTTCTGGGCCATATGGCAGCGTGTATGTTCATGACTCCCCTAACAAGACTTCACTTTCAGTGCCTTCAAGCCTGGTTGAAAACTGTCTACAACACGAACAGACACAGTCTGCCCAAACAGGTGTCAGTACCTTGGAAGGTCCTCGATTCTCTGAACTGGTAGAAGAACCTACAAAATGTAGGCATGAGAGTTCCATTTGTACAGCAGCCTCCGAGAAGGATTGTCCTGACAAATGTTTCCCTGATAGGTTGGGGTGCACACTTCCAAAACCTCACAACTCAGGGCAAATGGACCTCTCAGGAGGCAATACTCCATGTCAAAATATTGGCACTCAAAGCAGTCCATTATGCTTGCCAACATTTCCTACCACACATCAAGGACCACTCAATCAGAATAATGCTGGACAACAAAACAGTGATGTGTTACATCAGTCAGAAAGGAGGATCAGTATCTCGGTCCTTGTGTACTGACTCCATAAAACTATGGATGGGGTGCATATAGTACCACACACAAATCTCTATTTATCTATTGGGACTACCGAACACAGTGGCGGATTACCTCCGCAGACATTTCAGCACTGCCCATGAGTAAGAACTGAACCTTGCACAGTAACTTGAGTTCTTCAAGATGTGTGACCGTATAGGTGCTCATCTATCTTCCCTCCTTCCCCTCTGTGTTGGAATCTCTTTCTTGTGACTTTCATGGGTGAGAAGGAACTGGAGTGGCTGCAGGTCTGCCCCCCTTATATACCCTTGCTTTGGGGCACAAGAGTGTCTAGGGCACAGGTGCAGATTTGTGGATACTGCTGACAAAAATTTCTTATCAAGACCACATGGGTATGTGCATATCCTGATGTGGAGCACCCATAAGGACGCACATCTTGAGAAACTCAAGTTATTGTATAAGGTAAATAACTTCTCCTTTCCCATGTAAGAAACTGCCATAGTCATCACACAGATGTTCTGTGGTTGTGAATGAGAGGAGAAGTGGTCACTGCTACTGTGAAGTTGGATGGAGGTCAACCGCAAGACAATTTTTCTGTCTACTATGGTCCGGGAAAAGTTTGGGAGGCTCTGAGTTAGTGTCTTTCAGAATAGTTCCAGTATTGCCAACTGTCACCATTTTTTCACTCATCAGGGGATTTCAGCCAGGGCTGGAATTATTTTTTGCATTATTATGCACTGTTTGTGGTGTTTACTCAGCTCTAGTCCTTCAGAGTTTTTACTATTTTTACAGTCTTATAGCTATGCCTAACACGAGGCTAATTCTTTATGGATCATAAATTTTATAAATCTTGCTTTTGAACAAGCTTTTTGTGAGACCAAGATTTCTGCTGTACAAGCCAGTATTCCCAGTTCAGCTGTGCCTATTCTACACTCCACT
Source organism: Natator depressus (assembly GCF_965152275.1). Lineage (NCBI taxonomy): Eukaryota > Metazoa > Chordata > Testudines > Cheloniidae > Natator > Natator depressus. The sequence goes on along the minus strand of NC_134235.1, from coordinate 195,160,934 downwards.
TTTAACATATAATGGAGCTCCAAACTCCAGGCTCATAATCAATTTCCTCAGTGTTTATGGTGACTGTGACATTATAAACTCTATAGGAATAATTTCAATATCTGGTTGGTAGATGCATGAAGTCAGAACTGACCTGGGATGGTGATATTGGTACGGAGACCCAGTGGTACTATTAGTCTGTTTTTCCTTTTGCTCAATTCTGTTATGATTATATCTTAATTTACTTTTGTTATTATTTTCTGTTTAATAACCTTACAATTTTTGCTTGAGTAGACTAAATGACTATGACTAGGCAATCGTCTTTTGCTTGTAAGAAAGTGAAATAGAAAAGAGGTGAAGTTTTTGAAGGGGTTAGGTATGCACTAAAATTTGTAATCTGAGGGGTACCACTTAAATTAACACACTTTAAGTCTGGTTTATACTACTTAGTTTTGGGTTTTTTTTTATAATCCTGTGTAACTGTTGTCATTAGCAAAATTTCCATAGCCCAAGGCAAAGTGTTTCATTTAAAACTGAAAGAGCAAAGTAAATGAACTAATACATATACACTAATAATAGGGCCTTTTCAGCTGTGAGAGAGAAACAAGATCTCTTGGCCCTTGATGGAGGAAAAGGACTGCAGGGACAGTCTGAGGACTTTTGGAGATTTCTAAAGATAATCAGTTTAATTCTGAATAGTATGGTGAAATAAATCCTAATAAATGGGCTTTATGCAGGTGACCTGGTTGGGGCTGGAGTGGATAGAACTGTGTGTGGAGCGTCTGCACAGACACTCTGAGCACTCCCCTATAACTAGGGTTGAAACTGGAAAAAAAATAAGTGGTGGTGTTCTTCCAAGCACGGCCTATTCATGAGATGTCACTCAGAATCAGTTGTCAGGTCTTCATAATATAATTGCATGAGGTCTAGTAGCTCATTTACTGAGGTTCCAGCTAAATGGTATTGATAAATCATCTTCAGAGATATATAAGATGTATGAAGTCAACTAAAAGTCACGCAGGTCATCATAGACAAATAAGTGACTATAAAAGATCCAGAATAAGGGTAGTTATTAAGTTTCCGATCACATTACAGTTATAAACATACTGTTATCAACAAAATAATGTTAATTAGGGGAATAGTTCATAAATGACACCACCCTCTTATCCAACATTTTTTCGTCATTGTGTGAAATAAAAGGGAGTCAAGTGTCCAAACATTTGTTGAATGAGTCTGTTTTTAACAATTAACAAGTAATTTTTCCTATGGATATTACTTCCCATGTCTCATGTTATAGAATTACAATTAGGCAACAAAATGCTTTCCATATGCAAATGGCCTGTGTGCTACAATTATCCAGCTTTTTATTATTTTCTAATGCTGAGCTACATCCCCTTTCTTTAGTTTTTACTTGTGGCATAAGCACTATTGGCAACTACACTGAACTAATTTCACTGACTTATCCCTCTCCTCTTATCTAGATCCAGGAATATAATTATTAAATGTTTAGAAATACAAAATACTGTGCCCCCCTCGCCAGAAAAAAAAGGTATTTTCTTCTTTTGAAGATAGATAATGATGATCTGTTTCCAGTTAAACTGGAAGGGAATTAGCCTGGACAGGAATCAGTTGGGGAGGGTGGGTGGAAGACCCCAAGTACATCAAACTGCTTTTCAGAATGTGAAAAGCAGTTTGTGAATCATCCAAAAGTTGGATGTGTTATAGTAACAATGTATCTTTTATAGAAATGGCTTCCATAACTGCTAGCTTGTGATGCTTTCTGTCAACCAGGAAAATGGAGGTCTTAATCTTTACATTTATGTATATATTATTATAACATTTTCAAATTTGTTACTTCTTCATCTCCAGTGACAGTTTCTAGTTAGCTTCCAAGTTCTCAGAAGCCAATAAGATACTTTTCCATTGTGATTTGATCAGTATATTTTATACCACTTTTACAGTTGTGTAATTTCACGGGTTACAGTGGAGTTACTCAGCATTTACCCTATGATAACTGAGATCAAAATCTGGTTTATTCCCTGAAAAGACAATGGAGAAAGAATCAATATGATTTTGAAATTTTAAAAGAAGCTTCCTACAGTAGGAAACAGTCTGTTTTTAGAGACCTGTGACACTTTGGGAAAGCATTTCTGACAAACCAATTAATCTGTTCAGGTGATTTAGAATATTTTAGAAAAATCACTTAATTACTAATATTAGCTTCATTAATTAATTTAGTTTTTCCTGCTGCACATTGTTATATCCTTGCTATTCTGTACTCTGTTTCTGTTAAATGGTTCCATACATTGCAGCATGGAGCTGCAACATGTTCCCAAACCCTGCCCAGAGCATGTCTGAACTGTAGTCAGAGAGAAATGTTTTATTTCCCTTTCCACTGTCAAATTTTATTTTCCAGAGATCTGAAAATGTGTATTTCACATTATTTGTTACAGTAGCATCTGAACTATTTCGTAAAGTTCAGCTTACCTTTGTTTACGAAGGATATGCACAAGCTCAGAACTTTTTTTTTTTTAAAAAAAGGTTACAGTGATTCAAGGATTGAAGAATATGACAGAGGAAGAGAGAGACATAGTCTAGAGAGAACTCAGTTGGGATGGAATGATGGGATCTGATCACAGTCTATAAATACTTTCAAGGTAATATAAATGAAGGAAGGGAATTATTCACAGTCTCTGAAAATAGTAAGAAAAAGATTAATAGCATGAAGCCAAGAAAGTTTAAGCCAAATATTAGCATACAGTTTTTAAATAGTGAGCCAGATCCTCAGCTGGTGTAAATCAGCCTAGATCCATTAAAGCCAAGCTAAGGATCTAGCCCAGTAGGAGCAATTTTAAAGAAACCAGATGGTTCCAGTTTACCCTGATTGTGCCAGTTTTGAAGAGCACTCCTGGCTGAATCTTTTGAGATTGGGATTTTGCCTAGTTTAAATAGAATTGGCTGGTTAGATAGCTGGCTGATTCTCCTCACCTCCTGTTATGGGTCATTGCCCTTCCTACTGCAGATCTCTCTCTGGTGTCTTGCTATGGCATTCCCTCCCCACCCCATTCTGTTCTAAACTATAATGCTGTACTCTGGTCAAGCCCAATTACCTTAGTGCTCGAACTGATGCCAATGGAGTCCCTAACATACAAGTGGCACTTCACTCAGAAAAATGATCAGATCAAATCAGAGTAAAGTAAATTAACCTTCATCTCAGATCTGTGTCATTCACAGCTGTTAATTTAATATAAAAGTCATCACAGATAAAAGATCTGCATGGGGAAAACTTCTCTAGTACACATTCTGATACAGAGCTATAAAACAGCAGCAGCACTTGACTGAACAACCTGACAGCCACCGTAGAGTCCTGGGAAATAAATGATTGCATGTAGACTAAAGCAAGTTACAGTACACCACCTACAGTGTCAACCTAGAGTAGTCACTGCCTAATATACTACATATCTATTTTACTCTTGACAGTTTCTGCCTCATTGAGGTATGTTGTGCTACCACAGGGAGTCTAGGGCATGATCTGTGAAGCACCATAATACCTTGGAATAGTACAGCCAATTTCTTAGAGGTGGAGTCTCAAGAGGACAGAGTGAGAGATGGCCCCATGGGACATCAGTCAGCATTAAGGTAGGAAGGGAGGCACCACTGCAAAGGAAGGAGTAGAAGAATGTTCAGGTGGGAATTGAGTGAAGGAAAGATTGAACCACAGTGGGAAGGTGGTTTGAAAGGTGTGGAGAGGTGACTTGGCATTCTGCTGACTGATCCTGTAGAAATGATAAAATAAGACAAGTAAAATTCATCTGTGAATGAGAGACACCATACTATGCTACCTGTTTTGTTCTTACTCGGAGGGAAAAGTGCCATCTATTGAATCACCATGTCTTCTTCCTGTACAACAGGGGCGGGGAACCTTTTTTCGATCATGGGCCATTGACCCACAGAAAAAATCAATTGCAGGCCACACACAAGTAAAAAACAACTTAATTTAGTTTTGTTTTTTTTGAGAGAGAGAAATATAAAACGTTCAAACACCCACTTTCATGGTGTGATGGTTGACGTTGCAAAATACGTCAGATAGCAGTTTCTCACACTACAACCCGAACAACACCATAGGTGCACGCACACGGCTTGGGGATGCTACTGGCTGCTCCACACTGGAGTGCCAGAAGTATGCATGGGACGAGAATGAGGCACGCGCTGCCAGGCTCCAGCACTGGCTGTTGTGAGGTCATAATGCACTACAGTGGCTGGAGGCTCCACCTTGCCCCAGCGTTGCTGTTACAGCCACTGCCTGCAGCTCACCTCCTTCCTTATCCCTGCCGCTGACTCCGCCACCCCTCTCTCCCCCCCCGGCTACTGTCATAGGTCCATATTTTTAGAAATACTTTCCGCAGCCCAGATGTAATTAAGCAACGGGCTGGATTTGGCCTGCGGGCTGTAGGTTCCCCACCCCTGCTGTACAACCTAGATTTTCTCTGGAGGTCTCCAATATAAATTCTTTCCAACCTTAACTCTGCTTAGTTAACAAGATGATGTGATCACAGCCTGCAGTGGCATTGTTACAGACAGGGTCATGAATATCAGTGATAGGGCCTTATGTAATATTTTACAGAGTGACGGAGGTGCAGCAGCATAAGACAAGTTTGCACAAGGAGGGGAAACTTGGACAAAAAATGAATGAGACTTGCAGCTGTATTGAGGGGAACATCACCAGAAAACCAAAAAGTTGGTGGGATAGAGAACACAACCGAAGTGGTTGCACTTATACATGTTTAGAATGCATTGTGTAACAAAAGGAGATACACAGCTAGTTCAAACCATCAGTGAAATCAATAAAAGTTCCATACAATGAGCAGAAGTAAGAAACCAATAGTTATTCCAACCATCTGCTGTATTAGAGAACATTGCCAGCACTCTCCAATTCACTTTCATACAGTGTAATATCTTACAATCACTCAATTTCTTAAAGAATTAAATTCTAGTGTACATTTGTTATTAATAAAAATCAGTTTGAAAGATTTATGGAGAGATTGAGTGGGAAGAGTGCAACTGGCTTTTTGTTTTATCTTTTATTAATACTCTTTTATAATCTTTTATTAATACTGTATCATTTTATTAGATTCTTGAATGTACTGTTTTTATTTAATCTTTTATTAATTTCACCTCCAAAATATCATCCACAGCATAAAACAGTCTTGTATTCAACAAGTATCAATGTGAACTGAGAGACTGTCGCCTCTCCAGCTCCTCTCCCCCCTACCCCCTCACCCCCACCCCCCCCACACACACACCCGTGCTCTCCTTTGCCATCTCACTTTACTGGAGGAAGGTGGGGGAGAACAAACAGACAAACAAAAACAACTAATAGTTTGAAAAGCAATGAAATTGGTTTAGGTTTTAGTTCAAATGCTGATGCTTAGTTTAGAGCTATATCACTGATTGTACAGGGTGATTTTAGGAAAAATGAATTGGTTTGATTACTTCTAAATCCCTTTCACTGCCATTCATTCACTTACTGTGTTTTAAGGCTTTTAGGTGGAGAGAAAAAAATCTCATAAAAAGAGAGCATCTTACAGAAACAAGGGTTAACATTTCGAAAACTAATCTGGGGATTTATCCACTCCCCTAGTCAGCTTTGAAGATCTCAGCCACTATTTTTTAACCAATTCTCAGGCTGTATGAAAACGCTAAACCTTAGCCTGATGATATAGGGACAGTTTTCTGCATTTTTGTGTCAGTCACCTGAGTTCAAGGCCCTATTCTTCTACTCCCCAAGCCAGGAGTAATTTAAAGAAAGCATTTTTCGTTTGGTGAAAGGCTTGGAGGATTGCACAATAGCAGTTCCTCTGGTAAATTATAGCACCTGAGAGCATTTGCATTCCCATTAAGATCAAAAGGAATTCCAGTGAAGTTCAGACCCTTGAAATCAATAGTTTTGTTATTGGCTTTAATGGTAGCTGGGTTACACCAATAAAGAGCAGGTTTTATAGGCTCTAAAAGGATTCTTATCCTGTCCTTGTCAATCAGAAAGATTGAGCTTGTTTCAGTCACTAATATGTATGTATGAGAAGCTAAAGGGTGGAGAGGGAGTATTAGGGTATTCTTTGTGTACTAAAAGTGATGCAGGGACTCCACAGAAAAAGAGGAACATGAAAAGGAGGAAGAAGAGTAGGGTTTTTCTTGTGATAAATTAATGTAAGGGCCACTTGTTTTGGTCCCAACATTTTCCTGAAAGGAAGGAAAATCATAGGCAGCTTTCCTGGAGGATTCCTTTTTCTGTGCTTTTTATTTTAAAAAAGTGTTACTTAGATCCTTACCAGTCTCGCACAAAACAGAGTACATCCTGGCACTAGCACAAATGTGCCCATTGTGCACATGCACACAGTATAATCAGTTCAAAATCTACCAGACATATGAGCCCCGACACGAAAACACAGCCGGACATGGGGCAGTGTTTGGGATAGTGGAAGAATACAGGTATATGGAGCTTGGGAAAGAAATGGGTGCTGGAAGATGATTATTATCTGTGGATGTGTAAAACTAAAGCACAGTTTGACAGGAAACCTCAGACACTGTTAATAGTGTTCTTGATTATATTCAGATAGTGCTGGTAATGACATGACATAATCACTGTTATTAACAGGAAGAGAGGTCTGAAAACATAGCAGCTTTACTCTACCAAATAGTATCCCGTTAGAGTCTGATGCAAAGCCCACTGAAATCAGTGGGAGTCTTTCTTTTGATTTCAGTGGGCTTTTAATCAGGCCTATGAGGAGCACAAATATATTTTAAGGAGGGACTGCAAGTAGGTCTCCAGAGCTCACTATGAGCATGGAGTCTATCTCACAGGCAGAAATTCTGATTTATAATACTGTAATTAATGCTTCCAAGCCACTTGGGGAGTCTGGGTGCAAAGTATTATTTTCATGATGTCACCGTGCGCAGGCATATGAAGAGGAAGTGGAAACAGTGACCAGAACATAAATGAACAGCTTCCATCATCAGAGTTCCATGCAAAATGTAACAAGTTTGGATCATTAGAGATTGTTTGTCATTTAAAAGTTATATACTACCATTTTTAATTACTTCAGTGATGGAAAGGTAACAAGAACTTCAACTTTATGAAGTTCCACAAGTTAGTGTGACAGAAAATATATAAAATGATGAGATGGTGGGAAAGGAGAGACTTTTCAAACTGTTTTCAATATGAAATGGAAAAAGTGAAAGGATACTGTGTGTTTTCATAGGAGTTCTTTTGCTATTATTTGTTTTACACCAAGTAAAATCTTAAATGTTGCACCTATTCAATTTTCTAATCTAGGAAAATAATTGTGCTCAAATATATTATGGACATACAGGTTTCAGACAGTCCCCAACAGATTTTCACTGTCTGCTCGTAATAGATTGGACAAAATAGCATTGCTAGTTGAGTGGGAGTTAATGCTTTTGAAAGCAGCTAATACACTTAAATACAGTGTATTAACAGTGGGCGTTCTGCTTATTTTTATTGCAAGCTTTAGCACTGTGCAATTTTCCTGCAACATGTTAACAATAATCCACTTCATGCTGGCACTTAAATATTTATTGAACATTACAGTGGAAAAGTTATGGGAAAAGACAGATAAAGAAAACAAATTACATCTCAGTGTGGCAGAAAGCACTGAAGAGGATTGTGGCTTCTAGTAATATGAAATATAATTTCAACATCAGCTGCAGTTGTTCTCCAAGACAAACACGGACTCTGTTCAGAACAGAGTTAGATACAAATTACACATTTTTTTGCCTCACCTTAACTAAACAATGTGTGTGTTATGTGAACAAATTCACAACACCAGAAAGGTATGCTACTGTCTCTTGTCTAATACCCCACTGAATACAACCTAGAGGGCCAAGTTGTGCCTTTAAGGCACTGGTCTACACTGAGGGCAGCACCCAGCTGTACAATCCCTCCTCAAGCTCCCTGGAGCACCCATACCTCCCTTCTACATCTACTCTGTAGGCCAGTGCACAGGAGAGGGAGGTGGGCGTGGCCTTTAACAGGTGCCAACTTTCATTTTTCTGGGTGAGTGCTCTTGCCCACCCTCTGCCCCGAGCCACTGCCCCCACACTGCCCCTTCCTGCAAAGCCCCACCCTCACTCCACCTCTTCCTGCCCCCACTCCGCCCCCTCCCCCAGCTCTTCCACCCACCGCTGAAAAGCTGATCGGCAGGGGCCACCAAACAGCTAGTGGGTGGGTGGTGGGTGCTGAGCACCCACTATTTTTTTTCTTTGTGTGCTCGAGCCCCAGAGTGCCCACAGAGTCAGCAGCTATGCTTCTCATCATCCCAACCCTTTTCAGGGTGATGTGTATATTCAGCAGTGTATAGAGGGACGATTCTCTGTGCTAATTTTGCATGTGCAATTAACTTCTCTTGCCTGCACATGCATACTTTGTTGGTCTTATGTGCTAAGTAATGACAGTCTGACCCCAAAAATTTATAAGATGGAATTTTTTAAAAAAACTGTTTTGAAAAATGTCATCTTAAATGCCAATATCTTGTTAAGTTTCACTAGGGAGTGAATTTTTATGGTCTTAAAATGCTGTGAAAATAGACTTTTAATAGCAAAATGCTGGCACAGCTTTGCTATAATTCCAGAAGTGCAAACAGCATCTTTCATACACGTGTCCCCCTGCACCTGATATATTAATAATTTTCGATGAAAAATGTTCTACAGATTATTACAATACAAATGAACAAATGCAAATAAACTATACAAGTACAATAAGGCAGTGGTGAAGTGGCAGGAAGAATGACTAACCATGACAGATGGCTCAGGAATTGTTTGTTTCATTGTGGAAAAAAACTTCATAACCAATAGACCAGAGAGGAGACCAAGGGGACAGCATGAAAGAAGACGTCACTGCTCACTGTGGCAAAAGCTATTATTAACAAAGTATTTAAATAAAATTAAATAAAATGTACACCAAGAGCATTTTACATTCATGAATAGCATGATGCAAGGTTGAGGCAAGCTAATTACTATGGGCCTGATTTTAACAGATGCTGATCATCACCCACAGCTCCTCTTGAATTCATTGTAAGTTGTGGGTATTCAACAGTTTTGAAAAACAAGGCCATTTACAGGTAGTTCAGGCAAAACTCTTTTTGAAGGGGCGTCCCATTAAACTCCCAGGGGAGATTTTTCTGAATAAAGACTGCAAGATTGGACCATATTTCAATTTCATGTTCAGTAATATATGGTCAGTATAGAACAGCATTCTTCAACCATACATAATTTGGCCTCTTAGTATGATTATCTGGACTCCATATAATCCATTGTAATTAATGAAACATCACAATTATCACTATGATTTTAAGTAGTTATTCTGCTCATAAATCATTCTTTCCAGTGTGCATGTTGTATTGTAAAGCACTCATTCCATGATATGTGTCTTCAGTTTCATGATTTATACTGTGCACATTTCTTTTCACACTATGTTTTATTTTTTGCAATCTAGGTACCCTTGCTAAACCGTGTGTACAGTATTTTCATACATTATCAATGTACAGAACTCTGCAAAACAAATATCTGCATCTTACATGATTAACAGAATTTCTACAGGAGGTGTGATAGGACTAGATGTTCACGTAAGCTGCCTTCTCCATTTTGCATCATCCTGAGCACTCACAACTTGTGTACAAAATTGCCATTTAGAAAGTGATCAAATGGCTGTTACATCTTTGTTCTCATTTGAATAGAGCAGGACAGCTGGCTCTCACAGATCATTCCATTTTTATTTATATAGTAGAAACAATTCCTTCTGGTGCTGAAAATTTAGTTCTGACTTGAGAACACTCTCTAGGCGGAAATGACTACACAAGATACAAAGCAGTGATGAATTAGACCTTGATCATTTCCTCTGCCCCTAATTTTCCATGGACCCTTGAAAGATTTGTAGCAGGTATTAATAGTCAAACATCTGCAACTCTTCATTAATTTTTATTTATTTAATTATTTTAATCATAGTTGCCCCTTGGATACATGAAAAAAATTATAAACATAGAAAGCACAAACAAATGGGGAACTAATTAAGTATCATGCTTATGCAACTTCCTCACAAAACTTAAAAAGAAGCATAAAGTCCTGAAAGATGAAGACATGAACACATTTTGAGAAACTAATAAAATATAAGAATAATTGATAATATATACTTCAAAAGGACTACAGTGGAACCCTGATTATCTGATCTAAGTGGGATGGGGCCAAATCAGATAACTACAAATCAAAATAAACCAGAGAATGGGCAGTGGAGCCCCAGCTGCTGTCATCCCCACATGGCTGATGGTTCAGTTAATATAGAGAGCTGGATAATGGAGACTTGGTTAAACAGGGTTCTACTGTAGTTCACAAACATATTCCTGAAAAAGAGATGTAAACTGACCAAGGCCAAGTCTACACTACAAATGCTTTGCCAGTGCTGTACTGGTATAGCTAGACCAGCAGAGCCCCCTAGGGTAGACCCAGCTTATGCTAACAGAAGGAATTTTTCTGTCAACATGGTAGCACCACCTATCCAAATCAGCATAATAATACCATCTTCTCAAATGGCATTGGCATTGGTTGACAGAAGCAATCTCATGTTGGCCTAACTGCATCTACACTGGGGGATTGCTTGCATAGCTCTGTTAGTTGGGATGGTGTTTTTTTCATACCCCTAACTGACATAGCTGTGCAGGCAAAACTTCGTAGTGTAGACATGTAGACCTGGCTTAAGGTAAAATAGAGACTGTATGAATCTGCCTGTCTCAAAACATTCTTTAAGTCAGTTCAAAGGTTAAAAGACGCATTTAAGAGTTTTGGCCATGTTTGAGAGGCCATCCAGTCAACTTGACGGCAGTTCCCTCTCTGTTTGTCAGTATGTACTACAATAACTTTTAAACACCATATATGATTAATTCCAAAATTTCAGGAAATGTTCTAGGCATCAATGGGCAGAACCGTACTGATTTGGGGGGAAATCAGAAAACTGAAAGGGGGAAAATGAGGAACATATAAAGATCCTTTTCTCATTAGCAGAGTTGCAGCTTCACGCACCTCTGCAATTGTCTGTAAATCAAGGAACCAGTTGATGGCACCCATTAACGCCGTCCAACATAATACCCTTATCTCACTTCTGCCCCTCCTCCCAATAGAATTTAGCATGTTGACACCTTGAATGGCTTATCTCCAAGACAGAAAGAAGAACTAATAATGGAAGGAAGGAGTGTGTGCACACAGCTGGGAGGGCCGGGGGGAAGGAATTGGAGACTCCGGTATGGGAAGAGAGGGGGAATGGGGATGCACACAGAGCACACCTGACATGGGGACCCTGGCATGGGAGGCCCACACAGAAAATTCCACATGGGGGAAAGTTGGGAATGGAAAGATGAGGGGGCACACAGAGCTACAAGCATGGGAGAAGTTTCAGGGCGTCCCTCAAATAGAGGGGGATGGGAGACTAACTCAAAAGGGAGCTTGGAGTAGTAGGGGGAATGGAGAAATGCAAGGAGCCCTTGGTATGTACACTGTGCTCTGTTTACAGAAGCTACTGTAATTACTGGGGCTGCTCAGTGCTGGACTACATCAAAGCCCTAGGGTGCCACTAGTGTGTTAGATATACCATAACTTGAAAGCAAGCCCTGTAGGTGTTTCAATACATAGGCCTTTTAGGCACTGGCTCTGGTGGGTTTCAATAACTGCATGGACACATGGCTAAATAAAAGGGTATTTTACTAGGACTGACAAGAAAGGGAAAGGCTGCAGGTTCCTTAGGTTACAGAGGCTTAAACAGTTACTGTTCAAAATGAGAAATAGCCGTTCTTATTTAGACCCCTGGGGCAGGCCAATCAAGAGTTGGGGCTCTTCAGACCAAGGCCTGGGATGCCCTTTCCAATACACTCTATTCCAAACAAATCAAAGCTTGTAGGTTTCCAGGCCAGGATCAGTTACTGTCTCTCATTGGGGGCCCATCTTATTTCACTGGGGCTTCTTGTCCAGCCTTTGCTGCTTCCTCATAAGTCCCACACAAACTGCATCCAGCTATCGTGTCCAGCAGTCACAGCCTGTTCCACACGCAGCTCTGCACATGGTTCCTGGGGCTTGCTCCCTGTGTCCAGCTTCTGCTGGCTCACCATACAGCCAGGACCTTTCATCTTAGCTGACCAGAGGAAAGAGAAGGGCAGTAGAGAGGGGATTGATGGGAATTGTAGTCCCCTGATTAGCAGATCCATCACTCTACGAAGTGTAGAGTCTCCTGCTAAGTGAATACTACTACAGTGACAGGTTTCAGAGTAACAGCCATGTTAGTCTGTATTCACAAAAAGAAAAGGAGGACTAGTGGCACCTTAGAGACTAACCAATTTATTTGAGCATAAGCTTTTGTGAGCTACAGCTCACTTCATCGGATGCATCCGATGCTGTAGCTCACAAAAGCTTATGCTCAAATAAATTGGTTAGTCTCTAAGGTGCCACTAGTCCTCCTTTTCTTTTTACTACTACAATGGTTTCTTTAAGAATCTAAACTCTCCTCCAATTACTGAATTTTATACGATTTAGCATGATCACCTTCTTTTGTCCATATATAGACTATTTATGATGTTGTGAAGGTCAAGACTATAACAGGGTTCAAAAAAGAACTAGATAAATTCATGGAGTATAGGTCCATCAATGGCTATTAGCCAAGATGGGCAGAGATGGTGCCCCTAGGCTCTGTTTGCCAGAAGTTGGGAATGGGTGACAGGGGATGGATCATTTGTTCCGGTCATTCCCTCTGAAGCACTTGGCATTGGCCACTGTCGGAAGACAGGATACTGGGCTAGATGGACTTTTGGTCTGACCCAGTATGGCCATTCTTATGTTCTTATGTATGATTAAATCAAATTGGATTCACCTATCTTTCCCATCAGTAAATTTTCTGGATTATCTATGATCATTAGACAGGATCCACTGATTTGGGGGATAATAAATTTATGTTTCAATTTGTTTAGAGAAGAATATTCCTATAGAAAGTGGGTCTCATTTATACGGAATGATATGATACATAGCTTCCAAATAGGAGGTACTATAGTATGATTATATATAGGAACTTCAAGTATTCTACTTTCAGGAAGTGACTGAAGAGAGAGAACAGCACATGTGGAGGAAGGACTAAAGCTTGAATGTTTCACTTTCTTGGCTCTCTCTCTCCTTGTGTGCTTGAACACTGAAGCTGTAATATTTGTAGGAAGCTCTCAACAAGGGAGCTACAACAGAAGAGATTGTAACTGAATCAGCATGTTGTTTCTTTGCCTGTTTTTGTTATTTTCTTTGGAGAATAAATTATTTATTGTTAATAACTTTGCTTTCTCTTGCTTATCTAAGACCTTGTCTGCACTAAAATATTTGTACCACTTTATACCAATACATATATTTAAAGCATTACAATAGCCCTAGTGTGGATGCAGTTATATTATTATATAGATGCTTCCTGAACAGGAATAAGTATACTGGTGTAAGTCACCTTCATATCCATATAACTACACCTATACTAGGGCTTGTACTGGTATAACTGTTTCAGTAAAAAAAGGACACCCTAACTGAAATAAGTGTACTCGTAAAACTTCCAAGTAAAGACCAGGCTTAAGTCATGGATCCTTCAAAGTGATGGCAAGAACCTTTGTGAAAAATAGGTCCCATTCCAGAACTTATATCATGAAAAACTATGAAAAATTGGCTTACTTGATCTTTGTTCCTCCAGGTTATGGAATAGAAACCCAAATGCATCAGAGCAGTGCTTGACGCACCTGGGTGTGTCATATTCAGGCTTTGCCCTGCCTTTCTCTCTCCACATCCCCCCGGTCCTGGAGACTATTAAGAGCCAAATTGGCTCCTATCACAAGTGACAGAAACCTCAGGTCTTCTCCAACTTTTACGAGCAGATAACCTGCTCCAAAGGGTAATAATGCCAGCCAAGATTGCCCTCTCACTGCTGACACACCATGAGTATCAGGAGAGGCTGATGGAAATGAGCTGTGCCAGCTCATGCCTCCCATTTGCTAGAAGAATCCTCAGCTACTCTCTTAAGGAAACTTGAAGTGCTCTTTGTATAGTTGGAACAGTGGAAAGGGCTCTTTAGTATGGCCATGGATCTGTCCCTATAATTGCAGTATTGAAAGATAAAGTTGCTTGGCACTCAACACTTCAACTCATGCATAAAACACCATTGTATGCCTATAATTAATAAAATCAGGTACAGCTTTCTCTTTCAACTTGACAGTATATCAAAGAAGGAAACAAATATACAGACTATTTCTCTTTAGATTATTATTTTTGAGTTATTATTGTATTCAGTGAGTCTGTTGTTTGATATGATGATAGTCAAATGGTAAGACTGCTGTCACTGCAGGGAATTTACAGCCTCTGTATTTGATCTGTCAGATCTTCTTTCGGAGATTAAACGTGGCCTGTTTGTTGTACAATTATCTAAAACTTTAGTTTGCAAATTAGAAAATGTGTAGCTACTATTTTCCTTTAATTTATTTTACCCCACACATTCCTTGGGATTGTACCTTCTAACCTTGTAAAGGTGGTACTCCCAATTCAAAGTGCTAGAGGCATTAGCAGCTATTGTGACTATGGGCATTCCTGGTATCTTTCATAAAATTTTTAAAATATTAATTTTTCTTAATTGTGGGTCTCAATCATTCTCAAGTTGCACAAAGAGGATGGAAGTTTCACAAACAAACTTTTTTTTTGGGTGGGGGGCGAATTTACAAAATTCCATTAGCATGTCTGAATTCTTAGGCATCTGTTTTTGCAAGGTGTTAAATTAATGGTGAGATGCTGTGCACACATGGATTAGCACCTCCTTTGAAAATGTATTGCATGCCTAATTATTTGTCTTTTAATTCACGTTTTAGTCTTACTACAAATTTAACAGTGTAGCCAAACCAAGTCCATGTGTTTATTGAAATACTGAGTTAATTACTAAATTGAAGGAGAGAGAGAAAAGCAGAAGAGCATCACAAACAAATACATTGGATCTGTGTAAAATAAAGGGAATGGCTACACTGGAAACTTCAAAGTGCTGTCGCGGGAGTGCTCCCACGGCAGCAGTTTGAAGTGCGAGTGTGGTCGCGCGCAAGTGCTGGGAGAGAGCTCTCCCATTGCTCCTGGTAATCCACCTCCACGAGGGGATTAGCTATGAGCACTGGGAGCGTGTTTACACTAGCGCTTTAAAGCGCTCTGACTTGCTGCGCTCAGGGGGGGGGGGTGATTTTTCACACCCCTGAGCCAGCAAGTTAGAGCGCTATAAAATGTAAGTGTAGCCAAGCCCAAAAGCTAAATAAAGCTAACAAGAAGATTTATGGTAGTTTTTATAAAGTAGTGAAGATGTAGATAGTACATTAATTTACCACTGTTTGCCTTAGCCCTCCCCCAGTATTCAGTATGCAGAAAAGATTTTTTGTACGGGGGGGCCTCCCCTGAACCTCTCCCTTACATTTAAAAGCATAGTCTAGTCTTCAAATTGCAGCTAAGCCTACGAAAGTTGCTTATTGTCTCTCCACTCGACAATCTGATTTATTGAAACAATCACTTGAAACTTGAGCCACCTAAAGGCTATTAAAAGCTTCTTGCTGCTGCTGAACACAATAGTTAGAATGCTAAAGAAAGGAAAAGTCTAAACTGAATTAGGTGTTTTGTTACTGAGCCCCAATCCAGGGCTGCTGGGGTTTCTAGGCCAACTTTCAAATCACTGAAGCCATTTGCCCTGGTGTTGTGTCAGTGGGAGGCTCTCAAGCATCAACTGAAAACTAATATCCACTCCTCAGTTGCCAGGCAGTTGACATGGCTGTCACAGAATTATAGCCATTGGAATACCATATATTTAGAGGTCACAGAAACTACAAAGAAAATGTGAGGTGTGGAGGATTTGCTGCCCCTCTGTATTAGTCCTTGTAATATGCCTGGCATCTCTGAGCAGTTAGACAAATTATTATGTGAGGTCTAAGAGCGCACGTGTTGTGAAAGGAGTCAGCTAATTTAGTTCCAATTAACACACGGTCCACACAGCTACTAAATGCTATTTATTTTATTTTATTGAAGTGGCAATTTATTAAATTGCTTGAAACAATAAATTGGTGAAATTCTACAACGCCTCCTTACAAAAATCAGTTTATTAATCATGTTGCACTTGAAATATGTAGCCAGTTTTTTTTAAAACCCTCTTAAAACAATAAAAATAAAATTGCCACAGGGGCTGTGCTTAAAGAAAACAAAAGCTCCAGCTCTGTCAACACTGTTCAATTTATAATATTTTGGAAAGAGAGAGGGGTGGAAAACATATTGTTAAGGTTCATGCTTAATCTGAAGGAGTTCTTTTAATTAGCTAAGAAAGGAGTTGGAGAATGGTTCTGTTTAAGAAATTGCTACTGCTCCCAGGAAATCATCGTAAGAAGAGTAGAAAATGATTGGCTCACTTGGCATAAATTAATTCATTATTTGTTGTCTTTTAAGATATGATACATTACAAACTCTAAGCAATAACACGGACAATGAGACACCTTATGACTTGAGGCTTTTTTTTTAAGACTGGATAATAATTGAAGTATAATTAGAGAACTTTCTAGGATCTGGATCTATTTAATTGCTTTCACCACAGTTATAGAAAGGATTGAATTGGGTTTTTCAAAAATCACACAAGTATTTTGCTCTCATTCTGTTATTTTTTAAAATGTATTACATTTTGCAGAAGAAAATTATAAATATAATCAAGGCAAGACTGGTTGATGTATCAATTTGGTATTTAAATAATTAAAAAATAATCCACCTCTTGAACAGGCCAATAAGTTATGTTTTGACCTTCTGTGAAACATCATTCCACTTTATACATTTCAGTGTTAAAATGCTATATCGTTATGCAAGGTGCGTGCAAATACACTACATATTTCATTTTTTAAAATCCCTGGATCAGAAACATTTTTATCCAAGCCCCAAACCTCTATTATGAGAGGGGAACTTCTAATGAAACGTTTGTCTTAAAAATAGAATATAGGAGTAACCTGATTGTATCAGTATTTTTATTGAAACCTGTGCTTTGCCAAATGAGAAAAAGGGGAAAAATGCTATAAGTTCTGCAGGCTCATTACTAAGTATCATCTGTACCAATTCTCAAAGTATTACTTTTCCTGATTTCCCTGTGCAAACTATTTTCTATGGGTCAAAAATATTTTGCTCTCTTTTTCTTATGTAATTTGTCTAATTACATGGCACCAATCACTGTGTTGTCTGAACACCACACAAACATTAATGAATGTATCCTCTCAGTATTTTAATGAGATAGGGAAGTATTATTTATCCCTATTTCGCAGATGGGGAACTGACACAGAGAGATGAATTAACTTGATTGTCCTGTGCACTGACCCAGGAAATCTGTAGCAGAGCCAGGAACTGAACCCAGATCTCCTGATGACCGGGTCAAACTGCCTTAACTAGAAACCGTGGAGTCTATTATGAATGTGCCGCCTTGAGTAGGTTACCCCCAACTAAATTACTATTATTAAAAGTATCCATTTCCTCTTGACGCATGAAACCTTTGGTTGGTATTCACCAGTATTACTGAAAACTCTTGTTTAAACCTTTGGCAGTGGAACATCCAGATTTCCCAGCATTAATGTACTCACTGGAAAGAAGAATTGCCTTGCTTCATTCAGCATTGACCACTGGAAATGGTAAAGGAGCAGCGTTGCTGGGTTCCAAATGTAGTGCTGTTCAGTTGTTCGAAGGAGAAAAATGACTTTGCATTAGGAAAAATAAAATGAGAGGAAATCTTAGATTTATGGATGACCCACCATGAAGGAGGAACAAGATTAAATTATATATATAATAGAACTTCCAGCAACTACATAATGAGTCTCCTGGAACATGAAAAGTGCTTGAGATATACCCATAAAGGAGGCAAAGAAAATCTTTGTGACACTTTTTTATTTTTTGTTCTGTTTTTGCATTTTGCTCTTTTCTTCACTGCTGCATGTAAATAACGAGGTGCAGTTCACTAGAAGCCTGATCTCTGAAATGCTGTCTGAGAATATATGCAATTACAAAAGATTAAAGTGGAAATGGAGCAAGTGGGGAGATTAAGAGAGTTAGTGAGGCAGAACCTGTGTATGTTAAGCTTAGTAGTACAAAATAAAGACCTTTTACTGCACAGCTGCCTCTTGTTTATTTCTTCCTTCCTCTGCTCTCTCTGAAGTTACCACAGACTTGAACTTTATAACCCTTTCAGTACCAGGTCCCGGATGGAATTTCTGGTCAAAGGAGAGAGCCTCCTGGAGAGAGCACTTGTCTGGGATTTGGAAAACCCAGGTCCTTTATCTGAATCTGACAGAGCAGGGACTTGAGCCTATGTCTATTACAGGTTCTCACTCTCTCCCTCACGTTTTTTCACAAAAAAATTCAAAAGGTATCATTTTAATTCCACTTTGCAACAAACCAAATTTTGAAACCTCAAAATTTTTCATTAAACAGAATTGTTGTTTTCCAGCCAGCCCTAATATTGTTTCTAAATTCAGTGCTCTATGGCCAATCACCAGACCCTACCGCAGGTAATATGAAAGAAGGGCTGGCATTTAAGGGGTTAACTTGAATGTCAGTAACACATATACAGGCGTAAGAAGACCCTTTAATCTTTAGCACAAGTACATTTAGAACTGGATTTCAACAGCTGGCTGCCTAAATTTCATCCACAAAGTCTGTGTTCACAAAGACTGTATTTGCATGCCCAGAGCAGGTAATCAAGTATGCAGTAAGTATGTATATGCACAATTACCAATTTTGCAGATGCAGTGTGCATGCATGCAGATTTTGATGGTGCAGTTTAAGTAGCCAGGATCAAATTAATGTTGTCCTTAGTTATACTTATGCAACCCCATTTGGGTCAATGGAGTGCATGCGTTTGTAACACTCTAGAATTAACTTGATCCCAGTTTTAAAAATTCAGCCCCTACAATATTAGAATGGCTTGAAAAGAATCACATACAATAAATGTACAGTACCTATTAAACACAAGTTGCTGTGGTCTATATCATGTTTTTGATTTCCTGAGACACTTCAGTCATTTTGGTTTAGAATACAAAGGTAATTCTTCAGATTGTTATAAAGTCACAGCAGTGTCAAGAATCCTTCAGGATTCCTTTTCGTGAAAGGTCTGAAATATGTATTGTATTCACTGGACTGTAATAATGTTTTAAAGATTAAGGCCCCAAATTTCAAAAACAGCCTTTAATTTTGGGTGTCTCAGTTTTTGGATGCCTAAACTAGGGCACGTAAGCCCCAATTCAGGAAGGAATTTTTGTTCAAGATAGTACTTAAGCATACTTAAGTGCTTTCTTGAATCAGAACACTAGGACCTAATTCAGGAGTGCTGAGAACCTGCAGCTATCATTGACTTAAATTGGATTTATTGGTATTTAGCACATCTGAAAATTATGTACGAAGTGTTTAAAATCGAGAACCCAAAAGTTAAGGCAATCTAAAAGTAGAGACTACTTTGGAAATTTGGCCCTAAACCTGTTTATTAACTGTATTGTATATGTTTTTCTGTAGAATTCTTGAAGCATTCTTGAAAATCTGAAATGCTTCCTTTTGGAACTTACTATTGATTTGATAGCAGTGAGCAATTTTGCAACATGATAAGAAAGTTTCTTTTTCTTTCTGTCCTCTGAGATGCATTACGTTTCTGGAAGAGAATTTCCACACCAGAACCTGATGTATAGATTGGGCGTATTATAGGGACTTACACTGCTGCTGCAGTGGAACCAGATTGGATCCATTTAATGCAATTAAGATTTCTACCCATCATTTCACACAGAAAATACGTTGGTATCCTGTTTTGTTCTACCACAGAAACTCATTGAATTACATCATGATTAGGTTTATTACTGGATTTTCTAATATGACATATTTCTATATTTTAGCTAATAAATAGATTTATACGGTACTGAAATAAAATACGTTACAGAAAAGGCTTTATTTTCGAGCCCTTTTAAATTGTGTTTTAATTGTTCTTTCTGTTTGGTTTGCACTAAGTTATTGGAAGCTTGAAATTAACATTTCTATCTCTACTGCTTTCTGCCTTTTTTATTTGGGAAACATTTCTCTGCTCTACACCCCTGTTTCTAAGGGACCATAAATCCACATGGCTTCTCCTGTTTCCTTCTTTGTCTTCATGTTGTCCTCAATGCTGTCAGCACAGTTCTAGGAACAGGAATAGTTGAACAGTACCCCCTCTGCTGGCTAGTTTGTTGCTTGTGTGGTTAGCAGAACAAAGTACTAAAGGGTATTGCTGTAAAGATAATTGATTAGTGTCCAAACAGAAAAATCAGAAAAATTATTTAGTGTGTGTCAAACCAAAGCTGATTTTTTTGGGTTTTTCTTGGTGAAACGACCCCCCACCCCGTCCAAAAATTTAAATTGGGTCGAACAAAACATTTGGAATGTTGATTCAAAATGACATTTTCAATATTTTCTAAATTAACCGTTTTGATATTTCTGAAATTTTTGTTTTCATATTTTTTGGTTGAAACTGTTCACTGAATTCAACCCAAATTCACGAATTGTTTTGGTGCCCTGAAAAATGCCTTTTTCGGTGAGTTTATTAGTCAGTGAAAAAATTTTGCCCAGCTCTACTAAACAGATATTCATGAAGAGCTTAATTCCCAAAGCAGTCAGTTGCAAAGTTTCCATTGACTTCTGTAAGAACGGGCTACGGCCCAAAACAGTATCTGTCTTTGATTTCTATGGAGCAAATCCTAACCCCAGAACACAACCCAAATACTTGGGTAACTAACTGGGGAATTATGCAGGTGCCAAAAGGAAGAATATTCACCCTTCTCCCAGGCCACTGAATCTCAACAGAGCAACTGTACTCCTACTGTTGCAGTCTGAGAGCTTCACTATAGCCCACTCTGTTCCTGCACCCTCTGCCTCTATGCGGAAGGAAAGGCCAGTGGATCTGCAGAGCAGATCTACAACCCCTGCCCTTCTCCAACCCTGCCCCCAAGGTTTTCCCTTGTCCTGAGACTCAAGTAGGGTCAACTGAGAACATCTGCACAATGCAGCAAACCCTCTTGCCTGGGTTTGGTTCACACCGCATTTGGTTCCACTTCTGTCAGTGATCTCTGCAACCACTGAGGGTAGGAAAGTAACTTTCTCTTCGCTGACCAAATAGTAGATTATTTATAGGGTTTTTGGCTTTAGATGTTTAATGATTTGGTGTGTTTATTTTTAGATGATTTATTGCTCATTTTTTAGCATAAAAATCCGTTTTTAATCAGTATTTTGAAAAGTTCACTTTCTTTTAGTTATGTAAAAAATTGGCCCTCTTTGAAGCCTTGTATTGCTGGGGATGAGCTTCCAGCCAACTTGGGAGACCTTTAGGGCTTGACAACAATTATCTGTGGTATAAAAATGGTAAGTTTGGGCAGAGGGATGATGTATTTTATGTGTATTTTAGAATATCAAATTTTCATATTGTTGCTTTGGTGTTTTGTAGGTTTTAAGATAAAACCAGAAAGCCTACTTACACATAATAATCTGGAAGGCTATTCTCCACAACAGGAAGATAGTTTTAAAGTAGGTCAGATTTTGGAGCTGCAGTACTTAGTAGTGTTTCTTTCACCAAAATTGGGGTTGTGAAAAGCAAAAGCAAAAAATCAGGTGATCCAAAGTCAGTACTAGTTTTACCAGCTCTAACCCTGAATTTCCTGAGATGGGGGATTATTGTGTCACAAACTTCACGATATTCAAATGTATATTTTGTTATATTTATTTAAAAAGCCAAATCTTTCACAGAAGATTTTTAAATGTGTTAAATTGCTATTAAATTTTTTTCATTTGATTGTGTGGGTTAGAGAAGGGAAATGATGGTGAGTTGTCATTTTTTTTGGCACATTACCACAACTGGGAACAAGTTAAGAAAAGAAGAAGAATAGATTGAGTCACTCCTTGCTCCAGAAAATTATTAAGTAAAGAAGAAAGAGCGATCATATTTGTCAACTCTTCTGTGCTCTCGACAAATGTTAAATACACAAGTCAGCAAATAAGCAGCTTCAACAAGATAATAATTCTAGCTGCTGCTGTTTAGGTGACATATTTACTTGTCAGCAACCAGAATCCTAATGGAAGGGGCACTACAAACACTTAAATCAACTTCTTCCATAGCCCTTTACTATTACTTAAAATGGTTTCTGTTGAAGCATCTAATTTGCTGCCAGACACATGGCCAAATCACCACTGGTCCTTTAGGGTTGCACCAGTGTAAACAGAGCAGTTTGGCCACACTGACATTTTTTAAAAATATCTCGTGAGCAGAGAACCAAATTGCCCTGCAGAGAATCTACAGTAGATTAAAATATTTGTTTTGAAGATTCAGGGCAGAAATGGAAGGCATAAAGTGACTACATAGAAAATAAATGGATTTTTAAAATTCTACATGCAACAAGCCATCACTCTGTGGCAATGGCTGTGGATCCATGTGGATTGACATATTTGCATAACTTGTCAATGTATGAACATGACAATCTTAATGCAGCATAGGAGACAATGTGATTGTGTTTTTCAGAAGCCCAATTCTCATTGGGAAGAGGCTACAGAGTTTTTAATCCGTAACTTCAGCATAAGAGTAAACAAAGATTTAATTAAAGATTTTATTTTAAAGAAGTTGTATTTTAAAAAATAGTATGTTGAGGTTCTCTCTATGTGGGAGCTGACACAAGAAAGATTATCTGATAAGTGAACCCACATTAATAGGGAGAAATCAAGTCCCTTCTCCAATCCACATACAGTCCATATATAGAGCCCACCAACATATATATATATTTAAGTTAACAAATATGCCGCCAAAAAATCTTTTTCATAATGAAGAAAAAAACCTATTTTACAACACATACACTCACACACACATGCTCACCTTCTTTCAGAAGTTTAGTTCATTACGTTCAGAGACGCTTTACACACAAAAAAACAAATTTGGCACAAGCCATGTGCAGACTGCAGTGCTCTCAGCAGGTCACAAGTGATTCCAGTGTCTGGAGATGCTTCCATGACACTGTCAAGCCTGACTGCCATATATGGATTTGAGTTGCCGTTGCAGGGGGTTGGCTTCAGCTCAGTGGGAAAGCTGAATGGGCTTTATGGCTCAAGACAGGACTCCTAGCTTAACAGTTCCATAACTGAGTCATCAGCCTAGAAGCTTGGACAGTAGGGCCATCAAGCAAAAGAAATCCTAGCCAGCAAAAAGGGTTTCAACAGAGAGTTTCCTTCCATCTTTTCAATAATACCATCTAACCTTCCAACATGACAGGAACCCCAGTCTCATCCCATTTCAATGCTGTTTCTCCCAGAATTACATAGGAGTTCCTACAATTACTCCCACAGGTTTCAGCTGTGGGAAGAGATGGGACCAGAATCAGAACTGTGCCATGGGACAAGTAGCTTGTTTCCATTAGTTCTCTGTTCCCTTACCTTGAGGAAATCCATGAATGTATTGAGTTTCTTCAGTCGCCTTCCACATGGGGCCAGCTGTCCTCAGGACCAGACAGGCCAGTGCGCAGTTTGTTGCTGCCATATGAGGTTAGCAAGCCCCTTTCTGCCGTATAAACCAAGGGCAGGATTTTTGTCCCTGAGTCATTGTTGAGATGGAGCTAAAAGGGATGTGTGATATATATAAAACCTAGTCTTGGAACAAAAATGCTTTTAAATACGCAAATTAAATTTGTATAATGTCTAGAGATAGGGGTTTTACCTGCTACATTTCATTCCTTTCTGTTCTGTTGCCTTCTCTGATGAGAGTCAGCCTTTTATAAAGTTTTATCTAAGGGGAAAATGTTTTTTGCCTTTAACCTGTGAGGAATTATTTTACTGTAGTTTTTATGTTGGTATAGGTACAGCATGTGTCTCTTAGCACCAAACCACTTTCTGATAACCTTGGTCTTTATTTACATATGGTGCATTGTATGTTTGTATTTATCTTTTTATCCCAGTGTAATTCACAGTCTCATGATTTAAAAAAAAAAGTCATCTCCTCTAATATTTTATTTTCCTAATAAACATACTGGGCCAAATTTAGTCCTGACGTAAATTGGTGATGTCAGTGGTGTTAAACCAGGGCAGAATTTGGCCCATTATTTTGATTTCAGAGAAGCCTTTTATGTTTGGATGAGTTACAAGAGTTGTACCTTACTCAGCTACAAACAGCTCTATTGGCACTAGTAAACTCTTGGAAGAGAATATATATCCTGATAAGCACACGCTGAAGAACATGTAGTGAGTAGGTTTTTAGTCTGGTGAATATGAAATCCAGGAAGTGTGTATATCTGTATAGCATTTGATTTACTGTGGATTGTCCAGCTTATTTTTAAGTGTCAAATAAAATGACAGTATATAGTGACTAGATGCTTCTTAATGTGGGCGAGAGAAATATCAAAGAAAATAGTAGAATGTATGGAAACTTTTTTTTTTAAAGGTAAAGCTAGAACCCACCACATCTAAGTGAGTCTGTCATATTATTTCAAGTTGTCTATCATAGTTTCCTGTCAGGCAAAGTAACTTTACCAGTGGCCCACCTTTTTTACATGAGTGTGTGTGCCAATTCACTGACACACTCATCTCTCATTTTGGGTTATCCTTTCCCCGGGACATATTTCTGTAACACAAGCTCCCTTGGCTGAGCCTTTGGAACCAGGCATATGTCGTCTCTGGAGATGCTTCCATGACACGGTCAAGCTTGACTACCATATATGGATTTGAGTTCCATTGGGCCACAGTCTTTGTCCCGAGTGCTTAGATGATTTTTTAGATATCCTGGTCCCAAGCCAGAGAGTGCTTTGAAGATCAGGATCAGGACCTTGAACTTGATTCAAAATTTGATGGGAAACCAGTATGAGTATCGGAGGATAGGTCTGATGGGCTTGCAGTAGATTGTACTGCTGAAGAGACTCATTGCAGCATTCGGTACTACTGTAGTTGGTGTTTCCTAAGCACTGAAGCCTTCATGCCCAGGTATATTGCATTTCTGCAGTCCAACCAAGAGGTGAAAAAGACACAAATACCTGAAGTCAGGTCTTCATCTGCCAGGATGGGATGGAATCTCATAGCCAGCTAGAGATGGTAGAAAGTGTTCCTTGCAGATGTGAGAGCTCAACATCAGCAATGAATCCAAGAGCACTCCTAAACTAAACTGTGGACTGAACCAAATTCAAGACTAAGAGCCCTAGCATGCAGATCTTATACCCTTGAGTATCTTTACTCACATGAGTAGTTACATTAAATTACTCATGTGCATAAGTGTTCTCAGGATCAGGTTCTAAGATTGTACAAGATTTGCAGAAAATTACTCCTGGGTGTAGTGCTTATTACTGTGAGTAGTTCCATTGGCTTCACCCAGTGGTAACAGGCTGTCAGGAACTCAGATGCCTCTGGGCTTGGTTGCCTAGCAATCCAGTGAACTTGGCTGGGCCCAATAAACTGCACTAAGTGACTGTGCTCCCTGATTGGTCAACAGACCCAAAAAATCACCATTTAAGCTCTGTAGCAACAACAGCATAGCACCTGTTCAATACATTCCATGCCTGTAGATGTGCCAGATCTGCTTCCTGTCTTGGCCTTGCTCCACCCTTAGGCTGCTCTGCTTCAGTCCCTGCCTGCCTCTGAACTCCTGATTCCTAACTCCTGGTTCTGACCCCTGGTGTGTCTCCTGACCAAGAATCCCAGCTGTACCCTTTGGTTGTGTTCTGGTTCCTGACTCCAACCCTCAGCTTGTCTCCTGACCACGGCTCCGGTTCTGCCTTCTGATTCTGCTCTGACCACTATGCCAGCTCTTACCACTAGGTTGCACTATCTACACCTCGGTGTGTGACAGAGGCTCTTAGTTACCTTCCTTTTCATTCATTTTTTCATATGTATGTGAATTGTGGTATGTGTGTGGATACAAATAGGCAACTTCATAACGTGGCTTGTGTATCCAAAATCCAAATCTGCTTTTGGAAGCAGATCTACAGGTTGGCTTTATATTTCTTTTTTAACACCCAATAATGTGTACTTCTGGTTTGGACTACAATTAGGAGCTCTTATGTAAAACATTATGAAGTTCTAAGAGAACATATTTACAATATAAATAAAGAATCATTTGGACTGATTATTACTCATTTACGTTGGGCACCCATATTGGTTAGCAGACCAAAAACTCTCCCTAAGTATATTGCCATTCTCACCTAAACTTAAATACATCTTCTAAAATTTAGGAGTAATCCTAAATCAGGGTGTAATAAGGAGATGGTGAAGACTACTTTGAATTAGGCTTTCACCTCCTGGACATACAGTAACAGTTACAAGGTCAGTTCTCTTTATGATATGATTACTGGGTTTATAGGTCCTGGTTTCAGCTGAAGCTCCAACCTGGTTGAGTTTTATTTGGTTCATTATAAGTATATTAAATTGAGAAATGTATTTTGTCATTGAAATGTACACTAGATAGCTATAACAAGTGTGCCAGTGCCATATGTAATGAATCACTGTAATGTTTTATAGCCTTCAAATAAAAAAGATAGTTGTGGATAAGATACTATGGGCAAATGGAGCTGAACAAAGACAAAACAGAGAAGCCAGATTTGCTTCTGTCAATACTAAGGTTTTAGATTACTTACATTTATTGGAAAATGTTTGATTTGTCTCAATTGCTGAACATAAAGTGAAATTAAACTTGTGGAAAAAGAAAGGATCCGGTTTACAACTGGAAAGTTCAGACATTAAATTATTGAATTAAAATGATTATTAGGGTGAATGTGTTTCTGTACATTAAAATAGTTTTTAGATAAACTCTGAGAGCTTCATTGTTTTTCTGCATGTTTCAAGGATGTAAATTAGGAAGTAAATTAATTTACTACTTTTTTCAGAATATATATTATATATGTAAATTTAAAGGGACAACATCAATACAGAAATCATATATTTATTAGTCTTTATCTGTATTACTAATAACACTTCAAACTGTTAAAAATGAATAATTTCTAAAATCTCATTTACTTACCACACTGTTTATGGAACACTACTGTTTTTGGACTGTACACAACTTGACAATGGGGAGCAGATTGTCAAAGGCGTTCACCCACCTATTGTAATTTTAATGGTAAATATCATGATTGTGCATGTAAATCAAGTAACTGCACACACATCCAATGGGGCAGCTGACTGGCCACCTTTATATCTACTTTATATTCAATCCTGTTTTTAAAGAGACTTCACTTGTTTGCTTCACCTGTCAGTTTGCCACAGCCTGAATTTGTTGACTTTCAACAGGGCCTATTTGTTCACTCTGGCTTTTCCTGGAAGACAAGGGTAAATAAATGGGTGGCTCTCCTGAAAGAGTTTTAATTCAAAAAGGGATCCAGGGGTTTTTGGGGCATTGGTTCTATTTGCATGCAGTTTTTGTACTGATATTGTATGTGGCCAGAGCTCTGGATTGGCATATTTTTATAAGTTTAATAAATAAAATTTGCATGCATGTCTTAGAAAAGTTGTCCCTGAAACTAAACTGCTCAGTCTCCCTTTTTGTTCATGGTCTGTTTCACTCTCCCATACTCATGTGGGGTTGCCAACTTTCTGATTGCAGAAAACCAAACACGCTTGCCTCACTTCTGCCCCAAGGCCCAGCCCCTTCTTGGAGGCCTCGCCGCCCCGCTCACTCCATCCCCCTTCCCTCTGTTGCTTGCTCTCCCCCACCCTCGCTCATTCACTCTTTTCACTGGGCTGAGGCAGGGGGATGGTGTGCAGGAGGGGGTGAGGGCTCTGGCTCGAGGTGTGGACTCTGGGGTGGGGCTGAGGGGTTTGGGGTGCGGGACGGGGCCCTGGGCTTGGGCCAAGGGGTTCAGAGTGCAGGAGAGGGCTGAGGGAGGGGGTTGGGGTATTGGAGGGGGTATGGACTCTGGCCTGGGGATGTAGGCTCTGGGGTGGGGCCAGAAATGAGAGGTTCAGGATGCAGAAGGGGGCTCTGGGCTGGGGCAGGGGGTTGGGGTGAGGGGGTGAGGGCTATGGCTGGTGGTGCGGGCTCTGGGGTGGGGCCAAGTATGAGGGGTCTGGGGTGCAGGAGGGGACTCCAGGCTGTAGCCGAGGGGTTCGCAGTGTGGCAGGGGGCTTAGGGCTGGGACAAGGAGTGCAGGTGGGGAGACAGGGCTGGAGTACGGGGTTGGGGTGCGGGAGGGGGTGCAGGCTCCGGGAGGGAGTTTGGGTGCAGGAGGGGGCTCAGGGCTGGGAGAGGGGGGTGGGATGAGAGAGGGGGTTTGGGGTGTGGACTCCGGACGGTGCTTACCTCAGCCAGCTCCCAGAAGTGGTCAGCGTGTCCCTCTGGCTCCTAGGTGGAGTCGTGGCCAGGTGGCTCTGCAAACTGCCGTCGCCCTCAGGTGCTACCCCCGCAGGTCCCATTGCCATGGTTCCTAGCCAATGGGAACCGTGGAGTTGGCGCTCAGGGCAGGGGGCAGTGCGTGGAGCTCCTGTGGCTGCCCCTGTTCCTAGGAGCCAGAGGGACATGCCGGCCGCTTCCAGGAGCCACACGGAGCCAGGGCAGGGAGCCTGCCTTAGTCCCGCTGCACTGCCGACCAGACATTTAACAGCACCACTGACTGGATCCGCCAGAGTCCATTTTCAACTGGGCCTTCCGGTCGAAAAACGAACCCTTGGCAACCCTATACTCATGCACTATTGCAGTGCTATGGTGTTTGGATTTCCAATACTGCAAGAGAAAGTATTCCTATTCATGTAAATTTTGTGACACTTTCTTTTATCAAAATAAAGTTTGAGGCTCAGACTTGGCAAATGTCCCTGTAATAGCCTGATACAAATTAACATGTAATTGAACAAAATTTCGGGAAAGAAATACAGATTCAAACAGAAATATTCTTTTATTAGGAGATATTAACTTGTGGCTATAAAAATGCATGTTATTCATTAAACTTAATGTTTTCAGTTCTATCAAGCAAAGAGTAATAGACTTCCAAAATTGCTACTCTCCTGCTTGTTTGCAAATAAAACTTACCTTTATATTCTACATTTTGGAGGACTGCATTTCATTTATTCAACACAAACTTAGGTCCTTTTAAAGTCTACAGAAATGAAAGAGACACAAGGTGAGGTAATATATTTTACAAAAAGAAAAGGAGTACTTGTGGCACCTTAGAGACTAAAGTCTAAAGACTAAAGTCTCTAAGGTGCCACAAGTACTCCTTTTCTTTTTGCGAATACAGACTAACACGGCTGTTACTCTGAAACCTGTAATATATTTTATTGGATCAACTCCTGTGTGGGCTCAAAAGCTTGTCCAACGAAAGATACTGCCTCACCCAGCTTGTCTCTCTAATATCCTAGGACCAACATGACTACAACAACACTGCATACAGTAGTGAAAGTCAGCCAGAAAGCTGGATGTTTAATTTTGCACAGAACTGCAAAGTATTGCTGCAGATAGACAACAAAGATGGACTGTGGAGACAATTTATTGAAATCCATTGCATGCTGAAATACAGTTAGTATATTTTTGTCCTGCACAGGCATGTCTTAGATAGCTACACATACATAAAATGAAGGTAGCTTTATGCAGTCAATATTGCATGTAAATTATTTGGAGTCAGATTGTGCCCCCTAGACCCACTTGCAGATTTCACCCCTCCAAAAGGGATAGTCAGCCTCCATAGCATTGTCACCTCTTCACAGGACTCCGGAGGGTTCTCAGCCAGGTTGGGATATGTGTGTGGAGAGGGAGTGGGGATTATATGAGTTGGGGCAGAGACTGGGTGGTCCCACAATGGAATGAGTAAGGCTGGGTAGGACACGTTGTACCCCCAGCAGCCCCATAGTAAACCTGGGAAAGTTAATACAGTGTTGGGCTGTATTACCTTTTCCACTGAGCCCCTTCTCCCGAGTGGTTGTCCATTCAGAGAGTTTCCAGGGCAGCTACAGCCAGGGGGAGTCACCTGTAATGTGACTCCAGTGGAGCTTCTCTACCATTCAGAGGGAGGGTGGACATCAGTGCCCAAAAGATTTCAGTGTGCAGATGTCTCTGGTCTCTAGTGGTTCACCTGTGATCAATGTGATTCAAGAGTGGGCCCTGCTACTCATTACTTAGGGGGAAAACCCATTCTCTCTTGCATAACATACGGGAGAAACTATGCAAAGGGAACCTTGTGTTTTCCTCCCACCTAGTCTTTTATAGATGGTTTTACTATGGGAAGGGTGATCTGGCACTTGCTATTTAAAACCCCTTCATGTAATGATAGGGACATGTATAAAAGAAACTACCCATCCAGCCTCCTCACAATTAGGTTTCACTACATTAGCTTCATAATGAATGATGCTTTTAAACTCAGCATTTAAAATGTACATATAAAGTTGGCCTTTTAATACTAAATAAACAGCTAACAAAATTTTTAACTAAAACTGCCTTTTAAGCTCCCAGCAGACTCCTTAGGAATCCACATGAAGGTTAAGGGACCTTGAATTATGCTCAGGTGCTTGCTTAAATCTGTTTTGCTATTGCTCCAACAGAATGAAGTATATCTTCAAAATACCCACAAGAAAATGATAGATAAACAGTATCATAAAAATTAGAGGTGGAAAAGACCTAGTCGGTTACCTCGTTCACCCACGTTCCAGTACAGAATTGTTCCTTACATTACATTTTCCACAGCTCTGTTAGTTTTAATTGTCTTCATTGGAAGTTTTTTCTGCTTATGTGAGAGTAGAATTTTAGAATATTTTTCCTAATATTTAAATCAGAAAATAGTTTAAAATAGATCAGAATTAATTTGCAAATGCAATTGTGCGTGCATTTTTTGCAAGTCTCTTGCTGAAAATTTGAGAGACGTGCAAATTGAAAGCACAAATGCATACACATATTATGTGATTACAAATATAGGTTCACAAAAACACACTAATTTTTGCACACTAACCTCGGACCTGTTGAAGTCCATTGAAGTCAATGGGAATTTTACTAATGTATTGAACCTTTAGCCCTTAATTCTTAGGAATGTTAATTGCTCGTCTTTATCGTGTGGTTTAAGATTTATGATCCTTTGGTTAGCTACAGATTTCCCTTAAGAAATCATACTGGGGGACTTAGGAAAAGAGGAAAAAATGGAAGATTAGAGAACCAGTGTTTCCCAGAAAGAAAGTGACTCTTCAGTTCTTAGCTTTTAAATATTGCACAGTTGCCCACCTCATTGTGTTGATTAGATAACACAAGATTATTACTAGACTTTGTGGTTCTTTTCTTATATAATAGTTCACTTCCTTCTCAGTAACAATTTAAAATCTAGGGTAAATGTCTACACACTGACATTTGTCCCCATCATATTCGTCATATTTCACAGGGAAAACTGCCGGTTTTGTTGGAGTACTTGTGTGGGCAGCACGTATTCATTTAAAAGTGCATCTTTGGTCCTGCATATGCTATTCGTTTAGTTTTAAGTACAGCATGTGTGTATTCTGTAGGAACTGCACTTACTTGATAGTTTTGCCTGAGGCAAAAAAACAAAAATATGCTTTCATGCAGTCTGTGTCTGTGTCATGGGCATTGGAGTCATAGCTGAAAGCAGCTGACCTTATTAAGTAAAGTTCCTGGAGGTGTTTAGCATGATTGTACCACTATAAAATAACCTTTTCCTTACTCCAGTTTTTTTCCTTTATCCTCCACATTTCTGTGTCTCAAAATGATCTATATGTTGTTACATTTGAATTTCTGTCTGTAAGAAGATTAAAACCAAGGACCAAATCCCATTCACTTCACTCATATTAGTGCAGTTGATTTCAAAGAGGTTACTTGCGTGAGTAAAGTAGGAAGGGATTTAACTCGAAATCCTTTTACAGTTTTGCAAGGAGGAGAGAGATCATTGACTATAATACATATCTTATTTGAGTGTTGTATGTCACCAATAAATGATGTTACTTTTGTTAGTCACTAAGCCACATTAAGCAGTTTTAAGTTCTGCCCTCAGCATGACTAGTCTCTCTCAGCTGCATCTGTCTCTTCAGTATGCAGACAGTACATGAAAGGAAAATTGTGCTTTACTCCATTATCTAAGAAATCACTAAGCTATGAAAAATAGATTACTATTAATAAACAAAATTTTCTTCAAAAAGCTACAATATGCATGCAGTTGTGAGGAAGCAGCTGCTCTCCTCTCCAGAATGTAGAATTGGCAAGTACATTAATTTTAAAAAAGATTATTTTTGAAGGCATCAAAAACATAGTAAATCTACAGTGTCTGTGACTAGAATACACATGCAACACTGCTGTGATTCAATGTGATCCGACAGGGGAGCCCTGTTTTCATCTTCATACATAAACTGCAATACTTAAAATGTTTGTTAGAGAATAAGATGCATGTCTCATCACAAATAATTTAGGTAGTTAGTGAACCACTGCTGATTTTGATCATACTGTCAAACAGGAACAGAATTTTGAATATATCTCTCCTCACCTCTCCCCTGCCATTAAAATAAAAGTGATTTTTTTCACCTATTAAAAACTGTCAGTGGATGTAGTGCTTGTGAAAAGCACCAGATTGACCATTATAAAGATTATTATGGATACCTGTTTATGTAAAAAAAAAAAAATGGAACAGCATAGGTAGCAGTAGTGCATGTTTTCCCACTCTGCCCTGTCTAAGCGCCTCAACCATCAGCCAGTCCATTTAGTTGTGAGAGGATAATTCATTCTCCAGCTGACTGAAACTACCAACAAGGGTGCTATTTGTGATTATATTTTTTACAGTGGGAGACATTTGTCCACTAGGAAATGGATTAAAACCACCTATTCATTTCCCAGAGACAACCAAACAGCCTTCAAATACTAATAACTTGGACTGTAACCGACCTGGGCTGGCTTTGAACCAGAGACCACAAGATGAAAGTTCTATATCTCATTATCAGTTCCCTGAGTCATCCTTTTCTCTTTAAATGTTTCTGCTGAAGAGGAGGCTCTTTCACTCTTGGGTGAAACCCCTATGGATTGCTAAGAAGAGCTCCTCCCCTCCATTGTCTTAGTCCCCTGCACTGTGCTTCAGCTTCTCCAGTATCCTGCATTCTGCTGCATCCCCTCTGATTCTTTGCTCCAGGGCATATCTAAGTTTTTTTTTTTATATTGTTTTTTGTTTACAGTTTTTTACCGTTTACAAAATGTAATGTAACTGCAAACGTACAATGGGAATGGAGAGGATGGATGTATAACACAGTATGGTTATATCCCAAATATCATACAAATATTTTGTCATTTATTCTAAAATGACCATACCATATTGTATCAGGATTGCTATAATTTGTGTTGTCTGTTGTTCTGTTTGAATGCCCAAGAATGATATACACACTCATTACATGGTTAGCCATAAATATTAGGACTGTCAATTAATCGCAGTTAACTCATGCAATTAACTCAAAAAAAAAATTAATCACGATTAAAAAAACTAATTGCGATTAATCGCACAGTTAAACAATAGAATGCCAACTGAAATTTATTAAATATTTTTGGATGTTTTTCTACATTTTCAAATATATTGATTTCTGTTGCAACACAGAATACAAAGTGTACAGTGCTCACTTTA
Source organism: Natator depressus (assembly GCF_965152275.1). Taxonomy (NCBI): domain Eukaryota; kingdom Metazoa; phylum Chordata; order Testudines; family Cheloniidae; genus Natator; species Natator depressus. The sequence continues at coordinate 195,127,302 of NC_134235.1, read as the reverse complement.
TATTATTTTTATTACAAATATTTGCACTGTAAAAATGATAAACAAAAGAAATAGTATTTTTCTGTTCACCTCATACAAGTACTGCAGTGCAATCTCTTTATCATGAAAGTGCAACTTACAAATGTATTTTTTTTTTGTTATATAACTGCTCTGAAAAACAAAACTATGGAAAACTTTAGAGCCTACAAGTCCACTCAGTCCTACTTCTTGTTCAGCCAGTCGCTAAGACAAACAAGTTTGTTTACATTTACAGGAGATAATGCTGCCTGCTTCTTATTTACAATGTCACCTGAAAGTGAGAACAGGCTTTTGCATGGCACTTTTGTAGCCAGCATTGCACAGTATTTATGTGCCAGATATGCTAAACATTCATATGCCCCTTCATGCTTCGGCCACCATTCCAGAGGACATGCTCCCATGCTGATGATGCTCGTTAAAAAATAATGCATTAATTAAATTTGTGACTGAATTCCTTGGGGGAGAACTGTATGTCTTCGGCTCTGTTTTGCCCACATTCTGCTATATATTTCATGTTACAACAGTCTCAGATGATGACTTTTTAAGAACGCTGCGGGAAGCAGCAGCCAGCACATCCCTCGGCCCGCGCCGCTTCCCACAGCCCCCATTGGCCTGGAGCTGCAATCGGCTGAACCTGCAGATGCAGAAGGTAAACAAACCGGCCTGGCCCACCAAGGGGCTTACCTGGCAGGCCGTGGGCCAAAGGTTGCTGATCCCTGTCCTATGGAGTGGTGGTTGAAGATGAAGGGACATATGAATCTTTAGGGCATCTAGCACGTAAATATCTTGTGACGCCGGCTACAACAGTGCCATGCAAAGGCCTGTTCTCATTTTCAGGTGACATTGTAAACAAGATGTAGGCAGCATTATCTCCTGCAAATTGCAACCAAGTTTGTTTGTCTGAGCGATTGGCTGAAGTAGGACTGAGTGGACTTGTAGACTCTAAAGTTTTACATTGTTTTATTTTTAAATGCAGTTATTTTTTGTACATAATTCTACATTTGTAAGTTCAACTTTCATGATAAAGAGATTGCAATACAGTACTTGTATGAGGTGAATTAAAAAATACAATTTCTTTTGTTTTTACAGTGCAAATATTTGTAATACAAAATAAATGTAAAGTGAGCACTGTGCGCTCTGTATTCTGTGTTTTAGTTGAAACCAATATATTTGAAAACGTAGAAAACATCCAAAAATATTTAAATATATGGTATTCCATTATTGTTTAACAACATGATTAACCAGAATTAATTTTTTTAATTGCTTGATTAATCGCGATTGATTTTTTAATCGCTTGACAGCCCCAATAAATATTCATATAATTATAAATTCATATAATTCATATAATTATAAATATTCCTATAATTCGAAAGGTATTAATTTAGGATACAAGTTATTTTTTCATCCTACATTTCAAAATGACTTGAGTCTAGTATAATACTGTGTAATAGACTTTGTCATGGTGATAACCAGTCTGCAATTCAGACACAATTCCAGCAGTAAATTTATAAGGCTAGTGGTGTCACAAGTGATTAGGCAATTATTACAAACCATAACAAGGAGGTATCATTGTCAGCTGGACCAGACCCTGATGGAGTAAATGAGCAGGCTTCTGAAAATGACAAAGGGAATAACATAAACTTAACTTCTTATATGCAAAAACATCCTTGTGAATATGCATCACAAAGTGGTATCACCAAATATAATAGAAATATTTATTAACCTACTGTTGTTGTATCCTAACATAGGGAACATATAAAACACTGCATTTTTGTGGGTCTACAAAACATCCAGCTGTTGTCAGAAGGAAGTTTCATTTCTTTGTGATCATGCAGTAGATTATTTTTTAATGTTTAGAATGTTAAATACCCATCAAACTATTACAATTTTTAGGTAGGTAGAATTTGGGGCCTACAGCTATTAAAGTGTCTTTTACATTTTTTAGAGGATTTTTGCTGAACTCTGACTTATTTCACTCTCTTGTTCTAAAGTGATGAATTCTTTACAAATAATTTTCTGTTTTATACAGTGCAAAGTTCTAAAACAGAGAATAGAGGAAGAGAACTTGTCACTTCATGCCACACAAACTTTCATTATAAGTCTCAAATGACAAGTGAGCATTCTTCTTCCCTTGCACCCATTTCACATTCATCATTCCCAGAACTACTCCAAATCCACACACTTTTGAATGAAGTAATGAATGAAAATAAACCATTAAAGGACAGGCATGATGAATCCTGTATTCATACCCTATACACTACTGCAGTAACATCTGTACAAAATATGCCTTGTGAAATATCATTTGAAAACTAATAAGCTGGTCAATAATATCATCATGAAATATATGTAACAATATCATATGTGAAGTTTAAGTTCTCTCTGTACTGTTATTAGAACATGTTTAAGACCAGAAAGCCTAGCGTAGGTAAAGGTGATAAACAGGTATGTCCTAGACAAAGGAATGTGAATTTACCTCAGTTTACACATTAATGGTCAACAAAGCCATCAAGCTAAACCAGTGGGAGTTATCCTGAGACTCAACTCGTGAGACAGAAAATTAACAGGGCTCCTGTGCCCCAGTGGCACACAGAAGACTGAAGGAGGCCTTCCTAATTTTTAGGACAAAGACAGTTCCTTTGGGAATATAAGGGACAGAGAGACTCCATCTTAGTCCTTCACGTTAAGGAGACAAAGAAACCAAGAAATTTGACCTCTGTAATGAGTCCTGGTAGAGGCCAGCCAGTGAAAAGCTGGAAATAGACTGGGAGCGAGAGAAATCATCTTGAACAGAGACTGTATCTTGCTGGATTAAGTTTTAGACCTTTAGAGGTGTGTTTTCACTTTTATTTCCTTGTAGCCATTTCTACCTTATCTCTTTTACTAGATATCCCTTAATCCATGCTCTTTTGTTAATGATCTTGTTTTTCTTTCTTTGTAAATCATCAGAGCTGTACAGTAAAGTGTAAAAACAATGAAGAGTCCTTGTGGCACGTTAGAGACTAACAAATTTATCTGGGCATAAGCTTTTATGGGCTAAAATCTACTTCATTAGATGCATGGAGTGAAAAATACAGTAAGCAGAATATATATTATAGCACATGAAAAGACAGGAGTTGCCTTACCAAGTGTGGGATCAGTGCTAACGAGCCAATTCAATTAAGGTGGAAGTGGCCTATTCTCAACAGTTGACAAGATGGGGTGAATACCAAGGGAGGGGAAATTACTTTTGTAGTGCTAACGAGGCCAATGCAGTCAAGATGGGAAAAATACTTTTTGTTGTGACCCATCCACTCCCACTCTTTATTCAGGCCTAATTTGATGGTGTCCCGTTTTCAAATTAATTCCAGTTCTACAGTTTCTCATTGGAGTCTGTTTTTGAAGTTTTGTTGTTAAAGAATTGCCACTTTTAAGTCTGTTAATGAGTGTCAGGGAGACTGAAGTGTTCTCCTACTGGTTTTTGAATTTTACAATTCTTGATGTCTGATTTGTGTCCATTTATTCTTTTCGTAGAGACTGTCTGGTTTGGCCAATGTACATGGCAGAGGGGCATTGCTGGCACATGATGGCATATATCACATTGGTAGATGTGCAGGTGAATGACCCCCTGATGGTGTGGCTGATGTGGTAAGGTCCTATAATGGGGTCCCTTGAATAGATATGCAGACAGAGCTGGCAATGGGGTTTGTTGCAGGGATTGGTTCCTGGGTTAGTGTTTTTGTTGTGTGGTGTGTAGTTCCTGGTGAGTATTTGCTTCAGGTTGGGGGGCTATCTGTAAGCGCGGACTGGCCTGTCTCCCAAGGTCTGTGAGAGTGAGGGATCATCCTTCAGGATAGGTTGTAGATCCTTGATGATGCGCTAGAGAGGTTTTAGTTGGGGGCTGTAGGTGATGGCTAGTGGCATTCTGTTACTTTCTTTGTTGGGCCTGTCCTGTAGTAGGTGACTTCTGGGTACCCTTCTGGCTCTGTCAATCTGTTTCTTTACTTCACCATGTGGGTATTGTTGTTTTAAGAATGCTTGATAGAGATCCTGTAGGTGTTTGTCTCTGTCTGAGGGATTGGAGCAAATGCAGTTGTATCGTAGAGCTTGGCTGTAGACAATGGATCGTGTGGTGTGGTCTGGATGAAAGCTGGAGGCATGCAGGTAAGTATAGCAGTCAGTAGGTTTCCAGTATAGAGTGGTGTTTATGTGACCATCGCTTATTTTCACTGTAGTGTCCAGGAAGTGGATCTCTTGTGTGGACTGGTCCAGGCTGAGGTTGATGGTGGGGTGGAAATTGTTGAAATCCTGGTGGAATTCCTCAAGGGCCTCCTTCCCATGTGTCCAGATGATGAAGATGTCATCAATGTAGTGCAAGTAGAGTAGGGGTACTAGGGGACGAGAGCTGAGGAAGCATTGTTCTAAGTCAGCCATAAAAATGTTGGCATACTGTGGGGCCATGTGGGTAACCATAGCAGTGCCACTGACTTGAAGGTATAAATTGTCCCCAAATCTGAAATAGTTGTGGGTGAGGACAAAGTCTTCAAGACACCACTGACTTCCTGAGGAAACTACAATCCATTGGTGATCTTCCAGAAAACACCAGCCTGGCCACTATGGATGTAGAAGCTCTCTACACCAACATTCCACACAAAGATGGACTACAAGCCACCAGGAACAGTATCCCCTATAATGTCACAGAAAATCTGGTGGCTGAACTTTGTGACTTTGTCCTCACCCACAACTGTTTGCTCCAATCCCTCAGACAGAGACAAACACCTGAATGTCCTAAATAAAATAGTTGCCCTTATCGAAAGGCAGATCAGAAAACCACTCTTCCAGTCAAGACCATGGAATATTCAGAATTTCAGGGAATGCTGATGGTTCTAACAGTGTGAAATGTATTTGTCAACTCCATACTACAACCTTAGAAGGGAATTAACCATCAACCTCAGAAAATCAAACTCTTTTCAATATAAGCCTGCATTTAAACTATGACATAAAATTCTCTCTCCGGAGACTTTGACAAAATTTTCCAACATGCAAGAAAACTGAGAAATCTTTACATATGATCCTTTGTATTTACACTTCCATGGATTCAAATGTCAAGACCAATCTAAGAAGAACGGAATTTTGAAATGGCTTGATAATGCTTTAATGAAATAGGACAATCAGCTTCAAGATGTATTATAGGATCACATTCTAACCTAAAACATTCTCCAAGACTCTGCCAGATCCATAGTTAAGGCAGGAGTTGGTATAAATTTCTCCATCCCCAGAGACACTGCAAAGAAAATTTCCTATACATTGTGTTCTTCAAAAGGTCAGAATACGGTCTATAACATGGATTGTGTATTCCCTTCACCTTTAGGTGAGTCTCAATATTTGGGATCAGAATAATTTTAAACAATGAACAAATTTGTGCAAATAGTGATGCAAATTTGGAAATATTTGGAAGTATATTTTCTTCTGTTTGTGAGCTATTTGGAGAAATAAGGTGATCTCAGATTTCCTTTTTCAGTGTCTGTCCACCGATGGGCTTGTCTACATAAGGAAGTGCTATTGTGTTAGGATGTGTTTAATATTATGTTAATTAACGCATCTTGTAACAGCGTGTCACTTCCCAATATAGGCATACTAGATGGATGGTAAGTATAACAAGTGTTCTAATATGCTTATCTTTTGAGGTTAAAGGGTGTCCATATTCTAACTTATTTTCCTATTGGCAGGGTGACAGGACAGCACAATCGTTAATTATAGTGCTAGTGCAAGTTTATTTATAGTGTGGTTGGGACCCAAATGTGAATACCTCCTTCTCTCCTTCCTTCCATCCTCCTCAACTAATATTTTAGGAGAGTTTTTAAAGTAGCTTTCAGTGGAGATATTAACTCTTCTAAAGCACCTCCAAAAAAAAAATCTTAAAATAACACACAAATAGATCATGTACCTTTGAAACTAAATGAAAAGTTACACTGATTTCAATAGAGTCTCAAAAATCCCTGAATCCTTTTTAAGTGTAAGACAGGATTTTTCTGCAATTCCCAGGACAGTGGATTTTGTAGAAGGTGATACTCCAGGGCAAATTGTACCAGTAAAATAATATTTTTTAAAAATGGAGTGCACCTCTCACTTGGCAGAGCTGTGTTGTTGGGTTTTTTGTTTGTTTGTTTTGTTTTGTTTTTTAAAAAAGAGTGATAGATGTATCCCATTGTTCTTCAAAGCTGGGAAAGACCCAGGGGATTGCAGGTTATACGGGTCTATCTTGCTGTTGAACACAGGCTACAAGATTGTTGTCAAAAATTGCTGCCCTGTGTCTTGAATCTTTATTACCAAAATCAATTCACTACAATCGGACTGTATTTATTTATTTAAATAGACAGATATATGGCAGGTAACTCATTCTATGTGGTTGGGATGTCCGAGTACTCCAGTTTAGAATCTCCTGAAGCAGTTATCAGTGAACGTTAGATGCTGCAAAGGCCTTGGATAGGACAGAACAACTGATTTGGATATTCATATATCAAATAAATTAAATCACTGTACTTTAATGTGCAAAAACGCTACGGTCTCACATTGTCTAGCTAGCTATCTTGATGGGATGGTGGTGCTTTTGGTAATGAAATATAAGTGCCTCATAATGCAATTGATGCCTTAATTAAAACTTTGTGATTTTGTGACCACAAATAATAGTTGATGTTCTGTATGCAGAATTAAGGTTAGTCAAATGTCATGCTTTGGAGTTTTAACTGATTGCCTGCAGAATAAGTTTTGCTCCATTAACAACATTACACTGTTGGCTAGATGCATTGTGGAAGGGGTGGGTTATCTTCCTCTGAACCATCAATTATGTGCCAGTGTTGAGGTGGAACACCAGATTTGATGGACCAGTAGTCTGAACCCGCATGTTCTGTGTTTCTAAACGTTGTGCACATATGCCCACAGTATAGCTCTGGGCAAAAGATTCTCTACAAAAAAATGTCAGTATTGTGTTGGTTTCTATGATGCTTCATAGAGAAGTATGAATTTCACTTTTTTATTAGCCAAAATAGATGGACTTTTATTAAAAATCCCCTTCTTGATTATCTTATCAGTGATAGCTGGTAATATTATCACAGTTCCTGACAATACTTTGGCAGCAGCAAAACAAAATGTGTGATATGTTGAGAAAATCAGAAATTGGTTTGCTTGGAGTATTGGAAATGGAACAGTTAGTTATTGACATTTTACATAGCTTGGTAGCAAAATCAGCACAGCACTTGTATTTTCAGTCCCTTTGGCAGTAAAAGGATAAAGGGTTTCAATCTAGTTTCTGTCAGGCTGGCACTTGATTCAATAGTAATCTTAGTAATGCCATAGATAGGCCATAAAATATGCCTGATATGCCTGCTAACACCATTTTCTTTTAATTCCATTTTATAAATGCTCTTTTAAAAGATACCACTCTTCATTATGAAAAGTTTAGTTTTAAGAATTATTTAAAAGAGAGAATGTTCTGTATTCCCAGTTATGCAGATACAATGATTTTTCCCATTTGGTCTACTGGTTTCTCATGACCTTTAGGTCAGTTTATCTAAGAATTAGATAAATTCATGGAGGATAGATCCATCAATGGCTGTTAGCCAGGATGGGCAGGAATGGTGTCCCTAGCCTCTGTTTGCCAGAAGCTGGGAATGAGCAACAGGGGATGGATCACTTGATGATGACCTGTTCTGTTCATTCCATGTGTGGCACCTGGCATTGGCCACTGTCGGAAGACAGGATACTGGGCTAGATGGACCTTTGGTCTGACCCAGTAGGGCCGTTCTTATGTTTTTATGGGGACTGACAAGTAACACTGTATGAGAGAGGCAGCTAATACACACATCTGAAACAATCTGAAGCCTCCATATCCCAGGAACTAAAAGCCTGGTCACAGTTTGTTTATTTTATGCTTTATTCTCTATCTAGCATCTAGCGAGATACTGTACTTAGTATAATTTACCATTGACATTAATCACACAAGTAAAGATTTTGTCTTATTTTAAAACAGGGTCTGATTCTCCTCTGACTTACCCTGGTATATATAAATCAGGAGTAATTCCAGTGAAGCCAATAGTTGTACGGTAGTGTGAAACTGATGGGAGAAGGAAATCGGGCCCATAGATTCAAACTACCAAGCAATGCATTGTTTCTAATCTTGAATAATGAAAGCCTGCTGGGTAGGTCTTTATGTAAACTTGTTGCAGTGAACAAAGTGGAGAATAGTTAATAGAATTGCCATTTTTAAATTCTCATTGTGAATACTCAGCATGCTGTGATCATATACCGAGTAATGGTGTTTACCATCAATAAATTGCTGTAGATACTATAATATATATAAGAGTTTTATGCATTAGGACATAGTTCCCATCCCAGGGACATTCTGAGGACAGGACTACAAAGAATAAAGGCATCAAAGTACAGTAGTCTTGGAATAACCCCAATCTATTACAGTGCTAGAATATTTTGTAATGATTTTATTGGGTGGGGGTGGGGATTTAGAGACAAATAACTAAATGAAGAAACATAGATGAAGTCAACCATATGTTGTTCACTTTGTGTTTAATCTATATGTTGTTTTTATTGTGGCCAAAATCATGCATTTCTCAGCACAACATGCCATCAGCAGGAGGGAACCAATGCTTCACATTCCCATAGTAATTTTTAATGGCTTCAGTGACAGGTACTCAGAGGAAAATAATCAGAAGAAAGCAAATAAGATGCCTCACATAAAGCCTTTTGCTCACTGACTTAGTGTACTGCAGGCTTGTTGCCAAGACGAAAACAGCAGATAGCTCCAAAGTATAAATTACATCTCAGGTTGTGGTAGTAAAAATACATCTGAGAGACCCATTGCTGAAACTAGAGAAGTCTTATAATGAGGCACTACAGTACATAATGAACACAGTTGCTCTAATAAGTATATGGATACAATATTTTGAGATGCATTAAAGGACACATTGCTATTCCTTTATGGTTTTTTTTTGTTTGTTTTTTTTTACCAATTACCATTACAAACTCTTCCTGGCCAATGGGAGCTGTGGAGTTGATGCTCAGGACGGGGGCAGTGCACAGAGCCCCCCCCGGCCGTCCCCCGGCCGTCCCTCCACCTAGGAGCCGGAGAGACATGTCGCTGCTTCCAGGGAACCGTGCAGAGCTGCGAAGAGAGCCTGCCAGCCCTGCACCAACTGAATTTTTAACTGCCTGGTCAGCAGTGCTGACCGGAGCCACAAAGGTCCCTTTTCAACTAGGCATTCCAGTCAAAAACTGGACACCTGGTAACCCTGCTTTGCTTCATATTTCTCATGTAAAAGAGGGATAATGAAACTTTCCTGTCTCTCAGAAAGGGTGTTGAAAGTCTTAATTTAATTATGTTTGATCCTCAGACTAAGGCACAGTGTAAACTTACAGCAATTTAATGTGCTGAACTAAAGCACTGAATCCAGCTCAAACCCCAAACTTTAGAATGTTAGAACCCAGGAAGCCAAACTTTCTGTCTAGGCCTGATCTCTAATTTTAAGTAGAGGGAGCAAGTCTGGAAATACCCTAAGAAAAGCAACTCTTACAGAATTTTGACATGAACTTTTCAGCCTCATCCAGAACAAGGAGGTGAAATGAAAGTTCATGAAAATGAAAATCATGAGGAAATGAGGCTTTGTGAGCTTTCTGAATATTTACCAAAAAGAAAGAAAAGAAAAGTGTATGGGTAATGTTTGTTTATGATTGAAGTCATTCTTATTTTACCCAGCCTGGTTCACCCTAATTTTATTTTATTTCTTTTCGTTTCCTCAGATTTTGCTATGATTATTTTATTCATAGCAGAGGCGTTACTAACCAAAGCACCATGCCCATTGCCACAGGGGGTCTCAGAGTTGGCTGCTGGTGTTCCTTTGTTTTTGTTGTGGAGCAGTTTACTCCTTTGGTTTCTGTGGCAACTGTTTATTGCACACATTTGTAAAACACCTACTGGAATCACTGTGGCATCTGGATAGGCAGCTGTGGACTCCCTGCTGCTCCAACACCTGCTCTGCCGGTGCTTCATTCACTGTCTGAAGCTCACCAAGAGGCAGCAGGGGAAAGTAGTGAAAGACAGAAACAGAGTGGACAGCTGCTAGCAATGGATGCCATATTCATGCCAATTGTCTGAGACTCCTCCACCTCACAGAGCGAGGGCGCACTCCACCAGAGCAAAGGCCATTTCGGTAACTTTGCTTCAGGAAGTACCTCTCATTGACATATGCAAAGAAGCCACATGGAGTCCCATTCGTACCTTCACAAAACACTATACCCTAGTGCACACCCCTCACCTGATGCATCATCTGGTCTTCAGTTTCAGTACCACAAGGGTCCTCATGCTCACCTTTCTTCATGAGTACTGCTTGTCAGTCACCCAGAGTGGAATACAGATAGGGACCAGCACTCAGAGAAGAAAGAGAGGTTACCTACCTTCTGTAATGGGAATTCTTTGAGATGTGTGGTCTCTATCTGTATTCTGCTACCTGCACTTCTTCCCCTCTGCTTTGGATCATTACTCTGATTCACTGTAGAGAAGGAACTGGAGAGGCAGTCGGTCCTTATTTCCTCAGTTTGGCACCTGAGGCAAGAAAGTGCATAGGCACAGACCAACGGAGGCTGCCAGTATGAATATTCTGGTCGCAGGTGCATGGAGCATATGTGTACCCCACGGTGGAATATAAGTCGAGCCACACGTCTTGAAGAACTCTGATTAAGGATGGTAGGTAATCTCTCTTTTTCCTCCCTGCAGATGTGGCAGTAAGGTCAGACGCCAAAATTCATATTTCCAGTAGGATCCAGAGGAGAGGGAAAGGGGAGCATAGCCTTGAACTGGCCCTCCCATGTTCCAAAACTTCCCTTACCCAGTGCACAGGTTTATGCTCCCTACCCTGACAGAACTAGGAGGAAGTGTTTGGTCCTTTGACACTAAACATATGTTTGATTAAGAAATCTAATTGAAAACAATAGTATTGTGATTAATTGATTCCATTTGTCTACTTCAACCCACATGGGAGATACTTTTATTTCTTTGACCTTTCGCATTTTCATTGATTTTGACTAACACTCTGTAAAGTGAGTAGATTTATGTACAAATTTACAGCTCTGATTAAAATAAAAATCAACCATGTTTTTGTTCTGTTCTCCAGATAACTCTCTTTAATAATATGTCTAGGACAATCTGTAGTAATACTGACCCAGTAATGGAACTCTCGTTAATTCAATGATACACCAGTGTAACCTGAATATTATAGTGCACTCTTTAAATGAAGTTAAGGTTTGGTGTTCATCATGCTTTGTACTGGACAAGCAGCTTTTAGTACATCTTCTTTCAAGCAGCTGCCTGCCTAATATATGTTATGAGAATAGAAAATACTCAACACATTAGCCACATTTAAAACAAAATGGATTCAATTACAGTTGTTTCTGAAGCATCTGAGGGACATATATTTCTCCTCTAAGTGGTGTGCACATATTTCACCTGTAAGTAGATTGCACATAGGCTAGAGGCAACGGCAGAGAGAGAGGTATGTTTCCTGTTAGGAGAGATGTGCTGCACGATGAAATATACAGGAGATCATTTTTAAATTATCCAGTTCTTTGTCCTTAATTTAGCACTTACATATTGTTGTCATTCTGGAGGTGGCATGGAACTGGCTTGTTATCATCCCACCCCCAAGTATGCCACTGAGCTGTGGAAGAGTGTCCCCAGTGGATATGACAGACAGTACACTATGGAGTGTATCATTCATTGTAAGGGAATAATGACAATACAGAGCTATCAGTGGACAAGTCATTGCTAAATCCAAATCCTATGAGGACATATGCTTACACTACACCTCGTCAGCCATCTCTTACAAATTTCACCTGAAATAGATGCTCGAAATCTTGGACGGGTCCATTGCCAGCTCTAGAATGGCCCTGAATTCTTCTTGTTTTGTTCATTGTTTTGTTATATCTTTCACCGCTTTTAGTATTTAAGAATCAGGTCTCAAATTTGGAGACTGAATCATTGGCATATCTGACAGATCAATCCTTATCCCAACTACCGTATCTTTATGGTTGATCTGATTCCATCTGGAACTGCTACAGCCATCGTTATCCCCATTATTGAAACTGACTGGTTTAACATCAGTTGAGTGGGAAGCAGCATTTCTATGTGCTCTGCTCTGAGTCGGTTCAGCATTAGATGATTTAACCTCCCCTTTGCCAAACTGGTGTCCATCTGTATCAGTCCTTCCAAAGATAACAGTTTCAAGCACTGAGATGTTTACTTTACTTTCATTGAGATCTTTGGTTGAATTGCCAATAATATTAATGGAGCTGGAATATAAATCACACTGAATGTAAAATATTTGGGCTTCACTGTATGGGGCAAATGTCCACGTAAAGAGAAGGGTAATTAAATTCTCTTGCATTATAACCCTGATTTAGCTGAGGGCTTGCACATAGGGGAATCTTCTCTGGAGAAACCTCATGTGTTGTCACTCTTGTTGTCAATATCGTAAATGGTGACTATAATAAAAGCCTTAATTAGGAAAGAAGGGAAAGAAATAATACATCTATTGAACTTTAGTATTATTAATGTGCAAGAGAAGAAGGGTTATGCTGATGCTTGCTGTTAGCTCTTTCATTGTGCACATAAATCTCTATTTTATATCGGTTGACCAAGCTTACTGTCACTGATCATCCAAATATGCAAACATTGCAGACACAGAGTTTTGCTACCCTTGACATAATTTAAGCTGTTATTTAAAATAAATAAATAATTATAATGTTTCTGTCCCTCTGGGTTGCAAAGATAATCTTTGAATTAATATAAATCAGTGTCCATCGCAGTGCTGTCAGGCTGGGCGTGCAGCTGGACATGCTGAAACAGTTGAATTGACAGATGTGGCATTTTTCTACTATTCGAATTAAGAGGTTGTTGACTTCAAATGCTAACACTGCTAAACATGTAGGCAAAACAATATGATCAAATTAAGTTATGGAACTGTAAGTATAATGGGCAGCTGGGTACAGTTTTAAGTTTTGATTCTCCAGAATCAAAAGCACGAGTTGTACTCAAAACCAAAAGAGGGCCCAGCTGTCTCACGCAGGCTAAATGGAGTCTAGTAAAAATAGGATTTTCTTTTGATGCTTACTGTATTTAACCTTTTATCTATGTTTGACATTTATATCACTTCCATTTTAGCCTGCTGGCATCAAATGAGTAGTTGCTTTTACCAATATTAGAAAATTTGTCTCTGTAGAAAATGGCAAGGGATTTTCTTTGCAGATTATGGGTTGTTGTTTTTTTTAATGTAAAGTTTAGACTGCGTTTACTTCTTGCCTTTTTCATTTGAACTAATTGCCTAGTGCTTTTAGGGCTTTGTTTTCTGTGTCCCTCACATACTGTAGCAGTGCTGTGACCCCAGCATTTGTTTAGGTTTATAAAGTGTACAATTAGCCCTTTTAATGCCTAGTTCAGTCACAATTAAACCTCCCCTGATGGCTTATGATTGGTCTTTCCAAAGGCTGTAGAGGTGTTTTTAATTATTAATTCTCTGGTTTGTTTCTTACAGCAGTCTCAGCTGTGCTTTATTATTCAAAGGTTAATGCAAGCTGAGAACCGGGTAAATTAAATTTGTTTGGCAGCTAGCAATCTGATGTATTACAGACATTGTGAGATACAGATGAGCAGCAACTCTTTTGCTGTTGTGATGCTTAAAAAGACAGATTTTATTTTTACGGCAATTGCTAGTTTTGGTAGCATGGCTGATATTATAAGATGATGGTTCCATAATATGATAGTGTCTGCAACACATTTTTGTTAAGAAGTGTGTAGTTTAGAAATACAAGATGCATTAGCAGCTCTTATAGAAAATTGATGTAGATATCATTACTAATGAACTGGTACACTGCACAGTAGTAAGTCACCCAGTTGTATGTGGGGAATCATACAATCAGACGTTTTAATGAAGGGAGCTGAAGGAATTTCAGGTGGAAGAGGGTTTATTAACTTTCAGTGAACAAAATGAATAGTTGAGAAGTGAACATGACATGATGTTATGTAATAATTGTATGCCGTGGGTACATTGTGAGGCAGGGAGCATAGCCAAGAGCTTTCATCTGTTCGAGACATACAGCTATTTCACAAACCCTGCATGCTCTGGAATTCTTTATTGCAGTCATAACAAGAATTATTTCATAAGAAATGCCTTAAGAAAATACTATGACACTTATTTTGAAAAATCCACTAACCCGTCTTTCCTGTAAAATATGGTAGGTGCCCACATCACAGAAGTCACCATCATGACTGATTTTAATTAGAAATAATGTTTGACGTTGTTGTTGTTGTTATATATAGACAAACCACTAACCTAGAGGTATTCTGTAGGTTCTTCAAACACAAAATATTACTTGTATTAGAACCTAGCTTATCAACTAATTAGATCTGACTATGTTATTGATATTTACTGAAATCAAGTAACTAACACATCCACAGAAAAAATAAACGTTAGGGTTGTGCTCACTGCAACTAAAATCCTGCATGTGAAAGTCCACACTGAATAAAATGTATGGTTCTGAGGCTGAGCTTGTGTTATTTGAAAAGAGGTTACTTTGATTTATATGGAAGCCGTGTTGCAAAAAATATATTAGTTTTCAATGTGCCTAGATGTTGATTGAATACAGGAGGGGGGTTTTCTATTTCCAAATATAGAGCTATATTCTGTACATTTTAAATATATGTTACTACTCTGGTAGTTTAAATGAGGAATTTATATTAACATATTCCTACAATTTAACCTGCTAGTATCTCTTTCTTTTGATAAGCTTTTCAGTACATTGTAATAATTGTAGAGTAAAACAGCCTTCTGTATTAGTCATTGGAGTGATCTAGAATAGTGACTTAGAGCATCCAGCCAGAAGGTCATTTGTATGGTGCCAAGATTTTAATGCAGTCTGTCCTGTATAATAATGTGTGTTGCTGCAATGCCACCTAGTGATGAGGTGGATAAGGAGGTAGTTGAATACTGCATGGCTGACAAACAAGTAGTCTCTGTCTCCTTGTATTGTAAATACTGCCTCACCTCCCTCCGCTAAGAATATTTTAGTCGCAGTCAGGAAGCTAATCTTTCTATAATTATTTGAATAATTTATTAATACAGTGATTATACTACATTTACGTGTCTGATTACCACTTCGGGTGAAAAAGAAGATGGCATCAGACAAATGTATTATTGGGGAACAGCTCCATGAATGCAATATATTATTTTTGCTTCTGGTGTGATTGCCAGATAATGTTATCATAAATATAACTGATGTACTATATGCTCAGTTTTATGTGGTTACTCATTATGCCATATTTTTGTTTTCTGTTTTAGTGCTGGACCCAAAGGAGACAACATTTATGAATGGAGGTCAACTATACTGGGGCCTCCAGGTTCTGTGTATGAAGGGGGAGTTTTCTTCCTTGACATTACCTTTTCACCAGACTATCCTTTTAAACCACCTAAGGTTAGTAGAAGAATTTTAAAAGTAAAATAGCAGTACCCAGTAAATAATTAAATGGTATATGTCCATAGTACTCCTTTTTAATAATCATTCTGCAACAAGAGAGCTAGCAGCATCAGCGACCTCTATAGTTGTCTTTAGATCAAAGAATCAGTTAACCATTAACATATTCCAGCCTAACAGTACCCTTCATTTTTCCTCGGTACACCCTCCCACTACAGTTTAAAAATGTTAACGCTGTAACAGCTAATCTACGCTGCAAATGCTTTGCTGGTATAGCTGTACTGGGAAAGCCCCTCATGGTGGAAACACATCTCATACAGGCAAAAGGAGTGCTTTTACAGGTATCATTCAACCACCTCCCCAAATAACATAAGCTACACAGGCAAAATAACTCTTTTGCCAGGCTAAGCTTCATCTACGAGGGGAATTCTGGCATATTCTGGAGCATATGTCAGTAAAACTTTGTAGTGTAGACCTCGCCTGAAACAGAAAGGAGAATAAGAACGGTGGGGGGGGAGGGCATGGGGGAGAATGAGGAGGAACAGGGGGGAAATGGGGAACCCTGGTTGGGGGTTGAAGGGGAGTTATGGAGGGCATACATAGCCCATGGCTTGCAGAGGGAATGGGGTGGGGCCCTAGTATGGGCGGCATACAAAGGCCCTGGCATGAGGGAACGGGTGGCACACACAACCCTGGTATGCAGTTGGAGTGGGTGGCAAAAAGAGCCCTGGCATGGAGGAAGAGAATGGGGGGACATGGTAGGGAGGGCAAGGGGGAAGAGGGGGCACACAGCAGAAGAGATGATTGCAGGGGGTCCCTGAAATAGAGGGGGATGGGAGGTTGGCAGACAGGGAGCTTGTGGGGGAGATTGGAGAGATATGAGAAGATCCTGAGGTGTGCAGTGTGCTCAGCCTACAGAAGAAACAAAGTGTATCACAACCTTGTTCTGTAGTATCCCAGAGTATCTGAACATTGAGGTCACTGACGAGAATGTTATAGTTGAGGTTCATCTATCCCCCTGACCACTGTTTTAGCCAAAACTTTCCAGTTCATATTTAGGCATGTAAATAAGAGGCCTGGCTTTCAAAAGTGATGAGAATCCATAGCCCCTCCTATTTAAGTCAGTTGAAGCTTTCGGTGCTCAGGCCATCTGAAATCGGGGCGGAGACCTTCAGGCCCACTCTGGCCCCTTTACACTGCATAAAAGAGCCAGAGCAGGACAAAGAGGATTAAATGCCCCATACCCCAGTAGGGGAGGATTCTCCAGGCATAGGCACTGTAGAACACAGCTGTAGAGCTGCCTCACAAGGACCCCCTCACTTATCCCTGTATAGAGTCCTGGCAGGAGTGGGGCTGAGGGTGGCTATAGAATCACAGCACTGCAGAGATTCCAGGCAGCGCTGTGGCCAATAAGGAAGCCTGAGCGATTAACCCCTTCCCTCCCACGCGGAGGATGGGCCCCAAAGTGGCTGCTGCCCCTGGCCGGCGCAGCACAGGGCGGCTGCGGCTGGAGGGTCCCGCTGGCTGGACCTCGGCCCTAACACGCAATAAAGACTTTGGCTTTTGGAAAGAAAGAAAGAAAGAAGTCACTTAGCCTATGCCTGCACTACAGAGCTCAGCCCCCTGATGTAGCGGCACCATATGCACTGGTCTGGCCGCATAAGTGCATCTACACTGAGGGTTTTGTCAGCTTAATTATGTTTCTAGGGAGTGTGTTTTTTTTCAAACCCCTGACCTACATAGCTATGCTGCTATAAGTTTTGCATGTAGACCAGACCTTAGACAGCCTTCCCTCTCCCCTCTGGGCTGTCTAAGTTATGCCAGGGTCTCTTCAGCCCACAGAACAAGACATGCACCACAGAATCCCTAATTTAGGTTCCTAAATATGGATTAAAGTGCCTAACTTTAGGCACATAAATTGGAAAATTACAGCCATTTTAAGAGTAGTTAATGTCAGTCCCCTAACAAAAAAAAAAACAAACAAACAAAACTCAAAAGGGGATATTCACATGCAGATGATAAGAGTAGCGTTAAGCTCTCTCCGAAATGTGAAGCCATAAAATAAGCTAAACCACAATACTTTTTTTTGATATGGCTATCTAAAGAGATAGATATGAGAGAAGAAGATCTGGTTCTTCTTTCTGTTGAAACTGCACTTCAGTTTTGAGGAAACACATTAAATGAGTCCTTTCCAAATAGAAGGTAAAGGTCCAATTTGCTCTCTCGCCCTGAGATAATGACTTTTTCAGACCCCACTCAATTATATTTGGTGACTGTATTATTTTGTAAAATGAGTAATGAAATTTTGTGTTTCTTATTAATGAAATAGGGAAGTTCTTATCCTGCTTTCTAACCACTGTTTTGTGCTCCTTTATTCTTGCTTCCACTTGTCATTATAAGACATTTGTGCATATAAATAATATACACGTTGTGACAAAGTTCCTGCTCTACCTTGGTGGGTCTTGCGCTTATTGGCGGATTTGCTCACCTTGGAGCTTCACGGCAGCCCTCAGCTTGGCCATTTTTCTGAATTCACAGTCCAGGTCGACTCCTCCTGTGTCTGACCAGGAGTTGGGAGGATTTGGGGGGAACCCGGGCCCGCCCTCTACTCCGGGTTCCAGCCCAGGGCCCTGTGGAATGCAGCTGTCTAGAGTGCCTCCTGGAACAGCTGTGCGACAGCTACAACTCCCTGGGCTACTTCCCCATGGCCTCCTCCCAACACCTTCTTTATCCTAACCATAGGACCTTCCTCCTGGTGCACTTCCTCCTGGACCATTCCACCTGATAATGCTTGTACACCTCAGCCCTTCAACAGTCCACGTTCTCACTCTCAGCTCCTAGTGCCTCTTGCTCCCAGCTCCTCACACGCACACCACAAACTGAAGAGAGCTCCTTTTTAAAACCCAGGTGCCCTGATTAGCCTGCCTTAATTGATTCTAGCAGCTTCTTGTTTGGCTGCAGATGTTCTAATCAGCCTGTCTTAATTGTCTCCAGAGGGTTCCTGATTGTTCTGGAACCTTCCCTGTTACCTTACCCAGGGAAAAGGGACCTACTTAGCCTGGGGCTTATATATCTGCCTTCTGTTACTCTCCTATAGCCATCTGGCCCGACCCTGTCACAACGTGTATTGTGATAGAGAGTGATAGAACTGATGATACTGTATTGTACTATTACAGAGACAGCAATTACAACAAGGTCAGTTGTTATCCATAAAAAAAAATGGGGGTGTATGTGCAGAGGACCAGTATCAGTATTTTACTAAACCTCCTTTTTGAACTGTGTGACTTTTATTCTAACATCTTTCATCCATTGTTGTAGATAATCTCTATCTTCAAACGTGCTCTGAGGAATCTTACATTGTTCATGTTTTCAGTGTGCATATTCTCCCTCCTCTCAGGAACTGACTCATGTATAAAATCCTTTGGGAAGTCCCTTGAGAAATGGAGTGTGGGAAGGTGACTACTTGTCACAAGATAACTGCTGCAGTCAGTATGTTGTTTAAATCTGTCCTCCTAACCTTGATTTGTATAGCCTAAAAAAAATCTGTCAAGGAGGCAGACTATCTGGTAGAAAGCTTCATGGTACAGTTCTGTGTATGTAAGTAGGCAGAATTGCCACCTCTCTCAGTTTTATTTTAAGACTTGTGATATTTGGTGCTGTTCTTAAAGCCCCAGCTTCTGGAGTCATGTGAATGTGAGAATCTCCCCTTTATTTATTTATTTTATTCATTTTTAGTCCTCATGGTTGTGAAGAAAAGTTTAAGAAAGGCTTAAAACTAAAAGGCAAATAAAAAGAACCTAAAACTTATTAGTTTTTCTGAAAAAAAAATCGCATGATTTGGAAGCCATATCAAGATTTGGCGGGGAGGGGGCCTTGATTCATGTTTTTTTTAATGCTTGCAGTTAGCAATACTGAGTAGGTGACTTGCACGTGGGTGTAGAATTGAAACAGCCTGACACTCATTTGTTACTATTGTAGAATTCATACATTCCTCCTGAGACTTTTAAGGCTGCTTTTATTCTCTGTTACTATTAAGGAAACATTTAAAGGAACACTGTCAAATTTGATAATCCCAAAATTTGACCACAGAAGCACTGGCAAGAAACATGTCTTGCCAGTCTCAGATGCAATCACATGACTTTGGTTGAGGTTCCAAAGGCCCATATCACAAGACACAGTTATTGTTCCAAGACCTAATCTAAAGCCCACTGAAGTCAATGGATGTCAAACTATTTTTCTGTTTGCAGATGTCATGGAATCCATTAATGAGAGAGAGAGTATATGTGTTAAGAAGTGGGGGGAAATATTTTTAAAATTATGAAAAATACTTTGCTGGTGAACTTGTAATTAGGGTTGCCAAGCATCTGGTTTTCGACTGGAACGCCCGGTCGAAAGGGGACCCTGGCAGCTCTGGTCAGCACTGCTGATTGGGCTGCTAAAAGTCTGGTTGGCTCTGCAGTAGGGCTAAGGCAGGCTCCCTGCCTCCCCTGGCTCTGGGCAGCTCCCGGAAGCAGTGGCATGTCCTCGCTTTGGTTCCTAGGCTCAGAGGCAGCCAGGGAGTTCCACGCGCTGCCCCTGCCTCAAGCGCTCACTCCCCAGCTCTCATTGGCCAGGAACCACGGCCATTGGGAGCTTCAGAGCCAGCACCTCTGGATGGGACAGCACGCAGAGAGACCTGGCAGTGCCTCCACCTAGGAGCCAGAGGGGGGACATGCCACTGCTTCTGGGAGCTGCCTGAGGTAAGTGCCGCCTGGAGCCTGCACCCTGCATCCCCTTCTGCACCTGAACCCCCTGCCCCAGCCCTGAGCCCACTCCCTCACCCAAACTCCCTCCCAGAGCCTGCACCCCTTGCTGTATCCCAACCCCCTGCCCCAGCCTGGAGCCCCCTCCTGAACCCCAAACCCCTCATCTCTAGCCCCACACCAGAGCCCACAACCCCAGCCAGAGCCCTCATTCTCCCCCGCACCCTAACCCTCTGCCCCAGCCTGGAACCACCTCCCACACTCTGAACCTCTTGGCCCCATCCCATAGCCCCCTCCTGCACCCCAGACCCCTCATTTCTGGCCCCACTCCAAAGCCTGCACCCCAAACCGGAGCCCTCACCCCCTCCTGCACCCCAACCCCTGCCCCATCCCAGTGAAAATGAACAAGTGAGCAAGGGTGGAGGAGAGCGAGTGACAGATGAAGGGGAGATGGAGTGAGCAGGAGCAGGGCCTTGGAGAAGGGGCGGGGAAGGGGTGGGGCTTCAGGGGGAAGGGGCGGGACAGGGGTGGGGCAAGGATGTTTGGTTTTCTGCAATCAGAAATTTGGCAACGCCTCAGTTCCTTTGTGCACACTCAAAACCTATTCATGCATTTTTGAGTACTAGCTCCTATGCACATAAGTGTTAATACTCAGAAAACTTTATATTTATCAAATAATATGAAAACATATTTACATGTGCAAAGCTGTGCAAGCCAAAACCAGGAGGAATTTGGCCTATATGTTTTTGAGCCCAGTAATAACATTTTAAATTTATTCTTCCATGTAGTCAAACAGTTTTCCTGCCTCTTTTCTGTACTTTCAAATTCCTTCCTCCTTCCCCATTTTTTCCTGCCTTTTTCCTCATCACGTAAAAGAACTTAATCCTGTAGCCACTCAGTGTTTGCTTATTTTTTTTTCAAATTTTCCCTTTCCAAATCCTCCCTCAGTTTAAACCATCTCCTCCTTTATCATCATCCCCAGCAATTTCTAAAGACTTTGGAACTATTATCCTTATGTCTCTCATTCATTTTTAAAATCTTCTCAGCTCTTTTGTGTCTGCTGCTCTTAAAGTCCCTCTGGTGCTTCATCCCGATCTTTTGTACATTTAATAACTTGCGTTGGGGGATTGGTAAAGCCAGGAGGCTCATTTGAACTGAATCAAAAAGTATGCTTTCAGGAAAAATAGTATTCTCTGTAGCACTTCAGGATTCAGGGCCATTCCCCCTATGTGGCCCAGCTATATTCCAAAAGATCATGTACCTAAACAGTATTGCCCCAGTCCACCAGATTCCCTTCACTCCACACAAACCAATCCTTCTCCCAAGGTCAATATTTTCCATCCTGCCTATCCTGTCCTGAATTATTCTGCTTGTCTATTCCTGTCAGTGTCCTTCTGAAAGGTAGACATGAACCTAATAGCACATTAGTTATAAATCAATATCAATAACTTATTTTCCATAAATAGCAAAAAAAAAAAAATCTCTGTGGTATATCACTGAATGCTGTTTGATTTGCTCTTCATGATATCCATCTCCCCTGCCACCCTTTGAACTCAGTTCTTTTCAACCTTTTAACCTTTTTTTTTTTCAGTTGTGTTTTGTTTGTTTTTTAAAGCATCATCTTGGTGTCAGGGAGTGCCAAGCTGTGATAAGGTGTGGAACAGACCAAGTGAAGCAGAGCACATCTGTAAAAGCCAGATGCTGATGAGATTTTGATCGGTTTCAGAGTAATAGCCGTGTTAGTCTGTATTCACAAAAAGAAAAGGAGTACTTGTGGCACCTTAGAGACTAACCAGTTTATTTGAGCATAAGCTTTCGTGAGCTACAGCATCCGATGAAGTGAGCTGTAGCTCACGAAAGCTTATGCTCAAATAAATTGGTTAGTCTCTAAGGTGCCACAAGTACTCCTTTTCTTTTTGAGATTTTGATCGTGATTCACAAACACAGCATAAATTCTGCAAGGCAAGGATTCACTTCAACCCAAAGATGAAATATCTTCCTTGTGCTTCAGTGGATGGTTGAATAGAAGGATTGGTGGCCTGTTCTGAATGGCCACTTGCAAAAATTAATAAAAGTATCTAGATGTCATGCCAGGGAAATATTCCTGCATTTCTTCTAGGACTTAATGACCTCTCCAAACACTTTTCGAAATACCTTTGAGATTCCTGTTTCTTGCTAAATATCTTCCTTTCATGCTTAAAGGTTTCCAGAAAGCTCTATCTCCTAAAGATGTCTGGCTCTACTTCCTCTACAGTATTGGGAAGTAGAGGCATATATACCTAGGAATATTGCTTCTTTTAGTCAGCTTGGGAGAATACTAACCCATTCTAATCCTATTTGTAACTTTGTTCCATATTAGAAATTGGTAAATTTTCTAAGCATGCACACCATTGAGAAATGGGAACCTTCTGAAGTTCACCCATGGTGACAAATTAATACCACAACATTTCACACACTCTAAGTTGTCAGATAAAGGGGGTTCATTTCATTATCACACTTTCCATCCCTCCAGAACAGAAAGTCTTTACAAATCAGTAGGCCATGTCATGTTCTCCCACATAGCTGTTTGTGGAAACAAGAATATTTTCAAGAAAACTACCTCCAGGAATTGTCACTACAGTGTCTGCATTTTCATCAAGAATAATCTTTATTAATAATGTCTACTCAGATATTTGACTGTATTCAATCTCCTATGATCTCAATTCCATTTATTCATAGCTATTACAAGGTGGCTATATCTGTCATTATCCTTGTACTTCTGCTACCTTTAATTTTGAATTTGAGTGATATATAAAATCCATAATCCCAACTCTACCATTAATCTTTCTAAGGACTTTAATCTCAACTGACTGAAAGATGGTACACAGGACTTGAAAGCTTTCATAATGCTAACTCATTTCAAAATCAAAACTAGAATAACAGAAAAGTCCATTTCCCCTTGTAAATCTCACATGTATATTGATTGATTGAAAAATTGTTCTCAGGATTTGAAAGTTTAGCTGCGTTAAATCAATTTAGAATGCTAGGAAAGTCTTGTTTCTTTGTAAATATCACAAACAGTGTCTATAGTATCTTGTCTTAATAGCAATATTGAATATCTCTTTCATGTTTCGTACATGATGGTCATGTAATGCTAATCTGTATGCACAAAATATCATTATCTACTATAGAATACCTCTCCTGTGATACAAGCCTTATGCTCTTTTCATAAATTCAGTCTGATATATGAGACTTCAGTTCCTTTTGTCCAGAGCTTTTACTTCTCTTTTCATATTTATTTTATACATGATTGGCTTTTAAGGACAAATTTTTCTTATCTGCAGTATAATAGCTAATTTTTCAAGATGCCATTTATCTGAGGGGAAAAGCAAGCATAAAATTGGCATTCTTAAGTATTACCAAGTGTATTTCCAATGCCTACTATTACCTGACATTCAAAAATCATGCCAGACCCCAAAAAATCATTTTGTCTTAAAATCATGAGATTTTTCAAAAAAATAATCACATTGTTTTTCACCTGCCTCTGATATGTTAATTTTTGGGGGGGGAAGCTGCCCACCCTCTCCAGTTTGTATGCTAGCATTTCAGGTTCAAAATGAACTGAAATACACACACACACACACACACACACACTGCATGCATCCTTATTCACTACTCAGAGAGGCCTCTACTTACCCTCTCCTATAACTCTGGGTGTGACGGCTGTCACTCTAGCCCTCCGACTTAACTCATGAGAATAGCCACTGTCCTATCGGCACTGTTTCTCCATGTTCTCCCTTCCCGCCCTCAGCCTCCCTGTTACACCCTATCTCCTCTTGCTCCTCCTCCCCCCAGTATTTAGCTCAGAGTCTCCTGCCCATCCCATTGTCATTCTAAGCCATGCCACATTCCTCTGCAACTCCTTTCAGCTACCTTCTGTTCCCCACATTCCCCCCGATTCCTCATGGTTTCTTGTCCTGTTTCCTAAAAACCCTTCTGCCCTTACAGTCTCACTCTCTGTTATTCTGATCCTTGCTTGGCCTTCATATGAAGATTAAAGATCCACAGTCCTTGCTGGGGGCAGGCTCACTTTCACCTATAAAAGTGAAAGGGCCATGATGGTCATCTTGCTGAAGGCAGCCTGTGACTTCAGTCCCTTTGTCAGTAAATGAAGACAGAAGACAGTTGGGGAAAGAGTGAAACGTGATTGAAGGCAGAAACCAGAAATGTATGCGAACCATTAAAAAGTAACCAAATATCAGAAGAGTCATGACAAAAATCGTGAGAATCAGCAATACGATTCTTAATCCTGCTATCCAGGGCTGCCAGGGCAGCTGTCTGTTAAGACTGAAAACTATAATCTGCATTTCCCCTCCCTCTCAAACCCTTTGTAACACTATCCATTTCACTGTTTGGATCTTCACATGACACTGAAACTACATGGCAGTACACAGCAGACTTCAGCGGAGGTTAAGTCCAGATGCAGTTCTTCCTTCTCCCCATTGGAGTAACTTCAGTGCCCATCAAAGGGACAGAATCACAGAGAACACCAGACAGCAGCAGGGGACTGTGATACACATAGAAAGAGACAAGACAGAGGAGAGGAGGAGGACATATATATTATCAGTACAAGCAAAGGTCACGTCTGATATAAAATGGCATTGTGAAGCACTGTGGTTTTCTGGGAATTCAAGTACCTTCTAATTCTTCTGAGTTTCATAATTATCATTCTTTCCCACTATATTTTCAGTATGCCAAATTAAGCTTCCTTTTATTTATTTGTTTATTTATTTTAGGGCTGTCAAGTGCTTAATCGTGTGATTAAAAAAATTAATCGCAATGAATCACGTGATTAATCACGCTGTTAAACAATAATAGAACACTATTTATATAAATATTTTTGGATGTTTTCCACAATGTTTCATTGATTTCAATTACAACACAGAATACAAAGTATACAGTGCTCACTTTTTATTTATTTTTTATTATAAATATTTGCACTGTAAAAATAAAAGAAATAGTATTTTTCAATTCACTTAATACAAGTACTATAGTGCAATCTCTTTATCATGAAAATTGAACTTAGAAATGTAGAATTATGTACAAAAAATAACTGCATTTAAAAATAAAACAATGTAAAACTTTAGAGCCTACAAGTCCACTCAGTCCTTCTTCTTGTTCAGCCAATCGCTCACACAAACAAGTTTGTTTACATTTCAAGGAGATAATGTTGCCTGCTTCTTGTTTACAATGTCACTGGAAAGTGAGAACAGGCGTTCGCATGGCACTGTTGTAGCCAGCGTTGCAAGATATTTACATGCCAGATGCGCTAAAGATTGATATGTCACTTCAACCACCATTCCAGAGGACATGCGTCCATGCTGATGACAGGTTCTGCTTGATAATGATACAAAGCAGTGCAAACCAATAAATGTTCCTTTTCATCACCTGAGTCAGGTGCCACCAGCAGAAGGTTGATTTTCTTTTTTGGTGGTTCGGGTTCTGTAGTTTCTGCATCGGAGTGTTGTTCTTTTAAGACTTCTGAAAGCATGCTCCCTACCTCGTCCCTCTCAGATTTTGGAAGGCACTTCAGATTCTTAAATCTTGGGTTAAGTGCTGTAACTATCTTTAGAAATCTCACCTTGGTATCTTCTTTGAGTTTTGTCAAACCTGCAGTTAAAGTGTTCTTAAAACGAACAACATGCTGGGTCATCATCCGAGACTGCTATAACATGAAATATATGGCAGAATGCAGGTAAAACACAGAACAGGAGACATACAATTCTCCCCCATGGAGTTCACTCACAAATTTAATGAATCCATTATTTGTTTAACAAGCGTCATCAGCATGGAAACATGTCCTCTGGAATGGTGGCCAAAGCGAAGGGGCATGTGAATGTTAGCATATCTGGAATGTGAATATCTTGCAGTGCCGACTACAAAAGTGCCAAGCGAACACCTGTTCTCACTTTCAGGTGACATTGTAAATAAGAAGCAGGCAGCATTATCTCTTGTAGATGTAAACAAACTTGTTTGTCTTAGCAAATGGCTGAACAAGAAGTCGGATTGAGTGGACTTGTAGGCTCCAAAGTTTTACTTTGTTTTGTTTTTAAGTCCAGTTACATAACAACAAAAAATCCACATTTGTAAGTTGCGCTTTCACGATAAAGATGATTGCACTACAGTACTTGTATAAGGTGAATTGAAAAATACTATTTCTTTTGTTTATCATTTTTACAGTGCAAATATTTGTAATAAAAATATAAAGTGAGCACTGTACATTTTGTATTCTATGTTGTAATTGAAATCAATATATTTGAAAATATAGAAAAACATCCAAAATATTTAATAAATTTAAGTTGGTATTCTATTGTTTAACAGTGTGATTAAAACTGCAAGTAATTGCGATTAATTTTTTTGAGTTAATGGCGTGAGTTAACTGCGATTAATCAACAGCTGTAGTTTATTTATATTTGATTATAACGATCTCATCCAAAACTCAGGGCGCATGTACAAAATAAACTCTTGCCATTTCCCCACTCCCAAACTTAGATACTCCTACCACCACCACTCTCTTCCCTTCTCCCCAGGCAGACACAAAGTGCTCTAAGTTGTCAAAATGTAAGTTGGGGGTGCCCAGTTTCTTGAAGGAAATTCTTTGTACCTCAGAGATTGGGTGGCACTCACCAACTTTCCCTTTGGGAAAGAAACTGTGTAATGTTTATTGATAGTCTAGCAGTTTTATAGACCAGTTAATTCAGTCACACTGCATAAAAACGGTACATTGTTTAAAAAAAATACTAATTAAATATATTGGATGTGTGATGTTTGACTACATTTCTGTCAGAATAGATAGGTTTCTTTAGCTTATCATGAAAGGGCATTTTGGCAATACCCCAAAAGGAAAGATTGGTAGGCTACATTTTGGGGTTATTGTGACAGACATGGCTGGTTATTGTGACAGACACAGCAACAAGAGTGATGTAGTGGTGGGAGTCTGCTATAGACCACCGGACCAGGGGGATGAGGTGGATGAGGCTTTCTTCCGGCAACTCGCAGAAGCTACTAGATCGCACACCCTGGTTCTCATGGGTGACTTTAATTTTCCTGATATCTGCTGGGAGAGCAATACAGCGGTGCATAGACAATCCAGGAAGTTTTTGGAAAACGTAGGGGACAATTTCATGGTGCAAGTGCTAGAGGAGCCAACTAGAGGGGGAGCTTTTCTTGACCTGCTGCTCACAAACCAGGAAGAATTAGTGGGGGAAGCAAAAGTGGATGGGAATTTGGGAGGCAGTGACCATGAGTTGGTTGAGTTCAGGATCCTGACACAGGGAAGAAAGGTAAGCAGCAGGATACGGACCCTGGACTTCAGGAAAGCAGACTTCGACTCCCTCAGGGAACAGATGGGTAGGATCCCCTGGGGGACTAACGTGAAGGGGAAAGGAGTCCAGGAGAGCTGGCTGTATTTCAAGGAATCCCTGTTGAGGTTACAGGGACAAACCATCCCGATGTGTCGAAAGAATAGTAAATATGGCAGGCGACCAGCTTGGCTTAACGGTGAAATCCTAGCGGATCTTAAACATAAAAAAGAAGCTTACAAGAAGTGGAAGGTTGGACATATGACCAGGGAAGAGTATAAAAATATTGCTTGGGCATGTAGGAATGAAATCAGGAGGGCCAAATCACACCTGGAGCTGCAGCTAGCAAGAGATGTCACGAGTAACAAGAAGGGTTTCTTCAGGTATGTTGGCAACAAGAAGAAAGCCAAGGAAAGTGTGGGCCCCTTACTGAATGAGGGAGGCAACCTAGTGACAGAGGATGTGGAAAAAGCTAATGTACTCAATGCTTTTTTTGCCTCTGTCTTCACTAACAAGGTCAGCTCCCAGACTGGTGCGCTGGGCATCACAGCATGGGGAGTAGATGGCCAGCCCTCTGTGGAGAAAGAGGTGGTTAGGGACTGTTTAGAAAAGGTGGACGTGCACAAGTCCATGGGCCGGACGAGTTGCATCCGAGAGTGCTAAAGGAATTGGCGGCTGTGATTGCAGAGCCATTGGCCATTATCTTTGAAAACTCGTGGCGAACGGGGGAAGTCCCAGATGACTGGAAAAAGGCTAATGTAGTGCCAATCTTTAAAAAAGGGAAGAAGGAGGATCCTGGGAACTACAGGCCAGTCAGCCTCACCTCAGTCCCCGGAAAAATCATGGAGCAGGTCCTCAAAGAATCAATCCTGAAGCACTTACATGAGAGGAAAGTGATCAGGAAAGTCAGCATGGATTCACCAAGGGAAGGTCATGCCTGACTAATCTAATCGCCTTCTATGATGAGATTACTGGTTCTGTGGATGAAGGGAAAGCAGTGGATGTATTGTTTCTTGACTTTAGCAAAGCTTTTGACACGGTCTCCCACAGTATTCTTGTCAGCAAGTTAAAGAAGTATGGGCTGGATGAATGCACTATAAGGTGGGTAGAAAGTTGGCTAGATTGTCGGGCTCAACGGGTAGTGATCAATGGCTCCATGTCTAGTTGGCAGCCGGTGTCAAGTGGAGTGCCCCAGGGGTCGGTCCTGGGGCCGGTTTTGTTCAATATCCTCATAAATGATCTGGAGGATGGTGTGGATTGCACTCTCAGCAAATTTGCGGATGATACTAAACTAGGAGGAGTGGTAGATACGCTGGAGGGCAGGGATAGGATACAGAGGGACCTAGACAAATTGGAGGATTGGGCCAAAAGAAATCTGATGACGTTCAATAAGGATAAGTGCAGGGTCCTGCACTTAGGACGGAAGAACCCAACGCACCGCTACAGACTAGGGACCGAATGGCTAGGCAGCAGTTCTGCGGAAAAGGACCTAGGGGTGACAGTGGACGAGAAGCTGGATATGAGTCAGCAGTGTGCCCTTGTTGCCAAGAAGGCCAATGGCATTTTGGGATGTATAAGTAGGGGCATAGCGAGCAGATCGAGGGACGTGATCGTTCCCCTCTATTCGACATTGGTGAGGCCTCATCTGGAGTACTGTGTCCAGTTTTGGGCCCCACACTACAAGAAGGATGTGGATAAATTGGAGAGAGTCCAGCGAAGGGCAACAAAAATGATTAGGGGTCTGGAACACGACTTATGAGGAGAGGCTGAGGGAACTGGGATTGTTTAGTCTGCAGAAGAGAAGAATGAGGGGGGATTTGATAGCTGCTTTCAACTACCTGAGAGGTGGTTCCAGAGAGGATGGTTCTAGACTATTCTCAGTGGTAGAAGAGGACAGGACAAGGAGTAATGGTGTCAAGTTGCAGTGGGGGAGGTTTATGTTGGATATTAGGAAAAACTTTTTCACTAGGAGGGTGGTGAAACACTGGAATGCGTTACCTAGGGTGGTGGTAGAATCTCTTAGAATCTTCCTTAGAAGTTTTTAAGGTCAGGCTTGACAAAGCCCTGGCTGGGATGATTTAATTGGGGATTGGTCCTGCTTTGAGCAGGGGGTTGGACTAGATGACCTCCTGAGGTCCCTTCCAACCCTGATATTCTATGATTCTATGATTCTATGGTCTGTAAGATTAAACTAGTCAGAAAGTTATCCACAGAAACAGTTTATTAAAATGCTTAAATAACAGCCAATACATCTCTCAGATTTGTTTTTTGCCTTTCATTTGGCTGGCACAGCCTTTTTTAAATTCCATAATCACACAATGTAACATCAGGAATAAAGTCATCTTACAGAAACTTGTATTGTCTGTCTTTATCTGAGAAAGCTTTTGACTCTCTACATCACTCAATATTGCTCTGTATCCTGAAGCTCTGTGACCTGGACATGTTTCCATTTTCTTTGTTCTCCTCTGCCCTTTCCATTATTTTCAAAGGACTTCTTTATACAGCTTCTTAGAACATCTTGACTTGCTCTTTGTTATAGTTACAGCAAGGATTAGTACTAGGATCCATCTTTAGACCTACCAACTCTGCATGTCAATTGAAAATATTTATATGGTACATATATGCTTAGTATTGCTCTGTTTACTTCAAATGATATTTCTTTTGCCTCTAACGGCCTTTCCACTGAGGTGGAGTGGGCGGTTAGCCAGCTTCATAATTACCATTAATATACTGTATCATTATCATAAGTAGATATTGTTTCATTTTGGACACAATTAAAAGGTGATGGACATGAACACTCTTATACACTCCATGGAATCATTATCACTTCTAGCAAGCCATATTAAGCACTGAGCCTTTTGTTAGAGAAACCTAGGTCTTCTGTTTTGGGGGATTTATTAATTTCATTTTGGGGGGTTATTTTTAGCAATTTGAGTTTTATGTAGATGTCCAAAAACGGGTTTTTCTGGGCTTTCTCTTCGTATATACTGTAATGAGTAATCTCTTTGTAATGTTCCCTGTTTCAAACAGTACTATGTTAAAGTGCACTCCACTATAGAACATTTAGTGTGCTCCACCATGGACCAATTAATGAGCAACACATGTTTAGAAATCACACACCCAGAGTCTGCATTACCCCACCGTGTATTGGTGGTTTGATGGTGGTTATTGGATGAACATCGATTTTGCTTTCTTGCTCTTTTTTTTTGTTTCTTGTTTCATTGGCGTTTGGCAGTTAAAACTGAAAAACAGAAGCCTTACAAAAACCACAGAATGATTTCAGCCTCAGATTTCTTAACAGTTAATTAGTTTCACATCTGATAAATAAAATGTGCAGTGTAGCTCAAATAAAATAGATAGAAGGTAATACTTCCTTCTAATGCAGATGGTTTGTGTTTTCTCTTTATGCAGTAAATCTATGGGTATTCATTACCTATTAAATTTAGATTATTTGAAACATTTACAAAAAATCAAATAAATAAAGTCCTTTTGTTGGGGCACATTAGTATAGTGTGCTTTAACGGTGAGCATCATATGGTCAGTCATTTATTGTGCACTTTACATGGTAATCCATTAAGTATCTCAGCTGTTGTTCTTCCTAATTAATTGTCATTATGTATGCTACAATTTTGTAGTTAGAAAACAGAGATGGATCATCTTGTCTTAGAAATGCAGCCTTAGTCCTAGGCATAATACACACTAAATTGAGTTGCCCTCTATAAGGAATTTAAGGATACTAATTAACATAAAGGTTATTGCAACTTGCAGGGATATAGGGATTTTAAATTTAGACTGTTCTGCAGTAGTTCTGACTAAAGACTAAAGAGTTTTGGCTTGGTCTTGTTTTATGATTCTCTCTTTTGGAATGGACAAAGTTTGACAGACTAAAACCAGAACTGCTACTCCCGCCTAAACTCCAGAATTAGGCTTTGTCTACACTGGATTTTCGTCAGTAAAACTTTTGTCATTCAGGGGTGTGAAAAAAACACATTCCTGAATGACAGAAGTTTTACCGGCAAAAAGTGCCAATGCGAACAGCACTTTGTCGGCGGGAGAGCTCTCCTGCCACAAAGCTACCACCCACTCGTTGTGGTTAGAAATTTTTTGTCAGCAGGAAAGCTATTCCTGCCGACAAAGAGCGGCTCCACTGCACACTTTTTAGTGGCATAGCTGTAGCGGCACAGCTATATCGCTAAAAGGTGCATCGTGTAGACATAGGCTTAGACTCACAAAGTGCAGCGTTCATTGTGACCTTTTCCCCATGTACCTCAACTCCTTGCACCCCAGGGTTGTGCTCCTAGAGTCTTTATTCAAACAGAACAACCACTGAAGAATTGGGGGCCGTAGGAATTTTGTCTGAGTGAGGACTGCAAGTTTGGGTCCCTGAAGTATAGGGCTGTTCTATTATTTAAAATATGCCTGAAATGATATAGACCAACTCAATTCTCTATTCAGATTCCATAACTGAGCTGACATCACCGATACAGTGCAGGTTGAAGCATCATTTGGAGGGGAAGGGCTAGATATTTTGACATGAAAATAATCCAAACATTACTAATTAGCTAAGCTAATTATGGGTTGGGTGCTCCTTAGTCTAGCTTTTGAAGACATTCAGTGCATATTGTGATTGGTTTTTAAAGCTTTTCATGGTGTTGGCACTGACAACATTTGAAACCTGATCCTTGAGTCTTGTGCAGTCAACTCTCTGAGGTCACCCACACCCCTTCTTCTACTTAGGATGTGTGAAGGGGGCATTGCAGCTTTTGCTGTGGAAGGTCTTTCAGTATGGAAAACAGTCCCCACATCCCAATTCATCTTTCTTCGTCCAACCTGGCTTTTCACATTGTACTAAAGTTTTCCTCCCCGCCCATGACTACTCGTGGCTCTAAATACATATTTCCTTTCTTCTCAGTCCCTTCTTTTTCCTTATTACAAATTAACCAGTCACCAGGATGGTCACCAGGATGGTATTCACACAAGAGTTCTGAAGGATCTCAAATGTGAAATTGCAGAACTACTAACTGTGGTATATAACCTATCATTTAAATCAGCTTCTGTACCGGGTGACTGTAGGATAGCTAATGTGACGCCATTCAAAAAAAAAAAAAAAAAAAGCAGCTCCAGAGGTGATCCTGGCAATTACAGGCCAGTAATCTTAACTTCAGTACCAGGCAAATTGGTTGAACTATAGTAAAGAACAGAATTATCAGACATATAGATGAACGCAATTTGTTGGGGAAGAGTCAACATGGTTTTTGTAAAGGGAAACCATGCCACACCAATCTACTAGAATTCTTGGAGGGGGTCAACAAGCATGTGGACAAGGGTGATATACTGTACTTAGATTTTTGGAAAGCCTTTGACACGGGCCCTCACCAAAGGCTCTTAAGCAAAGTAAGGAGTCATGGGATAAGAGGGAAGGTTCTCTCATGGATTGGTAACTGGTTAAAAGATAGAAAACAAAGGGTAGGAATAAATGGTCAGTTTTCAGAATGGAGAGAGGTAAATAGTGGTGCCCCCACAGGTCTGTACTGGGACCAGTCCTATTCAAAATATCCATAAATTATCTGGAAAAAGGGGTAAACAGAGAGGTGGCAAAATTTGCAGATGTTAGAAAACTACTTAAGATAGTTACGTCCAAAGCAGACTGTGAAGAGTTACAAAAGGATTTCACAAAACTGGGTGACTGGGCAACAAAATGATAGAGGAAATTCAATGTTGAAAAATGCAAAGTAATGCACATTGGAAAACATAATCCCAACTATATATATAAAATGATGGGGTCTAAAATAGCTGTTATCACTCAAGAAAGAGATCTTGGAGTCATTGAAAACATCCACTCAATGTGCAGCGGCAGTCAAAAAAGCTAACAGAATGTTTGGAATCATTAGAAAAGGGATAGATAATAAAACAGAAAATGTCATATATCCTCTACATAAATCCATGGTATGCCCACATCTTGAATTCTGTGTGCAGATTTGGTTGCCCCATCTCAAAAAAGATATATTGGAATTGGGAAAGGTACAGAAAAGGGCAACAAAATGATTAGGGGTATGGAACTGCTTCCATATGAGGAGAGATTAATAAGACTGGGACTTTTCATCTTGGAAAAGAGACAGCTAAGGGGGGATATGATAGAGGTCTATGAAATCATGACTGGTGTGGAGAAAGTAAATAAGGAAGTGTTATTTACTCCTCATAACACACGAACTAGGGGTCACCAAATGAAATTAATCGGCAGCAGGTTTCAAACAAACAAACAAAAGGAAGTATTCCTTCACGCACCGCACAGCCAACCTGTGGAACTCTTTGCCAGGGCATGTTGTGAAGGCCAAGACTATAACAGGATTCAAAAAAGAACTCGATAAGTTAATGGAGGATAGGTCCATCAATTAGCCGGGATGGGAAGAGATGGTGTCCCTAGCCTCTGTTTGCCAGAAACTGCGACGGTCGACAGGGGATGGATCACTTGATGATTACCTGTTCTGTTCTTTCTCTCTGGGGCACCTGGCATTGGCCACTATTGGAAGACAGGATACTAGGCTAGATGGAACATTGGTCTGACCCAGTATGGCCGCTCCTATGTTCTTAACCTGATTTGTTTTTATTTAACGAGGTTAGACTTTTGTTTTTATTCTGTTTATAGAACCCAACTAACTTTGCTGTGGAGCACTAGATAAATGTATTTATCATTATTATTATTTATTGCCAAAATTGTTTTGAATTCATTTAAATTCCTTACAGGTTACCTTTAAAACCTTCTATGATATTTTTATTGTTTTCAGAAAATTGTCCTATCTTTCCCCCATTTCTGTAAAGTACAGTTCCCTGACCTGCACATATATCCTGTGAAAATAAGATATTCTGTATGCACTACAGTATAAAAGAAAATGAGTCCATAGAGGACAGATATCTTTGGGGAAATGGAAATTACTCATCTATCATTCATTTGTCTGATGATAACTTCCTGCATATACCCATAAATCTTTGAATGTTAGTAGGAGTGTTATTTAGGCTTTTGTATTAAGGAATAAATGGAAACATTAGACTGCATCCTTTACAGGACACATTTAAATGGTATCAAGTGTAAAAATCTGACCATATTGTAGAAAATGTAAAACCCCTGGAGTAATATTGTCAGCTGGCTTCTTGTCTCTTCACAATAGATGGAGATAGCCCTGCAAAACATCAGATTGTGTGTGTGACACATACAACATCAGATATGTGGGAGTCAGTGTCTGAGGGAATGAGATGCTCCTGTCTCATTTATACTTTCTAGCAATTTTCAGCTGCAGTTAGTTTCCCAAGTTGGCTGCAATGGAGGCTGGCCTGCTACAGAGTCAGGACAGTCAGCTGGAGGAGGAAACAATATTTCCAGTTATCTCCTAAATTGTGGCTTATTTATACCATTCTGGTGATGTCAATGGGACAGAACCAGCCTTTGGTGAATATCCTTATAGCAGAGAGATTTTCATCTGACCTGTAGCCAGCACAATGTCTCTGTGCCTTCTTCCTAGATAGATTTTCTTGCTGTAGTAACTTACTGGGCTGGAGATGCAGGATGCAGGAATATTTTTAAAGGGTTATAAAGGTATCAGAAGAAAGCACGTAGGTAAGCCAGCCTGAAAAAGATTAATTGAAAGCACAATTTCATAGAAAAGCATAGATATATGGAGTATAGACTAGCAAACTGCTCAATCAGCTTATGAGTTCATAATAACCTTAGGCATAAATGTATTTAAAAGCCGTTAAACCTGATATAGTTAGTTCTTTGTTACATAACTCACTGATTCATGCAATCAGGGATCCAAATATTGCCTTTCTAGATCGCTGTGAAAACGTAGTGATGAGGAAGAAGTATTTTTCATTGCCTCCAATGCTTTACCAACAGAAAGCTTCTGGCTTTTCACTCCTTTCTCTTATCAAGGCTATTTGAACGACTGAGGTAAAGGGATTGAAGAAGTGTTCAACCAGTTAAAGAATATTTACATGATTAAAATAGCAGTATGTTATTGCACATATTTGTATCATCTGCTTAGTTTACTGACAAATGTCCCCATTTGGATCCCATTGAAAACAGAAATTTTGTCCTTGCCTAAAATAAGAGTAGATTCAGAGGTGTCATCAAGTTTTTATTGCTGTCAGTACTGTCTAATGCATAATCCACTCATTTTTGACTTAATTTAGACTCCAGAAAGTTATTGTTGCTGGTGAGATATTCCACAGAAATGATACATCTTGGTTTTTAGCTGCCAAGTTGAGCAAGTCATTATAAAAATCTTGTTTTGACTTGTCATCTGAGTAAATCTAATAGGAAAACAAATTGCTGATGGGGAATAACTAAGGAACACCCAGATGTCATTTTTACATAGTCCCTTTCTATCCAATAACCGCACACCTTTCTTTTACAGCTGAAATTATTTGAAAATAAAAGGCCTGTATATTCAGGACACACTTTAAAACAGGTACACACATTACTCCAGCACAGAAAAAGGAAGGGCAGGCTACCCTTCTGGTGTGTTCAGTGTAGGTTCACTTGTATAGCCCTGTTCGGATACACAAATGTGTATCCACATCCAATCCACGATCCACAAATATTATCTGTGCATACCCGCATCCGCAGATGCGGATGTCTGCAGATATCCATGGATTTGCAGGGCTCTACACTGGGGGCCAAGGTATCCTCCCCACCGGAACCCAGTCGGGGAGAGCCGCATGGGCAGCTGTGGGGAGCCTGGGTCCCTCTACCTGCCCTGGGCAGGAGCCCGAGCAGCCCCCGCCCAGTGTCCCAGCTCCCTGCCCAGGACAGAAGGAGGGATCCAGGCTCCCCACAGCTGCCAGCATGGCTCTCCCTGACCTGGCTCCTGCTGGGGGAGGTGGCTTGGAGCCCCAGCCCAGCCACGGAAAGAGCCGGGTGGGCCATTGTGGGGAGCCGCGACGGACTCTCCACCTGCCCTGGGTGGGGGGCCTGAGCAGTCCCTGCCCTGTGTTGCTGCCCCCCAGGCCTCCCACCCAGGGTGGGTGGAGGGTCCATGCCATGGTTCCTCACAGCTGCCCACCTGGCTCTTACCGTCAGAGCCCTGTGTGGATACAAAATTTGTATCTGCATCCGTGCTGCTATCTGCAGAAATGGTCCACGGATATAAAGCGGATACCCGTGGATTTGCAGGGCTCTATTCATTTGATGTGAACTAGAATGGGTACAAACATCAAAAAAATAATAATATGAACAACAAAAGAAAAGATATGTAGATGCAATTCCATTGGTTCATTTGTGATTTTAAATTTGGAAATGCAAATCAGGTTACTGTGTCAGCCTCTCCTAAAGAATTTGTCTACCTAGCCCCAGGACATTTTATGTCAGGTTTTTCTACCAGTCATTAAGCTGTCCAACACCCAATCCAATCAGCTGAGCTAGGTGCTAGGCAGATGGGATGGGATGTGGGAGAAATCCTTCCTCCTGCTCCTCTCAAAGGCAGAAATGGCTGTAGAGCGACTTCATGGAGATGACTCCAGATCAGTGGTTAAAATGTGCTCTGTGGCCCCTGTGCAGAGATAAGGAGGTCAGGAGACTCCATACAAGTATATCTCTGGAACCATGTCCCAACCTTGCACACTGACACCAAACCGGTTTTGTTACCAGCCAGAGAGAGAGGTGCAGAATTTGAACTATAGTAAATATCCTAAAACTTACACAACTTTTAATTGAATTCAGCATAGTAGTATCACTCTGCAAAGTTACACAGGCCTCAGGAAAGCAGAATGTTCTTTAACTGATAAGATTTTGTAACTACTTTATAATAATAAATAATAATAATAATACTGGAATTGTTAGTTTTAAACACCTTTTTTACTTAGACACTGTCTTTTCTAGGTTACCTTTCGGACAAGAATCTATCACTGTAATATTAACAGCCAAGGAGTGATCTGCCTTGACATTTTAAAAGACAACTGGAGTCCAGCATTAACCATTTCTAAAGTTCTCCTCTCCATCTGCTCACTTCTTACAGACTGCAACCCTGGTAAGAAAATAACACTGGTTTGACTTTTGAATTCATTCACATCTAGCTTTCTGTTATCTATTAGTATCTGCTTGGTACAGTGTTTTACGACTGTATTGAAAAAAAAAAAGAAATAGATGTAGATTTATAATTTAGTGCATGTGATTGCTACAATGCTAAGTGAAAAAATGTACATGACGTAAATTAAAGAGAAAACATATTGTCAGAAGGGCAGGTGCATTTTTAGTGTTTGAGAATAAAAATACGCTATTTCAAACTAAAGAGTTTAATCCCTAATATATCCCTAGCGGTAAACGCTATTTGAGAAATGTGGGCTATTACAGACAGATAATATTACTGAACATTGAAATGGAAAGCTTTCATTTAGACATCCTTCTGAAAAGAGTATAATAGTACCAGTTCTGGTGGAAGGCTAACAAAACAGTTTACAAATAATAGGCATTAATGCAGAGAGTAGGCAATCATTCTTATTAACGAGTATAGTGGTTAACCATTCCCCTCAACTTTCAGTCACACACCCTGTTGCTTCCTACTGACTGCTAGGCCTGTGGCTCCACCCTTTGTCCTTCCCCCCAGTGACCAAGGAATGAGTCTGGTTGTACGACTGAGAATCCCAGACATTCCAAAATAATGAGTCAGGCTCCCAAAATCATGACATTGGCTTACATGTCATGAGATTTTTACCATGATACATTCTGCAGTCTTTTTATTTGCCTTCTGGTTTCTAAGCCTTTAAGATTCATGTTTTGAAGTTTTGTTTTGTTTTTTCCCAAACCATGAGGGCTAGAAACTTACTTTAAAAAAAAAAGAAGGAGGAAAACTAGCTTCCCATGTAATCACAGTCCTCCAGGCGCTGGGGCTTTAAGAAAAACACTAAAATATCTCAAGGCTCACAATGAAATTCTGAGGGTAGGCAAGTGTTTGACTGGCTAAATTCCTTCATTTGGGGTTGCCTTAGATATGATACAAAAAGCTGCAGTTAGATGTAAAAGGGAGTCCAATATATTAGTTACCTGTGGTGACTGAAATAACGCAGCCCAAACTTACAGGAAAAATGAGGTCCTGGTAACGCTCACAATGTCCTAGTTAAAAGCTGAAACAGTGAAGGAGACTGGACAGTTACTAAATATCTTGTGACTTCAGGCATGTTTATTTCTGGGATTTAGAGCACCCCCTACTGATGTGTTGGAGGGACTTCATGTGCACACTTCTCACTATACATTTTATTGAGCAGAGGCTTGTCTTTTGATACAGCTGGAGTGGTAACACAAATGTAAAGAAAAGAAAACTAATAGTCTAGGAGTCTTTAGAATAAGCATAAAGGGTATGGTGACATTAATGGAAAACATGATTAGTGATATATGGGCACTTCAAAAGTCAGTGGGAAAGCTGTGTTAGAGTTAGAAGTTGGAAATATACATAGTTTTTTGTTGTTGCTTTTTGGGGGTGCGGGGGGTCTGGTCTCCAACTCGAAAATATAGTCTGTTTCAAATAGTAGATTAAAAGTAATATCTGGTACTTCACCTGTCCCGTTGCTCCCCTTCCATTTTTTGTAGTTTTATGATCAGATTTTTCTTTTCTTAATGTTTTTCCCTCCCCTGTGATTGTGTGAAATACCCACACAAAATAACAGCAGAAACTGGATGAGTATAGAGGAGAAACAGTAAACAGGACTATACAAAGAATGCTGTCAAGCACACAAAGTAAACAAACTCAAAAAGATTATAGAATCATAGAATCACAGACTATCAGGGTTGGAAGGGACCTCAGGAGGTTATCTAGTCCAACCCCCTGCTCAAAGCAGGACCAAGCCCCAACTGAGGAAAGAAGATTGAGGAAAGAAGAGTTCTTTTTCCTGT
Source organism: Natator depressus (assembly GCF_965152275.1). Taxonomy (NCBI): domain Eukaryota; kingdom Metazoa; phylum Chordata; order Testudines; family Cheloniidae; genus Natator; species Natator depressus. The sequence goes on along the minus strand of NC_134235.1, from coordinate 195,087,814 downwards.
AATCTCTGTCAATTATAGTAATCTTGGGTGTTATTGTAACTGTAGTTGATAAAATATTTTGTACAGAACTTTGATTTTTTAAGTTAAGTATCCCTTTAAATACTCAGTGGGGATTTGCTTACTGTGTCTTGTGAATTTCATAGCTTGATTTTGAGGAATGAATAGTATTCCTATGTTTTGCTTTGTGAGCTCACCTCTCCTGAATGTGAAATGTTGAGCTCTTTGTTTCCTGTCTTTTGGATTGTTTGTTTATTCCTTCTCTTGGTAATTTACGTACGTGTGAACTCTGTATTTTAGTGATATGTTTCTGAAATTGAAGACTTCGACAAATTTAGGGGCTCTTATTTTTCATTGTACAGCCTGATGTGATAGCCCTACTTATTTCTATTTCTGGCTGCACTATAACAGTTCTCCTGCTTGTGCCATTTGTTTCATTTTCTGAGTACAGTTCTGATGATATTTTATCATTAACAAACTGTTGGATTAGACATTCCCTGAAATCTAATTGGAACACGGTGTTGTAAATTGACTCCCTCTTTCTCTGAGTGGGGGAATCATTCTGAAATAGCCCTGGCACATCTGGGAGAAATATTGTATATATATTCTCTATTAGCTGGGAGCAATTTTCAATCGACTTTGTCCTTCCTTCTTCTAAGGTATACTGCCTCATTTTAGAGGCAGAGACCCAGCAGGGGGCTCAAGTCGATAAGCAACCTTGAACTCTTTGTTCACCATTCATCAAACAGGCAGAAGCAGATCAGGTCAAATGGAAAGGCAACACTGAATATCCCACAAATATAAACACTTAGGATGTGTGAGTTCCCCCCTTCCCCCCCCACCACCCTCTTTGAAGGGAAAAATCAAATATCAGTTACCCAGTAGTCTTACATTTATGCAAATCTTCATTAGAACAACAAATACCAGTAAGAATGGCAGCTAATTAACCCTCAGCCATACACAGTGATTAAACCGAGCTGGAGCACAGCTGCAGCTTCCTTGGCAAGCATAGCTATTCTTCTCAAACAGGCTGAGCAAATGAAAAGAGGTATTTGCTCCTGCCGCTTCTGTCACTCACACAGTAATCTACAAAAGACATTGAGAGAGTCTCTTTCCTCACTGGTTATGTACATCGCTGCCCTTTGTTTTGTGTTAGTTGACGCAGGAACTTGTTTGTCCTTTTTAAACAACTAATATAATCCTGTGCTCATAAGCTGTCTCAGACTCTTCAGTTCTGATTATTATTAATTGTCTCTATTTTGCTTTGCAGTATCAGACAGTAAATTGTGTTAACAAATGTCGGAATTTTGTAACAGCTGGCTGACTTTTAGGGAGGGCCGGGGGGGAGGAGTGATACAGTATTTGTGTATGACTGGACACGTGTGAGCTATCTGCAAAAATAAAAGAGGCCATTGTGAAATGTAGGAAATGAATGAAATGCTAGCATTCCCCTGGTAAATATTAGTTTGTATTTTCATTTAAATTGACATCCTCAAATTAAAAATTCCATATATGTTTACAAAGGAAGACCCCATTCCTCCGAACATTTTGGCATGTCCATAAATTTACTTGCATGAGTAGTCCTCTAAAACTTATGGGACTACTCATGTGCATAAAGTAAAACATGTTTGCAGGATCTGGGCCTAAGAAAGTTCACTTTTCAATAGTTAGATGTTATGGGCTTGTCTAGACCGGGAGTTATTCCAGAATAACTATTCAGATATAAAAAGAAAAGGAGGACTTGTGGCACCTTAGAGACTAACAAATTTATTTGAGCATATAGTCTCTAAGGTGCCACAAGTACTCCTTTTCTTTTTGCGGATACAGACTAACACAGCTGCTACTCTGAAACCCGTCATTATTCAGGTGTAGCTATTCTGGAATAAGACTGTTCACATGTGGAATTATTCAGGCATAGCTGTTGTGCTTTAAATACATACCCTAACTTAATCCAAATTAACTTTCAAAGGTAGACAAGCCCTTAGTTTACTTTAATGCATTTTTTCACAACTTGAAATATGAAAATTAATTAATTATTTTTACTTTTGTCTCTAGACAGTTTTGTTCCCTGGTTCTCATGCACTAGGAAAATACTGAAGCATTTGGCTTGCAATCACTGCAGGGGAAATACTTAAATAAAAAACTTTCATTGGAATTTTTCTTTAAATGTATAACAACTTTTCTATTGACTTTTAAGTTTTATAAATCCTTATTTTTACACAATCTGAAATTGGGATTTAAAATGGCCTGACAATGTCTTTGGTGTCTCGCTGCCTAATATAGAATTATGTGTACTGAAGAATTTGTGGCAAATCCGTTTTAATTTGTGGTCCATGCCCTATACAAACCACCATTTTAATTAAGGCTTCTAGGTAGAACATGTTAGATTTGTAGGGGCTGAAATCCTATAGCTGCCCCACCCAACATTCATGTTTCTTTCACCCATGTCAAACTGCATATGCATTTAAGTTAATCATGTGGCATTTAATTCATGCCAATCTCTGCATATTTTGTCATTGTTTGATTTGTATTAAATAGCATTATTTCTATATATACCGTTCTAAATTCAATTCGATTTTGTACTTGGAGTGATTGCATATGTCCATTCCACTTCAGGTGTGTGTGCCCAGTGCATTTGCAGAGATTTTTCCTTCCGTGGTATCCATCAGGGTGGGGTATGCGCCCTCTTCTTCCCCACGCTGCTCTATAATGGAATAAAGGGCAGAGCCAGGCACGACCCCCTGAGTTCCTTCTTACTGCCCGTGACAGTTGTTGAAGTGTCTGATCTTGCTACCTCAAGATTTTCACCACTGTTTATATATGGTTGGTACTCATTTTTAGTCATAGTTTTAGTGTTAAAATTAGTAATAGTATTACGTTTTCTTTATTAGACTGGGGAGGTGTATAGTCTTCAGTCTTAGATACTGGTTTTGGTGCCGGGGCATGCCTTAGTCACCAGGCTTTGAACCCTGTGAGTCCCACAAGAAACTTATGTCAGTGAGCAACCTGCACTCCACTGGCCTGAACTGGCTTGGAGAGACTCATGTCAGGGATCGCTGCCAAATCTGCAGGGAATTTAAGCTGAGAACCAAGAAAGACAGGGAGGCCAGACCTAAATTTCTTCTGATGGAGTCAGCCCTGCGCCCACCCTCAGAGCCTTCCCATTCAGAGCTAGTACTAAGCACAACTTCTTCAGTCAGGAACACTCCTTCTGTTTTGGCCAAACCCTGCCAGTCACCCTGCCCAGTACTGAGGAAGATAGCTTCTAAGGACTCTGAGTAGCAGCCGTGTTAGTCTGTATCCGATGAAGTGAGCTGTAGCTCACGAAAGCTTATGCTCAAATAAATTTGTTAGTCTCTAAGGTGCCACAAGTACTCCTTTTCTTTCTAAGGACTCTGTATCCAGATTGAGGTCCCTGGCACCAAAGTCCGGCAAGCATGCTGAGAAAGATAGTAGAGGGTGCTCAACAGCGAGGCAATCATCTACTCGGGTGGGACCATCGACTCCAATGTCGGCCCCGGCCCCATTGAGACTGGCCCCTGAAGCAACACTTATCTAGTTCAGCAGTGCCATCCTTGTTGACTCAACAGCAAGGCTCTATCCCATTGCCATCAACTCCAGAAGCTTATGCAGCAGCACGTGATCTGCTCAGTCTCTCGATACCAGTTTCACCAGCAAGCCAAGAATCCTCTCACCCAGTACCATCGGGTGTAGTAAGTTTGTTGGCTGCTTCATCTCAGCATTGGGTACTATGGCGCCTCTGGACACGTGAGTGCCTCATCGTACGATACCATCCAGAGGGAACCAAGCAATAATCTCTCCAGTGCTGTCTATTCCGGGCTTCCGATGCCAATCTCCGGCACCAACAGGAACGGCCTTGGTTGAAAGAAGCTGATTCATCCTCAGACTCGGCAGTCAGCTCGTATGTATCACAGTCATGTCATTATTCCCCTCAAAGCGTTTACACTCCCTGGTACCCACCTGAGGCTCTGTTGTGCCTGGACAGTAGAGATTCATGGCTTGGAAGAAACTGGGGTCTGGAGACTTACCAATGGCCATTTTGGAACTCGGGGGAGTTTTCCTGACCCCTCAGGTAGCGTCCACACTTTCCCCACTCTACTTTTTCAAGTAGGTGTCGAGACCCACCCTGGCAGGATACCACACCCAGTACCAGGCGTGGCTTGAGCAAGAGGAACTTGCTCTGGTGAATCTCCCCTTGGAGGACTCTGAGGAGGCTCCACTATGGCCAGCTTTGTCTTCCTCATCTTCATCACCCAACAAGGGAGTGGTAGTGGAGGTGAGGAACTCTTCGACTGGTGATTATAGAGCCCATCAGGACCTTCTAAAGAGGGTGGCTTTTGCCTTGGGTATTCAGGTGGGAAAGTGGTCCCACACAGACTGGTCAACATCTGAGCATCTGTAGGATCTTCTCAGGTGGTGCTCTAAATTAATGAGACTGTCTTGAAGCTCACCAGAGTCCTGTGGCAAACTTTATCTCCCCTTCCACCCACCCACAGCAAAAAGGGTTGAGTGCAGGTATTGTGTCTTCTTCTAGGGGTTTGAACATGTTTACACCCACTCCCCTCCAGGGTCATTGGTGGTTTCAGCTGCCAATGAGAGAGAGGCCCAGGGTCAATAAGCATCTACAGTAACGCCTCGCTTAACGTTGTAGTTATGTTCCTGAAAAATGCGACTTTAAACGAAACGATGTTAAGTGAATCCAATTTCCCCATAAGAATTAATGTAAATGGGGGGGGGGGGGTTAGGTTCCAGGGAAGTTTTTTTCACCAGACAAAAAACTGTATTATATGTATATCATATAAGTTTTAAACAAACCATTTAATACTGTACACAGCAATGATGATTGTGAAGCTTGGTTGAGGTGGTGAAGTCAGACGGTGGGATATTTCCCGGGGAATGCCTTACTGCTAAATGGTGAACTAGCATTCATAGAATATCAGGGTTGGAAGGGACCTCAGGAGGTCATCTAGTCCAACCCCCTGCTCAAAGCAGGACCAAGTCCCAATTTTTGCCCCAGATCCCTAAATGGCCCCCTCAAGGATGGAACTCACAACCCTGGGTTTAGCAGACCACTGCTCAAACCACTGAGCTATCCCTTCCCCCAAGGGTTAACACATTGTTGTTAATGTAGCCTCACACTCTACAAGGCAGCATGAATGGAGGGAGGGGAGACAGCATGTTAGACAGAGACAGAGCGACACACCCTGTGTGTGGGAGAGAGAGAGAGTTGCGCATTACCTCTTTAAGTATGCTGACCCCACTCTGCACTGCCTTTTTAAGTATATCAGCAAGTTGAGATGGCAGCTGCAGCCAGCAAGCTCTCTCCATCCTGAGCTCTGTCGTGTCCCCACCCTGCTCTATATGAAGAAGGGGGAAGCAGGGGGCAGGAGCAGGGGGGAGGGGGACCCCCTGACATTAGCTCCCTTCTTCCTCCCGCACAGCAAGCAGGAGGCTCCCGGGAGCAGCTCCAAGGCAGAGGGCAGGAGCAGCACATGGCAGTGGGGGGAGGGACAGCTGAACTGCCGGCAAGGCTGCCGCACAGGGAACGTAGAGGAGCAGGGAGCTGATGGGGGGCTGCCAGTCCACCCTGGTTCCAAGCCCTCACCAGCTAGCTGCAACGGGCTGCTGTTCCTGCAAGCAGTGGACAAAGCAGGCGGCTGCCAAACAATGTTATAAGGGAGCATTGCACAACTTTAAACAAGCATATTCCCTAACTGATCAGCAACGTAACAACGAAACAATGTTAACCGAGACAACTTTAAGCGTGGAGTTACTGTACCCCAAAAGCAAAGAAGCTTGATCTATTTTGCCGAAAGCTTTCTTCAACTGCTGGATTGCAACTCAGGATTGCTGATCAGCAGGCATTTCTGGGATATTAAGATATTGTGCCAGAGGTTAAAATCACAAAGATTTTAAGGACCGATTCCCAGAGGATGTGAGGCAAGAGTTCCTCTCTGTGGTGGACAAGGGAAAGTTAGTAGCTAGGATCTCACCTGGATTAATTTGGATGCCACCAACTCTGCAGCTAGAGCCCTGGCATCGGCCATTATGATGAGCAGATGTTCGTGGCTCCAGTCATCTGCTCTTCCTCAGGAGGTCCAACAAACCATCGGGGATCTTCCTTTTCAGGGACTGTCACTTTTCTCCAAGCAGACAGATGACAAACTGCATGGCCTGAAGGATTCCAGTGCAACACTAAAGTCTTTGGGCATTTATTCACCTGCCCCAAAGAAGCAGCAGCCACACCACTGTCTCTCATTTATACCTCACCAACAGGAGGTAATTCGGAAAAAGGGCAGAAGTTATAGGAGAAGGATCCTGTTCCCTAGTGGGACTTAAACCTAGTGTTGTCAAAACTAATGGGTCCTCCCTCCCTTTGAACCTTTAGCTACTTGCTTTCTCGCTCAGTGAAAGTAGCCTTTTTAGTGTCATATCACCTCAGCCAGGAGAGTGGGTAAATTATGAGCTCTTTGTCTCATCCTGCATATACTGTCTTCTGCAAGAACTAGATGTACCTATGCCTTCATCCAAAATTTCTCACCAAGATGGGTTCTCACTTCCATATTAGTCAGGCGATGTACTTATCAACTTTGTTCCCCAAACCTGAGTCTCATCAGGATGCTAAGAAACTCCGTTTTGGATGTTAGAAGATCATTAGCATTTTACTAGACTAGAACTAAACCATTTAGATCCTAGCGTGTTAGTCATAGCAGTTGCAGACAGGATGAAGGGCCTTCCAGTCTCTTGTATTTAGTTGTGTAACGACTTCACCAATATAATTCCACCGAGTAAGATGCTGGCACATTCAACCAGACCTCAAACAGCCTTTCTGGCCTAGGTGCCTATTCTGGACATTTGCCAAACAGCAACTTGATCTGCTGTGCATACCTTCACTTCACATTATAACATCTGTCATCAATCTAAAGATGATGCTTGATTTGGACATGTGATCTCCAGTCATTTTCAGGTAGACTCCAATCCCACCTCCAGATCAAACTGCTTGTGAGTCACCTGAAGTTGGACTGGACATGTGCAGTCACTCAAGAAGAAAAGGTTGCTAACCTGTTCTGTAACTGTTATCCTTTGAGATGTGGTGAATGTGTCTATTCCACAACCCACCCTCTTTCCCCTCTATATTGCAGTCTATCTGGAACGAAGGAACTGAGAGGTGTCTGGGGTTCAGGCATACAGATGCCTGGCATGGGCCTATAGTGCACCTGCCCAGAAGCAGAAACAGAGGCACCGAGGGAATTTTTACTGCAAAAACATAGGTGCTTGAGCAATTTTTGCCACCTACAGGGCTCAGGGGCAGATGAACAGGGCTTTTGTGAATCCCTGATTCTGGGATTTAGGCACCTAAAGTGGCAGTTAGACACCTAAGTCATTTTGTGAATCCAGCCCTTAATGTGCAGTTTAACATGCTTCACATAGAATAACATACCTCAGTTAGTAGTATGAATTAGGGCTGTCAGGCAATAAAAATAATTAATCATGATTAAAAAATTAACTGTGCGATTCAAAAATTAATCGCGATTAATCACACTGTTAAACAATAATAGAATACCATTTATTTAAATATTTTTGGATGTTTTCTACATTTTCAAATATATTGATTTCAATTACAACACAGAATACAAAGTGTAGAGTACTCACTTTATATTTATTTTTGATTATAACTGTTTGCACTGTAAAAAAACAAAAGAAATAGTATTTTTCAATTCACCTAATACAAGTACTGTAGTGCAGTCTCTTTATCATGAAAGTTGAACTTACAAACATAGAATTATGTACAAAAGAAACTTCATTCAAAAATAAAACAATGTAAAATTTTAGCGTCTATAAGTCCACTCAGTCCTACTTCTTGCTCAGCCAATCGCTCAGACAAACAAGTTTGTTTACATTTACAGAAGATAATGCTGCCCACTTCTTGTTTACAATGTCACCTGAAAGTGAAAACAGGCGTCCTCATGGCATTGTTGTAGCCGGCATCGCATGATGCATAAGTGCCAGATGCGCTGAAGATTCATATGTCCCTTCATCTTCAACCACCAATCCAAAGAACATGCGTCCATGCTGATGACGGGTTCTGCTCGATAAAAATCCAAGGCAGTGCAGACCGATGCACGTTCATTTTCATTATCTGAGTCAGATGCCACCAGCAGAAGGTTGATTTATTTATTTATTTATTTATTGGCAGTTTGGGTTCTGTAGTTTCCACATTGGAGTGTTGCTCTCTTAAGACTTCTGAAAGCATACTCCACACCTCATCCCTCTCAGATTTAGGAAGGCACTTCAGATTCTTAAACCTTGGGTCAAGTGCTGTAGCTACCTTTAGAAATCTCACATTGGTAACTTCTTTGCGTTTTGTGAAATCTGCAGTGAAAGTGTTCTTAAAATGAACAACATGTGCTGGATCATCATCCAAGACTGCTATAACATGAAATATATGGCAGAATGTGGGTAAAAACAGAGCAGGGGACATACAATTCTCCCCCCAAGGAGTTCAGTCACAAATTTAATGAATGCATTATTTTTTTAACGAGCGTCATCAGCATGGAACCATGTCCTCTGGAATGGTGGCTGAAGCATGAAGGGTGACACGAATGTTTAGCATATCTGGCACGTATATACCTTGCAATGCCAGCTACAAAAGTGCCATGCAAATACCTATTCTCACTTTCTGGTGACATTGTAAATAAGAAGAGGGCAGCATTATCGCCTGTAAATGTAAACAAACTTGTTTGTCTTAGCGATTGGCTGAACAAGAAGTAGGACTGAGTGGACTTGTAGGCTCTGAAGTTTTACATTGTTTTGTTTATGAGTGAAGTTATGTAACAAAAAAAATCTACATTTATAAGTTGCACTTTCACGACAAAGAGATTGCACTACAGTACTTGTATGAGGTGAACTGAAAAATATTTCTTTTGTTTATCATTTTTACAGTGCAAATATTAGTAATAAAAATAATATACACTTTGATTTCAATTACAACACAGAATACAATATATATGAAAATGTAGAAAAACATCCAAAATATTTAATAAATTTCAATTGGTATTCTATTTTTAACAGTGCAATTAAAACTGTGATTAATCGCAATTAATTTTTTTAATCATGATAAATTTTTTTTAATTAATCACGTGAGTTAAATGCGATCAATCAACACCCCTAGTATGAATAAATTTGTATTTATCATTGCTTTGAGACCAAGTACTACAGACTTTTACCATTATGGCTTTATTGGATGATTTCCTATTTAATAGCCTACATTTAAGAACGTGGGTGCATATCTTAACAGCTTGCATTTATCTAAACACGGATAAACAAAGTCAGATAACATCCTAAGATTATTGGGTTCTTTACTTGTCCACACTGGAGACTTGCCTCCAGGCTTCCCTTGTATGAGTCATCTTTATGATTTTATCTTTCCCAGTAATTTCATTTTTCAGAGTAGCAGCCGTCTTAGTCTGTATTCGCAAAAAGAAAAGGAGGACTTGTGGCACCTTAGAGACTAACAAATTTATTTGAGCATAAGCTTTCGTGAGCTACAGCTCACTTCATCGGATGCATTCAGTGGAAAATACAGTGGGGAGATTTATATACATAGAGAACATGAAACAATGGGTGTTACCACACAGACTGTAACCAGAGTGACCATTGTTTTCATCCCAGAATAGGTATTGGTGACAGTTGTGGATAACATGTTGTTGCGGCTTTTTTATTATAGCTACAAGATAGCCATGTACTTTGGCAGGATACAGAAAGTATTTAGACAGTTTTGTATCCTGCCTAAATACTTTCTGCCAAAAAAAGCTTGCTTAAATATTGTAAACTCCCTTATCTGCACCTGCATGGGGGTACTGGCAGTTAGGAAACTTAGTCGTAGGGATACATCTATTGTGATAATCCTTCTGTTTGCTTGTTTTTGTTTTCCTGGAGGCCTGCAAGGTCCTAGACAGGTACAGCTGAGAATATAAAATCCCAGCCTTTTCATTCTTTGCTGAGAAGGATTCAATCACGTTTCACAGAGTATTATCTGATCTTCATTTGTGTCTTATAGCACTTTGGGGAGAGAGTTTTCTGTATAACCATTCAGCATCAGATTCAGAAGCCCAAGAAAAAGTGGGGCATTCCCCACAATGGAAGGCTCACTGTCCAACTCTAGGGCCTCTACAGGGTGGAAGGTGGGCAGCTATAATTCAAGGAAGATCTGAGGGGTGGCACTGAATCACCACATGTGGTTGCTGCTCTGGCCATTTCCTCTCCCAAGACAGCAACGCCCACTTTTCAGACTGTGCAGGGCCCTGTGTTGTTGTTCTCCTTGGCATCAGGGAAGATGTGGCCATTTTACACTGCCACTGCCTCCTCCCTCAGTAGACTTTCTGCAAATGGGCTTTTTCCAGAGTTTATGCCTGGAGTGAATCCAGCCCACAATTTAACCCTCACTCTTAAATGGGATCCCCAAGATGCAGATACTGTATGCTTGGATTTAGTTTCCAAGAAGTTCTGGGTGCCTAATGTAAATTAGGAAATTTTAAGTTTGTGTTAATATTTTAGGAACTTTAAGATTTCATCTGCATATTTTGTTTTAGGTCATTTTAAATAATTGCCAAGTAGTTAAATTCCACAGCTAGAGAGCTAACATGTTACAGATCTGTTCCCTCATACAAGAAGCTCCACCTATAACTGTGTGTATTTTAAATGTGCTAGTGTATGTCCACCATAGTAACAAAAGGGCCTCTTCTCAAAATCCTAAAGTGAGAGCCTCCTGTCCAAAAAATTTAAAAATAAAACTAAAGCTGATTAATGAGGGAAAATAGCAAAATTATTGTAAAATAAAATCTATTCTATCGTGGAACATTTAGCTTTGAGTAGGTATTTAGCTAAGTTGTGGTCAAAATTCTTCTATTTGTCTCCAGTCTAGTAATTTTTAAGATAGTTACTCAGCACAGAATAGCGAACAGCCAGGCCACCCTCCCCCTGGTGCCTGAAGCATGGCTAGCTGAGTCTTTTCTTCTCTCCCACCCATTCCCCTTCTTTACAGCTAGTTCTGATGTTGGCCCAGTATGAGCCAGGTGGAAAAAGAGAGGAAGTATTTGCCCCCTCTTACCTGGTGCTTCTCCATGGCACAGGCCACCTTCTGTCCCCTCCTTCTTGTTGCCAGTTCATGTCAGATGCTCCTTTCTCTTATTCCTCCCAGCTATCAGACATCCCCCCTGCTGAAAGCTGAATTTAAGAACTCAGGGTGATAGTAAGTTTGAGGTGCCTATAGCGTCTAGGCACAGGATGTCTCAATCGTCACTATTGCAATCTGTTATCTGTACTTTAGAGCTATCATTTTGCCATTATGAACAAACCTGACCTAAGATTCAGATCTGAATCTCATTCTTCAGACTTATTATTGAAAGAGAGGGTTAAGCTGTGGTAAGGTAAAGGGAAGCTAAAGAAGCTAAAGATAAGTTAAAGAGAAGTAAGGAATTTAATTTTCTATTATAAAAAAATAGAAGCAGACTAATGCATACTGGAAAAGTTATTGATTTTATAAAGTAATGATAAATCTTTTCAAAAAAATTTGTTGCCAAAATGTCTATAGAAAATGGGAACAACAGCGTTTAACTATGAAAAGAGTTTTTGCACTGTAATTCCATCAGCTGTTTGATTATAAGTAGATCTGCAGTGCTATTGTCATAGTAGGTGATGATGATTCTAGAAAATCCCTTTAAAAATAGGCAAAGTAGTGTCTAATATACTGCATTTTTTGAGGTTGACTAACCACTGATATTTCAATTTCTCTTCAGAGTCCACAGTCATTCTGCCAGTTGCACTGCCAGAGCACTATCAACTGTGCAACGAAATAATCTCATTTTGCCATATGAGCTTGCTTGTCCTTTGTGTGGGCAGCAAGGTATCACGCAAATGGAGAAATTGATCTGTTGTCTACGATTATTTTATTTTATTTAGCTTAGAGCTATTTTCCCGCTTTTCTTTACTGAGTTTATAACCATGTTCTTTCAATAAATACGAAGAGTCCTACTTACTGATGTTTCATCACATCACACTGCAGCATGTTCTTCTTGCCAGAGAGAGATCATGATTGCATTAAAAAGGTCTTCACCTGGTCATTCAAAGGAGATACTAAATAGGGGACAATAAACAGGAGCCAAGCCAGTGAGGAAGCAATTCATGAAGTAGATTCTTTTATTTGCAATATGCCTTTCATAACCTTTTGAAAATCCCAGCTCCTCTCCAGAAGATATTAGCTAGTTCCCAACTAAAAATACCGAAATCAAATAGTTTGTCTAATTACTCTGTCACATTTTTTATTGGACCAGGAGCCCATTTTTTTCAGGCTATTTTTTTGTTGTTGTTGGTCACAGCTGGTTTAACAATGCTGATCGGTTCTATCTTAAATTGACCCTGCTACAGAGTTTTCCAGGGCAATCCTTTCTTCAGTATTGTCATTCTGCAGTAATTGAGTGCAGAACAGAAATGGTCTGTTTTGTTCCCTAAGAAGCACAACTGTATCTTTCTTTCATGTTCCTTTAGAAACAATTTGTTCATTATTATGGCCTCTCACAACATCTGCATTAACCAATAGACCTATTTCTTATTAAATGCTTTACATTTCCCTGCAAGTCCTGCAGTGCACATTATATACCTATATGGAGTTGGAGATTTTCAAACCAGGTGATCCCTCGTTCCAAAATAAACTCATATCATCAGATTCTTTGAGGTTTTCTAAGCATTTGGTTCTCTTTCCTTCTTATCACTGGTGTCTCTTCACTGTTATGATATTTCTCCAGTTTTTCTGAGGGGATCCTCCTCTTTACCACTGTGATAGACCCAGGTCAGTTGGGTACAGCAGAGTAGTCGAAGGCAGATATATTGTTCACTGGATAAGCAGTTTTCTGTTCCCTGACTGACCAGAGGAGGGGCTGTTCCAGGCTAGGGTGGACACATGACTTCAATTAACCTGCAAAGAGTCAGGTGAGGCTGTTAAGCTAAGGCCCGGGTTCCCCCCAACCTGCCACTACAGAAACACCTCCTGGGAGGGGAAGACAGGTCCCTGTCAGGACAGGAGGCTAAACTGTTCTGGAATAAGCCCATAGGGACAACAGAGACTGTGGGAGTTCTCTCACCAACCTTGTTAGGGGGCTTATTCTTCACCCACTTACTTCCCTGGTCCTTCTTGCATGAACAGAGAGCAACAATACCCAAAGTCCAAAGGTGCAAACAATTCGATGTTTATTGGGGTGAACTTCCAGCAAGCATGATTCCAGTTTCCTTCCTTAGTGTCCCCCTTCCCAGCTCTGATACCACAGAGCCTTACACCTGTGTCCCTGTTCCCATTCCTGCCCTTAGCCAAACATGATTCCAATTTCCCCACCCCCATTCCCTCTTCCCATTTCCCCACTCACACACACTCACTTCCTGATTGACTGCAGACTATGTAGTAAAACTTGAGTTCTGCTTAGCTATACCTTAACCTATTATTTTACTGAAATTTAACTAACCAATCCTAACATATTGTAACATGATTATGTAACCAATTATATCCCACCACCTTAATTAGTTTACACCCAGCAAAATTAATTATACAGCAGACAGGAACAATCACAGAACCAGACAGAGATTATACAGACAAACAATAGCAAAATGGGAACTATAATGACAAAACAATACAGAAGTGAGGATTTCACATCCCAGCTATTGATAAGTGAGTTATTGCCAGACAGGATGCTATCAGACTAAGTTTCCTTTTACATTTTCTAGGCACTTCCCTTTCTCTGGAGGCGATAGGCATTATCAGGACAGGATTGTATTCCTAAAAGCCCAATAGCACCTTATTTCAATGTGACTAGTTTGGAATGTGAGGATTTGATTGCTGTGCACATTGTAAGATGAGCTATTGCCAGCAGGAGAGTGAGTTTGTGTGTGTGGTTTTTGGAGGGGGGTGTGGGGGGGGGGTGGTGAGAAAACCTGGATTAGTGCTGGAAATGACCCACCTTGATTATCATGCGCATTATAAAGAGAGGTTTCAAAGAGGGATGGGCTATTACCAGCAGGAGAGTGAGTTTGTATGTGTGTCTGGGGGGGGGGGGGGGGGGGAAGGGTGAGAAAACCTGGATTTGTGCTGGAAATGGCCCTCCTTGATGATCACTTTAGATAAGCTGTTACCAGCAGGACAGTGGGGTGGGAGGAAGTTTTGTTTCATGGTCTCTGTGTGTATATAATGTCTTCTGCAGTTTCCACGATATGCTATGCATCCGATGAAGTGAGCTGTAGCTCACGAAAGCTCATGCTCAAATAAACTGGTTAGTCTCTAAGGTGCCACAAGTACTCCTTTTCTTTTTTCTTTTTCCCAGCTTATGGCTGCCTCTGCTGCTTAGCCAAAGGCCTTCGCCTAAGCACAGGGCCTCAGGCTGTCACAGTAAGAGAAGGACCTTACAGTGGCAGACAGTGACTTTGATTCTTTCTTTTATACCTCTATAACTAGCCAAATGATAAGAATAGACCTAAATTCTTAGAGTATAGGCCTTTACAGACAGGCCTGAATATCTATATCCTAACAAACCTCCTTGCTGGCTTATGATGAAAAGGGCTCAGTAGACTGTAACCCTGGCCCTAGAGAGAGAAGGGCTACATGGAGGGTCGCAGTGAGCCTCTGAGGCTAGCATAAACTGCCTGGAAGCATGGGACCTGTAGGGACAGGGTCAGAGCTCTGCCACACCACTAATCTCTGAACTATAACCAAATGATTTACTTACCCTTTAACCGAGGCCCTACCTATTTAGGTTGTGTCTACACTGCAGTTAAACACCTGCGGCTGGCTCATGTCAGGTGACTTGGGCTACAGGACTGTTTAATTGTAGACAGTGTAGACCAGCGGTTCTCAAACTGTGGGTTGGGACCCCAAAATGGGTTGCAACCCCATTTTAATGGGGTCACCAGGGCTGGGGTTAGACTTGCTGGGGCCAGGGGCCAAAGCCTGAGCCCCCACTGCCCAGGGCAGTGGGGGCTCGGGCTTTGTCTTCAGCCCTGGGTAGCGGGACTCAGGCTACAGGCCCCCTGCCCAAGGCTGAAGCCCTTGGACTTTGGCTTTGTGCGCCCCCTCCCCTTTCTGCCCCCACTCCCACCTGGTGTAGTGGAGCTCGGGCTTTGGCCTTGACCCTCGGGTGGCCTCAGGGTTCAGTGTCCCCTGCTGGCGTTGTGCAGTACTTTTTGATGTCAGAAAGGGATCACAGTGCAATGAAGTTTGAGAACCCCTGGTGTAGAAGTTCAAGCTTGGACTGGAGCCCTAAGCCTGAACGCCTATTCCTCAATTAAACAGCCCCATAGCCCGAGCCTGGCAAGTTCGAGTGTTTAACTACAGTGTAGACATATCCTTAGGGCCAGATTTTTAATGTTAGTTAGGCATCTAGTGAGATTTTCCAAGGCACCAGGAGCCTAACTCCCATTGAAAATAATGGGAATTAAATGGTCCAGCTTCAAAAGCATCTAGGTGCCTATCTGCATCTCTAGGTAGCTAAATATCTTGAAAAATCTGGCCATTGCATATCTGTATAACTTTACGCATGTGCATAGATCTATATGTACTTATCTTAGTGTATGTGATTAGCATGTAGAGTTATGCACATGTGTAAATGTTCACAGGATTGGGGCCGAAACTACAGCATCGTATATTGATAATTATACACAGATCAGTAATGAAGAGAATGAATTTACTTTTCCATTAAGAGCATATAAAAATGTTAGAGATTTTGTTTCAGTTCAATGGACTAACTCTCCCTCAGCATGAGTCCATGATTGTAGGAATCGTTATAGCAACAGGGAAAGCATTCATTAAATAGAAAATAGTTCATAGGTCTCAGGGAAAGGACTTAATACTCTGATGTCTCTTGTAGTCTCTACAGTAACTGTCTTGGAATAACTGTAGCTCTTAATTGTGTGGGGGAGGGGTAGTGGATTTATGTAGACCTAAATCTTTGTACACTTTCAAGTTGCACATGGAGAACACCTGATGTGTGCAAGTTAGCAGGGTACTAATACCAAGAGATGTGAGCATGCATCCATGCAGGTATGTACTTTTAAACAGTCGTTAGACCATCATTAAAAAAATCAATACAGCCATAAGAAGGTTGCATGGAAATACTTAGGTTAAAACAATACTAACAGAAAATAAGTATAAGGACTGCTCTAATAATTTTATTCTGAAAACTATCTGGAGTTATTTACATAAGAATACATTTAGTGGGTGTTATATAATTTAAAGAGTAAAGCAAGTGGCATAGATTACATTGTTAAAGTAATGTGTATTCTGTAGTGTCTTAAACATACAGTACTGTAGTAATTAGATACAATTCCAAACTGAGTCATACATGCACTTACCTTATTCCTTTCTTACCCAACATTCAAAATTTTACAGCAAGAAGATAAGTTTAAATAATATTAATGAACATAGAAGTTCTCGTACTGAAACAGGTTAATATTCCACCTCGTCAGATATGTTGCCTTCAAGATTGCCTAGTGCCAAGAGATTCAGTGAAAAGTGTTAAATTCTCTGAAGTCACTTAATCATATAATACACAAGAGAAATTTCCTTCCTGACCACTAACTAGTGATCAGTTCATGTCTTGAAGCATGAGCACTATTCGCCCTTGAAAATTTAACTTACCTTACAATGACTTGTGTTTGTAAATCTTTTTTTAATCTTCCTAAATTGTTTGCCTCAATAGTATCCTGTAACAAGATAGTGAATTCCACATGCTTAATTATTTGGTGTGTAAAACAATTATTTCCTTTTTATTTTTTTTCTAAATTTGTAGCTTTTATTTTGTGTGTCCCGTTATTATGGGGAAAGATAACTAGGAGCATCTCACTGGCATTCTTCTATATCATTCATTATTTTATATCTATCATATATTCTCTTGCTTGTCTCCTTTCCAGAATAAATAATCCTAATCTTTAATCATTCTTTCTTTGGGAAAGATCCACTGGTGCCTCTAAGTATTTTTGTAGTCCTTCTCTTGTGCCTTTTCTACTTTGGCTTGATCTTTATTTAAGACTAGGTGAGAGACTTAACTTTAATCACAATGAGGTCCTATCATTAGTTTATTAAATGAGATCTAATAAATGGGCTAATCAAACCCAAACCAACAAGGATTTCAGATTTAAAGCTCAAGAGACATTGTGAGATATAAATAAAAAAGGTCACAGTGAACAGTAGTAGTAGGGTCAGATTCTGCCCTCGGATTCTGCAAGTCCCATTACCTTCAGGGTAAACTGATGAACTGATATGCTAGTTTCAGAGTAACAGCCATGTTAGTCTGTATTCGCAAAAAGAAAAGGAGGACTTGTGGCACCTTAGAGACTAACCAATTTATTTGAGCATAAGCTTTCGTGAGCTGTAGCTCACGAAAGCTTATGCTCAAATAAACTGGTTAGTCTCTAAGGTGCCACAAGTACTCCTTTTCTGATATGCTAGTGTTACTGATCTTAAGTTTACCTCAATACTGTCTTTTGAAGAGGTTTAAAAATCAGTTTCTTCAAAATAATAAAGAGAAAAAGCAATACACTTAAAAAAAAAAAGGCTAGCATACGTGAGCCATAAAAGATGTGATAAATACACGGTTACAAACCTTAAATGTGTGGTGATCTTTGCATCAAGGGAAAATTCATAGTTAGGGAGGTGTGAAAATATGTTTTTACATTAGTCCTAGCAGAATCAATGTGATCTGCTGAACCACGTTCATCTTAAAGGATTTTAAATTGGGAATAATTGATAGGTCCCACAAATGCAGAATAAGGAGTCCATTCTCCTCTCAATCAGCATTTGTAACTCCAAATACTAGGGGAATATAGCCTTTATGCTACACATGATGAATCCTTCTGAAATTTACAATGAAAAAACCTTACTGCAGTTGCACAGAATAACTCAGCTATTTTAATTATTTTTGTTTCTAAAACATTTAGTCAGCATTAAAGACTACAAATTTTATTTAAATAGCAGCTAGAGTAATTAGAATCAAATGCCAAAATTAATCTTAAACTACTTTTTTTTTTCTCAAAATTCACTTTGATCATTTACAGTTGTGTCCTGAATTTTGTCTGTCAGTTACTGACAGGACCTTAATTACAGTGTAGTTTTATGAATGATGCAGCTATACCACATTTGGACTTGGCTAAGGTTGTTTCTCCAGCTGAGAATTGGTTGATATTTTATGAAGCCCACTCCTTACTGTATGCAATATTTTCTCACTAAGATAGCTGCATGAACCTGAAACAAAACTTTTATTAAAAAGTGGTTGAGATAGTAAAAACTCCTTCCGCAGAATACAAGCGATGCCTTATCAGTGTTTCTACACTTAATCCTCTTTTAATCTGGTATTCAGCATTTCCCAATAAACACAAGGGCCAGATCACCAGCTCATATAAATTGGCATAGCTTCTGCTGAGGAGCTCGCCCAAGATTTTCATCAATATTTTTAGACAGTTACATTTTTCCTCTATCTTGTTTTTGCACATGGGAAGGGAGTTGGCAAAATAAAGAGTTTAAAATTTTTTACAAGGCAAAATACCTATAATGTCCCTGTGCCCTCCTTGCCTTTTTGTATTTTGCAAAGGCAAGCCCAGTTTCTAGTTCTGGGTCTTTACATAGCCCCAGATCTTATCCTTCTAAATGGCCAAGAACAGACTCCATACCTCTGATTAGTTCAGCCTCCTTTAATGCTTCTTCCACATCTTAAGCTATTTACCCTTCCTCACCATACAAATCTCACACTTCCATTATTCTTGAAGTTTCTGAAAATAAGATTGCTACATCAATATCAGCTGACCTTGGCCCTCCAGCATTTTCACCACAAGACTGCAGTCACACTTCTGAAAACCTCATAACCAACTGTCAGATGCACAAAGCTTACAATCATGGCTATAAATCATCTAGCTATCCAATCCACTGCTTTCTTAAGTAACATTCCAGGAACCTGTGTTTCTGAGTGGTTCTGATTTTACCTTTAGAAGTGATCTACATGTTTGCAAGTGTTTCTAGTTTGTTCTGTTCGGTTGCATGACTAATTTGACACAATTCAATATTTTTATGAATTTTTGCAGCCATCACATAGCATCAGATAAAGCCATTTATTTGCCATTTGTTGCTCTGGTATCCCTGATTTTTGAGCAGCCAGGTCTTTAAATTCAAGGCAGGACTTCAGGTGCAGTAGCTGGAGGATAAGACATTTATGTGAACAGCATAATATATATAGCTTAAGGGTGTCCAGTTTAAGGATGGGTTGCTGTATTAAGATATAACATTCATTATGGGTAAAAATGGGACTGTGATTCAGAGCTATTTGGGGCACAACCCCTGTGCATAATGCTTAATAGGAGGGCACATCCATAGAATGGAATATATTGCATTCTTAAGTACATTGTTATTTAAATAACACGATTAAAATCAGTGTGTTCAACAAATAGTTCTGCATTTATTGTAGTACTGGTGTTAAAATTAACATTTGGCTTTAAATATACTGGCCACCCCACTCCCCCCCCCGGGCCCAATACACACACACTTTCTACAGCCTTCTTTAAACAGTTTAAACTTACAGTGGTGCCTTTTCTCTGCTAAAGACAGTTTGCTTTAGGAAATGCCCCAGATCGATTTTATGGAATGTTTGTTAACTGGTGACAGTTGCCAGAGTTTTCCAGCTTTCTTAAAAATGATATACACTGGCCAGCGTCAGCAGCATGGCTAAAGAACAAATAGCAAAACAAGACCATTCCAAATTTAGAATTGTGGATCTATTATTGCTCTATCCAGTTCTAAATAAAAGCAGCTGCTTTTGATTATTTTGACTTGAGGCATGAGGCAAATTATTTCTTCAGTTTTTTCTTTCTAGGTTGGTCCCTCAAATTAAGATGCAGGTTTTTCTCAGCTCTTCAACATGCTTCTCACATGTTCTTACAATCTGTTCAAATTCTGGCTGATGTTCTGCCTAGCCCCCTTGAGCTGGAACCTGCAAGGGGAGTACAGGGCTGAGTTTGGTCATCCTGGTCCTGCGACTCTTCTTCCCCACAAAGAGACCATTCTGGAGGCCTTGCATGAGAGGAACAGAGTGGAGTGCCTGAGCCACACAAATAAGCGCACATCCTGTGCTTAGTACTACCCTGGGTATACAAACTCCTTCCCCACACAAATTATTTATGCTTCTGCAAGGAAGGGCCTGTGAATGGGCTGCTACCAGACAGAAAACAAGTGCTCTTTCAAGCTGATACGGTGTAAGTTTGTGCTATTTAAGCTTAATAACAAGAAAATACTTCCTGATAATCATTTGTTAGACTTTAGAAAATTTCCCAAACAGTATAATAGAAATCCCATCCCTTGGGCCTTTTAATAGTTGGCTAGATAAAGCAGCATAGGACTGGAACAGTACTGTACTGGCAAGAGGACAGTTTAAATGACCTACTGGGTCTTTTCCACCTGTAACTTCTGTGATATCTCTCTCCTCTATGAGTCTCCTAGGAACCATCTGAAGCCATTTATATTGTAGATTTGCCCTTCGCTTCAACATGTTAATGAAAAAGATGTCCCTCAAAGAGAAATACATCTCATAAGTGATGCAGGAATCACTAGTGAAATTCTATATCATGTGTTATGCAGGTGGTCAGATTAGATCATCCTAATGGTCTCATCTGGCCTTAAAAACCTACGAATGTGTGAAAACAGAGGCTCTACTAATTGCTGTGTAATGGGTAGAATCTCTTTGGAAAGAAAATGAGCTAGCAGAAAGACACCTGCTCTGAGTCGCCCTCTCTCCGTGAGATCGTAACAGTCAGGGCTCCATGCTGAAGATAAGAGGCCAAATCTGGAATGACTTCATGAAAATTAATTGAATTATTCCTAATTTATACCACTGTCACTGAAGTCAGAATTTGGCCTCAAAGCTAGAAAATGCTCCTGGTCTTTGCCTTTTGGCAGTGAATGCACAAGGTGGGACTCTTGTGGGGAAATAGCCACCTGTTACCAAAAATGAAGTTCAGTTACCCTGAGCACCTTAAATTCAGTTCTTATCCATGGTCATAAGGTGTTTCTGGGGCATCAGTTGGACCTGCAAACAAACTTTATCAGAGAGGACTCCTTAATCTCTGCCTTTTTGACCAAGAATCCCAAACTGAGTAGGCTCCAGGCACTCTTCTTAGGGTATTGTGCTTAGAGGGTGTGATTGTAGGTCATATAGACACATCCAAGCTTGCTTTAATCTAGCTAGTTTGAGTACCAGATCAGCGAAGCTCTACCTTCAGCCACCTGAATAGTTACCCAGGATTCCAGGGGGGTTGTATAGCCTGCACTGAATCCCATGCCACCGCAACTCCGCTGCTCCAGTTAGCTAGTTCAAAGCTAGCTCAAGTATGTCTACATCAGCTGCCGTCACACCCCATGATTGCCATGTAGATATACCCTTAGAGTTAGATGGTGGTTTTACCTCACCAAATGGCCTACATGAAATTCCCAAAACAATCTTGGACTCAAGTAGTTTAATTAAAAAACTATATTTAGAAAGACAAGGTGGGTAACAATGTCTTTTATTGGACCAACTTCTGTTGGTGAGAGAGAGAAGCGTTAGAGCCACACAGAGCTCTTCTTCAGGTCTGGGAAACACACTCCCAGTGCCACAGCAAAATGCAAGGTGGACCAGATTGTTTAGCATAAGTAGTTAGCACATATTGTAAGGGGTCACTCACCTTGCATTTTGCTGTTACACTGAGAGTACCTTTCCCAGATTTGAAGAAGAGCTCTCTGTGGCTCTAAAGCTTGTCTCTCTCACCAACAGAAGTTGGTCCACTAAAAAATATTACCTTGCCCACCTTGACACTCTAATATCATGGGGCTGACACAGCCACAACTACACTGCATAAAACAAGAGTTAGTAAGACTAGGAGGAGAAAAATCAGATTAAACCAAAATAAACGGTATACATGACATATGTAATTTTATTCTTGGCAAAAGCGAAGATATTTACTCCCTTGATTAGATGCAATAACAAAACAGTCTTACATTTCTAGAGTGCACACTCTCTTTCCCCCTAGCTTTCCTTTTCTTCTCTCAGCCCTTTTGACAGAATGTCAAAGACACAACTTATGGTTTCTTGGATAGGTAGCTTCCCACTCCCTCTCTCATGTATAAGTATCTTGTCATCCCAATAAGACTGTTTTACCAACTATAAAATTAGATACATTTTGCTTACTTTGTCTACTCTTCCATTTTCACAGAGAACTACCCGCTGGTACAGCTCCACACACCAGTGGTCTCAATGATAGTACAACAAGTGTAGACAGGACATGAATGGTTTTGCTACTATATCTTCTAAACCTGTGATCCTTGGACTTTGAAAGTATTAGCCTATCCACTACAGTATCAGGCATCCCTCCCAAAGATTCTTATAGATAATTTATCTTCTAAAGCGTCCCATTGTGTGCTTCC
The DNA here is from genome assembly GCF_965152275.1 of Natator depressus. Lineage (NCBI taxonomy): Eukaryota > Metazoa > Chordata > Testudines > Cheloniidae > Natator > Natator depressus. The sequence continues at coordinate 195,065,319 of NC_134235.1, read as the reverse complement.
TCAGTCAATTCAGGACTATATTTCCACCTTTGGAAAAACAGTTTCCTGTTTTTCCTGAACAATATGAAGTTATACAGAAGATGTATAAGCACAATAGTTGCCTCATGTTAGCCTATTTTTTTATTTTATTTTCAAATCAATCTCTCTGCCCCCTCCAGTGGCTGCCTGCCCTTTAGTCAATCTTTATTGCCATGTTTTTGCATACTACTAGTCTTGGCTGAAGATTGTCAGCCTGGACTCAGAGCCACCTGTTTTTTAAAGATATTGAGAATATATCATTTCTGTAATTCATTCCCAACTTGAATTTAATTCTGTATCAAATATGGATCATGGGCAGACGAAAACTAATCAGTCATACAACCATATTTTCAGTTGCCAGATTTTATGGTCAAGCACCAGTCAGGTTTATAGAAGAAAGATTCTGAAATCCCTTCTTTCCTTCTCCAGGAGAAGCAGGAAAACTACTTGGGAAGGTATGGAGGTAGCCAAGCATAAAACAGATAACTAGTAATGTTTGTAACGTGACAGCAAGAATGGCCACAACACCTGTATCAAGTGACTGGGCATAATGTGGGTCATTTGTTGCTTGTCTGTTACTGTTCAACGCTGGCATTTGAACCTGAGTGATCGTTTTTCAAGGAGTAATTTCCCACTTAATTCTCCACCGTGAAATATTATTCAGGATGTTACATGGAGGATCATTTCCAAGAAATTCTGTCCGCATCTGAAAAGGATGTCACGGGACTTGTGCCAAATGCTGATTTACCTGAAGAGAGTGCTCTATGGCGGTGGTGGAAGGGGATATGAATAGATAAAAAAAATCTAATAAAATGAAAAATCCCTAGCGATCCATCCCCATGATAAATCAAAGAAATAAGCATTCTTAAAACCCATAGTCCATAACCTATGCACTTAGAGATACATGCCAGTCACACGAAGACTCTGAGATTTTATGGTTGGGTCATAGCATTTCTGGATCAGAATGCTGCCATTTCCATTTCTGCTGTTTGCCACTTAAATTTTCTTCTCATTAAGGCAAATCCAGACTGCTGTAACCTGTTCTCTGGGTTGGTCCAGCAGAGCCTGAGTGTGACAGGCTTCAAGCGCAGTGTAAGAAGTATCTGTCCAGTAAAGCTTTTGATTGTCCTCTGTACTGTTTTTAGTAACAGGAATAGGTGTGATGGTCTTGTTGAGTTCATTAGGAAGTACTGATATTTTGCTAATAGATTGGTTGTTCTAATGGATGTGAGGCAGCCGGGTGTCAAGGCATAGGGTACTATTCTAGAACTTGCAATTGTTCCAGCATACTTATACTCCTAATGGATGCATGTTCTTCTTTAAAGAAGGACAGGTCTTCAAGAGATCCCAGTACCCAGAGTACACACTCCTAGAGTATAAATTCCAGCTAACCACCTGTCAACAACTGGAATTTATAGGAGCCCTGCTAGACACTGGTTAGTCAAAACCAGCACTGGCACTAGGAATAAGCAGACTAAGCAATTGCTCTAGGGCCCCAAGCAGCTCAAGGGGACCCCCATTCACTTTTTTAATATGTAGTAGGGGGGGCAGGCCCAAAATATTCCTGTTTAGGGCCCCCAGTGGGCTAGAACCATCTCTGGTCAAAACCCTACTTTCTTAAAACAAGAAACAAGAATTATTTGGCCTTGGCAAAACACTCAGAAATCACAGCCAGCAGTTTTCTTTAAGAACCATATTAATAACACTGGGCCTGATAATACACCTTATTTCTGGAATATCTTCACATGAGGCAGCCTCATATCACACCAGTCCGTGGCTTTGGGCAACATGCATCCAGGTTACTTGACAGCAAGTCTAGAGAAAAGAATTTTGCATTTCTTCATATTCAGAGCATTTGAATGGCAGATGTGTTCAAATTGGGTTGCAGAGCTCACTTATGTTTACACACAGTGAACTTAACTCTCCAGAAGATCAGTTTGTACATCAGCATCATGTCACATATGCCTGAATGTATATTCTTTAGTATATAGCTGGCTGTTCTTTCAACCTTTATATCAGGGGTCTCAAACTCAATTTACCTTAGGGCCAGTACCAGTCCTCAAACCCTCCCAGCGGGCCAATAATGTCACTCATGCTGCCCAGAACCTGCTCCCCAAAACCCCACCCCCTCCAAAAAAACTCCACCCCGCGCCTGCCTACAGCTCTAGGAGGGAGTTTGGGTGGGGGAGGAGGTCTGGGGTAGGGGATTGGGGTGCAGGCTCTGGGAGAGAGTTTGGGTGCAGAAGGGGTGAGAGGTTGGGCTCTGGGAGGGAGTTTGGGTGGGGGAGGGGCCTGGGGTGCAGGCTCTGGGATGGAGTTTGGATGCTGGATGCAGGCTCTGAGAGGGAGGAGGGAGCTGGGGGTGTGTGGGGAGGGAGTGCAGGCTCTCGGAGGGAGTTTGGGGGTGGTTCTGGGAGGGGGTGGGGGGTGTGGTGCTTACCTGGGGCTCCAGGGCGGGCCGGGGGGGCCTCCGCATGCTGCTGCCCCCGCAGCTTCCCATTGGCCACAGGGGTGCTAGTGGCGGGGGGGCAGCGTGCAGAGGCACAGCCCCGCCCTGCCCTGGGGCTGCAGGGTGGGTCCGGCAGCCTGTGGAGCGAGCAGGCAGATGCCGCCGCTGCACTGCCGGGGCCCCGGGCCATTGTAAATCGCCATGGGGGGGAAGCGCTGGGGGACAGCAGGTGGGGCCCAAATTGCTGGAGCCCCACGGGCCACACTGGGGAGGTTCCCAGGCCGCAGATGTTTGAGACCCCTGCTTTATATGAACCCCTAGAAAGCAGATCAATTTCTGCCTAATATGTAGTACTCAAAGTTCTAATGTATTGAAAGCCTTCTTTAAAGTAAAGCCTGCTACATCCTGTGGATATCACTATGATACCTACAGTGATCTATCTATCGTGTTTATATGGCCCCCATTACCATAGTATTTTAGCAACTCACAATTTTTAACCTACGTGTCCTCACAATGTGAGGTAGGGAGGTATTATCCCTATTTTACAGATGGGGATGTGAGAAAGGGAGGCTAAATGACTTGCCCCAGGGTCCTGTAGGAAGTCTGGCAGAGCAAGGAATTGAACCCTTGTCTCCAGCTAGTACCCTAACCACCAGATTATCTCTGTGATGATAAACTCTTCTTGAGCTGTTTGAGTTTTACAAACGCAAGTTTCTCACAGGCAAAGTTCTTGACCGGTGTGTATTACTCATTTTTCATACAGTCTTCCAACTCCGGCTTCTGATATACCCTTCACTTAGTACTCTAAGGATAAAAGTTGCTGACTTACTTATTTTTCATTATTATTCTGGGGTGGTGTCCTTTGAAGGTCATATTATTGCCACTTTATCAAATCCATGTCAACAATGGTAGCCAGCCTCCAGTTGGTTCCACCTAATGAGATATGTATGCTCTAAGGCAACCACATCAAGCAGAATTGATAGTCTAACAAAGCATTGATGCCTAAATACATTAGCATGCTGTTGCAACAAGAATCGAAATTTGGCCAGGCTAATCTGACAGGTTAATTTTCCCCACCCTCTTTTCAGACAGGAATCCAGAATAACTCCATTGACTTCAAGGGAATTACTCTGGTTTTACACCAGTATAATTTACAGTAGGTTCTTCACATTGTCTTTGCTGCTTCAACTGCTATACAGTCATATTCAAAAATATTCTCAGTTATCATGGTATGCTCAGTTATCCTGGTACTGTGCTTGTATAGTCACATTTATATTTTAAAAGTTATTGTTCTTAGTGTATCTTCTTTTAGTAAACATTGAACAATTCTCTAGAATGTGTTACTGTTTTTTGTACAGAAATAGCTATTTGTTTATTTTTACCGCATAATTTATTTGTTCTAAATCCCACTTCCCTTATAAAAATACTAGTTCATTTGATATAGGTATCTCTCTGCTCTATACTCTCCAAAGAGTTAGGTTGGGTAGATGGATAGATGTATTTATAAAGAAGTTACTCTATTTGTAAGCTGATTTAGACCTTATGAAAATGAAAAACTAATTACACTTCATCCTGTAGCATAGGCACCAATGTATAAATTTCATCACACTTCTGCTACTGCTCTTCATCCTGACCTACATCAACTCTGCTGTTCCAGTCCTGAGCATCTATTGATCAGATGCCCACCAGTGTGGCTAATCTTATTGTAGCAAAAATGGAGTTTAGTGCTACATTACTCATTTTCACTTGCGCCCTATAATGGTAGCACAGATTTCCAAAGGTAAAACGTTAGTGCTATAGCTAAGTGTGCCACCTCCAAGGAATTGTTCACGTGTCCATAATTAATAATAGTAGGAGGAGAGATCCATATCGACTGTCCAGTCTGCCCACAAAGGTTGGGAAATGCTGCTACTGTCTGTTTAAGGATGGATACTGTGATGTACTTCAAATACACCTCTCTGTCCATTCCAAGACACCTGGTAGCTTTGACTTGTGGTTCTAGAAGTTTAAGTTTATAACAGGTGATGTGGTGCACACTGGAAACCTTGAGGCAAGATATTTCCCATCAGAGAACAATTCATTTTTCGTCTCTTAACCCCTTGTTCCCAGAGTGTTAAGTTGTCCAAAGGCATGTATAGTGCAGAAAGTCCCAAAGGCCAAGATCTGCAAAGGTACTTAGGCACCTAAGTCCCAGTTTTAGGCTCCACTGTGTTCTGCAGAATCCCCCCTTGGCTGCCATTTGGGTGCCGGAACTTACTGACAGCCTACATTTTTGCTGTAAAAGTTACTTAGGCACCTACGTTTCTGACCCTGGGTACATGCACTACTGCCTCACTCTAAGCCCCAGAGGAAGATAGGTGCTTCTCTACGTCACGCATATGCAGGCCTGATCCAGTAGGCATACTCGGAGGCCATCTACCGGATTGGGTCCCATTCACAATCTAGCCCGACGAAGGTACCTGTTTTTAGCCCAGTAGTTAGCACACTCATCTGGGAAACACAGGTTCAGTTCCCACCTCTGCCTAGAGGGGGAAAAAGGATTTGAACAGTGGTCTCCCACTTCTCAGCAGTGTGCTCCTGCCACTGAGCTCTGTGAGATTCCACTGTGGGTTACCCCCAGTCTGTCCTATTAATTATTTATCCAGAAGGCAACACCTTCAAAGAGTCATTGGAGCAGGGGGACTGGACCTTGGGTCTCCCTCGTGGGTGCCCTAACCACCAGGCTACAGTGTCATTCTCTCTCTCCCAGCACTTTTGTGTGGAATGTGGCTAGAAGTTTAAGGTGGACCCCTCCTCCCCCTCTAGGCTGTTTTGTGTGAAGCGAGGCAGCCTGACTCCCAGAAATTGTTATTTGCTGGCTTGAAATTAGCTGCAAAAATACAATAAGATTAAAATATAGCATAGTAATAAATTTCATTTATTTGGGGGAAATGTAGTTTTAAGGAAGAATTATAGTTTGTCTTGTGAATGATAAAGCATTATAACTATTATTAAACAAAGCTGAAATTTTGTAATGACCAAACCTGGATTCATCCAAGTCCTCAGTACACAAACTCCCTTGAAAAGGGACTCAGACTAGAATTGGACTGTAAATTTGATTGGCCTCACTACAGAAATGAGGAACATTTTTGTCCTTATGAAATCATGTTAAGTGCGCTGCAAAAGAACATGGCAAGTCATTGTAGATCAGCCCATCAAGCCATTTTAAGCTATGCACAGCAGTTAAAACTAAAGTGCAGTGAAATGAATTCCAGTACAACATGAGAATTACATAATTCTTCCCACATTTAGAAAGCTGTCAGCCACAGGTCTATTGCTAATGAACCAAGAGACTCCTTCAAACGTTGGTTCCATTGGTTGCCACTGTCCATCATGAACTACATCATGAAATTTTATCCTTTGCCATATGTTTTGAGCGTGGGCAGAATCAAAAATTTTCCTGAGGGGGATGGAGGGCGCCCAGATTAACTGCCAAGTAGCACAGGCCTGGAAGCGAAAGAGGTAGAGGAGGCAGGTTTCAGAGACGGCAGCCTGAGATTTCTGGGAAGCAGGGAGGCAGGTAAGATAGAGACTGGCCAGGACCTCTCCTCCCACACCAGAGAGACCAGAATTGGCTCAGACCTCCCCGACTAGGTAGGGTCTATAGCCAAGGGGGGAGCCTACTGCCCTGCCCCCACCCTGTTGCGACCATGGTTTTGAGTCACTCTTGTACTAATTCAGCTGCAGTTACATTGTTTTCTTTAACCTTTACAAAATCTTGCATATTGTGTATCCACAGTCCAAAACAGTATATTGCAAATTGTGTTACATGATCACAGCCTTATCTGAGGTGCAGAAGACTGCTGTTGTCCACTGGTTTTGCAACAGCAGGATCTATTGGTCTGTTTATTTTTACCATAAGATAATACTATTGCATGGAATCCGTCTGGTACCATAGAACATAATGCTTTATCTGCTGGTCTCTTTTCACTTGGAACCACTTCAGTCCTGATATTGTACAATAAGGTTTACTTCAGCATGCTAAGTACACCAGGCAATTGATTTTTAAATCTGTGAGTTGTGGACTTCATGCAATAATAAATTATCAGGTTGCTGGGGCCAAAGTCTGAAGTTGCTGGAGTTGCACCAGCTTCTTCTATAAACTCATAATGTGTCCTAGTCGCCAACATCTACTGTGCTGGTGAAATCCTGAGTTAGGCATAATATGGTTTCACTGCAATAAATATTTATGTTCATCACAAACCCACTGCATAATTTAGCTCAGTTGGTAATCTCTGCTCAAGAGTCTCATTAGTGCCATGGCAGGGATGTTACAGGTCAGGATTACTATGCATTAGCTGTGCTATCTGGGGTAACTGTACATGCTGTCTTAAACCAACACTTACTTTCACAAACAGTAAGGGCCCAATACTGCAAATACTTATGCACAGGAGTCACCATGTTCTCATTGGTAGTCCCTTGAGATAGGGCCACCTGTGTATGTGTTTGCAGGATCAGGCCCCTTCTTAATTATAAACATTAAGCTGTTCTGTACCTTAACTGTAGCAAAGCTGCACTTCATAATTTGTATGTGTTTATTTTTAAGGCCTGTATTTTGGCTTGGCCTTTTATGTGGGGTTTTTTTTTTTTTGTATTTTTTTTGGTAAATTATTATTTATTCTGATTTTTCATCAGCTTCTCTAGTGTTTGAAGTGTAGTTTAATTTTGTTATTTATTCTGTTTGTCCTTTTAATGTATTTCATAAGTTCTCCTGATCATGCCAAAACTGTGCATTACTTTTACATTTTGATCCACTATTTTTCATTGTTTGGACACACTCCCACTTGATTTCTAAAATGAACTGTGGTGTAACTAATGAATTACACCACTACTAAACAAAGTTTCTTATAAACAAATTTCTACTGTTGGAAATAAATGCAGACATTTACATACGGAAAACAAGAATCTCTTTTACAGTGATGTGAAAAGAAAGTGTGGCCTTTGTGGAGCATGGGATAAATATTTTAATCCTTTAATTTGCCTGAATAATGCCATTTTAGAACCAGATTGTGCTCAGCATTTGCTGAGATGTTCAAGGAAGGGAGAGGGAATATTTTCCCCCCCTATTTGTATTAGTGTATTACCTAGACATCCCAGTCAAGACTAGGGTCCCATTGTGCTAGGCACTGTACAAACATAGTAAGAGACCATCCTGGGTCTGCCCCAAACAGTTTACAATCTCAATTAAAAACGCAGACAAAAGTCGGGGGCAGAAGCGCAGTAGCACAGGTGGGTGAAGTGACTTACCCTAGGTCACAGCAGACCAATAGCAGTCAGGAATAAAATCCAAATCTTATGAGCCTCAATCTAGTGCTGCATCCACTGCCTCTCTACTCCTATTCTTGCACCTGCTGCTCAGGGCCAGGCACCAATCAAGTCCTTGCACTCAGGAAGCAAAAGAGCCCCATAAAGCTAGCGCTGCTACCCTCTCTAGGGACCAGATCTAAATTGAAGTAAATAGAAGTCTTTCCATTAACTTCCATGGGCTCTGGATTAGTCCCCAAGGGGAAAAGGAAGGAGGTGGAGGGGGACACAGTAGCTATGTTCTCTGGGAGCTTGTAACATTGTGAGACTCACCGCCACAACGCCTCCTGCTGGCTGGCTGAGAATTAGCTAGTTTTCCAGCTCCAGAGAGCCCTCTGGAGGCCGGTGTCATCACCGCCCCTGTGTCCCTTCTGGACCCCGGTGCCGCTTTGTCTGGGGGTTCTGCCTCAGCAGTGTCCCCTCAGTCTCTGGGTATCCCCTCCCCAGGGAACCCCCTAATCCCACCTTGCTTCAGTGCCTACTGCCAGTCATCATTTAGCCCCAGTCACTGGGGCTGACTGCAGCCTGTAATGGCCTCTCATCATTGGCAAGGGGGGCAGGACTCTGACTAGTCCCGGGCTGCCCCTTTGCAGCCCCAGCACCTGGTTTAGGCCCCGCACAAGGCCCTGCAGCCTGGGGGGTTGTCAGGCTGGAGATCCCCAGCCCCTCTTGCCTTTCCCCCAGCGCTGCCCTACCTCAGGTCCCTGCTCAACTCCCAGGCAGCCAGATCCTTCCCTCTCAAAAGCTAGAGAGAGAGTCTTAAGCACCTGTCTCACTGGCCTTTTATAGGGCCAGCTACAACCTGATTGGGGTGTGGCCCTAGCTGTGGCTGCCTTCCCCATCAGTTGAGGCTTGCTGCATTCCCAAGCGGCAGCCCTCTCGCAGCCTCAGCCCTCTCCCAGGGCTGATTTTAAGCCCTTCAGGGCAGGAGCGGTGACCACCCCGCTACAGAGCTCTTGGACACATTATATTAGTCTGTATTACCATAGCCCCTAGAAGTCCTGGTCATGTATCAGGACCATGTTGTGCTAGGTGCTGTACAGACACAAAGCAAAGTTCCTACCCAAAAGACCTTACAATCTAGGTATAAGACAAGAGGCAAGAGATGGATATAGACAGGAGACTACAAGGAAACAATACAGGGTATGTGGCAATATATCATGTAATCCTTACCAATTTGTAGGGCAGAAGTAGATCACTAACACGGTGTCATCACAGACACAAACACGAATTTAAACTTTTAAAAATAGTGATGATAAAATAACTGCAGTTTAAGACAATGAAGTTCTCTGAGGGAAATGAGTGGGACTACTCCCATGTCTAAGTGCTTTGCTGGATTAGAGACAGAGGAATCACCACCTTGCAGGACTGAGCATTAAAGCTGCCACAATGTTTTCAAGAAACAAGGTGGGAGAAGTAATATCTTCTAGTGGCCCAACTTCTGTTGGTGAGAGAGACAAGCTTTCAAGCCACACGGGGCTCCCCTTCAGGTCTGGGAAAGAAGAAGAGGAGCTCTGTGTGGCTCGAAAGCTCATCTCTCACCAGCAGAAATCGGGTCAATAGACGATATCACCTCACCCACCTGGTCTCTCTAATATCCTGGGACTGACACAGTTACAACTACACTGCATACAACAATGTTTTCAATTCAGGCAGTACAGCAGTGCCTCCTTTACACAGGGAGTAAGTCTTTGCAGAATTTCACCAACTCTGTATGTGTAGCTGTAGTCATGCTTCTCCTAGAGTGGCTCCTCTAGTGTCTAGGGGTGGAGTTGCAGGGGTTCTGTCAGTCTAGTACCTCTTTATTTGTTCTGGTGCCACAACAGACTGTCAATGTATGTAGTCTACCTCCCCAGCTAGGTCACTGCTTAATGCATTCCCCTTTTTGGAGGTTAAAAAGGGAACACAATATAAAGACCTTCAAGCCCATTTCCATCTGGCACTTGCCACTCTGGGATTCCTTTATTCTCAACACTCAGGCTTCCCCTCTTAGTCTGGGGGAGCAGTAGGGAAACCCAGGCCCACCCTCTCCTCTCGTTTTTAGCCCATGGACTTTGTTTAGGCACCTAAGAGCCATTCCTCCAATCCCGCCACCATTTTCCCTGGGCTGCTCGTATCTTTACCTCACTCATCAGCATCTTCACAAGATCTGCAGACTCTGTTGCCTCCATCTTGACTTTGTGGTTCCTCACAGCTTCTCCTGAGACCAGCTACAGAAGCATTTCCTAAGAGCCAGTCTCAGCTCTTCCCCACAGCAGCTGGATTGTACTGCTATAAGCTTTCTCTACCTCTATCCTTAAAACAATCAGCATCTGTCTCCTTTAAACAGGAGTTCTCTCTCATCCCTTTTCCTGGGACTGAGGTTGTATCCTAAGCCCCTTGCCTTAGAGTAACCAGTATTTCCTGGTTCCTCCCTCAGCTCTCTCTCTGGGATTGGGGTTGTGTCTCAGACCTCTTTGCCTTAGGTTAGTCATCTTCCCTCCCTCAGGCAGGCGCTCCCTCCACCCTCTTTTTGGAGCTGGAGTTTGTGTGTCAGGCCTCTTTCCCAGCTGCAAGGCTTTTTGCCAGCTCCCTTCACCTGAACACTCTCTCTCCAATTAGTCTTCCAATCTGGGGAGTTCAGTAGACTAGCCTTCGCCTGTCAGTGCCTGTCTGGTGTGAGGGAGGATGCCGCATTTATACTGGTCCCCTTCTCACACCTCCTTCACAGTTGATGGGATGAGAGGGGAGCCTTGCCTGGCCCTCCCTGCAAGAATCACCATCTGTTACCAGGACCCTTACGTCTCTGTATCAGGACCCTTCCAAACCCTTAACCGCTGAGGCCAGGTGATGGGATGGGCTAACCACTAGGTTCTACTGCCCTCCATGGCAGCCTACCCTCTCACAGTAATGTTATAACTTCTGATGATAGGACAGGCCCAGTGAAGGATAAATATGTAATACAACAGTGAGAGTTAAGACACTCAACTCATATTTTCTTGCTACTATTGGCATGTGTGCCATCCTCAATTTATTTTAACATAGTTATTTGTATTTCATTTTACAGTATGTCTGTATTTGTTTCAGAGTAACAGCCTTGTTAGTCTGTATTCGCAAAAAGAAAAGGAGTACTTGTGGCACCTTAGAGACTAACCAATTTATTTGAGCATAAGCTTTCGTGAGCTACAGCTCACTTCATCGGATGCATACAGTATGCATCCGATGAAGTGAGCTGTAGTTCACGAAAGCTTATGCTCAAATAAATTGGTTAGTCTCTAATGCATCCGATGAAGTGAGCTGTAGCTCACGAAAGCTCATGCTCAAATAAATTGGTTAGTCTCTAAGGTGCCACAAGTACTCCTTTTCTTTCTGTATTTGTTGGTATTCATTCATTTCATAACTGATTTGGGGTATGATTAAAATACAGGTCTACTTTATTTGAAGAAGACACTTCATATACCAAGCGCAGTTAATTCAATTCATACTTCATAGCATTGCAAAGTTGTTTCATTATGTACATGAAGGGTGTGATCTCACACCACTGAAATCAATAGGATGTTGCTGTAGACTTCAATGGGAGCAGGGTTGATGGGTCTACAAAGTTGTAGTTTTTAATGCAGTTGCTATTTTTGTTTTAATTTCCTTCTTGTTACCATAATGCGTTTTTTGTTTGTTTGTTTGTTTTTTGCGGGTTTTTTTCCCCTTCTGGAGTCTTCAGAAAGGCCCCCTCAGGCCTTAAGTTATGGTGACTCATCTTTAGCAAGAACGGTTGGAACTGACCAGTGCCACTCCTGGATCAAGTAGAGAGGCCATTATCATGTGAAATCATGTGTTTTCTGTTTTAGCCCCTGATCCCGCAAATACTAATGCACACGTTTAACTTTTCTACCCTCGTTTGCTCCACAATGGAAATACTCTAGGTATTAAAGTTAAGCATGTGTGTATTTGCAGGAGTGGAACCCAAGGGACTGATCATGCAGCATTCACAGTGTTGTCTCTCTTTGTTAGCTTGGAGAGAGTGAATCTAGGAACAAAGACTCCAGTCCTCAGAATGCTAACCACAGTGCAACAGATATTTTTCATTAGGTGATTTACAAACACTGGAAATAACCCAATCTAACCGTATCTGGCTAATAACTTATTCTGACCTTGAACTCTAATTAGAATTCTTCTGCCATGCAAAAGACCTGGCTTTTGGTCCTCAGAGTGATGGAGGTTAGAAGTTCTATGGAAGCACTTTACTCAGATCTCTAACAATGTGACTCACGTTGCCAATCAGCATCATCTCTAACCAATTAAAAAGTAGTATTAACTGGTTGTAATAGGAGTCATATGTGTTGTTTCTGGGCCTGAAATATAGTATCCGTGCTGTAGGGCCTGTAAGGTGTGAAGGTGTAATAAAGAGACTCACTGCTCCACCAGAAACAGGAAGAACAAGTACGAGCCCAGAAAAGAAAAAATCTGTCAGTAGATTTGTACCTGTTTTAAAATGACAAAATATTATTGCCTGAAAGGGAGAAATGTTGGTTAAGTACAGTCGTTCCTAGAGAAGTATGTATGGACTTGGTTGTGGGATTTCCGTTTGCGCTCCCAGAGGTTGGTTGGCTGGTTGGTTTGTTTAATGCTTCAAAGAGCCATTTATGGAGTCAGTATTATGTGAGATCTGGTCTTCTTGGGTATTTCTTTTTGAAAGTACCATAGGAAGACCAGATCATGCATTATTTTCGCCACATGATGAGTTCCTGGATGTGCAAAAAGCCCACATAAACCAACCAGCAATACCAAGACTCTTGGGGGGTTTATCTAATTCCCATGGAAACTGTGTATTGCTCTAATTCTTAAACTTAGTTTTATGCTATTAAAGGTAAAATAAATCCATACACTCTTCCATACACTTCGTTCCACGTGATAATGGGATTGGTGCTCACCATAATTGTTTGGTATTTGCAGCATGGATGGGGGGAAGGGAAGAGATGTGCAGGAGCTGGAGGTCATAAATAAACTTCTTGTCATGTGAATTATCTGAATTGTGAAATATTCTATGTACCTGTCTTGAAATAATAATGAAACATTTATTTTAAGAGCTATGAAGTATACTTTTAAAAAATTGGCCTTGTTTTAGTCACGTGTCCCCTGGCAATTTATTTTAGTCACACCGCTAAAAAACACCCCACATCCTCTTGATTATTTCTCCCTATATGCAGATCTGCTTTTAAAATGGAAAGGCGTACATAAAAGCACCTTGTTCTTCAGATTAAGCCTATCAGAGCTTAATTGAGCTGGTTTTAACAACATTTCACTGGACTCCAGCTGTAGCAGACAGTCCTTCAAAGGCTGACAAGTATTTCATGGTTTTGTTTTTTTTTCAGCTGACCCCCTGGTTGGAAGTATTGCCACTCAGTATATGACTAACAGAGCAGAGCATGACAGAATGGCCAGACAGTGGACCAAGAGATATGCTACATAGGAATCTACTATAGAACATGCTGGACCTGTGCAAGCACATTCACTAAGTGCATCAATAGCCCTTCCCTTCCCTTTGTTCTTATTTTTTATTAAATTTTGAACAATTTTGTGACAAAAGGTTGTCCTTCCTTTCTGTTTTTATTTGTATTTGGTTCTTTGTTTGTTGGTTTTGGTTTTTCATTCTGTTAACTTGAAAGTTGCTTCCCTCAAATGTAGACAGAGAATATTGGTTATCCGTGCAAAGAATGTTGGATCTGTAATAGTATAGAGCTTTGTCCCAAAGCTTTGTATTGATGTGTGGTTTTTTCCTTTCATGTGGTCTTTGGGAAAACAAACAAATTCAGAATTATATCTCGTTTCTACTTAAATGTAGTGTTTAGGGTTATTTTTTTGTACTGAAGTCTTTAATGGTGGGTGCATGCTACTGGGAACAAGTTTTGTATAAAAGCTTAAAATCAAGAATCACTGTGCATTACTAAGACTGTGTTTATCACTAGCCTTCTGTTTCCCACACAAAAGGCTATTGGGTTGAACAAAATAATATGTATTTTGATTTACTTTAAAAAAAAAACAGTGCTTGTAAATTTCTTAGGGACCTGCCACTTTTGACTGTGGATCAGTTGATGTACACTTGTATTATTAAAGCACTCAATAAAACACTGTGGCTGATAAATGCACTTTTTGTAAGACAGTGCTTTTGCTTTTTGTAGAGTGTAAATGGTATAGCTCTGCATGCAATTAAACTTGCATAATACCATTGCAAGTTAAGCCATTATATTTAGTCCTGAACTTGTAATTTCTCCTTGACAATAAGTTTCTTAACATGTAGAATTTCTCAATAAACTCTAGCTTTAATATAAGCTTTTTTTAAAAATATATTTTAAAAAGTTACCCTGTTACTTACTGGTGCCCCGCTACCCTGAAACCTCCTATATATCTTCTTTTCTACATCCATCTTGTTTGTAATAGTTAAAACAGCTGGTTACAAAAATAGCCCCACAATGAAAGTAGATATAGTGGGCTGATGATTTTGTTCATCAGGGCTAATTTTTCCTTTCCCCAGGCTCTTGTAATTATAAAAGCAACTGTTATTTTAAAAAAATTAAATCAAGGTTTTCAATGGCAAAATTGAGCCCACTGCACCAATCATTCCCAGCACGTCCCATGGCAAGGGTATTTCTATTCAGATTTGACCTTCAGGCTAATTTTAGGTATGCAGCCATAGAAGGGAAACTTCTACTCAGCTAAGGAAATGTGTGGGTGTTGTGATTTGGAAAATATATACCCTGATGCTGGTTCTAAACGCTCTTTGTTACAAAGGCATCCTGGAAAATCCCTGTCTCCTTAATTAAACATTACAGATGCTGCATGCAGCATGCTTTCTCTCTCCCCTGAAACAACTGTTAAAGTCTTTGGAGCTCAGTATCTACATTTATGAGACACTAATATTATCTGAGAGTCTGGTAGTCTCAGAGCTCATAGCAATATTACCAGAATGGGGGTCAGTTGATGGGGGGGAGGAAAGTGGGTTGTATCAAATGACCTACCTATTATATGTTTAATAAATAGTATGAAACTATATATTAACAAGTATTTGTGTGTAGTGGAAAGTATATTATCAGATTTTTAAATTGGAATGTCACTTTTTTAAATTAAAAAGCCTGCATTGTTTTCTTTCCTGCTTTAATATTTATTGTACATTCATCCACCTTTTGTTAATGTTTTAAAAAAAATGCCCTAAATCCATTTACAGTTTAAATCTATTAGAGAACTACAAAGCATAATCAAGATGTACTGTACCATGTCAAAGAAATCTAATCTGTCAGAGCCATGGAAATATTTATATACTTATACCTTTATGATAATTTGGCTACTGGTAGGTCTAAATAAATAATCTCAATCTGTTCTATTTTGTAATATATGTCTGAGACCTTGAAACATTGTAGATTCACCACTGTGTGTGTTTGGCATTTTATCTGTTTAAATAAATATGAGTGTGGTTTTGAATAACATTAGGCAAAAGCTTCCTAATTTTAAGAGAAGTAGACTGGTCTACTGGAGTAGTCTGTTACTTAGCTGGATTTGCTAGTCTAGAAAATATTTATTATCTGTGGTTGTTTTCTCCACAACTCTTTTTTTCTTTTAAGTTAACTGAAAAAAGTTCACAAACAAAAAAAATTACATTAGCCACTCCTCACCTGCTGCTAATATTGCAGGTCAATGTAAAGTCCTGGATATAACAGCTATGTCTTCGTTTTAATGTCATTGGAATTCTGATGACAGGAGAATACAAGGTTGCGGTCAAGCCCCAGGAGAAAAATGACTAAGAGGAAATAATTATGGAGGTAGCACCTTGCACTAAGGATATTAATCCACTCGTGCAATGTCTCCAGTCATCTATGCATCCTGCGTTCTCTTTATTGGGGCAGAGTGAAAATCTACTGGTTAGAATTTGCAAGAGTTTCAGCACGTGTCTTCATCTCTCCAAAATTTTGCTTGTAGTTCAGGTTCATCCATACCTCCCAAAAAAATCAAACTGAAGGTTTTGTATGAAGCCATGTGAACCTAGCAAAGTTAGTTTTGTTACAGAGTCAACAAAACTCACTATTTTTTCCTCTGCTACCTCTCGAGCATGGGAGGAGCTCCCCATAAACATATTCAAGGCCACCTTGTTGTTCTCCTTTCAGGTGTCTCCATAAAACTCTCCTCTGATATGATGCCTAAATAATAGTGGTGCCAGCCTTATAGCACCATTTTTCATGCAGAACAGTTTTTGTTACCTTGTGTGTGTCTGATGTTCCTATCTGTTTTCTCTTGTTTTATAGGTAGATTATAAGCTCCTTGGGGAAAGGATTCTCTATATTTGTACAGTGCCCAGCATGGTTACTGGGGCTCCTACATGCTACTGCAATAATCATTTTCCCTACAGTCCAAGCCCTTATCTTTCTCTGGGGAAAGCCACGTGACCTTCTTTCCTTCTCATCTCTGTTTATTGGGGTGTCCAGTTGATAGGTACCTTCTCCCTTGCTCTAATCCCTCAAAATGTATCTTCTGAGAAACTGGCAGTCTGTCTAATCCTGCCACTCTGCAGCAGTAGGACCTGAAAAGGAATCCTCCTTGCCCTTCTGTTACTGCTGCTTGATTGCTCTCTGGATTTCAGATGCTAGAGAGTGCACTATAGGATCAAGAAATCTCTGACATCTAACCAGCCACCACCTGAAGACAACAGAGGTGGGCAGAGTAGAAGAGTACCATCCTCCCTCATCCCAGAAGAAAGGAGCATGGTGAGGGGAGGACCCCAGCCAAGCAAAAGCAAAATACCAAACCAGGAAGAACTAATCTGATTTTGATTTTTAAGTGTAGCCAGAAACCTCCCCCACTTTAGCTAGATCTCAGAAAACCTATTGGCATCTTTGGTGTATTTCAAATTCATAGTGTAACTTAAAACCAGGTACATTTTGCCAGGATTTATGAAATCTTGCAACCAAGTGGCATTTTGCTGCTGGTTCTTCAGCTCTTAACTCCAATGTGTACCGCATCTGAATAGAAAGATTGCTTTGCAGACCACCTCCCCCATTCCTCTTGGGAGTTGCATAACATCCCCATGACAACTGTGGTAATTACTGACATTGAAAAGCAATATTAGGAAAATATTTATGTATCTTTTGCTGTTTTTGGTGTGACAAATACTTTGTTCTTTTTGAAATAAATTAGTCACACTGTCTACTTTAGCTCTTCATTTCACTTCCTCATTCCATCTGGTCTGTTTCTCCTCAATGTAAACAAGGAGGAGAGCTGCCACCATGGGACCAGCCAGTTCTCTATATCTCCCCAGCCAAGTGCACTGTGGAGCTTGAGTGGCCCATAGAGCACAGCTTGGGAACCTTCACTCCACACGGTAGCAGTTCCAGAGGTGTCGTCCTCATGACAGATATACCATTAAAAACATAGAAAAAGCACAGACAGTTTCTCTTTTCAGGAGCCTGGCAAATGAGTGTAAAATGACTGTAAAGCAGAGAGTGAGCATAGGCAACATGTGCACTGCCCCAGACATATTGTTTTGTCTTCAAAGGACTTGCAGGATCTTTTGTGGTATTAAATCAGACCCATGCTGATCGTATTTTAAAGGATAATTTTGGCTTCCATTAATATTTTTAATGAAATATATCTCCCTTCCCCAGTATGTCATTCAAAACCACCATGACACTGCCTAAAATTGTCTAAATATGTACTTGCTCTCTAGACTGTAGCAGTTCCAAAGTTAAATAACTTTTAACAAAGGCTGTTATTTAGCAGAATGATATTAATGGGTGCAAAGAAAACCCTGCAACATGGTCCTCAGCCTGCAATGAGTTGCATGAAGACAGATGCTTATCCCCACGTAAAACCTCACGGAAGTTGCTTGAGCTGGGTATGAGCGCAAGGGTCTGCCTACACACATTTCATTGCAGGATCGGGGTTAAATCTGTAATTGGCCTCCTCTGAGACATTTTTATACGATATGTCAGTAGTCTGCAGAGGTTGTTAAAATTACTCCTGTCAATAAAAAGTGGACAAGAGTAATTCAGAATTCTCTGGCATTTGTTTTAGAGGAGCCTTAGAAATGTGGCCCTCATATGATGCAGTAATTTCAAACAATACAGAAAAAAGTAGGCAGTAAAGGTCCAATAGTAGTTGACGATGAAGCATTTACTAATTTTAAAAAAGGATGGAAACTAGTGGAGAGAGACTGGAAACAGCAAAAGCATCAGTAGAAATTTTAACATTTGTGAATCCCAATATAAGTACATTAAATTCACCTAAATTGATTAAATAAATAGCAAAAGTCACCTTACAATCATAAACAAGCTGAAACAAAAATAAAGGGCTGTCCGCTAGGGAGCCAACTCCCGGGCAGCACTACACAGCACGTTAGTAAAATATGTAATGGCACCTTCTTGAGCTCTTCAGTGCCGAACTCCTGCCCTTCAAGTGCCTCCTCCCACAAATGATCCCTCATCTCCTGCCCCACAGGAAGCAGCACCAGCCCTTCAAAAAGGGTCCATGCCTCAGCACCATCCTCTATCCAAGAGCCAGGTTTGGGTAAGAGCCACCACTTTCACTGAGTACTCAACTTCCAGCTTTTAGCTGTTGCCTTTGTAATGGTTCCACCTTATTCTAGCCCACAGGGTGAATGTGAGAGTGGGCGTGGAATTCTGGGCACCACCCAGAGAAGGAGAAATTGCAGGCTTTTATCTAGACACTGGTGGAAAAGTATAATATATTAAAGTGAAGTAAGTTCTAATGGAAGGGGCTAAATGAATAGCGCAGAGTTTAGAAATCTTTTGTTGTTCCACCAATGAGTCTCAGCCTCATAGGCTTGGAGGACTCCCTATAGCAGGGGTGGGCAAACTTATTGGGCCGAGGGCCACATCTGGGTGGGGAAATTGTATGCAGGGCAGGGGGTTGGGGTGCGGGAGGGAGTGCGGGGTGTGGGAGGGGGTGTGGTGTGCAGGTACAGGCTCAGGGCAAGGGATTGGGGAAGAGGAGGGGTGCAGGGTGTATGAGGGGGCTCAGGGAAGAGGGTTCTGGGAAGGGGGTTGGGGTGCGGCAGGGGGTTGGGGTGCACGGGGGTGCAGGACTCAGGGCAGGGGGTTGGGGTGCAGGAGGGGTGCGGGATGCAGCAGGAGGCTCAGGGCAGGCAGTTGGGGTGCACGGGGCTGCAGCAGGGGGCTCGGGGCAGGCAGTTGGGGTGCAGCAGGGGGCTCAGGGCAGGGGGTTGGGATGCAGGAGGGGTGCGAGGTGCAGGCACGGGGCTTAGGGCAGGGAGTTGGGGGCAGGGGTGCAGGAGGGTTTGGGCTCCGGGGTGACAGCGGCGTGCACCAGGGCCAGGGCAGGCTCCCTGCCTGCCTGTCTGCCCTGGCCCCACGCTGCGCCGCTCCAGGAAGCAGCTAGATCCACATCCCTGGGGCCCCTGAGGGAGGGGGGGCAGAGGGCTCCATGCATTGCTCTTGCCACGCCTCCAGGTACCTCCCCCGAAGCTCCCATTGGCCACGGTTCCCCATTCCCGGCCAATGGGAGCTTCAGGGGGCAGTGCCTGGAGGCAAGGGCAATGCATGGAGCCCTCTGCTCCCCCTCCCCCAGGGACCCCAGGGACATGGTGTCAGCTGCTTCTGAGAGTGGTGCGGGGCCTGCGGCACCATGGGGGGCAATCCCACGGGCCAGATCCAAAGTCCTGATGGGCCAGATCCGGCCCGCAGGCCGTAGTTTGCCCACCCCTGCCCTATAGGCTTGTTCAATTGCTGCTTCATTCCCATTCAGTGCTTAGCCTCTCTGCTGAGATTGCCACTAAAGGCCTGATCCTCCAAAAGTTTATGCGTATGCTGAATTTAATATTAAGCATATACGTGTAATACCTACACCACAGACTTCTGCCACCATCACTCTGTCAGTCAGGGGCGTGAAGAGCTGTGATCCCTGACTGATAGACCTGGGCTGGCAAAAGCCCCTAATGTAGATGCAGTTAAACTGGCATTTACTCTTTTACCAGTATAGTTTATTTCACTTGGTGCTGGGGAAGAAGAGGAGAAGATAAGCTGTAACGACAAAAGCACAGGTTTACTAATATATGCTGCAGCCACAGTAGGAGTGCTTTGCTCTTATAGTATAACAGTATTCCCACACTGGTAAAGTGCTCCTAATGTAGACATAACCCAAGTGTTCATACAATCAGGGCCATAGGAACTGGACTGAAACCTCCTAGCACAACTTCATCTTGCATAGGCTACAAAACAGCCTTCAGATGGTAACAACAGGCCAATGAGTAATGGACCTAGACTCCTAACCTAAACAAGCGAAGTCCAGAGAAAAATTCCAGAAGCCATTACCAATCTCCTGCATTATCTGGCTTCCCTAAGCCCATTGTTAAAATCTTTTTGAACTGGACAATGAATCTATATTTTATTTTAAAGGTTTGTGAATGCAAAAAACCTGCTAATTTTAAACAGTCCAGAATTGCTCCAAGAATTTGTGGTGGTTTGGAAGAAAACAGATACATGTGATCATGGATTGGCAGTACTGCCCAGCATTTCTAAATTACTACGGAGAAAGGGGAAGGCTTATTATGATCATGTGAGGAAAACAAGGTTTACTTCCATCTGACTAATATAGAAGTAGTTGTCGGAATTAGTCTCAGTTTTTAACTCAGCTCCTTTGGTACAGTGAAGCAGAGGCTTCACTAACAAAAATCAATTTAACTTTCTCCTCAGCTTCCTTGAAAGACCCTAATGTAGAAAGAGGATCTATGCAGGTGGCCCCTTACCTCTGTGCAGATCCCGTCTGAAATTAATAGGGCCCTTTGTGGACATAAGGGGCCACCCAAGCAGATCCAATGGCAAGATGTGAGCCTAAATTCTTAGACCTCATGCCAGCAAAGCCCTTCCCCATGTGGTTAACTTTACAAACAACTACATACAGTGCATAAAGTTAAGTATGTGTGTGTGTTTTGCAGGATCAGGTCCTTACATGGCTGTTTTTTGGCTTTGACTTTTTTCCAGATTCAACAGTGTCTTGTGTCAAAGTAGATGAATAATTTCAGCAGGGAAAAAAAAAATGTTAAAAAGGATATTCAGGCTGGCCTTGCAGACACTATGCACGTGCTCAAATTTATTACTGTGAGTAGCCCCACTAATGGGACTATATTTGCCCAAGCCGCTTTTGTCCACACAACTGATTGCCCATCATATATTCATTTCCATTTATTTTTCAAGCACCTCTCCTAATAAAAGTGCCCGTCATCAGTGTGCATTTTTTAACAGAAGCATTTGTTTTTAAACAAACATTCCCCTGCAACATTTGCAACCCAACAGTGCAGCATTGAGACCCTGAATGTAAAACTGATTATATCCAAGAGTGAGATTGCCTTACAGGCCTTGATTTTCATTGTCCAAGCTGACAGAAATCCAAAATGTAAAAAGCACAGTGAAAAGTAAATTCAATTTCTAATAATCTAAGAAAAAAGAAAAGGAGGACTTGTGGCACCTTAGAGACTAACCAATTTATTAGAGCATAAGCTTTCGTGAGGTACAGCTCACTTCATCGGATGCATTCAGTGGAAAATACAGTGGGGAGATTTATATACACAGAGAACGTGAAACAATGGGTGTTACCACACACACTATAACGAGAGAGTGATCACTTAAGGTGAGCTATTACCGGCAGGAGAGCGGGGGTAGCTCACCTTAAGTGATCACTCTGGTTACAGTCTGTATGGTAACACCCATTGTTTCATGTTCTCTGTGTATATAAATCTCCCCACTGTATTTTCCACTGAATGCATCCGATGAAGTGAGCTGTAGCTCACGAAAGCTTATGCTCTAATAAATTTGTTAGTCTCTAAGGTGCCACAAGTCCTCCTTTTCTTTTTGCAGATACAGACTAACACGGCTGCTGCTCTGAAACCTGTAATAATCTAAGGTGTCACTAGTAACATAGGTAAAGAAGTGAGTTGATGGACCACATACTATTTTTCAGCAAACAGTGCTCCTTTGAGCAATTACACGCTGCCAGGGGGCAGGAAAACCTCGCTTCATCGTTGACAGGAAGAGAGTTAAAATTCTTTCCTGCAGCCCAGCCAGCTTTTCAGCTGCTTCCTCTCAAGCAATGATTGCCATCAAACCCAGCCACGGAGTTGGGGGGAGGGAGGAAGGGAATGTGTCTGAATTCAGCTGGAGTGAGATAATTGGGTCATTAATGAGGAACTAGAGTAAGGTAGAGGGCTGGAGCATCAGAGAGTAGCCAAGCTTTTTAAGGTTTTGAAAAATTCCTAATGCCAAGATTTCTTTTCTGTTTATTGAAAGTTGGCTGGAAGAAGCCGTTTTGCCTTTCTTCGTTTGGACCCGGCTGCTGAACTTGAATGCGTAGCGTGTTTTGCTTGCCCTGGCCTCAGCTAACCTAGTGTATCCTAGAGACATACTTAGGTGAGTGTTCAGTAGGTGGTTATGCACTTGTTTCCCATACATAATGTTCCAGGGCACAAAACTGAAGGAGAGGTGACTTGACCCACTCTCCAAGTGCAATAACTGCCTAAAATGGTGCACTGTAGGGGGAGGGTATATTTTCTTATTTGGCAATGGAAGAGCTGCATAAAAACAGGAACCAAATGAGTCACACACTTGGTTGCATCTGTAGGCCGGGTGCAGTACACACCCGAGGGGCTCCTTGCATCCCTCTAACCCTCACAGAAGATCCTTGTGTGCCATCCTCCATTTCAGGGACTTCCTGTAATTCCCCCCAATTTCCTCCCTGCCAGGGGCTCTATGTGCCCCCCCCTTAATCACCATGGCCGGGGACCTGCGTGTCCCCCATTGTCCTCGATCCTCCCCCGATTCCAGAAGCTCAGTGTGCCCCCTCATTCCCCCCTCCATACCTACTACTTGGCTTTTTGGCTGGGCAATAAGTCTGCCAAATTGCAACATTTTAAAACTGTGTGAAAGGATGGGCATAACTGGGGTGGGAGTATTGTTATGCTGGAATGTGTTAATGGCTAACCTGATACAAGGAACTCCAGGTGTTCCCAATTCTCCCCTTCCAGGTGTGAATTTTCACCAAAAGCAATTGGGTGCTGGCCATTGATGCCGAGAAAATTTCTAGGACAGACAGAGAAATGCCACTCACTTCAGTGTACCACCTTGCTTCACTTGCCCAAAACACAAGGTAGAACTATATGTTTACCCTCCGGTATCTAGTGTATTTCAAAGCTGTTGCCTAGATTGTATGTAGTGGACTAGTTCACATTAAAGGATGTTCATGACTGGAAATGTACCGTAGAGAGCAAAGCTTTATTCATCCAACCGGGACTGTAGACATGAAATTTATTCTGAGCTGAGGGAGAGATTTTTGCATCAGAGATGCATGTTGTGACTACCAGTGACAATAGAGGGAATGGAAGCTTTCAGAGGAGTGGTTCATTATTTTGTTCATATTCTGGCAATTGTGTCTCCAGTCCTACAAACACTGGTACTCTGTGGTACAAGTACATCTGGAGTATGTGCCTGTAGTCTGGACAAGAAAACAAGGGGCATCATCTCCTGGCGTCACTCTCCTCTGGTATGTACATGTACCACCTACATGCAGAGTGCACAGACAGAGCCTTGTGTGCTCAGCCTATTTGCAGTTGGGTGGCAGAACTGGATGTGAAGCAGCAACAAATTGCAGAGTGGGAAACAAACCACAAGGAAACCTGAGTCTTTTTGGGAGCAGCAAAATAGAACTGCAGTTCTATTGTAACACAGTCTCTAGTCACCCTCTTGAGCGATCCTATCTTCCAGTCAAGGAAAGAAGCAGGTTCATCCACAAAAAGAAGAGTGACTGAGTCAGTGGGCCTAGGGGCAGAGAACAAAGAGGCATTAAACTTGAACAAACTGAGTTGGGATTTTAGGAATGGGACCTATATTGCTTTATCGCTATAGGACATACAGAAATTAAACCAAGTCCCATAGTGACTTTCATGTTTCCACAGGAAAAAAAAACAAACTGTGGTACTGTTCCTGGTCACACACCATCCCCATCCCTGTCACGTGCTGCTCTGTTAATTAATAAATGTCAAACCTTTTATATCAAAGGTGATACTAATGAGAATCTGTGCAAATGCCCACAGGAGTGTGCCAAGAATCCCACAAACTGCATTGCAATAAGTTCAAAAATCATATCAGCCTGCTTAAACCCTCTTAGAACATGTAGTGATTTAATCCGCCCTAAACCAGATGGAGAGAGCTACATGGAGACTCTTCCCTTCCATAACAGTGCAGAGCTGCTGCAGCGGTTCCTGTCCCACATCCAGCCTCCCAGCTGCTGCTGTTGCCCCTGTGACTAGGGAAAAGAGAGCCGCAACTGACGCAGATTAGAGCACTCAGTGTAGAAGGAGGGGATACAAAGGTGACTTTTGCACACCCTGTAATCTGGTGCTTCTGTGCACCAGACCAGTCCCTTAGCAATAATCAAAGTACCCTAAGGCTGCCTGATAACTTCTAACAGTAGATGGGGATTGCCAGCACATTAGGGATTGAGCTTCATTCTTATATAGAGAATGAAGTCTTTAAACCCATGAGGGGTAGTTGTTTTTTAATAATAAATGTTGGATTCTTTCTATTTGCCTTCTGGTTTTTGGGCCTTTAGGGTGCATTTGTTTCATGTTTTCAGGCTTTTCTCTGCACCCAAGAAGGCTAGAAACTTTTTTTTTTAAATATTTTTTAAAGGAAAGCTGAGATTTGTGCACAAATCATGTGATTTTTGCAGCAAGGACTGTAGGAAAAAATCAAATATTGCAATAAAAATCCCAAGTGTTGGCACTGCACTCAGCAGTGGAGGGTGAATTGCAGGATCTGAGGAATAGCCAGGATATTTGCAGGTGTCTGTACCTCCTTGAGGTACAGTGCACAGATTCTATTTTGAGCTACTAAAATATTTTAAATTTTCAAACTTGCAAAGTAAAGAGAGGTTTCAGAGTAACAGCCGTGTTAGTCTGTATTCGCAAAAAGAAAAGGAGTACTTGTGGCAAGGTGCCACAAGTACTCCTTTTCTTAAAGTAAAGAAAGTACCTGATTCAGTGTCAGGTCTTGTGTGCTTAAATACTTTGCTGAATCAGGGCCTCAATACTTCTTTTTGACTGTAAAGGTTTATTTTAGATAATGAATAGATTGGTATGTAATCTCTTATAGATAATAGAATCTTATTTTTCATAGATTAAACATCTACATAGAAGCTATTGTAGGACCCCAATAAAAAGATCTGAGGTATTTTTACCAATTAATTAAAGCCTTTATTAAATTACACAGAGCACAGGCATGAGTGAAGGATATGGATAGGCTGAGACAGATATGTGATGTGTGTCTGTTTTGGAATAACCAATTCCTTTTCATTCTTTACCCATTAGTGTTTGCCTGGGTACTGTATAAGTGATTCATCATGATTCTGCCACTTTATGCAATCATCCCTAGCTCTTACAAAGAATTTATTTCGCTCCCCAAATACAGATATGCTCACTGTCTCTCAGATAGATTAGATTTTATCCCTTAGCTTAAACATGCACTGTTTTCAAAGCCAATGAGCTTTTACTGAAGTCAATCAAATCTTCACAGACAAAATGCGAATGTAGAGGACCCAATCTTACTCCTATTAAAGTCAAAGGGAGTTTTCCCATTGGTTTCAGCAGTAGGAGGACTGGACCTTGAAGGGGTGGGGAGGGCGAGGATGATTTATAAAGCTGATAATAATGCCTCAACTTGATCTCAGCCAGCTGCTGCGAGGGTCAAACTTTGCTTCATCCAGGCTGATTTCTGTTTGCAGTTCTGCCAGCACTTTATGTAATACAGAGCAGCAATGATACTAACTGTAACATGCTCTGTCTGCTTATGTAGCCTTCATTCACCAAGATACCTGAGCACCTCACAAACTAATTATATTAATCTCACAACATCTCTTGGAGGGAGTGAAGTATTATCATTGCCCCATTTTACAGATGCCAAAGTGAGGCACACTGAACTCAGGCAGTTCCTAAGGTTGCATTGGCAGAGCCAAGAATTGAACCCACTTCTCACAAGCCTAGTGCCTTAACCACAAGATAGGGTGACCAGACAGCAAGAGTGAAAAATCAAGACGGGATGGCAGGTAATAGGGACCTATATAAGACAAAGTCCCAAATATCGGGACTGTTCCTATAAAATCGGGACATCTATCACAAGACCATCCCTCTGGTCTTCAGAAGACTTGATTTTGTTTGTGCAGCACTGACTTCCAGTTTACTTTAACATTCATAAGCAGCGGTTATCTTTTAGTATAAATCAAATGTATCCTGTTTACTACCATTCCACAGAATACATCTTTAAGTGTATTGCTGATCAAAAGCTTTCACCGTATAGACACTGTGATCGGACTTAATTTACAGCCCAACATGTAAAAACATATAAGAAGGGTTCTTCAGGATTTTCTAGCAGTTCAGCCCTCTTCGCAGTGTGCACTCCTTCTCTCCCTCTGCTTGTGTCCCTGGTTCTGACTTGTGTTTCAGCATTGTAGAAATTTCCCCTGGTTTTCCATCTCACTCTGGTCTCAGCTGTATACCTCTGGCCTGTGCTCGTCCCTGTCTCCACCCATCCCCTGCTGTGTTCTGACTTTAAGCATCTCAGGAATTTCATCACTTTTTTCTTCCCAAGTTGAACATTGTTTCTGTGTTATGAGACCCACAATGCACCTGTTGATTTACATTCGTAGCAATCAGTACGCCTTTCCTGCTTGTTCTCGAAAGACCTCTCTGAATCTCTCCTTGGCTGTTAGTGAAACTGACTTGCAGGGCGCTGCTAGGTTTATATGTTCCCATAAGATACACCACTTCCTTTGCTCATTTCCTCTCCTTTACCATACAGTCTTAGCATAGGTTACAGTACATGGTAATGTATGTGAGGCATCGTTTTCTATTTATAGCTAGGGGTGGCTCAGTCAGTAGTCACAAAAGAGACAGCACTAAATAACATATGCGTAAGTCTTCATTCGAAATGAACAAATTGCAAACATTGCCTGTCATAGCAAGATAGTGCCAAACGTTGGTGTAAATCAGCAGTGCCTGGACTGCACACAGTGCTCTCTGTATGAACTCCCAGTTGCACGATTTTGTCATTGTGTGTAGTTTTGTTGCAATTACTTGTATGATATTTTCCTTAATGTATTTATTTTGAAAGTCAATGGGACTCAGAAGCCAAAGTGTCTGTCACTTTTGAAAATGAGCTTAGGGCTCCTTAATCACGTAGACCCTGCAATGCTTAG
The DNA here is from genome assembly GCF_965152275.1 of Natator depressus. Taxonomy (NCBI): domain Eukaryota; kingdom Metazoa; phylum Chordata; order Testudines; family Cheloniidae; genus Natator; species Natator depressus. The sequence continues at coordinate 195,038,270 of NC_134235.1, read as the reverse complement.
TGGAGCAACGCTTAAAAGCCTTTAAAATCTGGGCCTTAGCCTGTTTGCCTCGGTTTCCTCATCTGTGGCAAGGAGTATTAGTAGTAGTATCACCCATAATCACCAGCACTGAGATAAATTAGTTAGTGTTCTTATAGGACTTGGCATAGGAAAGTATTTTCATTGTTAGATTTTAGGTAGTTACCTGCCCCAACAACGTGAAGCTTTGTATAGAAAACTGGTATAGGACATGACTCACAAGTAAGGCTACATTTATGTCAGGGAAGCCATGGAAGTCTTGGAATCTGTGACTTCCAGAGATCTCCATGACATCCTCCGCTTCAGCCCCAGGGGCTGCAGGACTCTGGAACTGACAGCCAGTGGGGCCCTGGCAGGGTTCCAGCGACAGACAACAGCAGCGACAAGTGACAGGAGGCCCCCTGCAAAATTCCAGGGACAGGTGACAGATTCCTGAAGGGGCCTCCTCAGGGTTCCAGCGACAGGCAACAGCCTCGTACGAGGGGGAGGGGGACGCCTGGGGCAAGTGGCTGGGGTGTCTCGTTTTCTCTTTGGGAAATGTGGTCACTCTGCAGCTCCCAGCCGCTGTGGGCTGAGAGGGAACCCCACAGCTCCCAGCCACCATGGTGGTGGGGGAAACCATGGAGCTGTAGCAGCACAAGTCACAGACAGGTCACGGCTTCTGTGAATTTTTGTTTATTGCCCGTGACCTGTCCATGACTTTTAGTAAGAATAACCATAACAAAATCTCCATAAGGTCCTGGTTCAGCAACCTACTCAAACACATGCTCCAGTCTCATTGACTTCAGTGAGGAAATGCCTGACTGACCCCCATGTAAAGCCCTGATTCAGGAGAGCGTTTAAGCACTTGCTTATGGAGCTCACGTACAGATTTAAACGTGTCTGAGCGCTGCCCTGTATAAGGATGCTTTCCTAAAGCAGGGCCTAAATAACATGAGAATTAGGCTGATTTTTCTCTGCATTTTACAACTACTGAGATGAATGAATTTTAAAGTGTTTAAATTAAACCTCTGGAGGCAGCCTGCTCAGTGGCTGGGAAGAGGGATCCCCTTCCATTGCTTTGCACTCCTGAAGGGAAGCCCGTCACAACTTCATTAGTCAGAAAGTGAGGTGGGAACAGGGAAGTCATTCACTTGCGGATCAGATGTGGAAGGAAAGTCTTCCCTTTATGAAGACACACAGCGGTTATCACTTATACCAGTAGCCTTGCTCCGCTCATTGCTTTGCACACACTCACCTGGTATAGAAAAGTACGGACTCTCACTAAATATGTCTGAGATGCTGGTGGCAGTCTTCCCCCCGACACGGATGTGTGATGGCATTCCTGTGCTGCGTTGCTGAGCAATGCTCAGCAACACTGTATTTCACATCATGCTGCTACACTGGTACCTCACACGTGTACATTCACTTTAATCTCTGAAGCGTGACATCAGAGTTTGCTCTTCTCTCGTGGTCTGGGGTGGACTGAAGTGATCTCTGGATAGATCTGTAAATGAACTGTCACAAAGCAAATGACTGGGCATAAGGGCTTCCTTTGTGTCAATGCTTTGGCAGGCAATTAATTGCAGACATGTTCTGCCAAATGTCAGCTATACTCACCCACCAGATGTGCCATCAGTGAACATGCCCAAGACCTGAATGAAATGCTGCTGGATGCTTTCTCCCCATCATGAGGAGAACAGAGGGAGGAGGATGCCTCTTGTTCTCCTTCAGTGAGGGGCTCTATCCAGATGACAATAGCTCACAATTTACATAGTCACAATGTGAAACCCATAGAAATGGTCTCAACAGCTAGCAAGATAATTTTGACTAGAAATGTCATCATTTTAAGGCCAAAGGGGGCCATTAGATCATCTAGTCTGGCCTCCTGTCTATCATAGATATTAAATTTCACACAAATACCCCCATACAGAGCCCAATGACTTTAGCTAGACTAAAGCATTTCAGTCCTCAGGAGGCTAAACTGTTGTGTGCCACAGGCAGAGAACACGAGCCTTGAGGTGCCACCAGTGACTGAGGCCCCTGACATGGCCAGGAATTGATTAAGTGATCCCAGCTGGCGATCCATCCCTCCGTGCTGCAGAAGAAAGTGAAAAACTGCCAAGGTCCTTGCCAATCTGACCAGGTGGAAAATTGCTTCCTGACCCCAAATCTAGTGATCAGTTTGATAACCTGAGCATGTGGGCAAGACCCACTATCCAGTCACCTAAAAAAGAGGATTCCTTGTACCTCCTCAGAGCATTGGTCCACCCCTTTCAGTGTTTCTCCTCCAGCTGTGGCCCATCTCTGATGCTGCAGAGAAAGGCGAAGAAACAACAACAACAACAAAAACACCTAGAATACATTCAGCCAATTGTGCATTGGGGAAAAAAATTCCTTTCTGACCTCTGCAGGCGACTGGCTGAAGCTCTAAAGCTTGCTGTTTGATTGTAGTCATTGTCTTGATGCAAGTGTTATGCACATGATGAGGGTAATGCAGAGCTTCCCATTCTCCCCAGGGCCTATGAACAAGGGGAACCATAGACTCAGATTCCAAGGCCAGAAGGGACCACCATGACTATCTAACCTGACCCCTCCCCCAAAACCTGCTGGCTTCTGCAAGCTAGTAAATAGAATTAAGCACAGAGTAAGGACACACCAGTATTCCAAATGCTTCACTTAAGGCCTGATACAAAACCCATTGAAATCAGTGGGAGTCTTTCCACTGCCTTTGTGTGCTTTGGATCAAACCCTTCACCTTCACCAAAAAAGATGTTGACTTGTGCTGTGAAATCTACGTGGGTAATTAGGTCAGGAACTGCAATGAAAAGAGACGTGGTGAATGTTAAGATCTCTTTCTGCAGCTCCATTTATGTGATTCTTTGGAGTTTTGCACATCAGCACAATGGGGATACTTGGGGTGAGGAGTGATTCCCATCTATTTCCTCTGACCAGGTACAGATGGAGCAGAAAAATCAATAGCCCATCTTCAAAATTATCCTGTTATAAATAAAAAAGCCCAGAGAGGAAAGAATTTATCAGACTGCTTCATCCTTGTTTCTTTCATTTTGTTTTCTTTGTGGGGGCACCTTTGAGTGACTCCTCATTATTTGTTTGGCTGCTTCTTCATCTTGGAAGCAATGGATATATTTCAGAGTGTTTGGGGTCTGAGTTCAGATAAGCATCATAAAGGTTGAATACATTGATTTCATACAAGACATGCTCTGCACTCATTGCTGAGCCACGTACCTCCTACAGGAACGTATTTGTTTGGGGTGGGAAGTATATATTGTGATTTGGGTTTACTTGGTATTTACATGTTGTTAGATTTTTAAAAAATCAATTTTAATTTATCTTAGATACTTATATGGCTTCTATTACTGTAGTATTTGGGTGCCTCACAATCATTGAGCAATGATTTTTTTAAGTGAACCTTTATGGAATTAAAATTATTTCCCACCATTAATGCAAATCAAATACAACAGAGTGCATGCCAAAACCTTCTGTGTGCCTGTCCATCTACATTATCTTCTTTTGTTGCTGCAGTCCATTGTGCACCTGAGTCACTAATGCATTATGTGCAAGGACCAATTTTCATATATCATTTAAACTTTTTTTTATTTAGAAACTAGATTGTTTTTGACGAGAAGGGCAATTAGGTGTAAAGGATTAGCTCATTTCTGGTTTGTTCTTGTCTGTTTTCCATCCTACAAAACTCCAGCAACAAAGAATGTGTGCACTTTGACTCTTCCGTGCAAAATTGCTATTTCATTCACACACATTCAACTAGAGTTGCAATGTTACTAAAACATCCAACTTGTGCATTTAACAGCAGTGTACAAAGTGGAGCAGCAATGTATTATTTATGAGTGAATTGTCAGACTATTTATTGACATAATTATGATGAGGCTCTCTGGACAGTTCATGTTAGAAGACCATGATTGGAAATGAAAGCTATCCCCTTCCTGTGTAACGAAAGCCAAAGTCTTGGGAAATTTGAACTTTTGATTGTTAAGTGGCTAACACTGAGAAAACAAAAGGATGTTACCAGGAAGCAGGTGCCGTATATAGCACAGATGTCGTTCTCAAACTGTGTATCAGATTTGTAACCCACCAGTGGGATCATGAGGCATTATTAGTAGGCCATGAGAAGCCCAGTGCTTTTGAGTCTCCTTATCAGAAGCGATTTGGTCTTGTTACAGAAGTTCTGACAGTTCAGCAACGTTGCCTTCTTACTGTGCCAGCTGTGAAAGGTCAGTCACAGTCAACTCTGGCTTCAGACAAAATATTTCCAGCAAGAGTCCTCCTGATGAACTATAGATGTTTTGTCTATCCAGCAAATGATGATAGCTTCATATTGTACAGTTTTCCTGTGCTACTGGATATCTCTTTGTTTGTATAATTTCTCAGACTCTGGGATTTATCAACTTAGATACAACTGTAAACAAAAACGGACAGGCTTCAGGCCCATCTTTCAGTTTTTTTTCTTAGAAATATTAAAATACATAGTTGATTGGTTAACTCGTAGAAGTAACGTCATCTTCATACTTTTGAGCTACTGAAAAAGGGAGAAAGGAAAGAAGACATTTTCCAGATAATTGTAACTAAACCTGAAAATGATAATAATCAAAATATGGGAAGAAGCCTTTGTTCCCCTAGAGCAGGGGTTCTCAAACTGGGGGGTCAGGACCCCTCAGGGGGTCGTGAGGTTATTACAGGGGGGGTTGCAAGCTGTCAGCCTCCACCCCAAACCCTGCTTTGCCTCCAGCATTTATAATGGTGTTAAATATATTTTAAAGTGTTTTTAATTTATAAGGGGAGAGGATGTCGCACTCAGAGGCTTGCTATGTGAAAGGGGTCACCAGCACAAAAGTTTTGAGAGCCACTGCCCTGGAGGATGGCTGAATCTGATTGGAACTTACCCTTACAGAGGATGGTGAGATGTGCTCATCAATCAGAGAGGGGCTAATTCCCACAGATGGTTGGACGTGCCTGGAGCTCTTCAAGGAGAAGGAGCTAACCATCCTACAGGCTTCTGGTTGGAGCTAGTCACTTTCTTATTTTATTTTGGAATATTTCCACTTCTCAGAGGTGAAAAACAATGCTGAGCCTATTCATACATCCACCATGGAAAACTGCAAATACAGGATCGATTGGACCTATCATGTAAGATATTTGTTAGGCACTGTTACCATGGTATAAAGCTCATGGGGCAATTATCCATCTCAAAAAGATAATGGTGCAAGCACCAAAGCAGTAAAATTACTGTGCGTCACGCTGCAGTATCGCAAGTTGCTAAAAAATCCAATTCTCAAGTGACAGTCCTTGCCACAAACAGTGCCAGTGTAAGGAGCAGGCCCAGAGACTGAAAGCTGGCACACCACTAGTTCGTGAGGGCTGCTGCACTTCATTTTCCTGTCTGTCAACCCCATCTCTTCCGCCACTTTGATTCCCTGACCCAGCGCAGCCTGTTGCTAGCTGCATCTTCCCAGCTTATGGTGTCAATGTTGAAAGTTTTCAAGTTCCTCTTGTAAATGTCCTTGAACCTGAACTTATGTTGGCCCAGTGGCCTTGGAAAATGTGCAAGTTCTTCATACAGGAGATTCTTTGGAATGTGTACATTGTCCATCTAATGCAGCTAACCAAGCCAATAGAGAGTCTGAGTTTGAGATTTGTGATTAGACTTAGCAATTTTGCTTTCTCAAGTACTTCAGTGTCAGAAACTTTGATTTCCCACTTGATGTGTAGACTATGGTGAAGAAAGCGAGTGTGGAAAATGTTTTAACGTTCTCTCAAGCCTGCTGTAGGAGGTCCAGATCTCAGTACTATGCAGCAATGTGCTCAAAACACACATCCGTAGACTCATATCTTGCTGTTCAATGTTAGTTTCCTGTTATCCCATACATGCTTGGTCAGTTGGTCGAATGTGGTAACTGCCTTTCTGATACAAAAAGTAAGCTCACCATCTAGAGATTAGGATCAACATGTAACCCTTCTGCCCATCAGAGTTGGCAGCAACAAGGGCCGGGTTCAATATCTAGGGGATCCATTCCAATAACAAAATGCAAACCGGCTCGAGCCCCCACCCAGTGACCTGGGACAAATATATACCACCCCCGCTGGGCGCCTCCCAGAGGCAATACTTCCCCTCTCGCAAGCACCTAGTCTGAGTGTAGCAAAAAGCCTTTTAATAACAGAGAGAAACAATGTGGCATTATGTTGGGGAAACACCACCAACAGGATTCATAACACAACCCATGAGCAAAAAAACCCACCCCAAGCAAATTGGGGCATGCCCTTTCCCTTTGGTTCTTGAGTCCAGCAACCCCAAATCACCCAAAGGCCCAAAAGTCCAATGACCCAAAAGTCTCTGTCCCTGGTCAGGGCAGCCCCAGAGTTCAAAAGTTTATCTGCAGAGCTTTACCTCCCAACCTGGGTGGAGATGGGGGCGGGGGTAAAAGGCACCTTACATGATCTGAAGCTGCCCCACAGCTCCATAGGCCTTCACTCCGCTCCGCTCCACCAGCCACCCCACAAACTGCTTCACTCCGCTCCGCTCCGCAGCCCACAAGCAGCTCCCGCCGTCCCACGAACTGCTCCACCAGCCGGTCCACGAACTGCTCCGCTCCGTGTCCCACCAGCAGCTCCCGCCATCCCATGAACTGCTCCACCAGCCTGTCCACAAGGCACTCCAGCCGTCCCGCAAACTTCTCCACAATATATCTTCAGGCTCCCCCACTACTTAACACAACGCTCAGTGATTTCAGCTCTTAGTCAGTTCAGCTCTTTGGTGAATTCAGCTTGTAGAGAAGCCTCAGTGCTGGTGCACCATTAGCCCAAAGTGAGCTCAGCAGCATGTAACTAGACTTCTAATGAAATCAAAATTAGCTCTGACATTCCACAGTGGAGAGAGGAGGAAGTGCAATTAGCATGTAAGGCCCTCACCAAGGGGCCCATGCCACCAAGTATTAATATTTGTCCCCAACCTCTCTCAATTCACAGAGTTTTGGAACCCTTGACCCTTGCCTAGCGAGTGCTACTTAGTTGATGGTGAGTCCCTCCATCATAACAAAAGGCCAAGTACAGTTCCAAGCACAGTTCCCATAATCAGGGTAATAATAATTTATTCTTCCTGCCCCAATAACAGAGACACTGGGGATCCCACAGCAGCCAAAGTGACCATTTGGGCAGCTATGGCCTCATTCTAGGCGGGGTGGGTGTGCCTATGCAAATGAGATCAGCCCCTGAAGTTCTTTTCCACAACTTGCCACACCTCACCACCAGATGTCAGGGTGGAGCTCATCCTGACACTGCTTACAAACAGTATCTGATATTTTGATAGCAGAACTTGTGCACAACTTCTAGCATAGTGTTAGCTCTTGGAACATCTGGAGCAGCCAACACATCTTGTGTAATAATCATTGTCTTATTTGGATGGATGGTTAGTCCAATTTTATGACAAACTAGTGCAAAGTTGCTGGAGCTTCTCTGTGTGCGATGAGCATGGCGCCATCAGCGAAAAGAAGTTCTCTTGTCAGCAGCTATGTTTGACTTTGCTCAAGTATCTAATAAAAATGACTCTTTAAATTGTGTGGGTCAGTGAAACGGTGTAGCTTTCAGGATCCATGAATGAAGAGCCTCCCCAAAGGCCCCACACACAAAGGAATGGAGGGAGCTCATGGAGTAACTGCAAAGTGAAAACAACATTGCCAGACAAGATCACACAGTGTTTGAAAACAGACTGTGCGGAATTACAGCCAAAGTGAACAGCATAGTGGGAATGGTATATCATCTGGGGGAGCTCCTGGCTGATTTCACTGTACAACAGTCAGGATGATGACAAAACTCTAGCATAAGTAAAGTAAAGCCTTTGCTAAGTCAAATCAGCATGTTGCCATTAGCAAATTGACATGCACTAATAACATAAAGATCCTGGATATTCCATAGAGATGAGAGAATCCAGATACTGATCTTGTTTATGGAAAAGTTCCCCACATGGTACTTATCATTGGACCCTAAAGAGCTAATTTATGTTGGAAGCTGTGGATTTTTGCAAATAGACTGTAGTTGACAAACACCAAAGAGGGAACTCAGAACTTAACTGTTTCTGAGATAAGGATTTAATAATATAACAAGAGAATCCATTTGAAGGCACTAGACCAGCTTTGATCTCCGTTACAGTGGTAAATCTAGAGTTATTCCAATTAAATCAAAGGACTTATTCAGGGTTTACACTGATATAAATGAGACCAGAATCTGGCTGCTGTGTAGGCCCCATTATTCTGAACAAAAGGGGGACCCCAAATGCCTTGCCAAAGTTTCTTGAAGATTTACTAAAATCACAACTGAAGCATATGCTAGGAAGGGTTCTGACTAGAATGCGTCAGACACTAAAATGCTGACTAGGTTGCATGCTATCAAATATTTTCTATTCATAAAATCTGATGGATAATTTTTGTAATATTTAAAAGTCACTTCAAATTGTATGTTGCAATGATTTCCTGTTTTCTGATCATCAGAGACATGGTACCTTATCTGCCTATTTCCCCTCCCCTTTTCTGCAGAAAATCTCTTTAGATGTAGGCTCATTATTCATATCCATCAATCTAGCTTCTTAATTGGCGCTTAAAGAGACAGACAAATCATACACAGTAGTTGTTCTCATCCCGTTTGGAAATGGAAGGCGTCCAGCTACATTTCCTCAGTTCATTCAGTCTCAACTAGAACGGCATACAGTGGCGGATTAGTTACTGGGCCAACAGGGCCAATTGGGGGCCCCCCAGAAAAATTGGTGGCCTCACGCCCCGACCCACTTCTCCCACCCAGCGCTTCTGCTGGGGAGCAGGGGAAGCCTCCGCGCCCTGACCCAGCTCCCCGACAGGAGTGCCAGGCGGGAGGAGGGCAGAGCAAGCCCCCACACCCTGGCACCATGCTCCGGCCCTGCTCCCCGGCAGGAGCACTGGGGAGGGGACAGGGGGACTGCAGGCAGAAGGGATGGGGAGGGGCCCCCACTTGCTCTGGCCCCACAAACCCCTAATCTGCATGTGTCAGATACACAGCAAAAGGTGGGGGGGAACAGAGCCTAATAAAAGAGGTCCAATTTGTCTTTCTTGTCTACAAGCCTCCAGCTGTCTCCATTCATTAAACATAAAGCCATGTGTTTCCTAAAACAGATGTCAGACCCAGTGCCACAGCACGATAGGTGCTGTTTTGATTGTATTACACGTTTTTTTTTCTTTTGCTTAGAGAAGCATTTTTTTCTTTAACCCCGTGGCAAATTCTTCAGGGTCAATACTTTAAAATCCTTTTCAGAGAGCAGAAGCCATAAGATGCCTAAAATTGATCTGAGTAGTTGCAGGCACAGCTGACTCAAGCAATTCAGCTGTATCCAAGATGTTACCTGAAACAGCTCAGATACGCTTGACTAGTTACAGAGTAACAGCCGTGTTAGTCTGTATTCGCAAAAAGAAAAGGAGTACTTGTGGCACCTTAGAGACTAACCAATTTATTTGAGCATAAGCTTTAGTGAGCTACAGCTCACTTCATCGGATGCATACTTTATATTTTTCCATCTGGCTTGTAGGCAGATCCAGACAAGGGCTCGGTTTTTTGCAGCAGCTCGGGTTTTTTCAGCCTTCCAGATGCCCAAGGATTCTCCCACGAGAAGACGATCACTTTCCCACCAATCCAGTTATGTATTTCTCTGTCCTAAAGCCACTTCTTGACTAGTTAGGCATCTTGGGCTGAATTTTGCTCTCAGTTGCCCAAATGACAATCCAGATTAATTTTATTGGCTACAGTGGAGTTACTCTGGGTTTACACTGGTGTAACGGAGAGCAGAATTTAGCTCCTGCTTTTCTGTACATTTTCTCCATCTGCTGAGGGCTGCACTGCATCGCAGGCAGTGATGTGACATCCAAGGGGATTTGCAAGTTACGGAAATGTAATCTTATTTGTAGTTGCTCTCAACTCTTTTAGGAGCTCAGATAGTTCTACTTTGTTTTGGTTTGGTTTGTTAAGGCTTTTTTTTTTTTTTTAAGTAAAGGTTAGTGGAGACATTTGAAAAATTATAGGTAGAGTAATTCTTCTGGTAAGTAGAGCACCTGTGCTAACTTATCAGTGTTAATAGCTGAACTTTTGTAAAAGGATATTGAGGTACTTTTGCATATTTGAATAAGAAACTATCACAAGAAAGGAGGTAATAAAAAGGTGACAATACTATCTGGTAGTACAGTTTCACATTGCTCCAGGTTAGCATTTGCTAGCAAGAGCAGCTCTCTAGAGAGAAAATGTTGGGGGCTTTGCCTGCAAAAAATCGCTCCTTGTTTTCACCTATGACAACATATAAATGGGCACATGTTTGTGCATGCTCACGCCACCCCCCCCCACCCCTACACACACCCACAATTCTGAACCAAAACTGTGAAAGATGTTCCTCTTAGAAATATGTTGCTTTCCATTGGCAGGAATGATTTTTCACTAGCTTTACTGAACCTGCTAATTTCTTTCCACACAGTACTGCTGGAAAGTATATTATTGTGCCAGTTTGTTTGCTGGCATAAACGGACTCAGTTCCATTGACTGCAGTAGAATTTTCCACTTTTATAAAAGCAGAGACTATGACCCGCTATTACAAAATCCCTAACATTTTTACTAGTGTATTTTATATTATGATTTTTTTCTAACATTTTAATCACAGTTTGGGGATAGAAAAGGCAGACAAATGGTGTTTTCTGGAAAACTAAATTTACTTATTAACTGAGTGGCTGAAAATTTAAAGCCACTGGATCAAAGTCTGATCTCAGTTACTGATGTAATTTTGAAGTAATTCCATTGAAGTGAGTGGAGTTACCCTAGATTTACACTGATATAGCTGAGATCAGAATTTGACTCACTATATCTAGATTCCCTTCAGCATCTAGGCTTAGTTTCACCTGAGTGGTACATCTCTACCTTGCAACTACTCCACTGGCTTTTCTGAGAACCTTTTTGTTGGGAAGCGTGCAATTTTAGTTTCTACATTTAAAAGATCCAATTATGTAAACTAATTTTAAAAGCTTTATCTTTGATCTTCAGGGAGACAGGTCACTGCATGAAGCCTGGTACAGACTTAAAACAAGAGATCTGCTGCTTTGAAGTGTGTCCCAAAGTAACAACCACCTTTGAATCTTTTAGTGTGTCTGACAGGCTGACTTCTGAGATTTATCCTGTAGGCTGAATGGGACAAGTTCTGAGATACTGCCAGTTCTAGGCAAGGGATCAGTCTTCCTTGAAAACAGTCATGATCCCTGACAGTAAATATAGTGAACTGGAGATGTTGGGATGGGCTGTGGAAGGGAGACAGACACTTAACCCCTTTCAACATATGGTAGAGCTCCTGAGACCAGTGGTCACAAGTTGGCAATCAGCAGGCTATTTAAGAGTTTGTATTTCAGAGAGTTTCATTCTTAAGGCTTTTTTTCCAGGGATTACAGGGAAGAGGAAACTACCTCAGAACAGGGTGGATATTAACCAAGAGAAAACAAGCTGTTAGCTTACCCATACATGGGCTTTAAAAAGTATCCATCACAGGCTGGAGTAAATATCTCACTGTGTTTACAAAGACATACTGCCTCCTGCAATCAGCAGGGTGAATTAACCGACAGGTTCATTCTGACACAACCAAAATGTTCTGTCTGGAGGTCAGAAATGCTTTGGCTGAGGATGAGATACCTACAAACTGACTTAGAAACATACAAGCTCCAATTTGCATGGAATCGAGATTAGACTGGAAAGCACACCCCAGGCACCAGGCTTGAAGAAAACTGACTTTTGATTGGATTGCCCCAGAGACCTATTGCTCACTTTTGAACTGTAACTGTTTAAACCTCTGTACTGAGGGCATCTGCAACCTTTCCCTTTCCCTGCCAGCCCTAGTAAAATACGCTTTCACTTAGCCATGTGTCTGAGTGGTTACTGGGATCCACCAGGGCTAGCGCCTACCAGGCTAGCTGCTGAAGTGACTACACAGAACTTGCTTCCATGGTAGTGGCATTAGTGGTTTGGTGTACTGAGCTAATGGTACTCCAGGGGTTTGGTGTACTGAGCAGCCCTAATAAGTACATTTGAAAACAACATGTGTTCTAAGTATCTATGAAAAGCATGCACTGAATTCTCTCTGATTCAGTGTTCTCAGTGGTCATAAAAAGGGCTTGAGGCCTCTCATGTGACATTTAGTGTCACCATAGCTCCCTTGCCAGAAACTATTAATCATAAATCAAAGGCTGGTAAAGTGTCTCACTCAGGCCAAATCACTCCCATCATCTCTGTCCAGTTCTCTAAAAAGCTAAACCACAAAGCATCCAGGGCTCTCGGATATCAGCAGTATCCCTAGGTCAGCTGTTCAAGATGTCTCTGTGCAGCAGTTCACTGAAGGCCTAATGCACTAAGCTGTCCACGAATACAAAAAGTGATCTTAACTAACATACCAGCTAACGAGGGTACCTAGGGAGATTTGCAGCAATATGTGGTGCCAATATTCTAACTAGCTGGTGATGGGCCAGGTGCTAAGTGTGTGTGAGCTTGTAGAAGGGAGAGATGAGGAACTAGGGAGATTAGTCATGGGCTAGCCCATGTTAACAAAAATATTTCCGTATAACCACAATCAATGAGGGAAACTGCAGCACTTCGCAAACACAGTCTTGTTGAGAGTGCTCTGCTGGCAATACTTTTGTTCCTGGGAAACATACTGGGCCTCATCAGCGCCACCCCACCACCCCATTTGCTAAACTTTTGAATACCTTTATTTTGGATTGCATTTGTAGCCCACTTCACAACTTTGATGCATGATTTGCATGCATGATTTATCCATGTTATATAAGACTGACTGGCGATGCCCCACCCCTTATATACCTGCAAGGGCATGGCTGGCAACATTCTAGAAGGTTCGAGGAAAATGTAGTTCTCAGAAAGTCTGGAGGGTTCTACGAGATTCTACAAAGGTCCAGAACATTCTAGGAGGTTAAAGAAAAATGAATCCACACACGGAAGACCTACAACATTTTACTTCAAACATTCTATTTTCCCTTTTGTCGCTAACAACAAAAACAGCACCCTGAGCCCAGTGCCCCCCAAGCTTGGGTCGCCTGCTCCTAAATCCAGCCTGGGGCCTGATTCTCCTTTCCCTGCAGTATTAATCAGGAGTCACTCCATTGAAGTCAGTGGAATTTTTCTGAAGTCAATGGAGTTACACTGATTTTTGTACTGGCTCTAGTGAGAGGGGACAATTGGGCCCATAGCGTATCATAGCACTTCAAAGAGAATGGCTCCAACAGAAGCAGTAATAATCACAAAGCTTCTTTCAATGTATTATTTATTAGTATGATTATTCATTATTTTATATACAGTAATGCCTGGAGGCCTCAATCAGAATCAGAACCCCATTGTGCAAAGGACAGTCCTTGTCCCAATGATTGTACAATATAAGAATATTTTGTAGCAATATTTGAACAAAGGGCTCCCAGAACAGGAGTCCCTCCTGCTGGTATCACTGGATAGTCTACACCGTAGTGTGGCATATAAACCTTGCTACTGGTGGCTGCAGGCAGGGTGGAATGGAGGCTCTATGGAAGTCTAGGATATATACCCATCCTTTATTTTTGGAGGTTACAGTAAGCTCACTCCTAGGAACCCCAGCATATACTTGGGAAGGATGGGGAGCTTTAAACGACAGATTCTAATTCTCCTGTTTATTGCTGTTGCCTTGATATACATCCCCATTGGATCCCTGACAAAGCCGACCATTTAAGCATGTCTAATCTTCTGCTTCAGTTGACTGAAGGCTACCGGCTGCTGTACTGCTCATGCTGTTTGACAGGCATATGATGACATTATTCTTCCAAATGGCTTTTGTACAGAGTATATGGCTCCCTTAGACAGATTTTCCAGTGGTCTGTGGCCCTGCAAGGTTCCCAGGTAGCGTAAAAGAGGTACAGTAACGCCACTGGCTTGGTTGCCAGCATAGCTGTAGCTGGACCCCAAATATTTATGTACCATTCATATTGGCCACAGTTCTGAAGATGTTTATAATAACATTTTCACTTATAGTCAGAGATCTCTAATCAAATTATAACTAAACATACTCTAACAAACCGGTGGCCACCTAAGATTTCATAGTTGTCAGTACTGTATCCTCCCTCCCTCCCCTGCCCCCAGCTGTTTGGAATTTCACCATAACAAGAGAGGATGCAGATCCCCTTGCTCCAAAATCATAGGCTTGAGTTAAAGGAGAATCTCTTTTAGCTTTACCAGTATAGAGCCTATGACACTGCAGTTCTAATTCCATCCAGCAGAAGGCAGCGGTACACACACACTAGCTACTTCATTGCTATACATAGAAACACTTAGCAAACTGTAACTGGGATCCAAGCTGTCTAACATGGGAAGGCAGGCAACTACATTCTGCACATACGGGCATGTGAGAGTCAGGCCCCAGGTGTTGATGTTGGTGTCCTCCGCAGACAAGATAGAGTGGAGAGGAGGAAGCATGTAAAGGATACAAAGCTCCAGACATGGGAGACAATATCCAGCACAGTGTGAACTGAGGTCCTTCATAACTTTGTTGGGCTGAGATAGCCCAGGCTTCAGCCAGATGGGAGCTTTCATTTTCTTGTTTTGCTGTGGGAGTGACTCAGTAGATGAGCTAATCAGCATTTTAACATTGCTTCCATTCTCAGGGTTGAGGGTGTTTTTTTCCCCAATCATGCCCAAACCATTTAAACACTCAAACAAACTTAAGCACAGTGTGCTAGGAAGTGGTTTGAATACTCTGAGGATCAAAGGGAGATGCTGCCCAGTGTTTCATGTAGGCTTCTTTTTAACTCAAGGTTAAAGTAACACTGAAAGCAATTTTTTCATGCTTTGTGTGTATATAAAAAGATCTTCTACACTTTCCACAGTATGCATCCGATGAAGTGAGCTGTAGCTCACGAAAGCTTATGCTCAAATAAATTGGTTAGTCTCTAAGGTGCCACAAGTACTCCTTTTCTTTTTACTGAAAGCAATTATGTACCGAATGGTCCCCATTGAGAATAGAACTGGGGAGGCAAGAGAACATTCCCCCCATCGCCCCCATAAAAATTATGGACATATGCGTCTCCCTATTATTATTCCTTTTTGCTGATGTGATGTTGAGGAGATTTTATACAGTGGTGCAAAATTTAAATCTCTTGCAGGAGAAAGGAGTGCTGCAATACCAGAGGGACTCTAATGTTCAAAACAAAATATAACAATGGAGTTAATTAGCATTGCATGGTTCACAAAATCCCCTCGAGGGGAGCCTTCTCAGTTCTAAATCATCACTTGTCTTTGAGATGGAAAAGTGCCCACTGAGCAGACCCCCTTCCTCAAACTCTTAATAGAGCTTACCACAGGTTTTCACCCTTCTCTCTGGCTTTGAAAAAGGTAACAGCTGAGCCAGGGCTATTCAGCTGCATTAAGCAGCTGCATGTTAATACTCGCCATCTCCCCCCTCCCTGTACCCACAGCACACACACTTTTTTTCTATAAACAATTAACCCTTTACTGTCACACCTTCTACTACCACTGCAATCCACAGATGACTGAAGTGATAACTTTCCCATAGCTTGCGTAGTTCTTTATGCCAGTGGAGTTACTGAACCTGAAAAACTGAGAGAGAAAGGCCCCCAGAATTATTATTTAAATTACACTAGCACCTGGAGCCCCACCATGAGCAGGGCCCCATTGTGCTGGGTGCTGGACAAACACATAGTAAGAGACGAAACCTGTCTCAAAGAGAAAATGATCTAAATAAACAAGACACACAAAGAGGTTTGGGGGGGAGGGGTGGGGAGTAGGAAGATGGTGTTGAAGTGACCTGCCCAAGAACACACAATAGGTCAATGGCAGATCCAGGAAAAAAAAACAGGTCTCATGACTCCCAGACCAGTGCCCTCTCCACAGGACCATGCATAATCTCCAGTGTCAGGAAGATGTCCTCAATTTCTCTCACTCTGTGTAAGAGATGGCCTTAATCCTTCTCAGGCCTGGCCTACACTATATGGTTAGGTCGATGCAAACTGGCTTGCGTTGACCTAGCTGTGGAAACGTCTTCACTCACATTTGGCTCCCACCGACGGGAGAGTCTCTCTATGCCGATTTAGTAACCCCGCCTCCCTGAGCGGCACAGAGTCACTGTCAATGTAATTAGGTCGATGCAGTGTCAGTGCAGACACGGTAGACATGGTGCATTGCTTACATTGACTGTTACTGGCTTTCAGGAGCCATCCCACACTGCCCCACACTGACAATATAATGGATACAAGGATGTGCACTGCCAACACAAGGAGCCAAGCATGCACACACTTGAGCGATTTAATAACTGCGGTGGCTGTATGCTAACGTAAGTTAGGTTGACATAATTTTGTAGTGTAGACATGGCCCAAGTCCCTCCCTTAGGCCTTTTCTGGGGATTTCCGCCAATGCCAGCCACCAGTGCAGCTGCACTAGTGCAAAGGCATAATGCAGACAGGCAAAGCCACTCTGCGGGCTGGTCTACACTGAAAAGTTAGGTCAACCCAGCTACAACAGGGTGTGTGAGAAATCCTCACTCCTGAGCAGTGTAATTAAGCCCACAGAACCTCCGCTGTAAACGACTGCTGGAAAAATTCTTCCATCGACCTAGCTACCATCTCTCGGGGAGGTGGTTTAACTACAGCGACAGGAGTAGTAGTTGCTGTAGTGAGTGTCTACACCTCTTCTTAGTGTATGCACAACATGTCTCAGGTGGCATGTGACCAGGATTCATCACCGAACTTGGTCTGCTGGTTGGATCACTAGCTTCCCAGCTTGGGTTGGGTATTGACAGGGAGTGCAACATGAACACTCATCCATGCCCCCCAGTGTCTACACTGAAGCACTACAGTAGCATTTGAAGTGTAGACATCCCCCAAGGTGTGATTTGCATTGGTGCATCTCAGCACAGTTCCAAACAGGGATAAACTGCATCAGTTCAAATCTAATTTTCTATTGGCTTTGCCATTCTACGTGGTGCAGCCATCTCGTGGCTGATTCCTCACCCACGTTCAAGTAGGGGAAGCAAAAGTGGATGGGAACCTGGGAGGCAGTGACCATGAGATGGTCGAGTTCAGGATCCTGACACAGGGAAGAAAGGAGAGCAGCGGAATACAGATCCTGGACTTCAGAAAAGCAGACTTTGACAACCTCAGGGATCTGATGGTCAGGATCCCCTGGGAGAATAACATGAGGGGGAAAGGAGTCCAGGAGAGCTGGCTGTATTTTAAAGAATCCTTATTGAGGTTACAGGGACAAACCATCCTGATGTGTAGAAAGAATAGTAAATATGGCAGGTGACCAGCTTGGCTTAACAGTGAAATCCTTGCTGATCTTAAACACAAAAAAGAAGCTTACAAGAAGTGGAAGATTGGACAAATGACCAGGGAGGAGTATAAAAATATTGCTCAGGCATGCAGGAGTGAAATCAGGAAGGCCAAATCACACCTGGAGTTGCAGCTAGTGAGAGATGTTAAGAGTAACAAGAAGGGTTTCTTCAGGTATGTTAGCAACAAGAAGAAAGTCAAGGAAAGTGTGGGCCCCTTACTGAATGAGGGAGGCAACCTAGTGACAGAGGATGTGGAAAAAGTTAATGTACTGAATGCTTTTTGTGCCTCTGTCTTCACGAACAAGGTTAACTCCCAGACTGCTGTACCTGGCAGCACAGCATGGGGAGGAGGTGACCAGCCCTCTGTGAAGAAAGAAGTGGTTCGGGACTATTTAGAAAAGCTGGACGAGCACAAGTCCATAGGGCCGGATGCGCTGCATCCGAGAGTGCTAAAGGAGTTGGTGGATGTGATTGCAGAGCCATTGGCCATTATCTTTGAAAACTGATGGTGATCGGGGGAGATGCCGGATGACTGGAAAAAGGCTAATGTAGTGCTCATCTTTAAAAAAGGGAAGAAGGAGGATCCGGGGAACTACAGGCCAGTCAGCCTCACCTCAGTCCCCAGAAAAATCATGGAGTAGGTCCTCAAGGAATCAATTCTGAAGCACTTAGAGGAGAGGAAAGTGATCAGGAACAGTCAGCATGGATTCACCAAGGGCAAGTCATGCCTGACTAATCTAATTGCCTTCTATGATGAGATAACTGGCTCTGTGGATGAGGGGAAAGCAGTGGACGTGTTGTTCCTTGACTTTAGCAAAGCTTTTGACACGGTCTCCCACAGTATTCTTGCCAGCAAGTTAAAGAAGTATGGGCTGGATGAATGAACGATAAGATGGATAGAAAGCTGGCTAGATTGTCGGGCTCAACGGGTAGTGATCAATGGCTCCATGTCTAGCTGGCAGCCGGTATCAAGTGGAGTGCCCCAAGGGTCGGTCCTGGGGCCGGTTTTGTTCAATATCTTCAATAATGATCTGGAGGATGGTGTGGATTGTACCCTCAGCAAGTTTGCAGATGACACTAAACTGGGAGGAGAGGTAGATACGCTGGAGGGTAGGGATAGGATACAGAGGGACCTAGACAAATTGAAGGATTGGGCCAAAAGAAATCTGATGAGGTTCAACAAGGACAAGTGCAGAGTCCTGCACTTAGGACGGAAGAATCCCATGCACCGCTACAGACTAGGGACCGAATGGCTCGGCAGCAGTTCTGCAGAAAAGGACCTACAGGTTACAGTGGACGAGAAGCTGGATATGAGTCAACAGTGTGCCGTTGTTGCCAAGAAAGCCAATGGCATTTTGGGATGTATAAGTAGGGGCATTGCCAGCAGATTGAGGGACGTGATTGTTCCTCTCTATTCGACATTGGTGAGACCTCATCTGGAGTACTGTGTCCAGTTTTGGGCCCCACACTACAAGAAGGATGTGGAAAAACTGGAAAACGTCCAGCAGAGGGCAACAAAAATGATTAGGGGACTGCAACACATGACTTATGAGGAGAGGCTGAGAGAACTGGGATTGTTTAGTCTGCGGAAGAGAAGAATGCGGGGGGATTTGATAGCTGCTTTCAACTACCTGAAAGGGGATTCCAAAGAGGATGAGACTGTTCTCAGTGGTAGCAGATGACAGAATGAGGAGTAATGGTCTCAAGTTGCAGTGGGGGAGGTTTAGGTTGGATATTAGGAAAAACTTTTTCACTAGGAGGGTGGTGAAACACTGGAATGTGTTACTTAGGAAGGTGGTGGAATCTTCTTCCTTAGAAGTTTTTAAGGTCAGGCTTGACAAAGCCCTTGCAGGGATGATTTAGTTGGGGATTGGTCCTGCTTTGAGCAGGGGGTTGGACTAGATGACCTCCTGAGGTCCCTTCCAACCCTGATATTCTATGATTCTACGATTCTACGGTCACACAGACACAAATCATAAAATAGTTCTAAACCAAACATTTCATACAACTGATCCATGATAGTGGATCCACACTCTTCACCCCATATGTGGAGGTAATCCTCTGTCTGTCACCTCCATATCTGTTACTCACTTGTGCTTTTGAACCTCCCAAAATCTCTTCTTTGAAGCCTCAGCAGTTCTTGTCTTGATCTGCATATTGTTTCTCCTCCAGCTCAGTCTCATGGTCAGCAAGCCTCTTTTCTTCCCACTATCAGCTTCCTTTCCTCCAGCTGGTGCTCCTGCTCCTGCTTCTCCCTTTCAGTCTGTAGTTTTTCCCTGTGTAGCTGCAGCTTCTGACACTCCAAGGGCAGATTCGGATCAGGATGAAGCCTAGACACTGCTCCTGTTGGTGAAATGGGCCATTCATCCATGCCTTCACCTGGTTCCAATCCCTGGTTCTTTTCCTGCTCATTTTGAGTACAGCGGGCCAACCAGCTGTGACTCATTTAGCTGTCTAGAATCTAGCTCCGTTTCTCCACTAACCAATGTTTAGAGAGGTTTTCATACCTCGTTTTCCTTATCTGTCTTTTCTGGCTCTTTTTCCTGAAAAAAACAACAAAAACAAATCACTTTTCATCCAGCTTTTTCCTATGATAATTGATTTTACTGTGATTGTCACAGCTCAGGGCAACTGCACCTATATTTCCCGTCAGTGGTCCAGCCAGGGCACCCACGCTCAACCTTTTGGCTTCCTAGCTATTGCCTCTCTTGGACATCTCACTCCCTTCTGACTGGGGTATTTCCAGGTTGCACAGTCCCCTGGCTATACTGTGTTACTGCCAGCAGAGAGAGAGGCTGTCCAAGCAGAACCTCCTTGCATTATCTTCACAGTTGGTTAATAGTGTAACTGACCACAGCTCTATTCACACAAGCCTATTTTATTCTTAAAGTAAAAGCACTACGAAGAAAACATCAAAACCAATAAAAGAACCTACAAGGCTGCTAATAAGCTGATCCGAGATCACATCATCCCTAACATAGGCTCTGGCTGGAGCAGTCTTTCCAAACTCCACCCAAGGCATTTCCTTGTGGCTTCAAGTTCATCACAGCTTCAGCTTATAACAAGCACATTCATAACATGTTTAGTCCACCCTTTACACCAGTGGTGGGCAACTTGCGGCCCATGGGCCGCATGTGGCCCTTCAGGGTAATCCACTGGTGGGCCACGAGACAGTTAGTTTACATTGACCATTCACAGGCACGGCCGCGTGCAGCGCCCAGTGGCCATGGTTCGCTGTTCCCGGCCAATGGGAGCTGCAGGAAGTGGTGCAGGTTGCCTACCACTGCTTTACACCATTTCCTCCCCAGGGTGTAGCTTCAAAAGGCTGGGTTATTTGCATTCCCTGCACCTCAAGGTAGTTCCTAGGAAATCCACTTCACATGCATTGTTACAAAAAGCCCTTTGACATTCATAATACCTTCCATAGATTGTGTTAGTCAGTATCCTAGAGACGGTACTTACATACAAGTCCACACTAATACAGCTACAATTGCATTTTTAATACAATGGACCCCCCCAAATTAAACCGAATTCAGTAAGGAAAATTCACTGTCACCAAGAGAGCAATGGAAAGGCGAATGTGCAAAATATCGCTCCGTGATCACATACTGAATGAGGAGATCAGAAGGTGTACAGAGGTGACCGATGTAGTGCAGGCAATATACGATGCAAAGCGGAGATGGGCAGGTCATGTAGTCCACAGGCAAGACAATAAGTGGACAACCCACATCAGTGACCGGATCTCCAGAGACCACAAGCAACCGCTGGGCAGACTGAAAACATGCTGGGCTAATCCCATGACAAAACTCTTTGGCCAGAAAAACAGCAGCAAAACAGAATGGTGTTGTGTCGACTTGTGTTCGTGGAGGGATGGACGAGGACAAGCCGGACAAAGGTGACAATAAAGTTTAACTTAATTCAATAAAGTTCATTCAGGATACCGCAGGGAATTGTCAGTCTGTCACAACTGTGATGAACTGGGGGATCTGTTTGTACAACGTATGAATCCTGGTTGATATTGTGAAGTTGTATCATGAAATTATGGTGTCATGGAAAGCCCATATATATGTGGGTTCACCATTGCTGATGGGACATGCAACAGGTACATTCCAGGCTGAGGACAATGAGAAGGTACTTAACTTTTAATGACTACTGTGCGTTGACGACACTAGTTATGGGAAAGTTTAATACATTCAAAGGGGAAAGATATTTTCCCCTTCTGTCAGAAGAGAGGGGCAAAGGCGAGAGTAGTGGAAAGACAGTTAGTAAAACAAAACACAAAGGAAGTCAGCTGCTGAAAGGGAGGCATATAAATGAGGAGACGCACATAGGAAGAGGAGGCATTTGTCACAAACTGGGATGTGGGTGGTCATGCCTAGTGGTTGGAGCAGGTGTTGAGTCAGGATTTGGAGCCGAGGTAAGAGCCTGAGTCAACCAGAGAAGGGGTTGTAACCAGAGAAGGGGTTGAAGCTGGAGCCATGTGTGGGGGGAGGGGGAAGAACCAGAGATCAGTTGTGACTCAGCTGTGCCCAGAGACTGGAGATAGGAAGCTCATAGACCCTGGGAAAGGAGACTCCGGGAGAGAGAAGCCACCCAGCATGTAGCAGCCTGCATGTGGCAAGAGAAGCCCTGCCTTTCTGGTCACTGTTGGTCCCTAAAGGCTCCCAGGCAAGGGTGATCTAGTAAGGGCCTTTGTGGTTAGGATGTTTGTTGTGTTGTAAATGATCTGGGTTCTCTTTTGCTTTGTCTGAGTAAGTAAAAGATCAAATGCATTACACTAACACACTTTGCACAAAAGTCTGTTATCAGTGTCACAATTACCACTAGCGTCCTAACAGAGTTAAACAGTAAATCAGAAAGCTCTCACCTGAGGGTGTTGTTCTGGGAGAGGGTGTGTTTAAGTGTGGTGGTGTCTGCAGGGCCAGTGCTGTGCTCAGAGGGTCTAAGCCAGGGGCAGGCAAACTTTTTGGTCTGAGGGCCACATCAGGTTTCCAAAACTGTATGGAGGACCAGTTAGGGGAGGCTGTGTCTCCCCAAACAGCCAGGCGTGGCCCAGCCCCCGCCTCCTATCTGACCCCCGCAGCTTCTCGCCCCCTGCTGGCTCCCCCGGGACTCCTCACCCATCTAACCCCACTGCTCCCTGTTCCCTGACCACCCCCAGATTCCCCACCCCTGACTGCCCCCTGCTGCCCCATCCAACCCCCCACCCTCATTCCTGACTGCCACCCCGGGATCCCTGCCCCATCCAACCTCCCTGTTCCCCGCCCTCTGACCACCCTGCCCCGTGAACATCCCCCCCAACTCCCCTGCCCTCTATCCAACACCCCCCCCCCCCGCCCCGTTACCATGCCGCCCAGAGCACCACGTCAGGCCGTGGCTCTGCAACTGCCCTGCCCGGCCACTCAGAGCTTTGCTCTGGCGGTGCGGCGCGCTGAGGTTGCGGGAGAGGGGGAACAGCAGGGGAGGGGCCGGGGTCTAGCCTCTGGAGCCAGGAGCTCAGGGGCCGGGCAGGAGGGTCCTGCGGGCAGGATGTGGCCAGCAGGCTGTAGTTTGCCCACCTCTGGTCTAGGCAGCTGGACAGTTTCCAGCTCTCAGAGGGGAATGTTAGATAGCAGGTCTGCACTCCCAGCGTGTGTACAGGGACCCCAAGATTGGAGCAATAGCTGGACTTCATTCAGGCTCTGAAGGCTTAAAGGCCCAGGGACCCAGTGGCTTAGATTTCCTTCACCACAGTCCAGTGGGTGGCCAGCAGGGGGTGCCCAACTAGATCTGTGACACTCACAATAGGCAAAATTCCTGTCACATCTACTATCCCACCACTGCCAACTGTTACGGTTCAGGAAGTGGAGCTACATCTTCGGCCTCTCTCTCTGCCTCTCCCTTGGCAGCCTTTCCAAGTGACAGGCCTACACTGCACTTCTCTCACAGTGGAATCCCATGATTTACCCCACTTTAGGATCAGCTACAGGATCAACTGGGTTTGGTCCCTGCTTTCAACATCTACTAGGAGCTTGCGACTAGTCTGAAATTGAAGTGACAGAGAACAGCTTCAAAACAAAGTATGATTTATTTATCCGTGGGGGACATGGTAAGCAGATAGCTCAGAGGTTTGAGCATTGGCCTGCTAAACCCACAGTTGTGAGTTCAATCCTTGAGGGGGCCATTTAGGAATCTGGGGCAAATATTGGGGATTGGTCCTGCTTTGAGCAGTGGGTTGGACTATATGACTCCCTGAGGTCCCTTCCAACCCTGATATTCTATGCTATGAACAAATGCGTATTGTCTTACCTAGTCTTAGCATTTGCCTCATACAAGAAGACAGGCCTGACTTAGCCTTGGTGTTCTCTTTCTCTCTTCTCCCCCTCACCCCCCATTCTCCTGAAGACCCAAGGTGCAGGCTGCTTTCCTACAGATCTCCTAATTCTTTATTTACAAGTTCCCACCTGAAAAAGCCCTGTGTTTTAAGCTGGAATCGCCTCCTTTCCCTTTTCTAAGCAGTCAGTCCCCAATTTCGCATCCACGGAGCTGAATTACAAAGGAATTATCACTTCCACTGTCTGTCTGATTTTTGGGCACTGGTCTGTCTATAGCCATTTTTTCCTGCACAGGAATACATTTGTTCTTGCACAGCTAACTGAGATTCCCTTAATTCTTAGTTAACAGTTAGTCAGTAATGCAATAATCATCAAGCCCACAGAGATTCATAAAATTAATAGATGTCTTCCATGGTCCTGATTGATTTTTCATTGTTCTTAAGATCCAAGGGTTTGGGTCTGGGTTCACCTGTACCAATTGGTGAGGATATTATTATCAAGCCTTCCCCAGGAAAGGGGGTGTAGGGCTTGGGGGGATATTTTGGGGGAAGATGTCTCCAAGTGGTCTCTTTCCCTGTTTTTTGTTTAAAACACTTGGTGGTGGCAGCATACTGTTCAAGGACAAGGCAAAATTTGTACCTTGGGGAAGTTTTTAACCTAAGCTGGTAAGAATAAGCTTAGGGGGTCTTTCATGCAGGTCCCCACATCTGTACCCTAGAGTTCAGAGTGGGGAAGGAACCTTGACAGGTACAAATTGGTCTTTTCAATCTCAAATTTCTATGATTTATACATTTATAATCTCCTCTGTGTTTTGGGCCTCTAATATATATTATTATGGCAGAATCCTTATCTATGCCAGCATCCTGGACCCTAGTATGTAGTCTAGATAAGTGTCTAGCAATAGTAGTAAGTTGTTTTCTCTTGCACCCTCCTCCCCCCTGTTTGTTCTTTGCCCTACTTCCAATCCAAGAGTTCATGCTGGTCATATTAAATGCCATTTGATAGATCCTCAAATTGAGAGTGATTTTCTGCCTTTCTTTTCCTATTGTGATAACCAGTTTGGCTCTTTTCAGTCTTGTTCAATTCTGCTGTGTGCAAGGTGAGAGCTAAAAGGCCCCATCCATGCCTTTCTATTGACTTCCTTAGACACTGGATCAGGCCCTAACATAGTTTAGGCTTGATTCTGATCTCTTGCACTGAAGTGACTCCATTGAATCAAATGGAATTAGTCCATTATAAAACTGATATGAGTTCAAAACTATGCTCTATTTTTTTAAATAGCTTTTTAGAATTTTACACCACATCAGCTCCATAAAGGGAGTTGCAATTTTGAAAGGAAGAAATTGACTTTAAGGAATTTATTGGGTTTGTGATTTTTTTTTTAATGTGCATGCCTCTGTTTCATATAAAAGTGCCCAAAGATTTTCCTACCCCATTTAGACAGTGGTATATTTGCATATCAGAAGAGCTTCTCAACTTACTGTATGTGCCTAACTGTTTCCACATGCCACAGTCATATTTGAAAAACCACTTTTACAAATGCTTCTCTAGACAAGTCAGATTTTTAGCAGAGGCAGAACAATTCCCATCTCTTAGAAAGATGTTTTCAATAAGAGCAGACTCACTATGGTATTTAGTTACCATGCTGGAGTGTCAGATGTTTATTGAGTCAGTTGAGGAGATATAAAAAGAACTGGCAGTTCTCTGCAAATCACTTTGATTTTTAGTAGTGACTCTACTACAGTAAACAGTAAATAATGTAAGTACCGAAGGTGTTCTCAGTCACAGAGAAATGAAATGGGAAGTCAAAATCTTTTTGTTTCCCTTGTGATAAGAAATCTTTTGAAACCATCCGATGCCATTGCTTGTTCCATCAATGTTGCATTATCTTGATATGTTGCTGCTAAACAGACATGCTTAAATACATCAAATGGATTAATGTTGGCATTTTATCAAGTACATTTTCTGTTTCTGTAAAACATCTTCAGACATATAGAATTACTTCAGATGAGAAAGTAACTATCTTTTCTCTCTAATCCAACCTACTGCATGTAACTGGCTAACACTTCTCAAGCATCTTCCTTAGCTCCCACAATGGTCATTGCTTATGACAGAGCCCTATCTATGATAACACTAAACTGTGTTTTGAGAATAGTTCCAACTGCTGGAAATTAGAGTAGTTTCATGGCTGCTCTCAGTTCTACTGGAGGCAGTCAGATGACAGGATCGGGGAGCATAAAAGTACTTAGATTCCTTTCCTTGGCCCAGCCACACCAAGCATAGCTCAATCACAGCCGAGGATTGAGTTGAATATGTTCTGTTGCACCTGATCCTAGAACATGTGTGGTGGTGGTAAAACAACACCAAAGACCTAACAAAAGGGAAGAAAATGCGGTGGCATGAAATATTTTCACAGTTCTTTGCAAGGGAAGTGCTAATTAGGGCCAAGGCAATGGGCACCATTTAAAGACCAATAAATAAACACTCTATAATCACAGATTTTTTTTATCCCCCCTAGGGTTAGAAGCCAGGAGAAAAATTCCTTTTCACCAGCCCACACACACGCTGAACTCTCAGGCCCTTAAGTGTTCCTCTCTAAACATTCAGTTACCTCCCAGCCACACAACCTATTTCCCTCCCCTTCTCTCTCTAATATTTTGTGGGTTGCGTTATCATCATATTAAATATATTACCATGTGCTATTAACATGGGCCTGCAGTTCAGAGACCTGGGTGTGATTCCTCTGCTTAGCAAGAACTGCACACTGGCAATCCTGGCACAAAATCTTGGTCCTGCTGTACCACCTTGGAGTTGTGTCAATAGCAGCTGGGGATGCAGAGAGTTTAGGTACTTCTTGATGGGTTGCGGAAAACAAAAACAAAAGGGACTTCGCACTCCAACAGGCAGGATTTCAATGCTCTGGATTCTCTAGAAGGACAGTTAGCAATGTTCTACCCTTTCAGCTGCTGCTGACACATGGCTGGTTTGTTTCCAGCCTACGATGTGCACATTGTTCTGCAAGCATTTCTTAGCAGCATGCAAAGCCAGCCACACCTTACAATTAATAGATTTGTGTCAATGCTCAGTGCAAGCCTGATAATTATCATTGCCCCAGAATTAGAGTGTTGGCACAAGCACAGCCACTGAGCTGACTTAGGGTGTGATCCTGTGAGGTGCAGAGTGCTCTCAGTTTCGGGGGGGGGGGAAGGAGGGGCAATGGGAGCTGAGAGCACCAGGAAGTTACAAGGACTGGGTCTTTCAAAGTAGTTGATTGTCTTTTAAAGCTCAAATTCCAAAGGGATTATTCCTGTCAAGGTGCAAATGCAAAGTAAATATCTAAGGGCCAGCCCCTCAGCAGGTGTAAACTGGTGTAGTTCTATGAACCTAATGTGCTGATTTTTACACCAGTGGTAGATTTGGCCCTAGGTTTGTAAACATGAAACCTAGATGAGAACAGAGCGTTAACAGGAAATGCGGAGTCAGCTTGCATGGTGATTCCTGCAAGAAAGCTGTGAGGGTTTCTGGGAACAGCTGGCTTCAAGGAGCCATGCTAACACTTCTGCTGGTGCTCTGTTCAGAGTGACCATCCCCTAAAGTGCAGCACAGTACTGGGGCTGGTGACTACTACCTAAACAAAATGTCACCAGACAGTCCCACTATTTATCATCGCTAAAGGAGCACTCTTCCTTTCCCTTCTACTGTAACTGCATTGCCAAATACCCTGTTAAAAGACCAGGGCCTGTCGCTGAGATGACAAAAAGTAAAGCAGCTGCACATTCTACCCTGACAAGTTGAACTGAAACTTTCACAAGTTTGGGTTCAGCAGACAATGCTGTGAGGTCACACTGGGATTAGAAATGGCCTTGAGCAGCAAAGTTTGTATCTGCATCCAAAGTTCCCACAATTCAGGGACATTTGAATCTGGGGTTTTAGTCTGGCTCATTATGGAGTTAGGAGCCACTCATGAAGTTTGTATCCAAACAAGTGCAGGTATTGTTCAGACCTGGGGTTTGGGTCAGAAGCGTCTTTACTTACCATGTACATGTCATCATCCTGCAATCCCAGGCCAGAAGAGCTATCCCTACAGCATGGAGAGGAGCTCAGGATAATGGGAGAAGCTTGCATAAATGTCTTTCACCCAAGGGCAAGGTAGACATAGATACTACTTCTACTGAGTTCATTAGTTTATCACTGACATGCTGCTTGTTACCAGGGTTAGTCATCATTTTACACATTTAAATCCCAAAATGGCCTTTTATACAAAAATTTGTCAGCATTATGGACATTTTTCACACAACATTTTGTTTACTGAAAAACCTGGGTTTCGATAAGAAAACAGGGTTTTTGGTAAATGAAATATTTCATTCAAATATCATGAAAAACATTTTCCATGAACAGAACGTGAGTCCGTTTCAAACCCTGCAAAATGGAAACAACGTGGACATGTTTTGTCAAAATCATTTTCCAGTTTTTTGACCAGCTCTGCTTCTTACATTACACATCTTCAGCTTAGACTGCTCTGGCTGGCATGCCGCCCGCCTCAATGGCCTGGTGTCTGCTTCCCCCACAGCCTTTTCTGTGCTCCCTTCCATGCTGCTCCCTACAGCTGGGCTGGTCTGCAAAGCCACTACCCTTAAATCCCTCCTGAAGACCCCCTTCTCTGACGATGCCTGCAAGAAACAAGCTGACTAAATCGTGTTTGTGTCATTAATTTATGTTATGGGTAAACAGTCATGGGGAAGGAAAGGATTGGATGTTTAGAAGGAAGGACTTTAGGACAGGGATACTGTAGCTGGGGATTGCAGTATGAGATGAGAAGGGGGTTGAATGAGAGAGAGAAATTTAGTTTCCTTAACTCTAAACATCTCACCATTCATAGCTAATAAGCTGTGTGCCTTTCATTGCCCTGATCTGCTAGCTCATATGTTTTATGCCTTTTCTTCACCCTTAGTCTGTCAGTGCCTTGTGATTCCCTCAAGATAGGGACTGTGGCTTTCTTTGTGTTTGGCATATTTTGGGTGCTGCCATGATATAATCAATAATAGTGCACATATAGAAATAGAGCATGTGCACACAGAAGTCAGGCAAATTAAAGAATCCCTGTCAGGATTTCTGCCACCCTCAAACACATTCCAGCCAGTAGTCAGAGTACAGTGTGCTTACTCTTTGGTATTTGTTAGTGTTGGCCTTAACATGCCTGTCTCAGTTCCTTTCCCTTCGTACAGCTCTGGAGTATCCCAGGTTCTCCATCTCATGCAAAAGGTTCTGGTGAATATCTTTAGTACTGTGGGAATGTCATAGTTGTGCTTGTACATGCTCCTCACCCCACAGTCCAAGGAAATCATTGACCTTTCTGGACCAAATTGAAGACCTTTCTTGGCCATGCTACAGCCTGAGCATTATCACATGCTGGATCACACTCTGCTGTTAAAGAGCAATATTCTCTCATGCCTGATAATGCAGCAGGTGTGGCTGTGAAGCACATGCTAGCCATTTAAAAACCAGGTGAATTTCTAAGACAAAGTGGGTAAGGTAGTATCTTTTATTCTGTTGGTGAGAGAGACCCACCTTGTTTCTCTAGTAGCCTGGGACCAACACAGCTACAATAACACTGCATACAATAATAGGTGAATTTCTGGTCACTTTGACCCCTGGGCAGTGGAAATCAAAAAGGTTACCAAACAGGTCACTGCTGAAAGGAGTAGTGCAGTATGGGGACTCCTTTTACCAGTATAGCTACACCTGTGTCAATGTGCATCCACATTGCCACTCCAGGACTTGTGCTGCTCCAAAAAAGGGAACAGCTGTGTCAAAAAATAAAGGGAAGGGTAAACACCTTTAAATCCCTCCTGACCAGAGGAAAAACCCTCTCACCTATAAAGGGTTAAGAAGCTAAGACAACCTCGCTGGCACCTGACCAAAATGACCAATAAGGAGACAAGATACTTTCAAAGCTGGAGGGGGGCGAAACAAAGGGTTATCTCTCTCTGTCTGTGTTGTTTTTTGCCGGGACCAGAGCAGGAATGCAGGTCAGAACTCCTGTAAAGGGTTAATAAGCAATCTAGTTAGATATGCATTAGATTATGTTTTGTTTAAATGGCTGATAAACTAAGTTGTGCTGAATGGAATGTATATTCCTGTTTTTGTATCTTTTTGTAACTTAAGATTTTGCCTAGAGGGATTCTCTATGTTTTGAATCTGATTACCCTTAAGATATTTACCATCCTGATTACAGAGGTGATTCTTTTACTTTTTCTTTAATTAAAATTCTTCTTTTAAGAACCTGATTGCTTTTTCATTGTTCTTTAAGATCCAAGGGTTTGGGTCTGTGTTCACTTGTGCAAATTGGTGAGGATTTTTATCAAGCCTTCCCCAGGAAAGGGGGTGTAGGGCTTGGGGGGGAAAGACATTTCCAAGTGGGCTCTTTCCCTGTTATATTTGTTAGACGCTTGGTGGTGGCAGCAATAAGGTCCAGGGACAAAAGGTAAAATAGTTTGTACCTTGGGGAAGTTTTAACCTAAGCTGGTAAAAATAAGCTTAGGGGGTTTTTCATGCAGGTCCCCACATCTGTACCCTAGAGTTCAGAGTGGGGAAGGAACCTTGACAATTTTGCAAAAAGGGCTGGTTATTTCAGTAGCTGACAGACACAGGTGTGGACTCACCCTTGTCTCCACCAAAAAAAAGTGGACTTTGAAAAGTTGCACCAGTCAGTGTAAACTAGGCTCAATCCCAGGGCCTTTCGTAAGGCAAACTTTGTGGCTAGAACCCAAATCTTCTGGGTTCACACAAACGCACATCAGCCTCTACCAATGCAGGCCCAGTCAAAAACAGAATCTCCCACACAGTTGTGAAAAGGGAAGAGTAGGTTCCACTCAGAGCAGGATTCAGCCCAACAAAAAGAAGATCTGAAGGAAGTATTGACCAAGAGATGTAAGCTGGAAAGTACCTCGGCTGAGAAGTTCACATTCGGGATACCAACAAGACAAATGTAATGTGCCAAGCAGCAAACAGCAGGACATCAGCCACATTCCCAAGACCTCCTGGGAAAGCTGAGAGAATTTCCTCTTCAGTTATTTGCAGGCAGCATATGTGTCCCTTATCAGCCATTGATGCCACAAGGCATAGTGCCAAAAAATCAGCAGCTTGGCAGCCTTTCTATATGGACTCAAGAAATGCATTTTGGATTATTTGCACCATCTGCTTCACACAGGTGTTCATTGGGGAAGGAGGAGGGAGGGAGACACCTGAGGAGGGCATCGGCACAGAACTGAAGGTATTTATAGGGCAATGCTTGTTGTAATAGTTGGTCCTGAGGAGAGAGAACTGGTACTGATCCCTAGTACAGAAGGGTTAGGAGAATTTTCTCTGTCATTCCTTCACATTCTTGATAGAGCTGAGTAAAACTTTGATTTTTTGCTCTTTGAATGTCTACAGGTGGGGGATGGTTGGGGTGAGTGTCTACAGGCAAAAGGGACTGGGATTTTGGTAGGTATATCTATGGGGGTAGATGTCAGGGGGACGGAGTTTGCCAGAGCATCTACAGGTGTATGTGTGAGGGAATATTTGGGGGAAGTATCTGCAGACAGTGAGCTGGTTGTTTGGGGTGACTTTATGCCATAGTGATTCATGGAAAAATGTTACTGTTTCTAAGTAAGTTCCACCCTCCTTGCTCAGTTGTGGTCAACCACCAATATTTCCCCCAGGTGGAAATTTGCCAGTTTTCACGGAAATATGTAGCCATTCTTAAAGTGAAAGAGGTTTGTTTGTGATGAGATGACACTTTCAGTCTGTGAAAATCACCTTCCTGTTTCCTGTAGCAATGGGGTGACAGTAATGAATGGTTTGTTTTTCACCAAATTGTATAAATGTTGTTCCTTTCACTGCCCAGGAGCATCTTTCTACTACGCAGATGAGGTGCATGTGTAACCCACACACCTTGTGTGTTACACATGCATACAGAAACCACTGTCTTCAGCAGAAATTGAACCCAGCCCCA
Organism: Natator depressus; assembly: GCF_965152275.1. Taxonomy (NCBI): domain Eukaryota; kingdom Metazoa; phylum Chordata; order Testudines; family Cheloniidae; genus Natator; species Natator depressus. The sequence continues at coordinate 195,006,565 of NC_134235.1, read as the reverse complement.
GGCACAAGTTAGAACTGTCCTGACTTGTGTTCCTGCTACCATCTGCTAATGGATCTTGCAGCAGCCAAGGAATAACAATACCCTAGGTTCACCTTGCCTCAACCCAACTTGACCCTGCACTGCGGGCTTCTGGATTGGATGCAGAACTAGTCAGCTCTGTGCCTGGAATGTTCCCATGTGCCAGGAATGTTCCCGCAGGGGTGGGGATGCTTTCCAGCTACTTTGCAAGGCCTTGAAATTCTTAAAAGAGTAGCACCGAATCTACTGAAACACTAGAGGCAAGAGACATGGCATGGAAAGTAAAAATATTCTCAGTTACTCCTCTGTGAAGCAGCTCAGCACAAGAACATCATGCAGAGCCTATCTGACAAAAGAGGGTGTTTCATGTGGTTTCCAGATAACCGCTGATAGCATTTATGATTGCAGCTGACCCTGTGAAACTGTTACTACTTATATATCCTTCTTAGCTACAGGATACTGTGATGCACGAACCAAAGGAAACTGAGGGGGATTTTGTTTGTATTGCAACAGATGCAGGGGCCAATGATCAAGCAGAGGATTACCTATCAGCCACAGCCCTATGGCAATCATCTCATCTTCCTATTCTGCCCTGCCCATCGTCAGTTGGAGCACATGATAGTCTGCCTGCTACATCTCAGCTTTGAAATATGTCTCCTAACCATCAACCACACACACACACACACACACACACACGTTTGATCCCTGGGCCCATTTTACATGGTAAACCATTGAACCTTTCTCTGCCATATCTATAAGCTGTATCTAATATCTCACAATGCTCACCTATAATGAAGGGCATAGTGTTATTAATGGAGGAATGTTATGTTCAGCATACTTTCTATATTCTCCCACGTCCTCACTTGTCGCCTGATGGTAGGATGGATGGAACTTTTCCATTGACTTCATTGGGAGCAGGATTGAGCCTTTGGTCATAACGTTTGATACCCACAGTAAGGAATGAAGAGTAAGCTTGGTCCTCATGAGAGGTGCCAGATTGACAGCTGGGGGGAAGGACAGGCGGGAGAAATACTGTGATATGTCTGGTTTCAGAGTAGTGGCCATGTTAGTCTGTATCCGCAAAAAGAAAAGGAGGACTTGTGGCACCTTAGAGACTAACAAATTTATTTGAGCATAAGCTTTCGTGAGCTACAGCTTTCGTGAGCTTCAGGCATCCGATGAAATGAGCTGTAGCTCACGAAAGCTTATGCTCAAATAAATTTGTTAATCTCTAAGGTGCCACAAGTCCTCCTTTTCTTTTTGTGAAATGTCTATGAGCTAAGCAGAACAGAGACAGAAACAGCTGCACAGTGCTTCCCTAAGAGGTGCAGCTCAGAACTTGCTACCATCAGGGGAGGGAGGGCTAAGCCCCCTTTGTGTCCTTCTGATCCTGCGTGCTCCAGGGGCTAAAGAGGCCCCCAGCATAATCTAAGCTCCTCTCAGTGATGGCTGGTCTTAAATTATAGCAGTCTTTGCAGGCCACCCTGCTATGGGCTACAGTGCTGCCCAGAATCTCTGCAACACTGGTTCTGCAGCCCTGTCCCCAGGGCCAGCCCTAGACCAAATGGCACCCCAGGCGAGGAGCATCTTCGGTGCCCCCCTCTCCATTTGTTAAACTTCTGAATAGCTTATTTTTATTGCATTTGTAGCCCATTTCACAACTTTGATTTATGCTTGTCATACAAGACTGACTGGCAACACCCCACCCCTTATATACCTGCAAGGGCATGGGTGACAACATTCCAGGAGGTTCAAAGAAAATGTAGCTCTCAGAAATCTGGAAGGTTCCATGAGATTCTACAAAGGTCCAGAACATTCTAGGAGGTTAGTGAAAAATGAATCCACATATGGAAGATCTGGAACATTTTACTTCAAACATTCTATTTTCCCTTTTGTCATGAACAACAAAAACAGTACCCCGAGCCCAGCACCCCCCAAGCCCAGCACCCCAGGTGGTTGCCTGGATCACCTGCCCCTAAATCCGGCCCTGCCCAAACAAGCCCCTCCTGCCACCAGCTGCACCCCCGCCATGCCCCTTTCCTGCGGGTTTGAGAGGGGGTCCTTAGAAGGCAGTGGTATGGCGGTCTCCACAGTACCTGCAACTGGGAGAATCCTACCCTAACAGGTTAGTGGGCATTCAGGCCTCTTTGCACCATCCCATCTATTTTTCTTGGCATAAAGAGGCTGGGGTAGTGGTTAGTATCCAGCCTTTGGCTTCTCTGCTGAGACAGCCAATTGTTGCCATTTGCTACTGTGGTGCAAACACTTTCTTGTATTAAATGAACCAAGAAAATCAATTTATTTCAGATAAGCCTCCAAACTGTAAATGATGGTATCCCACCAATACCTTCAACCTGGGTCCGTTTTGAAGCAGTGCCCTAAATGGGAAAGGTGTATACCCCACTATTCACTCTCTGAACCTTTGGGTACAGTAGAATGAAATGGGAGGGGGAGTTCTCACTGCACAGGCCAGGGGACTGGGGGAGTTCTCATACTTTTAGCAGTTGCAGGAAAGCTCTACTCTCCCTCTCCCCACTGCTTTCAGCCCTGCTCTGAGCCAGTGTCTAGTCCACCCACTGATAACTCTTACCATGATAATTTACAGTGCACGACAAGCTGCAGCCCGCCAATGAGCTGATAAAATGCAACCTTGTATTAAAACATATATACTGGGCCTAAACAGCCGTGACTCTTTCAGTCACTCTGGCACCAAATTCTTCAGCAGCTTCACATATATTTCTAAACAGGTTTGTACTGACTTAAATATGTGGACAAATCGGACAATATGTTCCACAGTTGCTGTGTTGTTTATTTTAATTTTAGCAGCTACAGCCTCCAAAGTTTCAATAGTCAGGGTGTGGTCTGTAGGCTTGTTAGCCTCACATCAGTCCTTGGTAAAGTATATAACAAATCTCCTCCTTGAAAAATGTATCCACTGGCTGTCTTTGAAGAAAATGTTATATTAAAGCAATTACTAATGAGAATGGTTGTGGGCTATGTTAGGCCCAATCCTGTTCCTACTGATTTCAGTAGGAATTATGGGTCCAATTCTCCTGCCATTAATATCAGTGGAAGGGTTTTTTTTTGCCATTGATTTCCATAGGAAAGGGACTGAATGCCGTATTGCGTGTGAACATTTTGTCCTCTATAGCCTGCTTGCAGTTTGTTAACATAACAGTCTTTCCTACAGCTGACAGACAACAGAGATATTCCATTAACCCAAAAGGTAGAAGGCCGTGCACCTTTAGGTTCAGGGTTTTAGTCTTTGCTCTGAAGGTATATGTGGTTTATTACGACAAGTCTTTCCATAGAGTTAAGATTGATACTGTGGGCCTATCCTACGACTGAATTTGTAATTAATAAATAAATCACCCTTTCCAATTTTAAAGGTTAAGTATTTTTTAAATGCATATTTTCTTATAACAAAAACCCTAACTGGGGCCTAAAATAAATATTTCACCAGTTATTTCAAAATATAAGCACAACACAGACAACTTCTGGGAAAAACCCTAAAAATTATATATCTGAAGAAGAGCTCTGTGTGGCTCACAAGCTTGTCTCTTCCATCAGCAGAAGTTGGTCCAATAAAAGATATTACCTCACCCACCTTGTCTCACTATATTAATAAACATTAATTAGCCTCAAATGCAACTCCACATACATACCTAATTTTAGCATATATTGGTAATGTTAATCACTTTTACAATTAAATTCCATATACAAATTATTCTTAAGCAAAGGAATTATAAGTATTTTGCTGAAGTATTCTCTTTTCAGCTGATAACTGTACTAGTTGAAAATATTTATTATTTAACAGTATCCCTTAAAATAATTTATTTATACTAAAGTCAAGATTAAAAAAAATGTTAAACAACTAATGGATCAGACTAAAGGTTGTGTAGCATGGAATATGAAGTTCTTCATAGCTGATTAAATGCTTTCCTTTAGGTATTATGTAAGCAGTGTAAGATTTATGATGCCCATAATGGTTCGTTTCCTTGATTCCAAGTGCTTGAATTTTGTAAATGATTATTAGTAACCACGTGTATTACCACAGTGCCTCAGGACCAGTCAAGGTCAGGGACCCATTGTGCTAGATGCTGTACAAACAGAACAGTAGATATTTCCTGACCCAAAAATTTTACAGTTTAAATAGAAAGACAGACACAAAGTACGGGAATGGGATTGAAGCCCTTTGAGGCAGGGACCATCTTTTTGTACCATGTTTATCTAGAGCCTAGCACAATGGAGCCCTGGTCCCTGACTGGGATTGCCTAGTCGCTATGGTAAAACAAATAAATTATAACAGACAGGCAGATTGATCAGTGGGATTATGGCAAATATGTTAATTCTACATCTTTTGGAGTGGTGGTGGGAAGGGGTTTATTTAGGAGGGGATTCACTGACTGAAAAGACAAGGGAAAGGAGAGCAGTGAAGGGGACAAAGCAGGTGAGTAGCGGGATGGGGGAAGAAGGTAGGAAGAGCAGGTGAGACGTGAGGGCTGAGCTGAAGAGACTGTGAGATAGGGATGGTATGATAAGTGACTACACTGTTATCACTTGGCAATTCTTAGTGGTGTGTGAGACTAATTTTTAAAATATAACTGCACCTTGTGTCCATTCAGAATGTAGGGTACCAATGGTTTTAGCTGGGATAAAGTAAATCCTGTCCGTTTATCCACAGTAAAATGATTTGTATTACCACCAGCTTCTGGAACATTCTAAGTAGCCTGAATGTGCTCACGCTGATGAGAAGATCTGCAGATGCGTAAGAGCTGCACCATCTTCTGTGGGGGGAATTTTTCAGTCAAGAGGGACAAGATATTACTAGAGTGTAGATGCTGGCAAAAGAGTCATTAATCAGAGCAAAAGGATGGCCCAACAGTTAGGGTGCTAGCTTGGGAAATCTGGGTTCAATTCCCTGCTCTGTCACTGACTTCCTGTGTGAACGAGACCAAGACACTTAGTCTCTCTGGTCCCCAGCCTCAGGTCCCCAGCTGTAAATTGCGGATAATACTTCCCCATCTCACAAGAGTGTCATGAGGATAAATACACTGTAAGGTGCTCAGACACTATGCTGCTGGGGCCATATAAGTACCTATCGTAGATAACAAAGCTCGTTGGTGCTGGGGATATCTTAATTAACATGTAAGAGGCAGATATATTCCTGAAAGGCCCAGCCTTGGCCCTCTACTCTTAGGAATTTAACACAAGGATTATTAATTACACATTAATTAAACTTGTCAACAGAAATAATAACACTGACCTCTAGTTTTCCTCAGTCATAATGGTATTCCCTCATTAGAACACACTGTTCACCCTTTGGCTTCATTTTATGCACAGAGGAATCAGATTATTCCCTCATAAAAGAGAGGAGCAGCTACATTACCACGTAAGTAATGACCACAAACATAATCTTAGTGTACTGTCACTGTACAACAGAATAGTGTAGATATTTACATAAGGGCGCACACCAGGAAATGCAGGCTATGGAACAGGTGGAAATGTGAATTGGACAAATGCAAATTCCCACCCATCATTTGAGCAGTCAGCCCTCACAGTTTTATCTCTGGAACTTGTTAAACCTCAGAAAGCTCATATCCATTTAGAAGCAATAGCTGCTGCCTCAGTGCCAAATTGCATTAACAATATTAGATGGGAGTTTTTTCCTGACTATCTGCTGATAAAATGTTTGCACAGTATTACATGGGGAAATACTGAACTCCAGCAATAAAAAAATGAGCCTTGATAATTTGTGAGTTGGCATTTCATCACTATAATGTCAAGCGTTGTCAAACCCTTAGGCTCTTCCTCCCGCTTTCTTTTTCTTAATGTTTAAAGCAGTCAGAACATTCTTGTGTAAAGTATGTGTAGTTAGATACTGCTTGTGGGGATTTTTATGACCATTTTCAAGCACACAGCTCAGTGGCTGAAGTCTCTGTAGACAATGATCTGTGGATATACTACTCCCACTGTCTACACTTCATTTCTGCTATACAGTGGCCCCTTTCCTCCTCTGAAATCATTGTCACTATTACATTAATCTAGGAAGAGAGGTGGTTGTAGGCTGCATTCTTGTTAATCATTCTTACCTGGTTGCCTTTTTATTCTTCACTTCCATTATTTTCAGTTTGATAGATAGAAGCACTGTAGAATCTATATAATAAGATTCCAGGATTGTCAATCTGTCTGTGTGTCACTGTGAAGCCTAGAATGTCTGTTGAGCAATGGAAACAGCTACAATCATGGCTGAGAGCTCTTTTTGTTTAGTTATGACCAGATTAAATCATCACTGGGATTTGCGGTCTGTTACCATCCAATTTTTATATTCTGAGCCATTTTGACTTTATGAATTACACCCATGTGGTGTACAGCTACAGTAAGTCATGTATCTATGCCATACCTAGAGTTCCAGGCTATTGTGATATCAAAGATAACTCAACCAATCACTGCGCTAACCCTTCAGCTAATACAGATGACAAGCTTAAATTCAGCTGGAGCTTTCCAAAGTGGAGCTTTGGTAAATATTTTCAAACCTGTGGGAGACCCCCAGCACCTCCCACGGGGCTGAAGCTACTTAAATAACTCCTCTTCCTCCCTAGTATTTATCCCACTGATATATTTATAGAGAACAATCATATCTCCCCTCAACCTTCTTCTGGTTAGGCTAAACAAGCCAAGCTCTTTGAATATCCTCTTTTAAGGCAGGTTCTCCATTCCTCGGATCATCTTTGCAGCCCTTCTCTGCACCTGTTCCAGTTTGAATTAATCTTTCTTAAACATAGGAGACCAGAACTGCACACAGTATTCCAGATGAGGTCTCACCAGTGCCTTGTATAATGGTACGAATACTTCCCTGCCTCTCCTGGAAATACATCACCGGATGCATCCTAGGACTGTATTAGCCTTTTTCACAGGTGCATCACATTAGTGGCTCATAGTCATCCTGTGATTGACCAATACTCCCAGGTCTTTTGCCTCCTATGTCACTTCCAACTGATATGTCCCCAGTTTATAGCAAAAATTCTTGTTAGTTCCTACGTGTATGACCTTGCGCTTTGCATTATTGTATGAAGGAAACTGTGCGCTACCTCCTCCTGCAGACACCGCCCCTGCAGCTCCCATTGGCTGTGGTTCCTGGCCAAAGCCAGCGCTCTGGGTGGAAGCAGCACACAGAGCTGCCTGGTCACACCGTCGCCTAGCAGCTGAGCGAGGGGGATGTCGCTGCTTCCAGGGAGCCCCCCACATAAGCACTGCTGAGAGCCCGCCTCACTCCATCCCATGCCCCAACCCCTGCCCCCTACAACACCCAAACTCTGCTGCTTCGGGGGGGGGAGGGGGACACACACACAGTGGCCCGAAACTGCCCCAGTAGCGGCCGGTGCGACTGGCACAGGGGCTGCCTGAGCTGCCCCTGAACCAAGTGCACCTGCCACTGCAGAAGTCATGGAGGTCACGGAAAGTCACAGAATCTGTGACCTCCGTGACAAACTCGCAGCCTTACTTATCACTAGTGTGATAATAAAAATACTTACATAGAACTCTTTCTTCACAGACTCAATGTGCTCTAAAAAGCTAAGTGCCATTAATATATTATCATTATCAATCCTCATTTGACAAATGGAGAAACTGAGGTTAAGAGACTTACCAAAGATCACTCAGCAGGTTAATGACAGAGATGTGATTAGAACTTCTATCCTAACTGTTGCACCATGCTGCCTCTTAATCACGGCAGCTAAGTGAAAGGACCTTTGTCCTTACTAAGAGGAATTCTTGATTAACAGAAGACACCATTTTAATAGCAAAGCTCTGGAGGGGCTGCAGAATTCATGTACGGGACAAGCCAAGGGATATTATCTGCATTCTAACAACAGATTTATTTTGGCAACAGTAATCTGCAAAACTCCTTCACAGCCACCCACGCTAGAGTACTAGGAAGCATGAGTAACCAGACTGCAGAAAGCTGTGTAGGGGATCAGGAAGTACATGCTCAAACAGATGGACCACAGTACTACGCCCTTAGAACGTAACACAGAACACTCCTCTGCAGCAGACCAGGGACCTGAACTCCCTGCATTTGGGGTGGGGTCAGAATCTAGGCACAACCGTTGCACCGTCCAGTTTCCAGGCTGGCTGCAGCTTTACTTGTTTACACGCGTCCAAGCCAGAATCTGGCTGTCTGCATGGAACAGAATCTGCATCACATCATGTCACTGAGCTTTATGTCTTATTTTGATTTCAGCTTTGTTTATTTTCTAAGAGCAGTTATAAAAATAAAATCCAGTTTAAAAATGCTGATGGGTAGGGCTCGTCTACACTTACAGTGCAGCAGCAGCGCAGCTGCACTGGTGCAGTTGTGCCGCTGGAGCACTTAGGGAACATCTGCACCAGGGGCGGGCAAACTTTTTGGCCTGAGGGCCATATCAGGTTTCCGAAATTGTATGGAGGGCTGGTTAGGGGAGGCTGTGCCTCCCCAAACAGCCAGGCGTGGCCTGGCCCCCACCCCCTATCTGACCCCCCTGCCCCGCTTCTCGCCCCCTGACGGCCTCCCCAGGACTGCTTCCCCATCCAACCCCCCTGTTCCCTGACAGTCCCCGGGGACCCCTGCCCCATCCACCCCTCCCTGTCCCCTGACCGCCCCCAGACCCTCCGCCCCTGACTGCCCCCCGTTGCCCCATCCAACCCCTCCTCTCATTTCTGAGTGCCCCCCCGGGACCCCTGCCCCATCCAACCACCCCTTCTCCCTGGAACCCCTGCCCCTGACTGCCCCCCGCCACCCCATCCAACCCCCCCTCATTCCTGACTGCCCCCCTGGGACCTCTGGCCCCATTCAACTCCCCTGTTCCCCACCCTCTGACCACACCGACCCCTATCCACACCCCTGCCCCCTGACCACCACCCAGAACTCCCCTGCTCTCTATCCAACCCCCCCGCCGTCCCCTTACCACACTGCCTGGAGCACCGGTGACTGGTGGTGCTACAGCCGCGCCGCCCAGAGCGCCAGGACGTGGCCCGCGGGCCATAGTTTGACCACCTCTGGTCTAGCCTCAAACTGGCAACTTCTTTTGCAGTTTCAGCAACAAGGCCAAGGAATGAATGAGCATGTAATGTTGAACTACCTCTTAGCCCTTAGAGATGGTCCCTACAGGCCAAGGTTTAGACAGGCAGGTGCCATGGAGAATCCTGCCCTGCTGCTCCACGTGCTGAACCTGTTCTGCGGACTGTAGACAGAGAACAGCAGCCTCCAGAGCTGTCAATCCAGCATTTCTCGTGAGCATGGTTGAACATTATCTGTTACTTGTTTTTCTTTGGACTTATCTACAAGGGGACATTCAGGAAAGCTAAGGTGAATCAGGTACAAGTGTGAAGTCAGTGTGCATAAGTTAAAGTGCATTAAACTCCTAGGTGCATACACTCATTCAGGAGCAAAGAGGCATAACTTCATGGTAACTTAATCCTGCTTGGATGGGGAGGGGATTAAAATACAACAAACTAAGACATGTTACTTCTGAGTGAGAGCATCCACAAGGAGGGGAGGGCTGAACATACGTTATGCACATTGATTTCACACTTTTATTTGAGTCACCTTAACTTTCTAGAGTGTCCCTGTGTAGACATGGCCTTTGATACTGAAAAGTTTGGGTAGACACAAGATTTAACCTACCTCTTTGTCTCTAAGGGCTTGTCTACAAGTGAACATTAATTTGAATTAAGTTAGGGTGTGAATTTAAAGCACAATAACTAAAGGCTGAATAACTCCATGCGTAGACAAGCCTTTACCAGCTTGTACATTCCATTGTACATTTTCAATTCCATTGTATTTTTATTTCCAATACAAATATTTCATGTTTTTTTCTATAATAAACACACTGCCTATAGCACAGCACTTGCAATCCTGCAAGGAGCTAGAACAGTCTAGAGGAAAAGAGATGATTTTAAATGGGCTGGAACTTAATGGTATCCATGTAACTGCTTGTATTTGGTAATGAACTTGCAAATGAAGGTTAAACATTAATCTATGACGGGGTGGGCAAACTTTTTGGGCCAAGGGCCACATCTGAGTGGGGAAATTGTATGTAGAGCCGGGGCAGGGGGTTGGGGGCGGGAGAGAGTGTGAGGTGTGGGAGGGGATGTGGTGTGCAGGAACGGGCTCAGGGCAAGGCATTGGGGCAGAGGAGGAGTGCGGGGTGTATGCGGGGGCTTAGGGCAGGGGTGCAGGAGGGGTGCAGACTGTGGGAGGGAGCTCAGAGCAGGGGTTGGGGTGCAGGAGAGGTACAGGGTGCGACAGGGGAATCAGGGCAGGGAGTTGGAGTGCAGGGTGCAGCAGGGGGATCAGGGCATGGAGCTGGGGTATGAGGTGCAGGCAGGGAGTTGGGGGGAGGGGTTTGGGCTCCGGCCCAGCGCCGCTTACCTAAAGCGGCTCCGGGGTGGCAGCGGCGTGCACCAGGGCCAGGGCACACTCCCTGCCTGCCTGCCTGCCCTGGCCCCACGCCGCGCCGCTCCGGGAAGCGGCCAGAACCATGTCCCTGCACGGCCCCTGAGGGATGGGGGGCACAGGGCTCCATGCGCTGCCCTTGCCACGCCTCCAGGGGCCTCCCCCGAAGCTCCCATTGGCTGCGGTTCCTGGCCAATGGGAGTTGTGGGGGGGCAGTGCCTGGAGGCAAGGGCAACGCACGGAGCCTTCTGCCCCCCCTCTCCTCCCCCCGCCCCCTGGGGCCGCAGGGACACGGTGCCGGCCGCTTCTGAGAGCGGCGCCAGGCCTGCGGCACCACGAGGGGCAATCCCACGGGCCATATCCAAAGCCCTGATGGGCCAGATCCAGCCCGTGGGCCGTAGTTTGCCAACCCCTGATCTACGAGCTCAATTAGGTAAGGTATCACAGAATAGATTCCATTTGCTCCCCAAGCAAGAGAAAAAGTTGGAAATGAAAAAAAAACTTAACCTCAGCCTGACTCTTTTCTTGTCTTTTGAGAGATTTCCCAGATGTTGTCACTGAATTAATGAAGTGCTATAGATTTGTATTTCTTTTCGAATAATTGAAATGGAAGTGGACATTGACCATCTCCCTGCAAAATGTCATGCTAGAACTGGAGAAGTAACTTGAGGGCCCCAGAGCGGCAGTTCACTGAGGAAGAGGAAAACAAACAAAAAAACCCAACCCAACCTCTGATCATGGTCATTTTGACTGACTGCCTTTAATACCTTTGTAATATTTCAGTTTGGATTGGGGGGATCAGTATTTCTGGAGGTGCTTGTTTCAGTGGCCACAAGTTACTTGACTCAATCGTGTTTGCTTTCATGGGCCCTAATTCAGAATCGTACTTAAATATTGTTTAAATCAGACTTAAGCACATGCTTAAAGTTAAGTATGTGCTTAAGCACTGCCTAAATAGGGATGCTGTTCTGAATCAGGGCCATAATAATGAGGAATAATTACTAGGAATTATTGGGTGAAAATTCTATAGCCTGTAATATGCAGGAAGTCCAACTAGATAATCCTATAGGTCTCTACTGGTCTTAAAATCCATGAATAGCCCATTAGTGATCAAATACCAACTTTCCAACTGGATTGTGTCATGCACAGGTTAACTGTGCTAATAATTACAGAAAAGGAAATAAAGACAGTCTGAAATCATAAAACACAGCAGATGCTTTTCTGTTCACCAGCCCCAACCTTCAGTGTTTTGGATAACCTGTTCTGTTAAAAAACTGTAATGCTGGAATGATTTTGTACAGTTCTTTATTCTGTTCATTCTATTACAGTTCTAAAATTATTCCACTGCGTCTTGCCAGCAGCTTTGAGACCTTTAGCACACACAGCAAAAAGTAGAAATGAATGAAGAATGGGCTAAAACAACACAAGGGGGCTCACTTAAAAAGGCACTGTTGAGTCATTATTTTTAAACACCTTTCCCTTTATTCTCCACTGTTTGTAATGTTCCTCTAAGAAGCTTGAAAATATTTGATTTTCCCCACCGCTTTTTGTCCTTTGCTCTGTGCAAATGTGTTTTGTCTCCAATGACAAGGATGAAAATGAACATAGCTCTTTCTTCTGAACAGTTTCAGTGTTCATAGCCCCATGTTGTGATAGACCATCTTTGTGCATCAGCATCAGACAGGTCTACTGCTCTGGTTATTAACTGTTGTATAGCCAGAAAAGTGGGGGAGCACAAAAATTTGTGTTTGGGTAGGCCCTACAACAATAGTGGACATGAGATTTCTAAACTAAATTCTCAGGAAGCAATATAATACATATTTACATTTAGGTAGTCTGTTGCCCTGGAATTGAACACAAGAGGTCTTGATTATGTGAAAGAACATGGCCGTCCACTCCTTAGCCACATAGGAGGCTTTTCAAGAATAGAAGCTACATTGGTACTAATTAGGGTGACCAGACATCCCAATTTTATAGGGACAGTCCCGACATTCGGGGTTTTGTCTTATATAGGTGCCTATTACCCCCTACCCCGTCCTGATTTTTCGCACTTGCTATCTGGTCACTATAGTACTAATGGTGAGGCTAAACGCCAGCTCTGGACTCACACAGAGCCACAGATGCAGCCAGTGGTGACCTACAATAATACATGCCCTTCACCTCTTGCAATAGGCACTACCTGATGGGAAAATTGTTATCATTAGGATTTTGGCACTTATACTACCTGGAGCCTTTCACCCTTGTATCATGGGGCCAGATCATGCACTGAGACAAACCTGGAACAAATTGGCCCATGGTTCCAAACCATCTACTTTTGACATGGTTTGACAGGCTGATGGTATCCTTCTTTGTGTGAGCTTAGGAGCTGTCCCCAGATAGTGCTTTGAAGCAGGAAATTGCTTCTCCCTGCCCCCATCTGCTTGCACTCTGTGGCTTTTGCAGTGCACTCAACAGTAGCTCCTCTCTCTCTCTCTCTCTCTGTGATATGAGGCTGCCTCAGAAGGGGCAGGGAAGGTGGAGCGAGAGAGCGTGTTCCTGATTCAGTTCTCTCTGTGATGGAGGCAGGGCTTTAATTATGGGAAGAGATTTGTTTGGGAAACTTAAAAGACCCCTAAGGTTCTTTTCTCATTGACACTAGTGTAAATCAGGAGTAACTCCAAAGCAGTCATGAAATGAAATGAAATGAAAACTGATCTAAGTACAGGTCCTAGGACTCTTCAACTCCTGTTCTCTGACGGACACCTTTGTTTCCACCATCACAAATTCCACAGATGCCACTATGGAATATCTCATTAATTGATGGGCAGCAGCTAAACCATGACCAGTTCTAGCCAATGAGTATTTCAGGGAAGAGAACCTGTCTGCCTGCAGAGGCAGTACAGCAATCCTAGAGTCATAAGGGATCCACTTTGTACCTGGGGTGGAAATAAAATAACAATAGTAAATCTTGCATTTATACAGTGCCTTTCATTCCTGAGCACTTTACAAACCTGGCAAAAGGATAACTATACACAGGCATCACTCCATATGCCTCCAAGGTGAAATGCAGTGCCCAGTTAACAATGCTTCACGACATTACCTGACAGTTTATCACAGAAGATGGGAGGGGAAATTATACCTTCTTTTTCAAAGATCACTGCCACTGCTTTTACCCACTGACTGCATCCAAAGCATCACTTGAAATTGCCCACGTTGAGGCCTGACCTGAAGAACAGTTCTCCGGAGATAGCCTTCCTGGCAGTTCTGCCTGATAGGCTTTCCTAAATCTGACAGTTTCCTTGGCATACGCTAGATCTTTCTCCTCACATGGCTTGCTGGTGTGAACCAATAGCATTCACCCCCCAAGGCCGGCCTTGCTAAGACAGCCACTCTAAACCCATCACAGGAGGCCTTACAGAATCACAGCCAAGCTTTGCCAAATTTAGTATTTATCTGGTAGGGCCTCATTGTCTAGGTGCTGTGTGCCAGTATGCTCTGATGTCACTGAGAGCTAGTGCTGTGCTCTGAAGGTACAGTTGGGGCCTGCCCATACCTAATACCCTGAGGCTGAACAGGAGCTGCCCATGGTGTTTCTGGGAAGGGGAGGAACTGGTGGGGGCCATGTCCAAGGCAGTGTTGCCTAATGGATAGAGCACTGGCCTGGGACTCAGAAGACCTGAGCTCTATTTCCAGCTCTGCGCTGACCTGCTGGGTGACCTTGAACAAGTCACATCTCTCTATGCCTCAGTTTTCCTGTCTGTAAAATGGGGATGACCTCCTTTGTAAACCACTGTATAAGAGTCAGTTAGGTATTTATTATTGGAGTTCTGCTTCCACAGGGGGATGTGGAGTAGGGAGAGCTCAGCTAGCCCTATCCTCTTGAAGTAGCTGACAGCTGCAGAAGAGCCTGATTTGGCAAAAGCTGCAGTGCTTGGTGTGGCTTTGGCTATTCCACAACTGCCCGCCAGACAGGGACATTTTTATGGGTGAATAGTGCCCACTCTCCAGTATCTATCCATGTTCCGTGGAAGGAATTAAAATGATTGAATGTTGCTTGCCTATGCAAAAGGTTTTTGTCAAAGTATTTTATCTGGTGCCTGAGTTCACTGCAGTGGACAATGAGGGACAAATTCTCATCTAAAGTACTTCTGTAGGCTTTCTCCTCATTTGCACTTTGACATGCTTTCTCTATTTGACTGATGTGTGGTGAGTATTTCCCAAATGTCTTAATCAGCGAGGCTCTTGAAGTATGTTGACCCAGATCCTCAGCTGGTTTAAATTGGTGTAGCTCCATTGATGTCAATGCAATTATGCTGATTTATATCAGCTGAAGATCTGGGCCATTATGTTTCCTTGGAATGCTATGTGTAGATCATTTGTTGTTTACTCCATTTCTGAGAAATTGTCACCCTCCCATGATATGTTTTGTGTTTATGTAGGGCTTCTGAGACAATTTAGTTAACATCTGGAATGTGATTATCTGTTATATGCAAATTGGTTCCAGGCCATGTAGTATCAATTTTTCATCATTGTTTGTGTATTTACATTGTTATGGTTGGCCATCAAATATGCTTTTAAAATTAAATACGGAAAAATGCAATGATCCTGAAAGTCAATGTTACCATTCACAGCCTCGACCCACAAACCGTCCCTGCTGACTGTAAGAGCCTGGCTACAAGGGCTACTGAATAATCTTTGGTTTACAACAGTGAGTATCAAAGTTGTGCACTCCATTAGACCGCAAAACTGTGGCCAATAACCTCTACTCAACACACTTCTCTGACATACGCATAAATATTGCTCATTAAATATGATGGGGGGGAATATAAAATCTTGCCCACTCATTGAAGTAGTAAATAGCACAGCCAAATAGTTGCTACAAATAGTGCTATAAATCTTTTTATAAAATACGGAGTCTAATTTTTAAGAATTAATTTGTTATCATGTGCGTCTTCCAGATCAGGGGAGATTTTTGCTGCATCAAGTCTCGACCTTTTCAGTAGTGCCTCAAAGATCCACCAAATGTCTGGAAACTGCAGCTGCTTAGTTTCTACCTGGCAACTCAGTTTTGGGACATGGTACGGTCATCCTTTCACATGTGGAACTCTTTCTGGAATCAATGGGAGTTTGGAATTTGAATCAATGGCAGAATCTGGCCCTTAGGTGGTACAATATAGAATTGCTAAATAACTTTCAAACTAGTTACTAGCAGGGATTTGGTTCTGAATCGGGATAGATAGATAGATACACAGAAGATGGAGAATCATGCTCCTACTGAATAGCAGGGGAAAAAAATATACAGAACCAAATATATACACACACACACACACACACATGCATGCACATATATATATGAATAGAGCTGAAATTGGTTCTGCTGTCTTTCTAAAAGAGTTAGAGGAGGCTCCAACACTGACTTTACAATGCAAAGTATTTTACAACCTTAACTGTGGAGTATCTGTCACAATCCTATCATTAAAGAGAGTTTATCCAGTAGGCTACACAATCTCACTGTTTTTGATGTTGTCATTTTCCTTACAAAAGAGTTCACCTAACGTTTCCCAAAGAAATAGAAATATACTGAGGAGTCCTTGTGGCAATATACTGAGTATAACCAGGGGATAATGAATACTAGTAATCAAATATAAAGGCTATAAAGTTTAAATAAAGGAAGTTCCCTGGTTCATGACAAGATCTGCCTCCATACCATATTTCATGCAAATCCTACTTTACAGTGTAACATTTTATTATATTTTGCTTCTTAAATACAAATATCTCTAGATATTTTAGTAATAACATATATTAGTTTGGGAAGATAATTCAGGCCAACATTTTTCAAAAGTAGGTGCCTAAAGTTAGGAACATAAGAATGGCCAGACTGGGTCAGACCAAAGGTATCCTGTCTTCTAACAGTAGCCAATACCAGGTGCTTCAGAGGGAATGAATAGAACAGGGAATCATGAAGTGATCCATCCCCTGTCGCCCATTCCCAGCTTCTGGCAAACAGAGGCTAGGGACACCATCCCTGCCCATCCCGGCTAATAGCCATTGATGGAGCTATCCTCCATTAACTTATCTAGTTCTTTTTTTAACCCTGTTATAGTCTTGCCCTGCACATTATCTTCTGGCAAGGAGTTCCACAGGTTAACTGTGCTTTGTATGAATAAATACTTCCTTTTGTTTGTTTGTTTGTTTTTGTTTTAAATCTGTTGCCTATTAATTTCCTTTTGGCGACCCCTAGTTCTTGTGTTATGAGGAGTAAATAACACTTCCTTATTTGTTTTCTCCACACCAGTCATGATCTTATATCCCCCCTATCATATCCTCCCTTAGTCATCTCTTTTCCAAGCTGAAAAGTCCCAGTCTTATTAATCTCCTCTCATATGGAAGCTGTTCCACACCCCTAATAATTTTTGTTGCCCTTTTCTGTACCTTTTCCAATTCCAATATATCTTTTTTGAGATGGGCTGACCAGATCTGCAGGCAGTATTCAAGATGTGGGTGTACCATGGATTTATATAGAGGCAATATGATATTTTCTGTCTTATTATCTATCCCTTTTCTAACGATTCCCAACATTCTGTTAGCTTTTTTGACTGCCGCTGCACATTGAGTGGATGTTTTTAGAGAACTATCCACAATGACTCCAAGATCTCTTTCTTGAGTCGTAACAGCTAATTTATACCCCATCATTTGATATGTATACTTGGGATTATGTTTTCCAATGTGCATTACTTTGTATTCATCAACATTGTGTTGATTAATCAAGTGGCCCGATTTTTCAGAGGTGCTGAGCAATGGAGCTTCAATGGGAGTTAAGGGTGCTGAGCACCTTTGAAATCAGGTCAGTTTTATTTATGTCCCTAAACATGAATTTGGGAGCCCAATGTGAGATACCTGACTGAAATTATTGACCTAATACTTTCAAATGTAGATCTCCACCTGACAGTGAGAAAATAAAAGCGAAGAAATATTTCTGTTAAATATATACCCGCTCCATCTTTCTAACTCCTCTCTGTTCCAGCAGAAAAGGTTAAACTTATCATCTACAGGAATGTTCAGGTATTTCTATAGAGAGAACTTTGATATTGCTCCCGAATTGCAAAAGAAGCACACTATGTTAGAAACCAAACCCATATTAGAACTTCCCTGAAGTAGAGGGGTTTGAATATAGTGTTCTGGTATCCATCTCTATTTATAATACTATAATCTCTACAGCATGCACAACAAGGTGGACCCAATGTGGGTGCTTAAATAGGACTTCTAAATCCTGCACTTGGACATTTACATTAGAATTTAAGCAGGTTAACCTTCCATCGATGCAGGAAGAGTGCACACTATGGAGTTAAAACAGCAGCACTGCAGCACCCTAGCTGTACTGCAGTAGAGGCTGATGTGTAGACATGCCCTGAAACTCAGCACCATGGTGCCTCATGCTTCAGGACAGAGATGGATGGTTGGAAGGTAACTGTGGATTGGGCATCAGAAGCACCACTAAACTGTGCTGCATGTTTCTGGATTGCAGATAGGGGTTGGGTATACAGTCCATAGGCTAGAGTAGTGGCAACAGAGATCTGCACAGGTGTTCCATTCAAGGATTCCAGATCTGGGAAGGCGAACAGGATTCCTTCACCGCAAACTCGCCCTAGGTGGGTAGGGAGAAGTTGGTATGGAGCTGACTATACAAACTCTCAAAAAGAAAAGGAGTACTTGTGGCACCTTAGAGACTAACAAATTTATTTGAGCATAAGCTTTCGTGAGCTACAGCTCACTTCATCGGATGCTGCCAGGTGATTCTCCCATGCTGGAGGAATCCTCAATTGACCCGTTAGGGCAGCTTTATGGCCTCTTCATGATGTCTGAGCAGTGCAAATGATCTAGAACATGAGCCTACATCTTTAAGGTGAAGGAGGGCAGGGAGAAGGTGGGGTTCACACATTTCTCAGCACTAAGTGTTCAGGCTGGCTGGAAATGCAGACTCAACAATAAGGCAAGGCATTGAATCTTTACAACTAGGAGGGTTAGCAAAACATTTTCAATGAGCAAGAGTCATATTCTGCCACCCTCACTAGGCCTCGACTAGACTAGAGCTTTTAATTCTGTTGTAATACATGTTAATTGCTAATTACCATGTGTTAACTAACATGACTGTAAATATAAATGTAGAACATTTGTTTCAGAACCCTAGGGTGAAGTAAGACCAGAAACAAATATGCAGTCTATATTAAAATTTGTAATTGTATTCATGAACATTTAATTAACTCAATTTACAGCATGACCAGACATTAGTCTAAACAAGGCCTCGTGCTGAGTAACACCTTACCCCAGAAGCAGTGCCATGGAAATCAATGGGCTAGTCCATACTGCACTACATCATAGACAGGTCTAATGGAATAACACACTACTCATTGTAAAAGCAGCAGAATCTGTACCTTAGCTTCTGGCAAATGATAATTCCATGAGGCAACTGTCCTAAACTGAGGGATTTTCCCATGGATTGTGCCCATGCTTGTGACCGCTTATCGTTAACTTCACTCACTTCTCCATTTTTTGCATTAATTTTTGTTAAAAACAAAATCTGAAGCTTATAAACCTAGATCATTGATGAAGTCCTAATGGAAAGAAATGGTAGAGCCATTAGATAGTTTCCCCAGATAAAGGCTGACGGACTGTCTATAACACATCCATCAGTACTAATAAGTAGATACTTTGTAATACTTCTAGTTGTCTTGTTTATCAAAATGCAAAGAAACCTCTTATTTTGAAGGGTTCTTCAGGGTGACTTCTGTTCTTTGGCTCTCAATATCCTGATCAAGGTTCTTCCCCCTCAAATTGAAGCAGCAGGCCCTGTTCCCAGAGAATAGCCACAATTCCCATTAAAATAAATAAGATTTTTGAGCTTATACACAGAGAGGAGAATGTACCCTCAGATTTATAGTCTTTCATGCATGAGGCTGGATTTGAAATTTGGGAGCTTTTATGGGGTTCATACAGTGGAATAATGTGACTATATCATCATCATCATCATCATCACCACCACCACCACAATGGTCATTGGGGCACCATCATTGGGGCCCTGAGGGTTCAGGGGCAGAATAGTCCCACTGCTCCTCCTGCGTGTCATAAGAGGTAACTAAAAGGGGGCTGCCTGGAGAGGGATGGGCTCTGCCAGGTTAGAAATTTGCACAAGACACACCATATGATGAAGAAGTCAACCATGTCCATACCGGATTGGTCACAGCCCTGGTTAATAGTGACCGCGCCAACTGTCTCCCACCAGGGCGGACACGACACATATACTACTGGTGTAACCCCAACAAAGACAATCCGTGGAAGAGATAACATCACCATAGCCACATTTGACTGCATACAGTGCAAAATACATGACTTTCATGAGTATGACTGCCATTAGAGGATTAGCTGTCTAAGGACTTGTCTATACTAGGAAAATTAGCATCCATTTTAAGCAACAGTTCAACTGCACTGTTGCCACCGGTGGTGTAAGCACTGGTGTAGACAGAGCTCAGACAGTCTCACCACCATATCTCTCCTGCTCTCAGAAGCTGTGCTGTTGCTGAGAAGCTGCTACTTATTTTCCTTGTGGCTTTGCTCTACAAAGGCTGATGTTAATGTTGTCTTGACAACTGTCTTCTGAAGAAGAGCTCTGTGTAAGTTCAAAAGCTTGTCTCTTTCACCAACAGAAGTTGGTCTGTGACAGGTCCCCCCATATCCTCTTTGCTTCCCACAGACCACTCAGTGACCTTCTCTTGTGTAGATACCACCATGCAGTTTATTTACAGTGTTTCACTCCACCACCTTCTACATGCTAGTGCAGTCACAATATTTACAATGTCCTCCAGTTTTACTACACCCTCTTAAAAGGTGAGAGAAAAACCAGTTGTCTCCTCATGGAGAACACCCTTTTGGCGGGCCCTACTAACCGTAGACCCAACCTTTGCCTATCTCTCTCTCTCTTCACTTCTCACCCCTTGGGCTTCCTTCCTGTACTGTTTTATACAGTCTCCCTGTTAATGGGTTAATTAGCTCATTAGCTTCCCCTCTCCTTAATCAGGCCCTTCCCAGGGGCCTAATTGGTTAAACAGTGACCAGAGTGCTGGTTCCCAGCACGCTATCACATGATCTACTAAAAGCTATTACCTCACCCATGTCTTTCCAAAAGCTCACTATTTTCTCAACATCCTTAGGGAGGGCTGACTTCATGAAGGTGCTGTGATGACTTGGAAATTTTCCCAGACTGTGCCCTCAGTTGACACTTCTCAAAGACAGAAGAATGCAAAAAAGGGCTTGAAAACATTGGTGCACCCCAAATCTAAGGGGAATTTATACAGCTAAGTGATTGAACTTCTTAGTCTTGAAGTTACTGTAGCTGAGCCTTGTTTCTTGACTAAAAGCTTGACAAAATATATGGACATGTGAAGCCACGTTCTGTTCCCCTTATGTATTTCTGTGAATTTATCCTGTCTTTACACTTGTGTAACTGCAAGCAGAACTTGGCTTGTGGGGTTTTAGTTTTGGAGATGATCCTGGTTAAATGTAAAGAACCTTTTATGCACATTTCTGGAGTCAAAGAGTCTTTTCATCTGATTTGGTACTGCTCTCTCAGGTCGGTGTTCAACACACTGACCTTTTTGAAGACATTGGACTAAATTCAGCACTAGTGTAAATGGGTTCAACCCCATTTACTTCAGTGCTTTCTGACTGTGCATTCATAAACCAGAAATGAATTTGGCCATTCTTTAGAATGATCAAGATATTTATTGTCTGAAGCTTCTTATTCATTGCCCTTAGCACCATAGGAATGTATTAAGGAATCACCTGCCCCATTACTTTCAGAGTTGGGCTAGGATTACAAAAGGCTGACTGTAAACTCAAATTGTACATAGTTGAATGGGTACCAACTACCTACAAAGTGACTTACTCTATTACCAATGCACTTCTCCATCCTAATCCTCCTCTTAGTCACCATTTGCAGCCCCAAATAAAATCTACCTCCTTTTTTTTTGAGGGGAGGTTACAAAGGGAAGGGTCAAGGAGAAATAATTGCTTTGCTGAGTGGGCAAGCCACTTTGTTATTAACACTTTGGACTTTCAGTCAGACTCTTGAAGTGAGTGTGAAGGTGAGGGGGCAGAGGAAAAGTGTGCTTCCTTGAGATTAAGGCTTCATATGTAATAATGCCATAGTCCTATTCCTGGAGCAACCCTTTCTTCAGCTGAGAGTTGCTAATGTTTCTGAACCCCAGTGTTGGATTTACACAAACAAGAACAAAAATACAACTAACTGAGCAGCAGATCACTGTTGGAGTTGACCAACACCCACCAAAATACTGTATCGTGTATGTATTCACAGTGACCACCCGCCAGGCTTAAAGTGAGGGGCGTATGGAATGCAGTCCCTCTTCTAGTAAAAACAAAGGGAGAGCGTCCCATCCTCTCCCTGACTTTAGAAAGCAGTGCCTCCCCCCATAACTCCTCTTCTTCCCTGGCTGATGCAGTAAGAGCTCCCCCTCCTGTTTCAACCTACTTTATAACCATTGCCACCAGCTCCTGGCCACAGATCTCTCTCTCTCTCTCTCTCTCTCTCTCTCTCTGTGTGCCCCATGGTTCAGCATTGATCATAGGAAAGGAAATGAATAACTCAGATTAATTTGGCTCATGCACTCTCTCACAAGGAGGCCTAGCCTGTGTCAGATAGAAAATTAAAAATACCGTATAATTGGAGGGGCAGCATGGAGGAAGTTTACCCTGCTGCTGTCTGTGCTATACCTGTTTTCTGGATAATTAGGGGACTTCAATGTCCAGGGCTTTCAATCTAGCACCTTTCACCAACATTAACTTCACTTAATTTCTTAACATATACAGCATAACTGAAAGTCTACATTACTGCATAATGCAGGCTTAACTAAAACACATCTCTAATGGGCTTGCTGGTACTTTTTCCCTTGTATTAGCTCAAATAAAAACCCCTGATATGAAAAGTAATTCGTAAGATACATAAGAGTTAATGACATTAGACTTTAGTATAACAGGACACTGGGGCTCTCTTTCACTGCTGTCTAAATAGTATAAGATGTAGTCACCTGAAAAGGAAGTGTCCCTGTCTGTTCGGTGGTACCTTAGGGCAGTTTCTCTCTGCTGTGGCTGCTGCAGATGCAGCACACAAGCTATACAACAGGAAATCATGTAAAGGTGCAAAAACAAAATTAACAAACTACGTGTGAGGTGATTTGTAGCACCAGGCTTTGCTGCTCCTTCCCCTTTAAACCCTTTCCCCTAGGTATTCTCTAAGTTACCTACTCCCATTGCAGTTACCTAGTCTCACTGGATCTACTCTTGTGTGTAAGTGCTAATGGGCATGAGTAAGGTGACAGAACTGGGCATGAGTAAAGACTTCACTATTTGGCACATCAGTTTAGTTACCTTAGACGGAAACATTAAGCAGGGACTCTTAGGGATGGGCAGGGTTCAACACTCCTGATGCCATGTACAAAGAACCACAGCTCATGGGATCCTGCTAGAGGTAAAATTCCTTAAGCTAGGCTCAGTCTCCTGTAGGTATACTTTATACTACAGAGATCTACGTAGCTTAGAGTTTGGTTGGAGAAAAGGTACATATACAGATGACCTAAATGTCCCCATACAAATGCTCTTTAGAAGCTGTAGGCCCTCTACTATATTCTCAGTAATCCTCGAACGAGTTGGTTCTGGGGAGGCTCCAGGAAGAGTTATGATCTTGGTGGGAGTGCTGATAGAGAAGCAGCAGATCCTGAGTTTAAAGGAGAAGGGGAAAATTGGCTGCAGGGAAGTTTGGTCTCAGTAAAGACTTTGGGATTTGCCCACACCCCCTCCACTCACACGCATCATTTGATGGGTCTCAGAGGACAAGTCCTGTAATCTGTAATTCAGAAAACTAGCATGTGAAAAAGTAAAGACGCTTTAGATTGTACATTAGAGCATTTGTGGTCTGGGATGATAAAACTGTCCGGTATTGTATGACATTAGCATTTGCCAGGACATAGCTGTATTTTAAACAGTTGCATCTTTAAATAGGAAATAATGCCAAAACTACAAGAAAATTGCTTGTTCTTTTGCTATCTCTGTATCATCCTTTGCAATGATTTAGCACACAGGCTTGGGGTCTCTCAAGGAGAGAACAGACTTTGACATTGTAAACCTGCCCCAGAAGTACAAAGGAAAAGTGATTTCAGAGAATTGCACCAGCTGCATTTTACTCAGGAAGAGTTTAGTTCAGCCTCTCCCCATCTAGGACTTCTGGGTGCATTGTGTATTTCATGCAGCAGAAGGATGGAGAATAAATACAGAGAACACTCCTGACATCAAGGAGAAAGATGACACATTAAAAAATGTATTTGCTGTGGGTGCTGCTGAACCTTATCTTGGTACAAAGGATCTTGCTAGCTCTTTAACAGGAGATGAAGTATCTTTGTTTTCAAAGTAAAATCCATGTTTCAGCATCATTTGGGAGTTACAGATGACTTCAAATCATTACACCTTGTCCCTTAGCTCTGGTGTGTTTAGTAGCAAAATTTCCCAGTAAAGCCTAAGAGAATGAGTCAGAAAGTCTCTCTTAATGGCCTCTTTTCATTCTTTCTCAGAAGCCACTATTTATTATGGGGCAATCCAACAGGTGCTGCCAGAGATGTGTAACTGCTCTCTCATATATAAATCTGGGGCAATACTTCAAACCATGTGTGGAAAAAAAGGATCAGATTCAAGGCCATGTGCTGAAACTTGTAATATATGGCAGGTTTCAGAGTAACAGCCGTGTTAATCTGTATTCGCAAAAAGAAAAGGAGTACTTGTGGCACCTTAGAGACTAACCAATTTATCTCTAAGGTGCCACAAGTACTCCTTTTCTTTTTGAAAAGAAAAAAACCCAGAAAGGCCACTACATAGGACCGCAAAGAATGTGGCCAGATACAGGGACTGTGGAGCAAGGTGAGATCAGGGGGAAAGATATGCATGTTGGCTTGGCAAGCCCCTCTCGTCATACCCCTAGCACAGATTATTCTTGCCAGCAGCATGTGTAATCCGTGAGAAGAAGAGGAGTCATAGGGTTGCAAGGGCAAAGGAGTGCAGAACGAGGCCATAGCAGACAAGATAGGAGTGATAAGGTCACTCCCCAGGTGCACCAGAGCTGTACACAGCCTCCCCATTCCAGCTGGCACAATTTAGAGAAGCCTCAACTTTCTAGGATCGGTTATGCTGGCTGGGGGATTGCCAGCATGCTCTGGCTATGCCCTCCTCCGGCTCCTCCTTCGTGCCGCAGGCACATCCTGTATGTCAATGGGACAGAAGGAAGTAACAGATGAGAAGCCCATCTGAGGAAACTTTAAGATATCTTTGTGCCACTGGATCAGTGCAAAGGATTCATAGTGTAAGCCAGGACCATACCCTTAACCGACACCCTAAATTAGATGATTTTGTTGGCCCAAGCAGTAGTGTATCTTATTACAGTTTCTAAAAATAAGATCAGAGTTTCATCATAGAAATGAGTGCTGGAAAAACCTCTTAGGTAATTCTGTCTATCTCCCAGTATGAAGTTTAGTGTGAAAGGAAAAGCCAAACAAGTATTTTTAGGCAGCCTTAGAATTTGAAACCAGACTCTCCAGTTTACCAGTCACCTTAGCCAACTAAGCCTTGGCACCACATTTGCCTCAGAAAAATGAAGGGTAGGGTTTTATTTGCAGGCTGACGGGAGTTTCTGAGCTGCCATTTTTCCAGATTGTGCAGGTATAAAGTTTAATTGGCTTGTGTGTGGGTGTGTTTCTTGAACCTATCTTGTATATTGGCAGCTAAACATTTATCAATCACTATATTCCAGACCCTGAACAGTCTGGTTACAGTGATATAAACAGGGCTAAGAAATCCTCAGCACAGACCCGAGAAGAGAGGGGCAGGAAGGGAGGGGAAATAAAGGATTGGGTAGAAAATAACAATAGGGAATATGATGAAAAATCTCTTTTAAAGATATCATGAAAACCTGGCCACAAATACAATTTGTTAGAACAAAATCACCTTGTGCACCTGATTATGTTATACCAATAAAATAAAAACCAGCAGGATCTTATTAAAGGGAAAAAGGCAAAATACCACATTTATTGTGAATACAGAAAGAATCATAGTAAGCAGTTAGTTATAGCTATAACATTCCATTCAATCTCATATTTATTCACACATTCATTCATACAAACACACACACACAGGTTCTGCAAGGTTGTTATCATAGTTACCAGCCTTAGAGTTGCTCATGCCAAGCCACTGGCCAGGTGGCCTGGACATGAGGAGGGAGCAGGGCCTTCTCAGATGCTCATCTGATGCTCCTGGAAGTTGGTTTGCAGAATCAGACCCCAAAGTTCTCACTTTTTAAGAGTCTATTTTTATAGGAATTTCTTCCTATGCCAGTCTATGGGAATTGCTTCATCATGCTGTTGCTGAATCAATCAGCAGATAGCACATTCCTGACGGCTCCGTGCTGCTAGATGTTATCTTGTTCTTTGGTTCTCCCATTCTTGAGGCTGTTGGGTGGATTCCAGTCTGCCCTCCGGGGGTCCTCTGGTTATTTCCACTTGACGCCTTCTTCAGCCGATGGACACTGGATTCTTAGGCTGGCACCTCCCTGATCATTCAGTTATTATCCACACCAAGCATCCATCCACATACATCCTCTATCTCTGTTTTAATCACAATTGTTAATACAACAAAAGGGCGGGGAGTCTCTGGGTGCTGTTTCTGTTGTTAGAGTATTGCTTTGAGTCTCTCTCTCTGTGAATTGCTTTGAGAACAGACTCTGTCTTAGAATGTACTAACACAATTAGCAGCTTGCAAGTTTCACACATAGAGGGAGAGAAACAGTACCAAAAACCAAGAGACCTCTTAATTAGTAATACCCTGGAATTTAAACTATGGGGAATCCAAATTCATTTGTGATTTTAATACAGAACTTCTTTAATATGATCCAACACTTAATCATTCTTTATTAAGCTACCATTCCAGGGGGATAGAGATCAGGATAAAGCATTACAAAACAGTTTCTGTAGCATCTGTATTATTTAAGGTACATGTAAGAGTACACTGGGGGTGGAGGGGAAGGAGGGAAGGGGAGAGAGGAATAGGCAGTGTGGAATAGAAATGGGACACATGATTTTTGTAAGACTGTGCCAGACTGTTCCATCATTTCCTAATTGCCTACTTTATTTCCAATGTTAGTGGAGATAATGCACCTAATTCCATTGGTTGCAACGGAGTTACACCAATGGAAAACTGGTGTAACACAGTTGTGAATCAGGCTCAAAATCTACTTATACAGCTTACGATGTTATTTGCAGGGTTCATCCTTAAGAAGTATAAGTAAATAGAGAAAAGAAAATTAACTTCTATGCAGCTAAATCATCTTTGGAAAGGTATCAAGGTCAGCTCTTGCTCGTTAGTTTTTTTCTGCATTCGCACTGGAAGAACAAAGAGCAGCATTTATTTTATATTCCAAAGATTAACTGAAATGGAGGATGAAACACTGAAATTGAATTAGTAAATTATTAACCAATTTCTATGAAATAAGAAATAATCTATTACAGATTCCTCCCCCCTAACACCCCACTCCACTATACAGATTTGTCTTATGAATTTGTTTTTGGGAAATAAGGTAGAAGGAATAAGGGGAAACAGACTAGAGACAATCCATCAAGTCAGCTCCTAAGACATTAATAATGAAGCCCTTTGAATTTAGCAAATCTTCCAGATATCTCCCTTAACCGCTTTCTCACAAACTCTCCCTATGTTCCTGCTTTATCTAGTGGCCTCTTTTTAATTTTTGCCCCCATGTTATTAAAAATGCCCCCATTATAATCTCTTGCCACAGGAACATGCAGTACACTCAGATCGGTGGCTGGGGCTCCAAATGTTTTTATCAGCTTCGTACTGCTATTCTTGCTGTGCTTGGACATAAAAATTGATGGCGCTAAATGACATGTTTCAGTGTTCAGATGCTCTTTGCCAAGTGTGATTTCACACCGTGAGAACACAAAAATCAACCAGATGGATTCAACAACAAAACCCTAACCAGTAATATTTCCTTATTCTATTTCCTGCAGAGTCCTTTTCCTTAAAAGAAAAATTATGGTCATTGTGTATGGTCAAAGTTGACAAGCCCACTTGATGTGATCACCACTGATATAAGCAAAAAGGAGCCTTCCCTCTGGTACCTTCTGGCTTGTTTAAGTCTGCTTCAACACAGAACAAATGTTATACATAAAGTTATTTAATAGATGGGGCTGAATTCTGTCCTGGCAGGCGCAGTGATAAGGTGCAAAGATGTTGACTGGTGTGGCTTCTGCTGCAGGAAATCCTACTAGCCAGGAAAAGATTCCTCACCATATTTTGGAAGGAGTGCATGGCACTCTTCCTATGAGCACAGTGTGCTTGGATGTGCTGCTGGATAGAGCTTGCTGCTGAGGGCAGTGTACACGCCGGGAAGTGTACATGCCCACCAGCTGGAGGTCTAGACAGGCATCCAGACCTGCAGACCACAACCCAGCGTAGGCTCAGTTCACAGGCCAGCCTTCAAAGTACTAGGGAAGAGATTTTGCTCTGCTCTTTGTGCAGGAGCCAGAGGGTCTCTGTGTGCCTTTTCTCACTCCCCCTTTGCACTACAGCACCACAGAGGGCAGGATTTAGTTTATAGAGTTTACTTTCCTGATTTATAATTCTATATAAAGAAACACACCTATACATAAATAACATATCAAACCCAAAATGTATTAGAATTGTGAACTGCCCTACAACCTTGGCAACAGGGAAGTAAAATTTTGCAAATGATTGAGTAAATTAACACCTACAAAGGTAGTGTAATCTGATCTATTGGGCTTCAGTCTGATCTCACTTTATACCAGTATAAATCAGGAGTAACCACACTGAAACAAATGGAATTACATCAGTGCATGAGCGGAATCCATCTCCCTGCTTTTTCTTTTACCACGCTTGCTAATCCCACCACAGCAAAGAAACTGAAAAATCTATATATGCGAACTTGATTGGCCAGGTTGTCTTATTGTGAAACCTACAGTATATCCCAATCTTATCAAAATCACTCAAGCATGATGCCTTTCCCCGTCTCTGATAAGAGAGAGGAAGTGCTGCCAATTGTACAGAAACTATGAGACAGGGAAATAATATTCCACAACAGAAAAAAAAAATATGCAAACTCAGTGGAGAGCAAGGCGTTTAAATTAAAGATGCCTATAATATCCAAATAATGTGGCTGCAACATGGGAGATGGATGCAAACCAGAGTTGGGAAATGAAAGGTCCGAAAGCAGGCTCTCGATGACAATTCTGGGAGTGGTGAAAACAGCAAAATCTTTAAAATAATGCTGTTCCACACCAATAATCCTACCTTATTCGTGGGCCTGATCCAAAGCATATTGAAATGAGTGGAAAGGTTCTTACTGACTTCAGTAATCTGTGGATCAGGCCCCAAGAGTCTAAATAAAAGGAAAACCAATGAAATACTATGTAAATAAATTAATCAAAACTGCAATTATTCAGTGTTGTCTGCTGTTTCCTAGACTGAAGGTTACATATCACTCACTGCATTGTGTGGCACTGTGTAGGAAAGGGCTTGTATGACTGCTGTGCTCCTGGAACTCTCAAAAAATCTGATGTGGATCTTGTGAGGTTATCCTATTCAGCAAATATTTTAAATAAATAAATGTGGCAGGGCTTGGAAGGAATGTATTAGTTCACTTCTATGTTATTCATAAAATCCTGACTTTCCCTTCAAGCCAAGTTCTAGGAAAATTGCAAAATTCCATTTCAATCTTATCGGTTTTCCAAAAATAACATCTTAAACATATGCCGCTTGGAACAATCTGCCACCCTAAAGATTTATTTTAAGGGAAGGAACACCTAGAACTAAATAAACTCTGAGATTTGAAATTTAAATCTCAGCTTTGAGAAGAACATAAGACTCCACATAGATAATTATGTGCAAATCTGGTTAACAGCAAGTTAAAAAGAATCTATCTGTGCCCTCCTGAATACGCATACCCTTGGGAAGAAAGAACCATTGATATCCATTGCTCAATATCATTTTTTCATCCACAGTTTTGCAGACAAACTCTTCAAGAGCGTGCTATCATTGTCACCCAAAGCCAGGAAGAAGTACAATTTTACTGACATCCTGGGACACTGAATACTGAGTTAGAAAGGAATGCTGTCCTGATATTCTTTAAATATTTACAAGTGACTGGCTTCTTACTTGCACACTTGCCTTTGGATGGTAAATGGCTTACTGAACTCAGTCCTGTATATTCTTTTCTGATTTATAGTGTTCAAAAAGGAAGTCAAAAATCCCCATATAGGATCTAGATTCCTTTTATTATATTATTATTTGTATTGCAGTGGCAGACAGGAGCCCTGTCAGTTCCACCATCACCTGCAGTTCTCAAACTGTGATCTCTGGGCCTCTGGTGGTCTGCAGAAGACTGCTGTTGGTCTATGGAACGCCAGCTGACCCTTCCCCCTTATTTCCAGCTGCTTCTACGGGCATCCAGGATCAGGTGTCATTGCAAAGAAAAGATGGTAGGCCTGAAAAAGAATCAGGAAGAGAAACTAGTCTCACTGGACTCTGCTGCAGAGGAAAAGGAGAGAAATCAGGAGCTGCCACTCACTGCTGGAAGATGATTGTCCAGGAGAACGGGGAGAGGGGAAATGAGACAATTGGACTGTAAGACCTAGCAAAGATGGTGAGAAAAGGACCAGCTAGCTGGGCACATCCAGAGGTGGTCCATCAGAAAATCTTTCTATAAAAATTTAGTTCATGCTATAAATATTTTTCAGAGCCTCTAGCCTAGACTGAGAAAAATGGATTATAGCTTCAAGGAGCCCTTGCAAAGTCCAGAATCACCAACCTATTTATTGTTTTATATAGTAGGATGCCTTTTGTGTTGGTTACTGACCTTTTGTGGAAACTAAATAGCAAATAGATATCTAATGTCAAGTTTGGATAATGGTTGAGAATGAGGTGCCTATTCTATGCCTCTATCTGCCAGGAAAAATAATTTAGTCTTACACTGGTTGTTCCTTGAGAGTACAACATCAGGGATCTGTAAAATTCTGAGAGCTTCTATTATTTTCTTTTGAAAAGCTCTGTAATAATGAAGCAGTCTAAAGAGAGAAACTGTCAAAGTTGAAGACCATTAAATCTTGAACTCTAGTCAAGCCACAAAGTGACCTTGCCCTGAAAACTTCTCCTGATCTCTCTCTTTTCAAGAAGAATCTTTGTCAGCAGAGAAGGCAGAGTAGGTTGAAAGAGTCAGCTGAAATCCTCAGTAAATGCATCCTTTGAGAAGGAAGGAGATGTGATTTTTTTCTCATTCACAAACTTGAGACATTGAAAAAGAAGAGAAACACCTACATTCTTGACCAGAAAGTATAACCTAGAACCACTGTCCTATCAAAATAAGAAAACTTTCTAGTGTTGCTGTTTGATCCAGAGAGAAACCTAATGAAACACCACAGTGCATTAGAAGGTAAGCACAGGACACATAAATGCTCTCTTACTGCTCTGTTGCCAGTCTTAGGCCTAGTCTACACAAGAAAAGGTTTGCAGGTATAGCTGTACTGGCAAACCCCACTAATGTAGACACAGCTTTATCCTGACAAAAGACTGCTTTTGCTGGTACAGCTTATACCAGCTCCCCGAGCGAAAGAAACTATACTGGCAAAATCACCTTTTTGCTGGTATAACCGTGTTTCCACTAGGGTTTTGCTAATATAGAAATGTCATTAAAAAAAACACCCCTAACCAACATTACAATACCAGCAACAGTTTCTAGTGTAGACCTGACCTTGGAGTGATATCATCACCACTGGCCAATCCCAGAGCCATTTGTGCCAAATCAAAGAACATGGATGGACTTAAATGTCCAGCTGTAACTTCCTTCAACTTTTCAGAAGAGAGACAAAAGCAGTGGGTTCTCTGAAAAGTTTGACCCACTGCATCCTGGAAGTCCAGTTGCCTGAGCTGACATTGGCCCAGGCCTCTCACCTCTTCAAGGGTTTTGCAACCTGAGCTGCCATTGTACTGGGAATCCTGTCACCTGAGCTGTCATAATCACACTACTCCACTGATTCCCACCATCAGACCTGCTTCAGCCTCAGGGTCCTGACACTGTGGCCCAGGAATGGTATGTATTTTTCTGAGCCTGGAAAAGCAGGGCTGCTAAAGAGATGAACAACTGGGTAGTAGTACCTGTAAACTTTCTGTATCTGTCTGAGAGGAGACAGGAACAGCACCCAGAGAAGGAAGCGCAACCAGCCCAGAGCTAGAAGAGAAGAAACCAAAGTGCCTAGAGCATAGCTGGGCAAGGAGCACATTTAGAACAAGCCCGTGCAACCAGCAGAGACAGAGATGGGGGAAACAGAGCCAGCCACCCTAAAGAGAAGGGTCATCCTAGCTGGGAGAAGCCCCCAGAAAGCTCAAAGAACACTCAGGGAAAGGAGGCAGCAAAGTCTGAGGAATACCAAATCCAACCCGTCCAAATAGGGAATGGCAGTCGGGTCATTCTGAGGTTATAGGTGGAGCCTAGAATAGCACTATCACCTATTGCTTTCAATTTGACCCCTGGTGAATATCAGTATCTCCATTTTACATGCAGGAAAACTGAGGAACAGAGAAATGAAGTGACTTAACAGTGGGAGAGCTACGAAAAGAACAGCATGTCTCTCAGTCCTGTGCCCTATCTGCTGTCTATAGATCTGGCAGATTGATGGCACATTGGAGCATTGCATCTTCAGGGTGATAAAGTAAAACATAGTGCTTTCAACAGAGTGAACCTGCTGGGCTCATCAGAGACTTCTGGAAACAGAGCTCATGAAACCTCTGACAATGCTGTAGGGTTGAATTGAACTCAGAATTCTTGGTCCTTCAGTTACCAAAGTGGACCAGGATATGTTTCAGGAGGAACTCTATGAAAGGAGGAACTTCCAGGTAGATCATTCTCCAGTTCTCTGCTTATGCTGATGGGATGAAATTCTGACCACACTGAAGTCAATGGGAGTTTGGCTAAAACTTCATTGGGACCAAAGTTTTACCCAAGGCATCTGGTGTCTCTCTGCTGAGATTACAGTCTCTCAGCTCACACTGTAGATGCATCCTTTTAGCCAGATCTCCTGATTGCCATCAGGACTAGCCTTAAACCCAGAGAAAGTGGCCACTTGGCACTCATGCTTTGGGAGCCCTACAATGACACATCAACTTTTCAGTTCATCAACTAGCTCAGTCTGAGCTGTGGCAGTAGGATAAGAGGAGAGGGAACAACTCATTACCGACCCCTCCCTGCTACAGAAAAGGAGGAAACTCCAATGTTCCATAGAGAGAATCTCACTGCCAAGGAAATTACTGTAAATAGAGATGGGATGCATAAGTAATTAAGGGAAGGTAGCTGTGGGCAGGAACCCCAATGTAAGCATGTAAGGTCCCCACTCCCACCTCATGGAACTCAGTGCTTACATTTTCTCTGTGTAAGCTTCTAATTTGAATATAGTTGCTTCCCTTCTGGACCGTATACAGAGTTTCAGCCTAACTTATTTAGAATAAGGATCCTGCCATATGTCTTTAAATTGCCTGATTTATCTTCACTGTCTAACCCCATTGGTTTTCAAACTTTTTGTATTGGTGATTCCTTTTCACACATCAAGCCTCAGAGTGTGACCCCCCTTTATAAATTAAAAATGGGGGGGTTTAATGTAATTTAATGGGGGCTCTGGGCTGCCAGCCCCATGGAGCTGATAGCTTGCGACTTCTCTGTAACCATCTTGCGGCCCCCTGAGAGGTCACGACCCCCAGTCTAGCCTCATATTCTAGGGTCAGACCCAAAGGACACAATGGAGCAGGACAGGCTTATGTGACATACCACCGCTTTGCTAGTTCCCTTGCTTCTCACCTGAAGGTGCGATTTTAGCAGCCAAGTGAAATTAACTAGATCTAGGGATCCAAGCTGATGACAACAGGAAGAGGGCAAAAATCATTCCTTTCCCCCGTCCACCTGATGCAGAGCCCACTGACGTTACTCCTGTTCAGGGCTTTGTCTCAGACAAATGGCACGCAGAGGCCCTAACTCTTAACCTGCCAAGACCCAAATATGGGACACCACTTGTGACAAAGACTCAAAATGAGGGACACAAAGCAATGAAACATATAGGAAATTTGAAATGGTGTGGGAATCCTTCTTTTTAGTGTAAACAACTTTTTCTGTCACCTCGGTTTCATGATTCTTTATTTCTGATGTAAATAATTTTCAACAATAAAAGTGAGTGGACTCCAAATTTGTTAGGCACATAGGTAACTTTGGGACTAACATGCAGGCCCCATCTTGCTAGGCCCAGGGCAAACTCATAACATAGGTCCCCATCCCACCCCGCCCCACCCCACCCCACCCAGACACATTAATTAAGGAAAGATACATAAAAATACATATAAATGTATTTTATTTCTGAAATGGCATAGATAGGCCACTTTATCACTTTACAACTTTACTTTCTTCGTCTTTTTCATTACAAAATCATGAATGACCTCACTAAATTCAAATTTTCTTGCAAGTTCACACTCCTTAGAGAAAAAGATGACTTACGTGTTCCTGTTCCATAGTAGATCGTCTGCAGTTTTTGTTGAGTGCCAGCTTGCTGAAACTTCTTTTGGCTTCGGCCACAGTCACTGGCAACATGCAAAAAATGTGTAGTGCTATGCATGCATCACTGAAAATTAGTTATAGTTTTTTGTTGTAAATCTCTAAATAAGATTGTTTAGAACTGAATGGAACGTAAAACAAATGTCATTTATTGCTGTGAATTGGCACTCCAACTCTCAGATAACATTGTCCAAAGTTGCACAGGATACATTCCTTCTGAATAAAAATACTGTTTCATCTTCAGAGTTGACAAAACATGCTTCCTCAAGTGTCTCATCATGAAATCTTTTCCCATTTCCTACCTCTCTTCTGTGATAATTGTAGCAAAATTCCCATACCTATCACCACAAGGCACGCTTCCAATAGAATTTTGGGCCACTGATCTTGAAGTTGCTTTAATTCTTCCATAATATCAGCAAAGAGAGCTGACTCTGCATCCAGAGAGATTCCTCAGGCTTGTAAAATCTTATTTCTCTCCTCAATACTTGAAAGAGCTTTATCCCTGAAGCTAGCCAACCAAAGGCATGAAAATGAGCCGCAGTACTTGTTTTGGTGCTTCCACTTCTGATTTAACTTTGAATTCAAAAGTGCATTCCAATGCTTCCTGAATACCGGGACAGCACATCAGCACATGCACTTCAGCATGTGTCTGAGTGAGACTGGAGGGAACAGGTTATCTAATTTGTTATAATCTTCTACCTCACAGGACTAGCATTGAAAAACACAAGAAATTGCTGCACCCAACCAAAATACTGTTTCAGTACACGCAGTTGCAGTATTAACGTCTGTGAGATTAAGTGAATTAAGTGAATGTGACGCGCAAGGAGAACACACAGCATGTTTATTTTTGGACATAATGCAGGCCTGAACGCCTTTTAATTTTCCTGACATATTAGATCTATTATCAAATCCTTGGCCTCTACAGTCATCAAGTGGAATTTTATGGTGCTTCACACTGGGAATTAGCATTTCGCCTGTCTGTTCGCCATCTTTTTGATCAAAGTTGATGAACTTGAGAAATCTTTCTTAAACGTTAAATGCATCACTACAAACATGAATATCAACACATTTTGTTCATGGTGAGAGGCATCAGGGGTAGCATCACATATGACAGAGTAATAGATGGCTTTTTCTCCCTCTCTCTGCAAGAATGGCATTCTCCATGCTTTTACCACATAATTCAATACATTCTTTCTAATTCCCACAAGAGGTAATGTGCCTATCTTTGCAGTATTCTACCTTCTATCTGCTTCTGTTTGACTTTAACCAAATGGTCACAAATTATGCTATCATAATGAGTTAGTAACTCAAGAGTTTCAAAAAGGTTGCCATCGAGTGGATCACCAATATCTCCTTGGAATGCTAAGCCTCCTGAAGCAAGAAGTAAGGTAACAGTAGGCATTTTTTTCAATATTGCTCTCCATCTTGCAGGTTCCGTTAATATTTGGTTTTGAATCTCACTGTCTACTCCCCATCCATCTGACAGTGACTGCTCTAATTCCTTCCTGTAGCAGGTTTTATGTTCTATGCTGTTTTCATGTTCAGGAAGTTTATTATATAGTTTGCACCATTTTTTCACACTTGGTGAATACTCGTAACTATTTGTCAGTGTACTGCATTGTTTTTGTTTGTCTTTCCCTTCAGAAAATAGCTGACATAGAAAGCAGCATGGTGCTTTGTTCGTAACACTCCAAACAAGCCAGTTTCTTGGAGTCTTTTCTCTGTTGTTGGACATCTGACATTTGAGAAGAAATTCAGGAAAATTATGTCCATGAACATCTTTTGTCATTGACTTCCCTAGCTTCCACATTCCTTCAAAATTCAGTATTCCAGACAGAATATTTTTTTGTTACAGAATTTGTAATGTGTTTAGGCCACAATCCTGGATCGTTTAAAAAGCATGAATCAGCAAGTAATGTAGCACAACTCTCTCCTGCTTCTTGCTAACCTTCCTCTGAGTCTGGTGGTGCTGGTGGTGATATTAGTGTGGACTGTCTTTGAAGTTATTAGATTGGAATCACATGATTAATCTGACTGCTTTTCTTCATCAATGTCCACAGTCTCTGGATTGAAATCACCTTCCTCTTGTTTTCTTGTTCGTCCAGTTCCCCAGTTTGTGCATTGCTTGAGCCAGACTATTGGGAGGCCTTGTCTGTCTAGAAAAATTGGTGGATTGACTGGCATCCTTTTGCTTCCTTTTCCCCCTTTCTTTAAGCTCCTGATGTTTCTGGCTGCCTGATTTGAATTTGTAGCCAGACATGGCAGTATGGCACATATATTAATTATACTTCAGTGACAAATGTCCTCTTGGCATCCTGGAGGTACTGTCCCCTGTCCCTAGAATTTGGTCTCAGCCCTTCTAGGCACCCTGGAGGACCAGCTCACTTTTTGGAATGTTGCTTCTGTTCTAACACTGCTTCTGGTTGGCTTAGGTAAGTCTTGCAAGATCTTGCGAGATCAGTATGGCACACAGATAGATGGGTACAAACATGCTCACCGAGATGGTATAAAATAACATTCAAACTCAGAAGTCCACAATTTTTATCCCCTGGTGATGGGCTTGTGGCCTTCTGGCTGGGCCCCTTGGACTGGGCTGTGGTAAATTGTACCCCTTCCCCCTCTCCCCTTTACTTGCCTTCTAACATAAGTGGCATCCCTTAAAATGAGGGGCAGTTGAGCAGTAATACGGAGTTCTCTCCAAATTGTCAATGGCAAGAAGAGAAAAAAGATGAAAGGGGAAAAGGGAGGGGGGAGAATACAGAGATATAGGAAAATATGGGGATTGGGAGGAGAGAGACAAAGCCCTGGTCTACACTAGGAATTGAGGTTGAATTTAGCAGGGTTAAATCGATTTAACCCTGCGCCCATCCACATGACGAAGCCCTTTTTTTCGACTTACAGGGCTCTTAAAATCAATTTCCTTATTCCACCCCTGACAAGGGGATTAGCGCTGAAATCGGCCTTGCTGGGTCGAATTTGGGGTACTGTGGACACAATTAGACAGTATTGGCCTCCGGGAGCTATCCCAGAGTGCTCCATTGTGACCGCTCTGGACAGCACTCTCAACTCAGATGCACTGGCCAGGTAGAAAGGAAAAGGCCCACGAACTTTTGAATTTCAATTTCCTGTTTGGCAATGTGGCAAGCTGCAGGTGAGTGCAGAGCTCATCAGCAGAGGTGACCATGATGGAGTCCCAGAATCGCAAAAGAGCTCCAGCATGGACTGAACGGGAGGTACGGGATCTGATCGCTGTATGGGGAGAGGAATCTGTGCTATCAGAACTACGTTCCAGTTTTCAAAATGCCAAAACATTTCTCAAAATCTCCCACGGTATGAAGGACAGAGGCCATAACAGGGCCCCGAAGCAGTGCCGTGTGAAACTTAAGGAGCTTAGGCAACCCTACCAGAAAACCAGAGAGGCAAACGGCCACTCCGGGTCAGAGCCCAAAACATGCTGCTTCTATGATGAGCTGCATGCCATTTTAGGGGGTTCAGCCACCACTACCCCAGCTGTGTTGTTTGACTCCTTCAGTGGAGATGGAGGCAACATAGAAGCAGGCTTTGGGGACGAGGAAGATGACGATGATGAGGTTGTAGATAGCTCACAGCAAGTAAGCGGAGAAACCGGTTTTCCCGACAGCCAGGAACTGTTTCTCACCCTGGACCTGGAGCCAGTATCCCCCGAACCCACCCAAGGCTGCCTCCCGGACCCGCCATGCGGAAAAGGGACCTCTGGTGAGTGTACCTTTTAAAATAGTATACATGGTTTAAAAGCAAGCATGTTTAATGATTAATTTGCTCTGGAATTCGCGGCTCTCCTGGATGTACTCCCAAAGCCTTTGCAAAAGGTTTCTGGGGAGGGCAGCCTTATTCCATCCACCATGGAAGGACACTTTACCACTCCAGGCCAGTAGCACATACTCGGGAATCATTGTAGAACAAAGCATTGCAGAGTATGTTTGCTGGCATTCAAACAATATCCATTCTTTATCTCTCTGTGTTATCCTCAGGAGAGTGATATCATTCATGGTCACCTGGTTGAAATAGGGTGCTTTTCTTAAGGGGACATTCAGAGGTGACCGTTCCTGCTGGACTGGGCTGCTTGCCTGTGGCTGAACAGAAATGTTCCCCTCTATTAGCCACAGAGAGGGGGGAGGGGCTAGCCACGTGGTGGGGGGAGGCAAAATGCGACCTTGGAACGAAAGCACATGTGCTATGTATGTAATGTTAACAGCAAAGTTTACCGTGAAAGAGTGTACCCATTGTTCTATAAAATGTGTCTTTTATAGAAGGAGGGTGGTTAGCTTACAGGGAAGTAGCATGAACCAAGGGGCGGGGGGTTTCATCAAGGAGAAACAAACAGAACTTTCACACCGTAGCCTGGCCAGTCATGAAGCTGGTTTTCAAAGTTTCTCTGATGTGCACCGCGCCCTCCTGTGCTCTTCTAACCGCCCTGGTGTCTGGCTGTGTGTAACCAGCAGTCAGGCGATTTGCCTCAACCACCCACCCCACCATAAACGTCTCCCCCTTACTCTCACAGATATTGTGGAGCACACAGCAAGCAGTAATAACAGTGGGAATATTGGTTTCGCTGAGGTCTAACCAAGTCAGTAAACTGCGCCAGCGCCCTTTTAAATGTCCCAATGCACATTCTACCACCATTCTGCACTTGCTCAGCCTGTAGCTGAACAGCTCCTGACTACTGTCCAGGTTGCCTGTGTATGGCTTCATGAGCCATGGCATTAAGGGGTAGGCTGGGTTCCCAAGGATAACTATAGGCATTTCAACATCCCCAATGGTTATTTTCTGGTCTGGGAATAAAGTCCCTTCCTGGAGCTTTTGAAACAGACCAGAGTTCCTGAAGATGTGAGTGTCATGTACCTTTCCCAGCCATCCCACGTTAATGTTGGTGAAACGTCCCTTGTGATCCACCAGTGCTTGCAGCACTATTGAAAAGTACCCCTTGTGGTTTATACACTCGCTAGCTTGGTGGTCTGGTGCCAAGATAGGGATATGGGTTCCGTCTATGGCCCCACCACAGTTAGGGAATCCCATTGCAGCAAAGCCATCCACTATGACCTGCACATTTCCCAGGGTCACTACCCTTGATATCAGCAGATCTTTGATTGCTTTGGCTACTTGCATCACAGCAACCCCCACAGTAGATTGGCCCACTCCAAATTGATTCCCGACTGACCGGTAGCTGTCTGGCGTTGCA
The DNA here is from genome assembly GCF_965152275.1 of Natator depressus. Lineage (NCBI taxonomy): Eukaryota > Metazoa > Chordata > Testudines > Cheloniidae > Natator > Natator depressus. The sequence continues at coordinate 194,967,190 of NC_134235.1, read as the reverse complement.
AGCTTCCACAGAGCTATTGCCACTCGCTTCTCAACTGTGAGGGCTGCTCTCATCTTGGTATTATTGCACCTCAGGGCGGGGGAAAGCAAGTCACAAAGTTCCATGAAAGTGCCCTTACGCATACGAAAGTTTCATACCCACTGACGTCGCCTACTCGTCCGGTTTCACTTTGCCAGGTTCTGGTGCTGCATATACTGCTGGATAATGCATGTGGTGTTTAATGTGCTCCTAATTGCCAAAGTGATCTGAGCGGGCTCCATGCTTGCCGTGGTATGGCGTCTGCACAGAAAAAAGGCGTGGAATGATTGTCTGCCATTGCCCTGACAGAGGGAGGGGCAACTGATGACATGGCTTACAGGGTTGGCTTACAGGGAATTAAAATCAACAAAGGGGATGGCTTTGCGAGAAACTGAATAGCCCCCTCAAGGATAGAACTCAAAACCTCAAGGATAGAACTCAAAGCTGGGTTTAGCAGGCCGTTGATTTCACGGAGGGAGGGAGGAGAAAATGAATACAAAACAAATCTGGTCTATTTCTTGTTTTGAGCCACTTCATCTATCTTTATACATCTTGCTGGCAGCAGACTGTGCAGTACGACCGCTAGCCATCGTCATCTCCTGGGTGCTCGGCAGAAGACGGTGCAGTATGACTGCTGGCCATCGTCTTCTGCTGGCTGCAGATTAAAAGACAGTGCACTGCCGGTAGGACTCAATCGCCATGAGACGAAACTTAAAAGGGAAATGACCTGGCTGAGTCACTCCCACGTTTGCCCAGGCACCCCTGACCTCATTGAGGTCGGTTAAAAGAGCACCCAGGACTACGTCGACGGCGGCTACCAGTCATACTGCACTGTCTGCTGCCAAAAGGCAATAAACTGCTGCTGTGTAGCAATGCAGTACCGCATCTGCCAGCACCCAGGAGACATACGGTGACGGTTAGCGGAGCGGGCTCCATGCTTGCCATGGTATGGCATCTGCACAGGTAACTCAAGAAAAAAGGCTCAAAACGATTGTCTGCCCTTGCTTTCACAGAAGGAGGGAGGGAACGGGGGCCTGACAATATGTACCCAGAACCGCGACAATGTTTTAGCCCCATCAGGCACTGGGATTTCTACCCAGAATTCAAATGGGCAGCGGAGACTGCGGGAACTGTGGGATAGCTACCCACAGTGCAATGCTCCGGAAGTCGACGGTTGCCTCGGTACTGTGAACACACTCCGCCGACTTCATGCACTTAGAGCATTTGTGTGGGGACACACACAATCGACTGTATAAAAATGCTTTCTACAAAACCGACTTCTATAAATTTGACCTAATTTCGTAGTGTAGACATACCCAAAGAGAAAAGATGGCTCTGACTATTGTGTCCCCTCTGAGTCAATAACTATTGGGTAGAGATGGTGAGTGCTAAATTCCACCACATGGCCCCAGTCATATGACACTGATTGGTTACAAAAAGTTTTATCTCTGCTACATGGGTGGCGTTAGTATTCACAGGCAACTGTGATTTCAGCTGGCCCAAACGCTGCTCTTGCTGAGTAAAGTCCTCAAAGAACCTACTAAGGAAGTGGAGGATTTTCCATATCTAGCCAACCCTTTATTTATTAATTTAACATTTTGATTACAAGTAAGTCCTTGTTAAAAGAACTGTCAGTGACAAGCTAGTTCACCTCCAGTGTCATCTCCAGGTCAACTGCTCCTGTATGACGTAAAAACCTCTGGAGAATATAAACTGTCCATGAATAAATGTATATTGGAAATTAAAAGAAGGTTTTTAACCATCAGAGGAGTGAGGTTCCAGTAGGAATAGTGGGGGGAACAAACTAATTAGTATTAAGATAGAGATAGATACATTTATGAGGGGATTGTTTAAAGGGGTAGCCTGTGGTGATGCAGGGGGGAGAGCGGCCCAGGGGGTCCCTTCTGGTTCATGTCCTATGTTCCTAAAATTTCATGCTTCAGGGCTTCAGCTGGTCACCTGTAGGGGTAAGGAAGGAATGCATTTTCCCCCAATATATTCTGGATTTTTTTTTATGGCCATGGCCATGGATGGGTTGGGCTGATGCTCCGAGGTGGTACTGAGAATTCTTCTTCCCAGGTGCTCGACTGGTGAGTCTGGTTCACATGCACAGGGACAAACTAATTCAAGGTCAGGAACAAATTTTCCCCAGATCATGTTTGCCATGTCCTTAGGGGGTTTTTCACCTTCCTCTGTAGGATGGGGTACAGGTCAATTGCTAGGATCTCACATAATCAATTCCCTGCCATTGCAGAGGCCTTGAGCACTAGATCTTTTTGTTCTCTGGCTGTGGCACACAACAGTTTAGTGTCCTGAGGGCTATAGTATTTTGGTCTCATTCTGGTTGTTGGGCTTAGTGTGGATGTGGTGGAGTTGTGTTTAGTTCCCTGCAATGTGCAGGAAGTCAGACTAGATGATCTGATAGTCCCTCTGGCCTTAAACTCTATGACTCTACAACTATCAGGGAAAATTCAACTTTTCTTTATGTTGGGGCTTCAAAGAGGCAGGATTCCTGCCAAAGTGACTATAGGTCTGATAGTTAGGGTTGAGTGAAGAAAACAGCTGGACAATGGAATTTATGAGATGCATGTGTCATAAACTGGCTGTTAGAGAGGACTGAACCTGAGACCTTCATCACCAAAAGCACAGATCACTTATCCCTTGAGCTAAAAGAAGAGTTACTTCAGCTGTCCCATAGCTTTGAACTATGGAACTGAAGGGGCCAGCCACTAGAGGGTGACATGACCACATGCACAGTCCTGTATTACAAGCCCTCCCTGTTAGATATTATCATATGCTATCCCTGTTAGATGTGTTTATAGTGAGAGTCTGAAATACAGAAGTAAAAACTTCCATCTGGAGAGCCATTTTGGAGGGAATCGTGGATTCAGACACAGTGGAGAACATCTTTAGTTCAGGACGCTCTTTAGCTTTTGGTACTGAAATTCCAGAGTTCATTCCCCAGGACTGCCATGGTGAGTGTCTTCGTATGCAGCTGTAATGTGTTACACAAGGTCGTGATTAAAACATGAGACTGCCAGCCTATTTTTAGAAGTACTGAACACCCAAACTCAATAAGAAGTCAATAGAGATGCAAGTGTTGAGCATCCCTAAAAATTCTGGGAGACTAGACAACTTTTCCTCTGATTCACAAAGCATAAATTGGTGGTAATAATCATACGTACTGTACTTTGCAGGTGTGTTGCACAGTTGGACTCATTTACATTTGGAAAACGCTTTGAGATCCTCAGTTGCAAGGAGTGATAGAAATGCAAAGTACTGTGAATTATTATGATGCACAGTGGTGATATTGCAAAAAGAAAAGGAGTACTTGTGGTACCTTAGAGACTAACCAATTTATTTGAGCATAAGTGGTGATATTCTTTGTTTGCCCAGCCAGTAGACTATATTACACAGTTTGCTGTCTGATCTCTTGATATACTTTTGGAAACTGAAGGCACTGAGCCACATTCAGCCCTGGCGTTAACCCGTTGAAGTCAATGGAGGTAACAACAGGAATGAATTTGGTGCAGCATTTCCATTGAGATCTATGCCTTGGCCCACAGAAACGTGACTGATTGTGCTGGCTTCTGATCAGGTGAAAAGTACGGTGGGTCACTGTTGTAGTCAGATGTCACTGTTTTCTTTACGGCGGTGCCAAAAGATCAACTGCAACGGTTTTGCAGGAGCAGAAGAAGGCAGGGGGGTGGGGGGGAAGCCATTGAAGATGCAGCACAATCTAGCCCAACTTTATTTAATGCGGCGCCTTCCATGCCCATTAGGCTCCCCAGCTGGTGGACTTCACCACTGCGGATTCCTGCTCCATTCCCCCATCCAACCTGCTTTCCCCTTGCTGGAGCTGGCCAGCCGGAGCCCAGCCTGTGGCCGTCTCCCCGCAGGAGCGGCGGCTGCTGACATCACAAGCGGCCCTTCCTTTTGTGTGTTCCTGAGCGCACGGGGGCCTGCGTGGGGACAATGGAATCCTGAACTCGGGGCGCGGGCCAGTGGGAAGCTGCTGCTGCTGAGGATGAGTCAAGGCTGAGCCCGGGGCGGGGAAGGGAGAAGCTGCTGCTGCTGCTTGAGGGCTGGAACAGGTGAGAGACGGGGAGGAAGCTGCTGCTGCTGCTGCTCTTGGACTGAGCCAGGTGAGAAGTAGTTGTTGCTCCTGCGGGGGGAGGGAGCTGTTTTGGGGCCGGGCGAGCCAGGGGTGGGAATGGGCAGGAGCCCGGCTCAGCCTTCGGGCAGCCCCCTAGGACCGGGGCAGGGAGCTGAGCCGCGGAGCCTCTTTATTCCGCCGTCCCCCCGGGCAGGGCACTCGGCGGAGGAGCCTCCATCTGCGGCCCCCCGAGGCTGGGGCTCCCGCGCCGCCTGTCCCCTGGGGGCGAGTGCGGCTGTTTCCCCCCAGCCCCGGCTCGCCGAGGGGCCGGGGAGGAGCGGGGCAGCCATTGCATGGGTAAGAGTTGCTGTTGCAGCACTTCCGCTTCTCTCCCAGCAAGAGACACGAGTGGCCAGGCCCAGCCGCGCCGCGGAGGAGCCGCCAGACACAAAGGGAGAGGTACGGAGCGGGGCCCCTCTCCCCGCAGGGCACCCCCCGGCCAGGCCAGGGTGGCGGCCCGCGCAGCGCGACCACGGGCAGGGGGCCGGGGCCCGGGGCTCCGCAGGTATCGCCCCCTCCCCGCAGGGCCCGCACCGGGGGGGGGGGCAATTCTCCCTGTCGGGGAGCGGAGCAGCTCTCTCCTGGAGGTGTGCCCCGTGCACGTACTCCTTCCCCCCCCCCCGGCTCCGCTCCCCTTCCCTTCCCATCCCTCCCAGATTCCCCCGGCTCTGCTCCCCACCATCACCCCCCCCTTCCCCCGGCTCTGCTCCCTCTTTCCTGGGGACCGCTGTCTCCCCCGCACCCCCGCGGGGACCGCCGCCCCTCCATCCCTTCCCCCCCGCCCCTGTGGGCAGTACTAACTTCCCCTCCCTTGCCCCAGCAGGCCCTGATTTCCACCCTCCTACCTTCTTTGCCTTCTGTGGGCACTGATCTCTCACCCATACCTAGGCATTGGTACCCCCCCTCCCTCTCCCATCACCCCCCTCACCCCCTGTAGGCACTGATCTCCCCCCATACACCCTGCCTGTCCCTCACCCACTGCAGGCACTCCTCTCCCCCCCACATCTGCCTTTTACCCTCTGCAGGCCCTCATGGTCTCCCTCCCTCCCCCACACACACCCTGCCTGTCCCTCACCCCCTGCAGGCACTCATATCCCCCACACACCTGTCCCTTATCCTCTGCAGGCACTGATCTCTCTCCCCCCCCCTTGCCTGTCCCTAACCTCCTGCAGGCACTGATCTCCCCCCACACCTGTTCCTCACCCCCCCTCCCCCACAGGCTCTGATATCTCTCCCCGCCCCCCTTGCCTGTCCCTCACCCCGTTGTAGGCACTGATCTCCTTCCCACAAACACTCTGCTTGCCTGTCCCTCACCTTCCCAGACACTTATTCTCCCCTTATAGCCAATGTCTCCCCATTCCTGTTGTAGACATTGATCCTGCTGCTTTTCTTTTCCTTTTCCTCCATGTGCCTTTGAGTGTGCAGAGGGGACTGGAGGCATCCTATTTATATCCCATGCGCTGGGGCTGGATAACTTGGGGGGTGAGGATGACTAGAAGGAATTACTTGCAGCTCCTCTGATCTTTGCAGCCTCCTTCTTCCCAGTCCCTGTTCACTCAGCCTCCACACCCCCCCCCCCCCATTTCTGTTCTTATTGAAAGAAGACATTCAAGTCCCTCCCCTCCCCCAGTGTTACTGGTGCAGGGAGAAGCTGCTGCTCCTCCTGCTGAGACCATTTCTGTTCAGCATGCCTGTCTGTGAAGGCCAGAAGGGAGGGAGAGAGAGAGGAGGCCCTCTCTAAAGAGAGTGCGACCCAAACACCCTTTGCCTATGAGACTGTCGTGGGTTCCTTTCCCTGTGCATGCGTTCATTGTTTGTTCCCCACATCCTGTGCTGTCTCCTCTCCAGGTCTGGGTAGAGTGGTGGGGGGGGTCGCTATGTCGGATGACGATTCGAGGGCCAGCACCAGCTCCTCCTCATCTTCATCCTCCAACCAGCAGACAGAGAAAGAGACAAACATCCCTAAGAAGAAGGAAAGCAAAGTCAGCATGAGTAAAAACTCCAAACTCCTCTCCACCAGCGCCAAGAGGTGAGACTGTCTGCAGCCAGACACCATGTCACTGCTGTCTCTCTGCCTATATGGCCTTCTGTATCTGCCCCATTGCTGCTGTTCCTCCTCCCCTCCACTGAGTGTTAACTATTTCTGTTCCTCATTACTGGCATTTACCTTCAACATTTCCACAGAAATTACTGTTGCCCCATCTCCCCTTTGTCACTATCTGCACTTAGCAAGAAGCTTCCCCCAAACATTACCACTTCCCCCATCTCTTCCTCACCATCTGCACTCAGCACCATTCGTCCCCACTGATATTACTGCTCTCCTCAGCACCCGGTTTTAGAGCCAGATCTCTGTAGGGATTAAAGCCTATGAGCTTAATTCCTGCTCTGCTACTGAAGCTATGTGGCCTTGAGGAAGTAATTTAATTTCTCCATCGGTTTCCCCATTTGTAAAATGGGGGTGATGATGATAACACTTAAGTCACAGGGGTGTTGTGAGTAATAATTAATTAATGTTTGCTTTGATCTTGTATGATGATAGATGTCATATATACAAACAGTTGTTAAATAGTGCCAGTCCTCCCCACTAAACACATTACTACTTCCCAATCTCCTTCTGACCTGCATTAAGGCTTGTGTACCTGGGGAATTACTATTCCAGAACAGCTCTCCAGGTGGACACTCTTTTCTAAAATACAAGGGACTTTATTGTGAAATAATTACTCTTCTTAAATTATACCAGAATAACTTCTCTGGAATAGCTATGCCAGTCAATATCCCCCATGTAGAGAAGCCCTTAGAGCCAACTCACTTCCAAAACATTACTGCTGCCATACTTGAGCCATTCTCCATGTCACCTGAATCCCAGCACCATCCCGCTCCAAAAGAGCTCACCTAGCTGAGCATGAAGCTTCCAAGCAAGCTTTCATTACTCTGTCAATAAGAACAATAATCCGTTTGGTTGGTCATTGAAAAGCTTTGCAATGCACCAGCAAAAAGCTCGCGATCTGTACGTGTCAAAAAGGGCTGGTTTTTTTTGATTGCTCAGCCAATGCTGTGCTGTTGTGCTCAAGAGGTCCTTTGGATTTTGTAGCTTTCAGGCAACTTGTTGACTTCAGAACTTGTCTGAGCAAATGGTTCCTTGGCAAAGTCACATACACAGCAGCTAGTGGTGGTTGGACGAGAGGCCATCAGCTAGTTTTAAAATATCTGTAAAGGCCTGTTGATTGTAAATTGGTTGGTATGAATAGGCTTTGGTTCTTATTATGTGAGACAAATAGAAGACAGGCAAAGGAGGCTGGCTGAGTGTGGAGGAGGGGAAGGAAGGGAGGCTGTCTGCATGTGCAGTGGGGGGAGATTTGGAGGGGAGGCTTGAGTTGCAGTAGTGGAGCTCTGGAGAATGGGGATGGTAGCTGGTGGTGGTGGGAAGGAAAGTGTGGAGCTGTGGATCCTGGAGAAGTAGAGGCAGGGAGGATCTTGGGGAGGGGCTTTGTGGACATGAGGGAGGGGACTGGGGGGCGGGGCTTTGGGTGGCAGGGGAGATTTGGAGGCTGTGTTTGGAGAGCAGATAGGATCTTGGAGATGTGTGACTATTCTCCTCTCTTTGTGTTTGATCAGAAATGGATCAGGGAGCGCATGGAGTTGGTCTCTGTTGATAGTTACCCACCCTTCCCAGTCAGAACTTCTCCAGCCAGTTCCCCAGGATGCTAAGTGGGGAAGGGGATTGTGGCAGTGGCTGTTTAGCCCATCTCAGTGAGACAAAGATTCATAATTTACCACAGGCTGTAGTCCTCTCCTCACAACGAACACTCACATTTGCAAGGAGGATCTGTCTCATTGTCAGTATGTTGGAGGGGGATGGGGCCTTATCCCCCTGTGTGTGGGGGGGTGGATCAGTGGACCAGGCTGTGGAGCTGATATGGGGAGAGGGAATGTCTGTCTATTTTTCTCTCTGTGTTTCTGTCATAGGGTGTCTACCCCACTGTGTGTGTCTGGAGTGGTCTTGTCTATACAGGCTGCGGTGTGTAGGATGTGTGTGACTATACGCTGTAGTGAAAGGCTCTGGCAGTGGGGAAAGGCTCCAGCAGCAGGGCCAGCTGCAGTGAAAGGCTTCAGTGTGGGGAGCTGCTGGAGCATTTCCCTGCTGCCTCCCCTTGCGTGAGCCTTTCACTGTGGCATATAGCTACACATACCCTACATACCGCCTCCTGTGTAGACTAGACCACTGCAGGCACACACAGTGGGACAGATACCCTATGATTCCCCACTGCTGGAATTTTGCACTGTGGTGGCGAAAGGCTCTAGCAGTGGGGAGGCGGCAGGACACCACACTGTTGAAAATAGCAGTGTAGATGTAGGAGGCACTGCTTGGTCATGTAGAGAGCTGTGTAGGGTACATACCCTAGATTTCTGGCATCTCTCTACTATACTCACCTAAGCAGTGTCTCACCATCTACACTATTTATACCTGTGCTAGTTGGACATGCAGTGTACATACTCTACATGCCGCTGCAGGTGTAGACCTACCCTGTGTGTTCCTGGAAGAGTGAGATACATACAGTGTCACAGTCAGTGTGACTTATATCTGTACTGCATGTGTGTGTTGCCTGTGAGCCCACCTCGTGACTTACCTTTATTCTTTCTTGTTTTTATTGCCTTAGGATTCAGAAGGAATTGGCTGACATCACCTTAGATCCACCTCCCAATTGCAGGTTTGTTTTGATCCTTCCTTCCCAGGGGGAGGAGAGAAAGTATGCTTTTTATTGTTTGTAAATATCCTTATAAGTTCTAGATGCAGCAGAGGAATGATCACTTAGATGACATAAAATACTCTCATGAATGCTTGGATGACATAAAAATAAATCCCCTGCAGGAGAAAGCTCAGGAGACATTATGTGTTTTGACATGAATTTTCTGTTTGTTTTGTTTTTTCGTAATTGCATTAGAGTTTGTCACATTATCTGTGTGTGTGTTTCTGACAGTGGTCAATATGGAAGAGTGTGAAAATGTGCCCCTTTTCGGTTTTTCCTGGTTTACAAGTCTAATGCTTGACTGCATTAATTTTTATTTATATAAGAGTCCTGCCAAACAAGCAGAAAATTGTCAAATCTGTGTGGGTTCTTTCCAGCTCTGACAGTTCTATCCTAAGCAATAACACACAGTGGAGAAGGGGGGGGGCTGTTAGTTCATCAGTGAGTATACGCACTGAAGAAGCGCGTATGTTATCTGATGAAATCACACCCTGGGATATGCTATTGTCCTTTATAGAATGGTTACTTAAACTATGTTTTAGAGATTTAAACATTATGTTTAGTACCTACAAAGCTTTGTGTTCATCACCTAGTTGCCCTGACCCTTGGTGATTTCCCCTTGGCATTTGAGAATGAGATGGTATTGGCAATGTCTTTGGTTGTTCCCGTTAATTAAACGGGAAGGCTGCTTTCAACTTCGTCTCTCCCATTTGGCCTGCTGGAGTCTTGTTGCCAAAGACATTCTTGAGTTCTTTATCTGACGCTGCTCCTCGTGCCTTTCTGCTGCTGCTGAGCTAGGTCTGAAGCCTTTGATGTCAGGGGTAGCAGCAATTAAAAGAAAATGCAACTTAAAATATATTTTAAAATCAGTCACGTATTTAGAATGGACATTTTGCCCCCACCTTTATATTGCTGGTGCTCTGAAACTTCTTGCTACCCTTAGCTGGTGCACAGGGAGACAATAGCACTGGAGTTCAGCGAAGGGGCCATTAACATCTCTTTCAAAACCACTGTCAAGCATCCTAATAACTGTCAGTAGGATGGGAAAAGAGCATATGAGTACATGGGAGGTATGGGCTGAAAGGAGGCCTCCACATTGAAATGGATTAGCCAAAGACTCCAACTCCCCACCCTTGTTGCCAAAGGATCAACAACAATATCAGTAGGTGGTACACAGAGGGGGGGGAAAAAAAGAAAAACAGGTGATTAGGAAGTAGTATACTGTTAAAGATTTTCTTAATGAATAAACTTAATTTATTAAGTGTTTGATAAGGTGACTTTTTAAAATTCACCTAGATAGTGCAATAGTACAGTGGTTTGATTGGCGAGGAAGGTTTTTGATATACTACTAAAGCGTGTGTTGTTTGGAAGAGAACTACACGTGGGTTTTGAGCTCTCTTCAGCCACTGCTATATTGTTTTAATGGTATTAATGTGCCTGGAAGCTGTTTTGATGGGTGCCTAAAATGCTTCTGTATAACTAAATCAGGTTTCAGCCTTCATCCGAACCATCTTGGAAATAATATCAAAACCCTAAACTGTTCCTATATAAAGAAATTGGAGTCATTCATGGGTGTGGGTTAGCTTCCAGACTACTTTGTTAAAATGTAACATGGCTGCGGAGGTGGTTTCTTATTTAAATAGTGCAGTCCATTGGGGATAGTAATATCAAGACACAATACAAAAAAGGTTGGATTTGTAACGTGTAAGCCTTTATGAATGGTTTTAATGGTGGAAAGCAGTTAATAGTACAAGCCATACATTAGTATAAAGTCATATTATAGTTTTAGGTATCCTGGATCTGACCTTCAAATGAATTAGCATGGAGATTGGTAGTTTTATCTAACAAATAATGTTGTAAAATTAGAATACGTTAAGCTAACCTATAATGTGTTAAGTAGTAAAGCACGAACAGTGGTTTTCTTATGAAACCAGGTGTTGTCGCATTGCCATTCAAGCTGTAGTATTTAATATCTGTATTTTCTAGTGAGAGTAAGTACAGTGTCTCTGTTTTTATACTTGTGGTTAGTTTGGTTCAAAATGCTAAATGCCTTACACTTCCTGACATGCTTCGGGCTTCAGGCTGTATACAGCAGATTTGCTAAGTGTGGACAGATGCTGCTTGCCACAACAGTGAGAAGAGTTCCAGCTATCAAAGTTATGTGGAGTATTTACTTCCTGTGGAAGGGGAAACTGTCAAATGGAGGGTGGGGGGAAGTTATGGTACTGAGGCTTTCTGGTTGCTGTGTAATGGTTAAGGTTGCAGGACTTTGCTCTGGGGAAGCCTGCATTAGTTTACACTGAATATTAGCTCCGTGAGAGAAGTATTAAACTTGGTTTTAGAACATAGTTTTAAGTCTCCTGCCTCGGTAACTTTAAAAAAAGGCTTGTTTACCCTATGTCCTCTCTGCTCAGCTCAAGCATCTCATCTGACTACCTCCTTTGTGTTCTCTCTCCTGTGCCTTGGTACTGTCTTTTGTATATTACCCTCCTGCTGGAATCGGGGCTTCTTTTTTCCTCCATCCTCTCCTCCTTTAAAGCTCTTCTCAAAATCCACTTATTGGAGGAGTCTTATTGGGTAACATTTTGAAAAGCACCAAATTCCTGTTGACTTTCAGTAGGGCTTAGGCTTCTAAGTGACTGTCACTTTAAAAAATGGGACTTAGGATCCTTAGGCTTTTTTGAAAATTTTACTCATAGTCTCATTTATATAGAAAAAATGCTGCGTAACTCTGAAGATTCACTACTTTCTCAACCAGCCACTTAATCCCACCTTTGTTGTCATCTTCTGAACTGTTCCCTAACATCTCTGTGTTTGTCAGCTCCTTGTTGTTGTCGTCCATGTCTTATTCTGGGGTCTTACTGCAAGGTGCTCAGCACCTTCAACTCCCATTGAAGTCCATGGTAGTTGAAGACATTTAGCACGTCCAGAAGGAACCCAGAACACTGAAAGACCGCCCCTTCCAGGCAGAGACTCAATCATTTTTTATTTTGTAAATATGTCTATCCATGATGCTATGAAAGTGGTTGTTCATTTACTAAATTTAAATTTTCAAGCAAAATAGCTGAAGAGCAAATCAGGATTTTAATTATTGCAGGAGTGCAAATATATGTTCAGACTTGAATTTAAAAAAAACAGACCTTGAAGATGCTGATGACTTTCTAACAGTAGTACACTGAATAGAATTCAGATATTTTCTGATAGGTGTTTAAGATATTAGTATTCTCTTACGTGGCATAGTGTAGCTACAGCATATGACTAATTTTAAGTGAGTTCTATATCTCTCATTCTTAGTATGCTAACATTTTATGTGAAATGATTGAAACAGGATGCTGGAAAGCTTTAATTTTCTTTTCCCCATTTATGGGATGATTTGGCTTCTGACACTGGTGATGAGAGGTGTAAAATCAATATTTTCATTGTAGATGTTTAGTGATAAAACAACCAGACTGAAGGGATTGTTGGTTAATGTGAAATTGAGGTTAACATCATAGGCTTTGAATATTACACATTTGGATCCCAGTCATAATGAAATTTCAGTTCTCTCTTTAAATATTAGCTTGTATAAGGAGGTGAAAGTCATAATCTGGGCTGGTAGTTTTTTTGTGTCATTGGTGTGTTGAGTGTCTTATAGGGCTTTGTTTACATTACACATTTAGATGTCATGGAAGTCTGGTTCCATGATTCTCTCAAGTCATGGTTCTAGTTTTCTTTATAAACAGGGCTTAACTGTATTTAATCACATTAATCAATATCTAAAGCCTTGGATGCATCCATGTGACTGGCTTTCTAAGGCTGTATCAGGGACATGATTAAAACATTAACTGCCATTTACACTGTGTATCTCAGGTACTTATTTGGCCTCTATTGCCATAATAGCTGAGTACCTCAAAATCTTTAATGTAGTTCTCCCTGTAAGGTGTTTTCCCCATTTTACAGGTGGGGAACTGAGGCCCACACTGATTTCAATGGAAGTTAGGAACCAAAATAGCTTTGTGGATCTGGGCCTGAAAGATTAAGGCCCAGGTTTTTAAAGTTATTTAGGTCCTGTTCCGTTAAGCATTGCAATACCTAACTGACTTAGTGCTTCTAAGTGCCTGTCACTGTTGAAAATGAGACATAGGCTCCCAAGTCCCAGTGACTTTCAGTGAGAATTAATCTTCTAAGTCAGTTAGGTGTGGCAACGCTGAACAGAGCAGTGCCTAAATAATTTAAAAAACCAGGACGTAAGCGTCTTGCCCAAGGTCACACAGGAAGTATGTGCCAAAGGAGAGAATTGAAGCCGCGTCTCCTGAATCCCTGATATGACAGATATTGCAATTTCCTGCAATATCCTTGAAAGACTTTGCTGTATTAAGTTTATATATTATTGTGGGCCAAGATTGTATGTAACCTTTCTTGGCAGAGACCTGCATGTCACTCCATCTTGACCAGGGATTTTAAGGTTGTACAGCTCCCTGATTTACACTGCTATTCTCAGCAAGCCAGAGCTTTTCTGACCCCAAACCACCGCCCACATGTCATGCTGCACCCTCCTGGTACAGATCCATCTGACCCCCATATCCCCCGCACGAGAGTGGAAGGTGGTAGTTAATGGGGAGACATTTATTGGATGGGGAGATACTGCGACAGTTAAAACTGTAGTTAAGCCTCATGTTGTGAAACCCCATCAGATGCTCCCAAGGTGTGAAATGTGGGTTAAAGTTCCTGGTGTAAAAGTCTTCACTCTACCTACAGCACAGAATTCTATACAGACTTGGAAGGGTCAGGGGTGCTGGTTGTAATTGTGTTGTCAGATATCCCATATTATTTGCTTTTGAGGAATGATGTTATGGCTGTAAAAGCGTAAGGGGTGAATCAGACCCCCGAGTTAGCTACAGACCTGCAAGGGTTAACCAAAATGCAAATAGAGGAGCTGTCTGAGGTGTATCCCTCCTGTCCACCTCCCCCCCCCCCCTTCCCATCAGGTGGAATCAAGTTACCTTCCCAGTATGTGCAGACAAATACCTGAGGAGAAGGAAAGTGAGACAGTTTCCTACTGCAGGGGAATGACAAGGTAACTTGAAGTTAAAATCTCTGAGTCCTGAAGCCCAGGCCAGGGAAATAAGCTCTCTGCCTACCCTTACCAGGGAACCAGGCACAGTACAGAGTACTGGCAACATCTCCAGCCAAAAGTAGGGACACTGAGGCAGCTGCAGGGCACTGCCAAATCTATGACACCTACCCAAGGGTGGGAAATGCCCACTGAAAGTGTATGACAGCTGCTTGGGAGATGACAGAGGTAACTGTGGCCAGAAAGAAGGGGGAACTTCCTCCCACGGTCTCTGACTGCCTGATGGTCTGTGAAAATGTAAAGGACCTTGAGCCTGGTGAGGGGAGAACTGCTGTGCACTTTGACTCAGTATGTGGGGATCAGGGGACCACCCCAGTGGGGTGGGGGATCAATACACTTTCCTCCCCCCACCCCAGAGAAACTGGCCCATGGGCCCCGATGTCTGAGGAGATGAGCAGAGAAAGGAATTTGGCTGCGGGGGAGATTTGAAGAATCTGTTAAAAGCGGTGCAGAGAGCTGCATCACAGGGAGGAAGCCCTACCTTATTGCTCCCTTCTGTCCAAAGAGTTACTTCCTGGAATACTCCGGGGAGTGTGAGAATCTCAGCCCACCATGGGGCAGCTGACTGCTTGAGGGACAAAGGGACACCACATACCTTCCCTAGAATCCAAGGGGAGGTGATAGTGGGAGGACCAGGTCTCAGATTCACACCCAAATGTTTTGGGGGAGTAAGTGTATGCAAGAACTCCACCCTCAGAGGCTCTAATGGGAGAAGTTATACAGGGTGGAGGTCAAATGACTATGTGGATTTTTGAAGGAAATATACTCGCTTGCTAGTGGAATGTTTATTATATGTATAGGTGAAATACGAAATTAACCACCATCCAGGGAATAAACCTCTGCATTCTCCTAGGAGGATGGTCAAGCACCCAAGTTGCACCCCACTTCTTCTGGGGGTAGATGTGACAGATATGACCGTTTCCTGCAATATTCTTGAGACACCTTATTGTATTAATTTTCTGTATTATTGTGGGTTGGAAGAGATGTGACAAATGTAAGACCTGGGAGTTCAAAAAAACAATGAAAATGTGCCAGACAAGTATGGATTTTTGGGACAATAAGTGTTCAGTGGATTTTCTGGGGTATACCTAGATAGAAGTTAATGTAAATTCTCCAACTCCCCATTTTGCAAAAACCCAGACTTTTGAAGCTATACCATAAGGAGAGGGTAATTGTCTGCTAATTACCTGTTACTGAAAGTCAAGATCTAAGGCCCAAGCTGAGTAAAGAAACAGCTGATCTGCCCAGCCATTGTTCTGGATCTAAGATGGATGAACTTGTAACCACAGGGAAACCCTAGTGGTGGGTTTTGAAGGACTAAAACATACCAGAGCCCTAGGCTGGAGTTGGGGATGATCTTTGGAAAGCAGAGAATGTGAGTTGGTTCTTTTATTGTTTTTAATAATGCTGTACTTCTTTTACATTCAGGAAAAACTGTGCTTGCTTAGGAGGAGTTGTGTTATAACTTATAACTGTGGTAATATACTGGTCATAGCCTTTGGAGAGAGAGGAAAAACTCAGGAATTGGCCTGTTTAGGCAGTCTGGCTTACTGGGGATATTAGAATGTAAGGCAGGAAGCTGTGCAGCCTTAAAACCCCAGTCAGGAGGAAGAGACACATGTGGGTCTCAGGTAGGGTTGCCAACTTTCTAATCGCACAAAACTGAACATCCTTGCTCCATCCCTTCTGAGGCTTCGCCCCTTCTCTGAGGCCCCACCCCCGCTCACTCCATCCCTCCTCCCTCTGTCGTTCACTCTCCCCCACCCTCACTCACTCGCTCATTTTCACTGGGCTGGGGTAAGGAGTTGGGATGCAAGAAGAGTTGAGGACTCCGACTGGGGGTGCGGGCTCTGGGGTGGGGCCAGACATGAGTTCAGGGTGCGGAAGGGGGTGCACACTCTGGGGTGAGGCTGGGGATGAGGGGTTTGCGGTGTAGGAGGGGGCTGGAGGGTAGAGCTGAGGGGTTTGGAGTATGGGAGGAGGCTCTGGGCTGAGGCTGAGGTTCGGAGTGTGGGAGAGGTGTGGGCTCTGGGCTGGGGGTGCGGGTTCCAGGGTGGGGGGTTTCAAGGTGCGGGAGGGGGCTCCTGCCTGGGGTAGGGGGTTGGGGTTTGTGGGGAGGTGCAGGCTCCAGTGGGGAGTTTGAATGTGGGAGGGGGCTCAGGGCTGGGGTAGGAGGTTGGGGTGTGGGAGGAGGTGCAAGGTGAAGGCTCTGGGAAGGAGTTTGAGTGCGTGAGGGAGCTCAGGGCTCGGGCAGGGAGTTGGGGTGCAGGGAGCAGGCTCCAGGCAGCGCTTACCATGGGGGGGGGCTCCCCAGAAGCAGCGACATGTCCCTCGGCTCCTAGGCATAGGTGTAGCCAGGCTGTTCCGCATAGCGCGTGTTGCCTCCGCCCACAGATGCTGTCCCCCACAGTTCCCATTGGCTCCGGCTCCCGGCCAATGGGAGCTGCGGAGCTGGTGCCTGGGGCGGGGGCAGTGCACGGAACCCCCCGGCCACGTCCCTCCACCTAGGAGCTGGAGGGACATGTCACCATTTCCATGAGCCGCGTGGAGCCAGGTAGGGAACCTGCGAGCTCCGCCAACTGGACTTTTAACGGCCCAGTCAGCAGTGCTGACCTGAGCCACCAGGGTCCTTTTTCAACCGGGTGTTCTGGTCGAAAACTGGACATCTGGCAACCCTAGTTGGCCTAGAGAGGTGACAGCAGCCTAAAGTGGATGTCGTTGGCAGACCACAGAGGGGGAAATACAGATGCAGTTTCCCTGAACTGTGACACCAGGTTAGCATTCCAGCCACTGGACAGTCGCTTCAAGGTGGAGCTGTATACATCTGCAATGTTGTAGAAAGGTTCTTGAGTGTAGTGGGACATGAAATTACCCTATTTAAACATTACCTCGTCCATCTTGTCTCTCTAATGTCCTGGGACCAACACAGTTACAACTACACAGCATAAATGATCATGTTTAAATATGTATGCAGTCTTTCTAGTCTGTGCCGAGGGACCAAAATGGTTAAAACTAGGATAAAAAAAAAAAAACTTTACTATAACTAAAACAAACTTTGGTCCTATCCATACAGGCAGGATCAGCCATTGTTTAGGCCATGTCTACGCTATGAGCACTACAGTGCTGCAGCTATGCTGCTGTAGTGTAGACGCTTCCTACAGCATCTGAAAGGGTTTTTCCACCTCCATAAATCTACATCCCTGGTTGGCAGTAGCTAGGTCAATGGAAACGTTCTTCTTTCATTCACCTAGTCATGTTTACAATGTGGGTTATTTTGGTTTAACCTGAGCACCAGAGCTATGTCAACCTACCTTTTAAATGTAGACCAGGCCTTAAATATGATGATTTTTCACATCTCTCCTTAAAAGTCTTTAACGTCCCCAAACACTAACCTTTCACAGTGGAAAAAGCAGTCCTGAACCAATGTTTTAAAATTTAAGTTAGCATTGTTCCTTGGCTCTTCCAGTGTACTTTTGTGTCCAATCTTTGTAACTTCCTAGGACAAGGATGAGATCTCTCTTAGTGTCTTATGCAAATAAATGGTCAGTATTTAAATAAGAATTATGTCTCAAGTTGTAGGGCCCTACACTTATAGCTTGTAGGAACAAAGGTGAAGAATAGCCACTGTTTTCAAAATTCTACAGTAAGGGATTATGACTTCTGGACTAACATGAAATCTGCAGAAAGTGTGTGGCTCAAAAGAGCCATTTTGAACTCTTTAATTTTAATTAATTAATGGACTTCATTTGCATACTCAAAGTGTAGCTCCTGTTTTGACTAAAGTTGTTTTTATATTGCTGGAGATACTGTACGAATGTACTTTCTAAACAGCTCAAACTTGGGTAAATGCTTTAGAGATCTTGCTTTTAAGTTTGGTGTATTATGCAAGAACAGACTGTAGTTGTTAAAGCACAATATAGGGGTTTTCTTTTTCTGTGTGTATACACTTGAAAGAGAGCTTCCTGAATGCAACCACCATCTCATGTACATTTTCTCTTATTGTATTTTTTTAATGATCTGTACTGAAGTTGAGATCATTATAATTTTAAAAGCTGCAGGTTCTGTTATGCATTTGTGGCTTTTGAGGGGGAGGAGGTGACTAAAATGCAGGTCATTTTCATTTAAAATACCCAGGTTGCAAAAGGTGATTTTTGGTACATTTTATTCATTCCTCTAAAATGTAAATATTTTCTCTGTTAAATTTCCAAGTGTGGAGATGGGGAAAGACCTTCATAATTAGTGCTATGTGACCTTAGAAAATTATCTTTTGTCATTTAAACTATCAGTGGTTTCCCCCTCTGTTTGGCATATAATCTATGGAAAAATTACTCTTCCTTTTAGAAACTATTAACTAATTTAGTGATCCTCAACAGCTGTGTGTGGTCTGTCTTGCAAACCTTGAAAAGAATGCAATTTATATACTTGGTAAATTGCAACTTTATGTAGCTATTCCTGCAGGCTAAGTCATCTGCTTGATGTATTCAGACAAAAGCTGCATAGGAGCAACCACTTTACTGTAGATTGATTAGTTAATATTACAGGAATCCACATTTCTGAGGTCAGGGAACTATTTTAATCAGCTCCCTTAAAAATCAGAAGCATTTTAGTGGCAGGATCCTTGAGAATCTGTGGCAGTAGCTAGGCTGATCCTGTGGTAGAATTTGTTTGGCATATCCTTGTTCAGCAATTCCAAAATGAACTATGCTCTGTGCTCTTGTATGCCAAATATCAGAATGTTGAATCTTGAGAGCAGCTGTGAAAGTGTATCAAGGCTTCAAACAGGGGGTTGAAATCCCTATCACCCTCTGCACATTCACATACAACACTTAACTTTATTATTTAACTTCCATCTTTGTTGTCCTTGGCGAACACCAGGCAATTACGTTCACTGTGCTACTTACATGTTTTACCCAACAGGAATGCTAGTACTTTGTCTAGGGTTAAGGAATCTGTGATCTTTAATTTTGTGTAATTTCATTTGTGTCCTAGTATGTTGTGTTTCAATTTTGTACTTGGACCTGTTTTATTTTTTTAAGGAGGCAAAAGATACATTTCACCCATAGGTGCATGGTGCTTTACAGAAATAAAAGAAAACCTTGTCATTGCCCCAGAGTGTTTACAATCTAAATGCTCTATCCTGTAAAGTCTGCATACAGATAGTAGTTTGTCATTGCTCCCCTCTTCAGGTGGCACTGGGTGCTTCAGGGTTTGATAATCTTGTAGGAAGTTTCTTGCCTCTCAGGATTTGAATCCAGGCCAGGTTGGTGGTGACTGAAAGTCATTTCCATCAGCTGCTTTATGGCTTATGTGAAATGAATTGGTCTCAGTCCAGTTTATAGTAGTCAAATATCTACATCACAAAACTTCCTACAGTGTTGGCACCCTTGTGAGAGGGAGATACTGTGAGAATGGAGATGGAACTAATCTTTACCAGTCAGAGTGGCACCTCCAGTTCAAGTACGAGCCCCCTTGGTGAGGTTGTGTATAGGAAGCTTGTACCACTCCTGCCTTTGCTGTACCTTTCCTGTGATTTCATTCTCCTTTCATGCCAACACCGCACCTCTTGAAAGCATTGAACTTATTAAAGAAAGAGGATGTGTGTGTAAGAAGTTGGGGAAACTGACTTCCTCATATCTTATAGATTTATATGAAATAAAGTTAAGGGCTACATTGTTCTGCTGTGATGCCATGTGAGTTAAACACAATGAAATTAATGGGACATATGAGTAATTGCAGTAGAATCACACTTCTCTGCACGCTTTATAATTTGAACAAATACTTATTTCTCAACAAAGATTTAACAGGTTCGCTTTCATTCCTGACTTTATTACAGAACATTTATTACTACATTGTGAAGTACTATTAAAAAAAAATGGCAACTGTCAAAATAAAAACCTAGTATATTTTGGAATTCAGTATTTTGTTGTTCGCTTACTTGCCAGTTTGCAAATGTCAGTAGTTTGCAATGGGTCTGCCAGACATTAGTGCAAATTATAAAGGTTCTACAATGTGTGTAATAAATATATACTGTGCATGAAATATTAATTGACGTTAGCAGCAGAACATCCCACAAATATGTATGCTTGAGTGCAGTGCACACAATGACAAATAAGCACTGTTATATTCTTTATGGAAGTGTGCTTGGGGATGGGGATAGTGGCATACAGAATCATGGTCGGTAGCCTAAGTTCCCTCTAAGTTGTGTGGCCGCGCAGATGCCTATTAAGCCCCGCTCAGGGCTGCGGCAGGGAGAGGCACCCCTCCCCGCCAGCCCCAGGGCAGACCTACCATTGCCAGGGGAGAGGTGCCCCTCCCTGCCGGCCCCAGGGCGGACCTGCTGCCACCGGGGGAGAGGCACCCAGCCCCAACCCAGCCCCGAGCCGCTGTGATGAGAGAGGACTGGAGGGGACTCCTCTCTCCCTGCTGCAGCCCTGGGACAGCCTGCATCCCCAAACGCCTCATCCCTGGTCCCACCCCTGAGTCCGTACCTGAACCCTCTGCCCTGAGCCCCCTCCTGCACCCTGAACCCCTCATTCCCAGCCCCCATCCCAGAGCCTTCACCCCTAGCCAAAGCCCTCATCCCCCCCCCCGCCCCAGCCCTGAGCCCTCTCCCACACTTCAAACCCCTCGACCCCACCCCCACCACATGAATTTTGTTATGTGCACCAATATGAAGGTGATGTGTCACACATCACCGCCGTATTGGTGCACATAGACATACAAAATTAGAGGGAACGCTGCCTGTAGCAGATACATTTGCCTGATAGCGCTCGGGTTTTTCCCTTTGATTTTGCAACTAAAAGTCTAGACCAGGAAAGATTGACTCGAGGTCTTAAAAAGTGGGCCCAGGCCAACTTTTGGCAATCCCTTTGTTTAAGAGAAAATCTAAGTAATTGAATTAAAAACTGTATAAGATTAATGTTGCCAAATTCCGGTTTTAAATTTCCTCTGGTCCTGTATTTTTAAGGGAGCAGCATTTTGGAGCCCAAAATATGGGTCATGATTCCCCAGTGTCTTGAATCTTTTTATAGTCATTTACACAGGTGTGCAGTAAGTGTAAAGCACTGCCATTCTGATTTGGTAGTGTTTTCACTTGTGTACCCAAGGTGCAAGGCAGTGGAGAACCAGACCATGATGCACTTTAACAGCTGCTCTCAAGAGTCATCATTCTGATATTTGGCATATGATTTCTGTCTCTGGAGTTGTTGGCCTCATTGAAAAACTAGATGATCTTGAATTGGTTTTGACATTTTTAGAAGCAACAGTAGATGTACGCTGCTGTGATAGAGGTACTACCTATGGCAATTGGGCTGCTAATATTTATTACTATTTCTGCCATAGGTATCTGAACAAAACATTTTACCAATGAAACTAATTCCCTTATCTGTAAAAAGGAAAAGAAGGTTTAAAATAATAGTCTCTAGACTTCTAGAGTGAATCATACACTGGTTGAAAGGGAGATCAAATATTAAAAATTAATCCTGAAGCCAAAAAGTGGTTTTTCATGATCGATAAGTCAATGAAAAGGTTGTGTGTGTTTGGGGGTGGGGAGTCCTTGTAGTATGGACATAAAAAGAACTTTGTCAGACTTTTAGGAGGCATAGGAAATGCTTCAGCAAAGTAATATCCATCACACCAAAAAGAAACTGTCAGGTTAACAATACAAATTGGCTATTTCAGTGGACGTGTTAAGATGCTAATGTGGGGGGTATATGCTTGTGAGAGAGAAATATTCAGGTGGATGCTCTTAAAGTTTTAAAATGTTACTTGGTATTCTGACCAAGTATAGAATCTGGCTGCTCTGAGAAATGGCCTATAAACTGTAGAGAAATCGCAGTATCTTTTAATTAAAGCAGTGCTTAACTGTTGCAGATGGCCTTGAAAGATTGCTAAAATGCATGCAGTTATAATAACATACAGTTTAAAAGCAAATATGTCAATATTGTAGTATATCATGAAGGCCTATTTCATCAGAAGTTTCTGATCTATCAGACTAACAGTTTAATATTATACTTGCCCATTAATTATTTCTTGTGGGTCCTAGTAATCTTTTTAAGGCAAATACGTTAGGTAAAGAATCAAAGCATTTACGGTGTTGTCGGTTTTGACTTCAGTTTGTAAATGTGTTCTTCAGTGTTTTTTGTAGGATAATTTTAATTTTGAGAACATATTTGTATTTTAGATTGCTTTGTTGACAGCAGCAATGATATTCATGTCATTTTAATTTGGGATAGTAAAACCAAGACTCAGAATTATTTTAATCAGTAAATAAACAAACAAACAGACATAGTTGGTTTAGGTTGTAAATAATCAAATAAAAATGTCCTTGAGTAAATAAAAACCTGATCCTGGCCCCAACACTCCATTGCATTAAATGTTTTGCACTCTTGCTCCTGGTGCTAATCAGACTTAAACACAAAGGACTTGTCTTCACTACTGCCGACATAGCGCAGCGTAGACACTGCTTTAAGTTGATATAGGTTATGTCGCTCGGGGGTGGGGGTTTCACACCCCTGAGCGATGTAACTTACACCGACTTAAGCAGTAGTGTAGACAAGCCCTGAAGATCCAGGCATTTGATGTACTTGGGTAAGAGGATCCTCAGGTAATACAGAACTGTCTTAATGGCTACTGGAACTTCCCATGAGGGTTATTGATAGCGAGATAGCTTGTGCCCGGTGATTGGCCGAGTATTCACCAACTCCAGGGCTCAGACCTCCCTTTAGGCACACTGAACACTGTTCAGGTGTGTGCCAGGAATAGGCCTCTTGCAACTTTTTATTTTGTATAGCAGCTTTCATACCAATTGTATCCACGCATACTTGAGAGAAAACGAAACAGAGAACTAATGATCAGTGAGTGAGTTATAGGCCAGGGAGACAAGATAGGTCTTCTGTTGGGATTTGAAATGAAATTCAGTCACTGAGGTGGAGAGATACAGTAAAGCCGTTCAGGATGGCGGGAGCCTCTGGGGAGAAGGTAGTAAAGTAGTACCAGTGGCAAGATTGTACGAAGGGACGTGGGTGGATGGTAGGGAGTAAGAGAGATGAGGTCTGTAAGGAAGACATAAGACAATTATGGATTGGTTCCTGAAATGAATGGTGGCAATGAGGGTGTGGGGTATAAAATAGACTTTTCTTCCCTTCCTGCCCCATCGTGTTAGTTTTACTTTGTTGTTGGCCATAGCAAGAAGCAGAAGGAATAAGGTATTCTCCTATATGGGATAGAAATGGGGGTTGTAGGAGAGGCCAAAAACAGAAAGGGAGGGAGACCAAGAAACAAACCCAGACGGAGAGGGACACGCTCAGATCGAGACCAGGGCAGAGAAAAGCAAGCAAACAAGACTGGGATGGAAAAAAAGGAGTGGCTCAGAATTTAGTAGATACCATCTAACCTAGGCCAGTACCAAAGATGGGAAGCTGCAGGCTTATGTGTTGGAAGCCCTGGAAGAGGTTACTAGAGCTTTCCCACCAAACGAACGAAGTATCTGATCTCCTGTTTCCCTGCTCTTTGTCCTCCTGATTTCAATCCTTTCACCATATTCCTCCTTTGTCTGCTTTTTCACTTAGCTTTGTGCCTTCAGCCATGCAGCCCACCCACCTCCCTGCACTGTGCCTGGGTGTAACAATCTCCTTACCCTCATGTGCCAAGCATCCCTATGCTCTTCCTCCCTAAACTCCACCTTTTAAAGCAATCCCTGCTCACTTCTCATCACTCACCCTCTTATCCTCACTTTCCTGAAGAGTTAATCTGTGATTTGTGCATATGTGCCTTGCCTTATTTAGACTGTAAAGTCTTCAGAGCAGGGACTTGCCTTTTTATCTGTTTGTAAAGGGCTTTGTAAATTTATAGCCTGATATAAATGTTCTGTAATAACAAATGGGATTAGTCCTTGGACGAGTAGGTCTCACATTTTTAAAGGCTTGCTTACTCTTGTGGCAGTTTTTTATGTGATCAAAGTAAATAAGTGAGTTGCCTTTATTCAGTAACTATTGTAGAATATTGAATATGTGACTTGGTTATTTTCCAGTTTTATGCACATCAAGGTTATCGCAGCTGCTACGCTGTAGTAGTATCAGAAAGTAACAGGCTGATGTGTGTTGATATATATATTACTTTTATTCTGGGTAGTACCCAGGGAAATAAATAAAGGTATCCAATAGCTAATCTTTTTTTTTGGGCTATCTTTGTGCTCCTACTTTACCCTCTGCCTCGCTAACTGGAAGAAGTGAAACTATTTGTTAAGAAAATGTTAGTTAAAATGCATAACTATGATATGTGTTAAGGCATTACAATTTAACATACTTAGTATTCAGTGTGTATATATAATTTTGAATGAGACTATGACTGCTCTGTTATTATACTCGAGTTTTGTAATGTGTGAGGTATTCCTTGCTTGTAGACATTTTTCTACAAAGATAAAAAATATTCTAGCTCCTACTTAGTGTGGGTTGTGATACATAGGCATTTTTACATAACTTTTCTTAATAGGTTCCAAACTGTAACTATATGTAAGGGGACTGTAGCCCCCTTACTAACATTCAGTGGGGGTGTTTTGGTTGGCTGGCTCCCAGTACTAAAAGGGGAAGGATCTATGGGAAACCAGGACCCTGAGACTGATAGTCCCCAGGAACAATGGGGAGAGGCCAATGCTCCAGGTCAGCCTGAATGACAGCATGGGCAGACTAATCAGAGAGTCAGGAGGCCAGGGAGGTCCTGTCCTCAGTGTGAGCTGGAATTGCCTGGGTCAGACAGAGTGGGGCTGAGCTAAGGAGAAAGCAGGGGCCCAAGCTAAGCTGGGGAGCAGAGCTGTGCCAGATCCAGAGGGACCAGAAAAGCAGCCCAGAGAGAGCAGACCCTGTCCTGGGAGCAGAGCTGCAACCCCAAAGCCAGAGGCACAGCCCAGAGGGAGGAGAGCTGCAGCAACTAGAGCCAGAGGGGCCAGAAAAGCAGCCCAGGAAGTAGGTCAGTGCTGGGAGCAGAGTCACAGAAGCAGCCTGCAGAGCAGACCTGTCCTGGGAGCAGAGCTGCAGCAACCAGAGCCAGAGGGGCCAAAGAAGCAGCCCAGGGAGCTGGAGGCAGGGCAGCAGCAGTGCTGAGACAGAGTGGTGCAGCTGGGGCTGGAGCAGTCTGGAGCTGGGTGCGGTGAGCAGCTGGCGAGACCGAGGGGGACCCTGGGCAGCGGGCCCAGCACAGGGAGACGCCTCAGCCAAGAGGCTCTGCAGGCCAGGCTTGGATCGTAACCCCAACAGGGCAGGGGCGACACTGGGAAGAAGGGTCCTACCACTTAGAGCCTGAGAGCGTGTGGCCACCACCAGAGCAAGAGTCCAACCCACAGCATCCCTGCGGCAGAGCCAGGGCCTGAGAAGAAGGCCTGGGACTTACAAGGAACAGACTGTGAACTGCCCTGACGTTCCAGAGACACTGTTTGTGATGTTCCCTGCCACAGAGCGGGGTGATGTGTTTCCTTTAACCTTTCCCATTTTTCCTTATTCTTTGTAAAATTAATTATTGATCAGATAACTTGCATTTGCTTTAACTTGTATGTAATGGTCAGTGGGTCAGAGAAATGCCCAGTGCAGAGAGAGTACCCCGGAGTGGGGACACCCTAGCCCCTGTCCTAGGTGACCACAGCAGGGTTGGGGGTCGAGCCCCCCAGGAATCCTGGGCCCAGCCTTGTTGGGGTTACGAGGACTCTGCCAGACAGGAGAGTGGAAGGGGAGTCCTCAAGGGCAGGGAGGCCACTGAGTAAAGGAAGTGGGAGCGAGGACTCAGATCCTTTCACTAGCGCACTTCACTGGGGTAGTGCAGAAGCCAGGAAAGTTCCCCACAATAGCGGGACTATTCCCCCGCTTACATATACATCATTGTGTATGTGCCCACACTGAAATCTTTGTTAATTCAGAGTGGAGGCTGCTAAAGTGTATTTCCCATCACTGCAATCGCTAAATACCAAGGAAATAGCCAGTTAAGCTACCCGAGCTGAGTTCTGGCAGGAGACCTTTGAGGAGAGTCGGGGAGGGGAGTTTGATGGAACAGCATAAGGGGTTGGGACTCTATACCCAGAGAGAGGAGGATTGTGGGATTCTGGGAGGGGTCGCATTAGGTAGGCAGTGCTTTGACCAGGGAGACATTGGAGGTTTGGGGTTCTAGTTGTGAAATAGGAATGGAGTCTGAAGACAGAGAATCAGAGATGCGGGGTGTTAGGAGATGTTGGGGGCTAACTCAGGGGTCAGGGCTCTGGCAGGGGAGGAGATCAGGGGTGCAGGCTGTAAAAAGGGTAAGTGAGGCATGCACTACACCCCCCATCAGGCCAGGCCAGGACTGACTGGACAATTGAAAAGGGCAGCATAGGGATGGGTTTGAATAGAGCTAAGGGAAGAGCTGGCTGCCTGGATCTGAGGAGGAGGATGGGGCCACTAGCTCACAAATGAGCCAGTGAAGAATATTATGCACAGACGGGTCTTCACTGACTCAGGTCTGGAAGTGGGGGCTTGTTGGGGAGCTTAGAGAGAGGAGCTTGAGTTGAAGATTGGACAGCTACTACCCATCAGGGAAGGCTCTGTAGTATTTACAGGGAGGGGCCAAGTGTGAGGGCTTGGGAGGAGAAGGCATGGAAAAGATAGTGCTTGGCTGATTTTTCCAGCCCAGTGGCAAGCCTGCTGTGGGTCACTGGAAAGGAATCCATTCCCTGTACAGCACCTGCCAGGTTCCTGGCTCCTCACACACGTTTCCTGGACCATGGCTCCTTACACGTTAGCGAGGCCATGGATGTAGTAGGCTCTGCAAAACGAGCGAAGTGCTCCTGTTCTGGCTCGCAGCACTGGGTCGCCTCTCTGCCAAACTGTAGCAAGTTAATGGACTGGAGAAGTGAAGAAGCACAGTAGTCTGTTCCAGGGCCGGATTAACCTTTTGTGAGCCCGGTGACAGACACATTTGTGGGCCCCCATGGAGGCAATGGAGCATGGCGTGGGGAAGTCAGTCCCCAGAGCGAGGGGCCAGCCAGAGGCAATGGGGCATGGCCTGGCAGGGGAAGCTCCATCCAATGCGAGGGCACTATTTGCAAACCAGCAGTTGCCGGACACATAGTGGCCTGCCCGGCCCTGTGCTGCCAGCATGCCCCTTCCCCTCGGGGGCAGGCCAATGCCAAGCCGCACAGCCTCCCCACCCAACACCCCCTGACTCCCTCTGGCCAGAGTCCCCCGGGACCCACTATGCCCAGGGCCCTTCCAAGCCCACCCACAAATGCACAGCACCCTGCACACCACCCCTGCCCACAGCCCCACCACAACTGCCCAGCACCCCCCACAGAACCCCCACTCCCTAGTGCCTCAACACACACACATCCTCCCCGCCCCTTCACAGCCCAGCACCCCCACATACTCCCCACAGACCCCTCCCCCACCCCCTGCCTCCCGGCCTGTTGGGAGGCGACTGTGTCTGCCGGACTGAGCTGGCAGTGCAACCAGGGCCGGAAATCGCTCCGGCCCCTTGGGAGTGGTGCGATCAGCCAGGCCAGGGCCTGCCTGGCCGGGCTCCCTCAAGACGCACTTGTCTGGAGGGGCCCAGCCAAGCCCCTCACACTGTTTCTCTCCCCACACCTGGCCGAGACTGGCCAGACTTCCGCACCAGTCCCAAGCGGCTCAGCTCCAGGGAGACAGGTGGGGCCCCGCAGGTGGTGGGAAGCAGAGACTGTGAGGTGCACTGGGGTCCAGCCAGGGGGCTGAGAGGAGCAGGGGGTGGGGCCATGGAGTGGAGAGGAGCCCTCGGCCAGCTGGTGGGCAGGCTGAGAGGAGCAAGTGGTGGGCGGGGGGAGCCAGCGGGGTCTTGGGGCGCATTGCCAGGGGAGCAGGCCGTGGCCCTTTCTGAGCATAGGCCCGGCTCCATGGAGCCACTGTAAATCCGGCACTGGTCTGTTCCGGTCGCCTTCTCCAGCAGCACCACGCTGCTCCTGAGGGCCCCCCTCCCAGCTACTCTTGCAGTCCACACTGAGTCTTCTCCACTGGCCTACACGTGTCACCATTGCCAAGCCCCTTCAGCGCAGGGAAGTCTGTAGCAGAGATGGTCTCCCATCCATCCCAGCCACAAAAGCAAACGGATGAACAACACTTATAACTCACTTTACCAATTTGTTTTCAGATTAGGTAATGATGAGCATCTTTGCTAATGAAGTTGTGCATGACTTTTGAAGTGTCCAACTATTCAGATCATTAAGTCATAAGGGTTCAAAAAAACCAGAAGACTCCCTGGGAATATTTTTTAAAAGGAGTGTTTTTAAAGTGTTTAGTAGTATTTTAAACTCGGGTGGTTTTGAAATTGTAATTTCTTAGACATATTTAAGTCTGTCCTCATTGGTAGGGTAAACGTGGGTAATAAGACAGGCATGGTTTATCTTTCTAAAGCTCTTTTTAATCACAGGTGCTATGTGGAAAATGTATCTCAGATCTAACTTTGAGGCTCCTAGAGTATTTCTGTAATGTCCAGTAGATGCAGTGTGTGTCTGTATATACTTATGTGGTGAATACAAGTGGACAGTACCTAGATCTGGTGCCAGCAGCATGTTTAAGAATTAAAAAAAAATATATTTTTATTAATCTCTCACATGCACTAAAATGTTTGAGAGAGTCAGCAATATAGTTTTAGCACCTGATTTTATTTTTAGAGACATAGTCCATTTTTCAGGTGTTAAAGTAACACATCAAGGGAGTTGTGAAATTTGACTAGATTATGCCTTTAGATTATCCTTTAGTGGTGCCCGAGGATTGAAAATGCGTAAGGTTTCAGCCCTTGTTGAGGATAATGCATGAACTGTATCCTAGAAACAAAAGGCTTCATTTCAACATGTTGATGTTAAGACAGTTTCGAGGAAGTACTTGCTATAAAATATTTGTGCATTCTGATATATGAAATATTCATCGCACTCATCTATTTATTTATTTATTTATTTATTTATTTATTTATTTATTTATTAGCTGCCAGGCTTATTGCTAGAGTAACTGAGTACCTTACCAAATTATAGAAATCTAGTGGTTCTCTCCTGCATGCATAAGGGTGTGAGAATTTTTTTTAAATCAGTGACTGTGAGATTACTGTGCTGAAGAGTTGTACCTTGCATTTTGCCCTTTTAAACTGTGCTGATTTGGTTTATGGATTTATTCCCTAGCAGGGGATAATATCATTCCCTATGTAATCTTAATGCCTCCTGATGAGGACCAAATATCTGCTCACTTGTAAATGGGAAGAAAAGCCCTCACTCTTGACCTTTCTCTGGGGCCAGTGACCACAGAAAGCCATTGATCTGTGAAAGGAAAACTCTTTTAAATTCTTGCATCAATAGTGACAAGTCCTTGAAGGACTTAATACATCTGTACACATCTGAGAATCCTAGAAAGGTTGTGAATGACTATTGTTTTACGTGGCCAAGCCTGTCCATTTATCGACAAACTTGGATAAAATAAGAACTGTTTCAAATTTTGCATCTTTCTTGTTGTTCCTATGCATATTTTATCTTTGTAAGAGCCAGGCCTTTTGCATTGTCTCATTTGATTGCATATATTTGTGCCTGTTAGATTTCAGACTTTCAGTATTACATGTCTGCAGTGAGGGGGTTTGTTGAAAAGGACCATTGTTAGCTGTAGTGGAGAAGGAGTTCCAGGAGAGTGGGTCAGCCACAGGATGGCTCTGTCCTCACCGCCACACATTTCTTGCCAGTGTGCGTAGCACTTGTTGCGCCATTTTTAATAAATGTATGCCGTTGATTTTAGTTGAAGCAGTTTGTGTGAATGCAGCTTAGATTCTGCTTTCCAGTGCTATTTTGAAAGGTAACTGAACTCCTGTTGCCCCTGTGCTAGTGTTGCCTTTCCTGGTTAGATTAATAAAGCTTTGGAGGTATCAATGCTTTCAGGGTGTAGTGTAAATAGATTAAAGGAATAGACTAAAAATATCAGAAAGAAAATTGCTGTTCAGTAAAAGAAATATCTGTGGCTACAGTTTAGAATGAAGTAGTAAATAGTTGTTGAGTGTGTACAGAATGTGAAGCTATTAATGTTCCTTTATTTAATTTCAGTGATGGGAGGAGGGAAGTTGGAGGCATGGAGAGTAAAGAAGGAAGAGAATTCTGTACAACTTAGGTATTTGCCAGATTTCAATTTTGAAATACATGCAAGAGATTTGAGGTTAGAATTCTTTTCGTTGTCTCATTGTATTCTTCAGCTAGACTGTTAAGAACAATTGACAAATTAAACCCAATAAATGCTACCTATCCAGCATTGCAAAAGAAGTGTCAGTGAATATGATCTGCTCTTCATTAGTGACGCATCAAATTATGCATTCTAAGGCTTTTTGAATGCAGTACATTGATTCATAGATACTAAAGTCAGAAGGGATCATTATGATCATCTAGTCTGACCTCCTGCACAACGCAGGCCACAGAATCTCACCCACCCACTCCTGCAAAAAAACCTCTCACCTATGTCTGAGCTATTGAAGTCCTCAAATCGTGGTTTAAAGACTTCAAGGAGCAGAGAATTCTCCAGCAAGTGACCCGTGCCCCATGCTACAGAGGAAGGCGAAAAACCTTCAGGGCCTCTTCCGATCTGCCCTGGAGGAAAATTCCTTCCCGACCCCAAATATGGCAATCAGCTAAACTCTGAGCATATGGGCAAGATTTACCAGCCAGATACCCAGGAAAGAATTTTCTATAGTAACTCAGATCCCACCCCATCTAACATCCCATCACAGGCCACTGGGCCTATTTACCATGAATAGTTAAAGATCAATTAATTGCCAAAATCATGTTATCCCATCATACATCTCCTCCATAAACTTATTGAGTTTAATTGTAAAGCCAGATAGGTCTTTTGCCCCCACTGCTTCCCTTGGAAGGCTATTCCAAAACTTCACTCCTCTGATGGTTAGAAACCTTTGTCTAATTTCAAGTCTAAACTTCCCAATGACCAGTTTATATCCATTTGTTCTTGTGTCCACATTGGTAGTGAGCTTAAATAATTCCTCTCCCTCCCTAGTATTTATCCCTCTGATATATTTATAGAGAGCAATCATATCTCCTCTCAACCTTATTTTAGTTAGGCTAAACAAGCCAAGCTCCTTGAGTCTCCTTTCATAAGACAAGTTTTCCATTCCTCGGATCATCCTAGTAGCCCTTCTCTGTACCTGTCCCAGTTTGAATTCATCCTTCTTAAACATGGGAGAACAGAACTGCACACAGTATTCCAGATGAGGTCTCACCAGTGCCTTGTATAACAGTACTAAAACCTCCTTATATCTACTGGAAATACCTCTCCTGATGCATCCCAAGACCGCATTAGCTTTTTTCATGGCCATATCACACTGGCGGCTCATAGTCATCCTATGATCAACCAATACTCCAAGGTCCTTCTCCTCCTCCGTTACTTCTAATTGATGCGTCCCCAGCTTATAACTAAAATTCTTGTTATTAATCCCTAAATGCATGACCTTATACTTCTCTCTGTTAAATTTCATCCTATTACTATTACTCCAGTTTACAAGATCATCCAAATCTTCTTGTATGATATCCCAGTCCTTCTCTAAATTGGCAATACCTCCCAGCTTTGTATCATCCACAGACTTTATTAACACACTCCCACTTTTTGTGACGAGGTCAGTAATAAAAAGATTGGTCCCAAAACTGATCCCTGGGGAACTCCACTGGTAACTTCCCTCCAGCCTGACAGTTCACCTTTCAGTAGGACCCACTGTAGTCTCCCTGTTAACCAATTCCTTATCCACCTTTCAGTTTTCATATTGATCCCCATCTTTTCCAATTTAACTAATAATTCCCCATGTGGCATGGTATGAAACGCCTTACTGAAATCTAGGTAAATTAGATCCACTGCGTTTCCTTTGTCTAAAAAATCTGTTACTTTCTCAAGGAAGGAGATCAGGTTGGTTTGGCACTATCTACCTTTTGTAAAACCATGTTGTATTTTTTTCCCATTTACCATTGACCTCAATGTCTTTAACTACTTTCTCCTTCAGAATTTTTTCCAAGACCTTGCATACTACAGATATCAACCTAACAGGCCTGTAGTTACCCGGATCACTTTTTTTCTCTTTCTTAAAAATAGGAACTATGTTAGCAATTCTCCAATCATACGGTACAACCCCATAGTTTACAGATTCATTAAAAATTCTTGCTGATGGGCTTGCAATTTTATGTGCCAATTCCTTTAATATTCTTGGATGAAGATTATCTGGGCCCCTCCCTCCCCCCGATTTAGTCCCATTAAGATGTTTGAGTTTCACTTCTGCCTCAGATATGGTAATATCTACCTCCATATCCTCATTCCCATTTGTCATGCTACCATTATCCCTAAGATCCTCATTAGCCTTATTAAAGACTGAGGCAAAGTATTTGTTTAGATTTTGGGCCATGCCTAGATTATCCTTGACCTCCACTCCATCCTCAGTGTTTAGTGGTCCCACTTCTTCTTTCTTTGTTTTCTTCTTATTTATATGGCTATAGAACCTTTTACTATTGGTTTTAATTCCCTTTGCAAGGTCCAACTCTACTTGACTTTTAGCCTGTCTCACTTTATCCCTACATGTTCTGACCTCAATAAGGTAGCTTTCCTTGCTAATCCCTCCCATCTTCCACTCCCTGTATGCTTTCTGCTTTTTCTTAATCACCTCTCTGAGATGCTTGCTCATCCAGCTTGGTCTACAACCCCTGCCTATGAATTTTTCCCCTTTCTTGGAATGCAGGCTTCTGATAGCTTCTGCAGCTTTGACTTAAAGTAATCCCAGGCCTCCTCTGCCTTTACATCCATAAGTTCTTCAGTCCAATCCACTTCCCTAACTAATTGGAGGCTCTTAAGATGCTAAATATTTTTCAGAACAGAGGATTTTCTTCCATAGTCTTTTTCTCTCTATTCCTTTCCCAAATACACACAATGACTATCATTGAAAAGGATTCCTATAAATGCTTTTTTCCTTTTCTTTGCCATTGCACTTGGCTTGCTGAAACTGACAGACTTTTTTTTTTTTTTTTTTTTTTTGTATTTTAAACATTGCGTCATCCAAGGGAAACGCACTGTGGGAAAGTCTCTTTAGTACAGACAAAACAGACTCGCAGGATAACTCTGGCTTGCTGCAGTGAATCCCTGTAGTATACACGCCGAGGCCAAACACATAATCACTGTGAGCAAAAGCTGTAAGACATGATCAATGTTTTATACTCTGTCATAATTTGGTGGTGCAATTAGCAAGCAAGATAAAATTATTATAGATCTGCCAATATGGAAGGCTGCATGAGTGCATGTGTATTCTGAATAAATGTGTAGGTAAAGGGACTGAAATAAGCTAACACTCGCCTGCTTATCAGTCTTGGATTGTCTTTGTACCCTTTCTTACTGTATAGTTCTTGAGGCAGCAGCTGTTCATTTTATCTAACAATGAGCTAGGACAATATGCAGCTATTCATTTGTGCATTTATACATGCATAGACCTAAAGTGACATCTGTGCCAGGTAAAATCATATATCTTTAAACAAATTTTGATTATAACTATCGCTTTTTTAGGACAACTGATCCAAATGTCATCCAGCTTGATGATGTATCTTTTTTTTTTTTTCTTCTACCGCCCTGAGATCTCTTGTTCTCTCTGTTTCCCCACTCTTCCCGTCAGCATGAGTTGCTGCTCTTATGGCTATGGCGACACATCATTAACTGCAGAGTAGTGGCTTTCGTTAGGGTTCTGCCAGACTTATCTCTTTTCTCTTTAAAAATGAATGAAGTCTTAATTGTGTCAGAACAGTTAGAAAACATTCTTTATTTGTGTTATAAATTATTTCATTATCTAAAGAGTACCCATAATAGACAGAGGTCAACATGACAATTACAGTGAGCAGAAGCTCCACAGGGAGATTTTGCTGTTTGTTCTTACTAAAAGGCAACTTCTTCATTTCAGTCTAAAGTTTAGTTTAAACAAATATCAATGATGCTGATACAAAGACCAAGGTTGTTATAAGTTTCCCCCAGTCCAAAAAGCCCCACTATTTGGGTTTTTTTTTCCTGCTGCAGAAAAAATAGACCTCTTCCCAATCCCTTTTCAAAACACTGTGATTCATTTGTTAGCATACTTTGCCTAACATAAAAAGGGCCATGTTGTTAAAAATGAAAAGTGTGCAGTTCTCGAATTTAGACACCAAATGCAATAAAATGGCGTCTTCTGCCTACTAAGTAATTAGGCCCACTACTCTCTCTTTTATTTACTTATAGTATGGTTACAAACTCATTGTGTTTTTCAGTACACAGTCTGTTTCAGAGTTTCAACCAAACTAATCCAAACGTGTTCAAAGCACACTTGATTGTTTCTGTACAAGAGTGCAGGTTTATAAAAAGGGACAGAACTCTCCTGTCATCTTTGATTTTGTTTCCACAATTTACTATCATTTTGACGTGACAAACTGCAACACAACCCTCTGCAAATACAGATTTGGAGTTGAAATCTGGACCTTCAATTTTAAATGTTAGAAGACAAAGAGAGAACTTGGGATTATGGTCTATCAGCCACGTTTCAGCCTCCAATCTTTGAGTCCAGCTATGACCTTTTGTATTTGTGATCAGTCATGTTGACTAATAAACTCCAAGGCCAGAGGGACCATTCTGATCATCTAGGCTGACCTATGTAACATAGACCACAGAATTTCCCCAAAATAGTGCCTAGAACATATTTTTGAGAAAAAAGCCAATCTTGATTTAAAAGTTGTTAGTGACACAGAATCCACCACAATCCTGGATAAATTGTTCTGGCCCTCCCTGCCTGCCCTGCTCCCCAAGCAGAGTTGGTGGCACAGCTCTGAGCTTTACCCCTGACATGCTCTTGCCTCTCACCTGAAGGAGCTCGGTGCCAGCGAGCAACGCCCCCTGCCACAAGTTGCTCCCTGAGGTGCTCGCTCACCACTGCCCTGGCACTCCTGGCTCTGCTGCTGCTTCTCAGCCCACAGGCGACGTGTGGGGCGGTCACATTTTCCCCCCATCATCATCATCATCATGAGTTACACGTCATCTCTGGTTCAGCTGATTATCCATCTTGGTGCCCAAGTCTTTGCTTCCCAGGATAGAGTCCACCATCCTGTAAGTATGGCCTACGTTCTCTCTTCCTAGATGTATACATTTAGTTTTAACTGTATTAAAAAACGTATTGTTTGCTTGCGCCTAATTTACCAAGCAATCCAGATCCCTTTATATTGGTGACCTGTCTTCTTAATTATTTACCACTCCCCCCAATTCTTATGTCATCTGCAAAATTTATCAGTGATGTTGCCTGGGTAGTAGGTTCTGAAGCTTCTCTGAATTACTCTTCCATTTTGTCCTTGTGTGGTTCTTGTTCTTAGATGAGTAGATCAAGCTGGATTTCCACTGAGACTGCAACACTGGTGTCATCAGCCTATAATCCGTCAAGTCCCTCTGAAACCTCCTTGTAGAGTTCTTCGATGTGTAAAATGCTTCCTGTGTTTTGGTCAAACTCATCCTCCTGCTTGGTGCAAATTTCAACGTAATTATACTAGTTAGATGCAAATAGAAAGGTACAATCTTCTTGTGAGTTCTGTCAAATGTCATTGTAAAGCAAAGATATCAATCCTCCCTTTTCAGTCAACCAACCATGAGGCAGATGATGGCTTCTAAGAATTAAGTTTTCACAACACGATTTAGAGCTGTTGGGTGACACTACTTTCTCACTGAGGCGTAAATAGTGAGCTGAACACGTGCACATCAGCAGGTCTAGATAGCTGCACCTGAGCAGTTCTCTCATCTTTTTTCATGGCACTTTGTCTCAGCCAATGGCACCTTCAGCAACTTGGATGCTGTATTCAGTGAGTTTCTTTTCAGCTGCAGAATCACTAGCATTAAGTAGGGAAACATTTTTCCTTCTATGGATGCTTCTAACCATTGCCAGGTAATTTCTCATGTTCAACCAACTATCCTGTCAGAACGTCGTGATTGAGTCTTTTAGTTCTCCCTTTGTTTTTCCCTCTTTCTTTACTTCTAGATTCTAGTAGTAGACTGGAAAGTTTAAATCTGTCTGGAGAAATATATCCAGGCTGCAATGCTTCAGTCGTTTATTTAAACTGTTCATTTAGTGCTACATTGAAGCAGCGTTGTTAGAATAAAAGCAAGTTCTGACTTTAAAAATAGAATTCAAAACTTTGCATTGGTATAATCACCAGTTGATTTTTGGCACTGAAAAGAAATGGTGATTCTGTAATTATGCTTAAATGCTGCTGGAAGCTCTGAAACAGGGGCTTAACTTATTGAGAAATGACCAAGGGCATGGTAAACCCTCTCCTATGAAGAGAGTGAAAAGACTGCGATTGTTTACCTTCAAGAGAAGACAGATAATCAGGGACATGATAAATGAGTGTGTGTGTGTGTGTGTGTGTATATATATATAATAAAATGATATATGAAATAATGAATGGTACAGAGAAGGCAGATTGGGAATTTAAGAACAAGGGGATATCCAGTGAAATTAAAAGGTGGCAAATGCAAAAAACAATTAAAGGAAATATTTTTCACACAGTTGGTGAAACTTGCTGTCACAGGAAGTCACTGAGGTCAAGCATTTAGTAAGGTTGAGGACTGAACGTTTATATGGATATCACAGATAACGTTGGATAGTATAATCCTGATTTTAAAAAAAAATTGTGGCAGGGGTATTTAACCTCCTGCTTCAAGTGCTTCCTTCTTAATTTTGACCAAGGAGGGCTGATGTGTACATAAACTGGCAATTTCTTTTTTCTCTGCCTGCTTTCTACCTCTTCAGGCTTGTGCATCCCTAAGTGTTTTTCCTTGGTCCTTCCCGTCTTACTGATGTCTACTGTTCTTCCCAGAAGAGGTTCATTACGCACCATTTCTGAACAAGTTGCACGAAAAGCCCTATAGAACTGGCATATGAAGTGATGAATAGAACCCTAAAACTTGTGAAGAATTAATAACTGCATAAAGAAAGGGCCATAATGGTGGTTAAACTTAAGTACACTGTGTGTGTGAAATCACTACCGTTCTGAAAAGGACATGATGAGGATAGCAGGAACATTACAGTAGGTAACTACCATTTCTTGGCATTTTATTAGATGGCACTTTAAATTATGGATTTAATTGCACAGAGTGGAAAAATAGAAGGGGTGAAGTAGTAGCTGTGTTAAAAGGGTAGGCTATTGTAGCTGACATTTATGTCGATGGATCTTAGTGTTTTTAAATAGTACAACTCCTACATATTAGAGAAGAGAATGTATTTTTGCTGCTTTATATGCTAAATTTTTCATCTCAGTTATCACGAGAAGAGTGGTTGAGAAAAATGTAATATGAACAACAATTATAAATCTTTGGGTATTAGCCAAGGTATTTGTTGTCTTCAGATTCTCTTATTGTGAATTTATGAAAGGCACTTAGACTAAACGATGTAGTTTAAAAGGAAGACCCTTAAACTGCTTTCTTTAGAGAATTCTAGTCCTCTTCACTGCACAGTGTGAACTTTCATATAGGGTCTTGTGTTGTTAATCTGAAACTGTAGTTTTTAGATAAAGATTAAAACCAAACTTTTTATTTATAAAATAAATAGTTTGCAGAACTAGTTGGTGGCAAAAGCCTGAAAATAAACTTTTGAAGTTGCATAAAGAGAAAAAAATTCTGTCCTTTTTTAAAAAATGAGGATTCGAAAACATCTGGTTTCTAGTAGCAGGTGTGAGGGTGGGTTATGCCTTAATTACGCCCTGTGATTAAGAGGAGCCACAGTGAGAATTGGACAATCCAGTTTCTGAATTAATTGTGCCTTTTAGGTACCCAAAGAGGATTTTTATATATCTTGTAATACACATAATGGGTGAAATCTTGACCCCATTGAAGTCAATGGGGAGTTTTTCCATTAACTTCAGTGAGGTCAGGATTTCACACAGAGTCCTTCCAAACTGACACCTGCTGAAAGGACTCCATGGATAGCTTTATTAGCAAATGTGCTAGTGGAACAGGCATTCAGCAGAGTGCAGATTGAAGTGAACTCCCTCTTTTAGGAATATGGTTCAAACCAATTCTTCATCACCTTTGCAGTCTTAGGCTGTAGTGTAGACATAGCCTATGTTGGCATTATTTGGGGTGTGAAAAAACCAACCTCCGAGTGACACAAATTACACCAACCATAAGCATTCATGTGGACAGCGCTATGTCGGTGGGAAAGCTTTTGCCACTCATGGAGGTGGTTTTATTTTGCCAACGGGAGAGCTCCCTCCCATCAGCATAGAGCGTCTTCACCAGACGTACTGCGGTGATGCAGCTGTGCGATGTACGTATGGACATGGCCTTAGTGTATACCCAGGATTGGAGAAACTTCCATTTTGGGCCAACAAGTGTGATGCATTTTTTGGGGTGTGAGTGAGGATGGTGAATAATATGATATATACTCGTGGGGGAATTCTGCACCAAAAAATTAAAAATTTTGAGCCAAAAAAAAATAAAATTCTGCACACAATAGTTTAAAATTCTGCAAATTTTATTTGTCAAAAATAACACTACATAATCATGCCAGTTTCAATTATTTTGGTAATTTATTTCAAAATACCTGTCAGCAAGTATGTAACAATACAGACACACACAAAAATCCCCCCAGGAGTAGAGTTAAAAAAACTCCTGTTTCTCTTTCCTCTTTCCCCCCCTGCTGGAGCCCAGCTGCGGATCCGCACCAGCCAATACACGTGAATCCCCAGCGACCAGCTGTGGGGCCTCTCCTTGCCCAGACACCCATTCCCCTCTCTCCCCAGAGACAAGCCCAGCCCCAGGGTCCCCCTAGCCTAGACACCTGCACCCCTTCTCCCCCAGACCTCAGCTGCAGGCTCCCCACAGCCCGAACGCCCACCCCCTACCCCTCAGAGCCCAGGGATCCAGAGGGAGAAACAGCCTGATGCTCAATCCCAAGCTTGCATGGAGTTCCCTGTGCACCGCCACCTTCCTTCCTTCAGGGCATGCTGGGAACTAACCCTAACCCTGTAGCTCCCTTGGTCCCTCCCCCTGGCAGTGTCTTCCAGGTGCAATCTGGGCTCTGCTGGGTCCAGTGGCCCCTAGTAGAGGCCAGCAGCACTGCAGCCCATTGGGGGGGAGAGGAAATTCTGCATGCACAACATTAATTTCTGCAGAATTCCCCCAAGGGTAAATATAATGCCTATATATAAATCAGTGGTGCAGCCTCATCTGATTACTGTGTATAGTATTGGCTACGCCATCTTGAAAAGATATTGCAGAACAAGAGGGGATTCAGAAAAGGGCAATGAGAGTGATCAAGGACTTGGAAAAACTCTCCATATGAAAAGAGATTGAAAAGTCTGGAATTGTTTACCTTGGAAAGGAGATGAATAAGAGTCATAATAAAAGTATATTAAAATAATGATTGGTACAGAGAAGGTAGATCAGGAGCGTCTATTTTCCCTGTCTCATAACACAAGAAGGGATATTTCATGAAAATAAAAAGTGGGAAATTCAAAATTGATAAAAGGAAATACATTTTTACACAGTGTTAGATTACACTGTGGAATTGATTGCCACTGGAAGTTGTTGAGTCCAAGAAATTAGAAAGTTTAAAAAATGATTGAACATTTATATGGATACCAAGATCATACAGCATTATACTTAACGGTAAATTTTGGAAAATGTAAAATTTTGGAAGAGGTATTGAACCTCACGCCACAGGGTTTAAACTAGTCTCAAACTTTTGGAGATTAGGATGAGACCAAATGTAGAGGGCAGCTTACTCCACATCTGTTTTACTGGTAGTTCTTATACCTTCTTCAGAAGCATCTGGTTCTGGCCACTGTCAGAAGCATCACACTGAACTAGATGACTTTGCATCTGATACAGGATGTCAGTTCCTATGTTTTTATGTACCTCCTTTTGGTCCTGGAGTGAAGAAACAAAGTGCAGTACCAAAGCATGGATTTGAACTATATAACCAAAGTCTAGGGCTGTCGTAGGAATATTACATTACTGGGCTGACCACATTCTTATTTATCATATTTAATGTTTACAAAGGAAAAATGTGTTAAAGGTTCAGGCTATTTTCCAAAATCAGTTAGAGGTATTTATATACATTACGAACCATCCATATGACAAAACCACCTAATAGAGATCTGCCCAATAGGATTCTCCTTCATACTTTTGTTAAATTAACAACATCTGCTTCAGAGTATCCAGTTTTACAGCTGAACACTGAAATCTGCACACATGTTCTTTCAGTTACTCCAGTATTTAACCTTTAATGTGACTTTGCTTGATCATAATTCAGGCTTGTGTCTTAGCTGACTGATGTACTGAAAGAAGCAGTATATAAATATGTAAATTACACTTTGCAATTCTGAAAGATTAAATGTTTGTTTTGGTATTACTTTGGTTTAATACCATCTTTATTGGTATCAACACTTGGCTGATTAACATCTAGTTACGCAATTTCTCATTATACAAGTATGTCATAGCGCTTCAGATTTTCATGACTAACACAAGCTCTGCAGGATAGTATACTCCTCAACTGAGTTTGCTTTAGCTATAAAAGAGTTTTATCTTATCATGGTTTTACTGGGTCATTTGATAAAAATTCAGATTTATTTTCTTTTGGGGGGAGGGGGGTTTGTTAGATTGAGAGGCTGTTTAATTACAGGAATGTCAGTTGACTTTGAAATCCAGTATTGTCTTTGTAAATTACTAAGAAAAAACTACTTGAGTGTACTCTATCTTCCTTGGTCTTTGTTTGAGCCTGCCAAATATGAGATAACGATGTATGAATCTTAGATTTGTGAAGTAGGACTCTTACTTGACCACCATCATTTAATTTTTAAAAGTTTTTATGAGATTGATTAGACCTTAAAATTAATAATCTAAGGTTGAAATGTATATGTATTACTGTCTGAACATCTTTGTTTCATTAAAAAGAACATTTAAAATATGCTTGTTTGACCTCTTAGTGAATAGGTGGAAGAAAATTAACAAACT
Organism: Natator depressus; assembly: GCF_965152275.1. Taxonomy (NCBI): domain Eukaryota; kingdom Metazoa; phylum Chordata; order Testudines; family Cheloniidae; genus Natator; species Natator depressus. The sequence goes on along the minus strand of NC_134235.1, from coordinate 194,926,144 downwards.
TTTTCCATATTAAACCATAGTTATTTTGAAGGGGATGATTTAAATATCTTCCTAATACTGATCTCCCCCCTCCCTTTACACACAGAGGAAAAATGAAAAAAAAAGATAGAGCCATTTTTACTTGTGTGCTGTTGTATGATGTAATTTTCCATGTACAAAGATTAAAGATGCCAGGTTTCCCAGAAGTTTCATCATTAATTTGGGATTTCCTTCCTTTCATGTGTTTGTCAGGCTCTGGCCAGATACGAAAGGGAGGAATATAAAAATAAAAGTGGCAGGTGTAGTACCTGAAACTAATTTTCTACTATTACTTTATTTTATAAATAAAAAGAGTTATTATACGTCCAGAGTCTGACATTATATATAATGCATGTGTGTGTGCTTGTATTTTATTTAATGGGACACTATAATGCAAAGTCTAGTTAGTTCTTCCTCAAAAAAAGAGGAGTTAGAAAATTAGTTTCAGGTACTACATCTGCCACTTGGCCAATTTTTGAAGTTTTACTGTTGCATTTTCTTATTTTTTAAAACGTTTTTTTTCTCTCACCACTATCTCTGTGAAAGACACTTACAGACATGGGGAAACTGACACAGAGCTCTCAGATGTACAAAATAAAGAAATACATATTGTAATCTGCAGTATTACTTGTAACAACAGGTTAATTTTTTTTTTTAATTAAGTTGGTATCCCTTTTTAAAAAAAAACTGTGTGTGTGTGTTTGTGTATTTATGTATGTGCTTTCCATCTCAGGCTGATTGGTGCAAATTAAATTTTGTGTTTAGTCCAAACAGTGTGACTGCAGTACAGATATCCATGAATTCTGCTAAATGTCATGAAAAATAGCTTTGTGTAATTTTATAGTTAGTTTAAGAAGCTTATGAAGAAAATATTTCCCTGTATGATTTGATAAGTGAGCCAGACTCTGAGAGATCCTTCCTGAAGTGCTATTAAACTTCAAAGTTTTTATCTAGTTATTGTGCGTACTTGTGATTAGAATGTGGATTGTTTTTAAGCTAAAACTGCAGGTTGACATTAAGGGGGTCAAACTGGAGGAGTGGAGCTCCTGGGTTTTGTAGAAGAGGTGGTAAGAGGAATTCCTAAGTTCCGGCAGTTCTTCTTTATGTGCCTGGCGCTAGGCTATATCAGGCAAAACTTGCTGCTCTCCTTTGTTGTCTCCTTACCAGCATATTTAATTTTATCAACAAATATTCTCTGTTTATGTGCAGGTTGGTGACTTTTTTTTAAAAAGGGGGGGAATTAAGAGGGCATGAGTTTATACACGTGCTGATTTTGGTGTCAGTATATATGGTATGTTTCATCATATCCTTTTCCATGTCTTAAATGTGCTGCAGCTTCTGTTACCTTCTGCTGAGTCGTCATTATCACAATAACACTTATGTAGACAAGCCCCCTGATAATTGAAGAACTAAAAATATCAGCACAAAAGACAACTGAGAGGGAAAGCGTGTTTCCATCAATGTTTAAAACTGTTTGTTTTTTGTTAACGCTTATTTAACTTCAATGAGTGACTAACGTTCTGGGAAAAGTACATTATTTGTTGGAAGATTCACTGCACCAGCCTGGTCAGTTACGGAGTGAAAGCTGACCATATACATCCTCTGAAACGTCCAGTGTGTCCTGCAAAACCAGAGAAGACCAGACTTGACATTGCTGATATTTCTAAGATAAACTCCCTCAAGCCATTTTTCATATTTCATAAAATAGCAATAAAAGGGCACAAACCCAATAATTTATTTCAGATACTTTGAAAGTCGTCTTTTAAGTAAACTCTCTTATTCTTAAAGTCAGATTGTTGACTCCTGCATAGTATCGGCTGACACTGTCATTATAATAAACCTTGATTAACTACAATGACTCTTGCGGGCAACAATAGGAACTATTATTTATTAACTAGAACAACCTACAATGCTATATAAAAATTTAGTAACTACGCTGTAATTGTTTTGTGTTTTACTTTAACAGACTGTTTAAGAATAAATTAGTATCAGAAACCCCGTCCCAGACCTGTCAATTGAACAAATTTCTAGGCTGTCCATTCTACAATTGTAAAATGCATTTTATTATGACTTGTGTGGCATGCAACTGTGTTAATACTCCACAGTCCCCTGTAATCAATAAAAATATGCTGTGGTCGTGTAGTATAGGTTGATCTTAAATGTTTTTTTCTAATCAACTAGATTTAGCCAATTGTGTGTCAGCATGTTGTGAGTTACCCAGAATTTGCCCCCAGCCACCTTAAAAAACATTTCCTTTCAGTGACGACAATGTATGCATCAGTTAATATGAATGCGATGATTTCGATTTGCTGAGTGCATGAGAGGAAGTTATGTTTAAATGAAGGGGAACTGATATACCTGAAGTGGGAGGAAGGATGGTCTGGTGGCCTAGGACAGTGTTTCCCAAACAGAGAGAGTCTGGATGAGTCGTCATCACTTTTCAGACACCTCAAGCCCGCTACTGCAGTGTCTTTCACTGTCCTCCACACATCACTACCCACGTGTGCCTTGGAAGCACGGCTGTCCCTGTACCCTGCTCTTTCGCTTCCACTGGGCGGGGGCAGCAGCGTGGGGAGCGGGATCTGGGCAGCACCAACCCGGAGGAACCAGTAGCCTGTGGGAGACAGGACTGCTGGGAAAACAAGAGCAAGGGGGCTGGGGAGGAGGCAGCAAGCGGATGCCCCCTCCCCATCACACACACTTAAACTGATGCTCTAAAGTCCTGTATAAAAGCACTGCTAACTAGCAGTAGTTTTTATACGGTTGGTCTTCAAAAAACGATAAAATGCAGTTGATGGGTTGCCTTAGAAAAAGTCTGGAAAGCACTGGCCTAGTTTGTGGGAGATGCAGGTTCAATTCCCTGCTCTGCCATAGGCTTCCTGCGTGACATTGGATAACTCACTTAGCCTTTCTGTGCCTCAGTACCCCATCTGTAAAATGTGGATAATGCTTTTCTACCTCAGAGGGCGCTTGTCAGGATAAATTCATTAAAAGATAGTGAAGTGCTTTGAGACCTACTGAGGAAAAGCACTAGTTAAGAAATGGTGGGGGGGATTGTTACGGACTGGATTATTTTTTCCTAAGTCTCTCACAATGTAAAAACAAAGCTTTGAAGATCAGTGTTGTGTCGTGTAATTCTGCAATATTAGTTCATTTTATGGAGAGCCACTTTGTTGTATTAGTATCGTTATTACAGACTGATCGATAATGATGGTTAGAAAAGTCAGTAGGGGAATACATGGTCATGGAAAGAGTAGTACTTGACTCCTTTTTCTTTCACGTTCCTCTGTTAGAGTATTGCATATCCACTCGTAACTGTCTGGAAAAACTATAACACCAATGTCCTAAGGAACATCAAGCACAGTAGTGTGATCTGTCCTAAAATATGGATATTTTAGAGTGTCTTTTTAGATGGGTGCAGGAAACAGATTGCAGCACATTTCTAGTCTGAGGAGTTTTCTCCTCCCATTTAAAAATATTTCTTAAGAGTGTTTTTCCAAATAAATATGAATGCTGGCTTGGGAAGAAAAATCAGTTTGTAGCCAAGGAACCCAATCTTTATTAGTTAGAGGAATTTTGGAGAGTCTTCAGCATAGGAGCACCTCTAGCCAAATGTTACACATAATTATTAACCTTCTGGGTGCCGGTTTCTTCAAGGATATTCATAACTAGCAGTGCACTTTAATCTAAGTTATTTAGCTTTTGTCTTTCTTTGACATAGTAGTGGTGTGACCACTAATATTAAACCATTGGTAGTGTAAAGTATTACTAATGAGCTCTGAGGGAGATAACCTGTATGAAGTTACCAGAGTAGACTAATTTGGTTTACTCAATAGTTTGGATTTTTTTAAAATAAAAAAATGTGCATATGGATTTTTATTATTGATTTTTACTTTTGGCTGGAGAAAGAAGCCTCCCAATTGTCTGGCTCTGAGTCCTATTGTTTGCAAACTCTGCAAATGCATGAATGGATATGCTAGGACTTCTAATCAATTTGTCTAGACTTAATCTCTCATAAATAGTATCCATGTGTCTTGTTCCTGGAGTAGCCGGGTAATCTTACTGTATTTCTGTTTTTCCAAATGGGTAGAAAACATGCGATTTAGGAAACCGTCTTCTGATCCCTTTAAAATGAAGGTGGACAGTTTGAAGGGTGGGATTTGCTTGCAGTATTTGAAAACGTTTATGGTCCTGCTACCCGCAAAGAAGTTAGCGGAGAATGTGGACCATAAGCCTGTCTTGTCTTCAGAGATATTAGCTGCAGCCAGTTCTGGTGACCCATGTGCTTTGATTGGTATTGGTATTGATTGGCAATAGTGATGCAGAATTTCTTGAAGGAGATGCTGTCCCTTTTCAGTCCTTATTCTATGCAAATCTGTTTTACTTTTTCCTGCAAAGTTATATTTCAACACTAAGACAAAGTGATGAACTAGCTCAAATTTGACTTTACATTTCCCATTCAATGATAACCTAAACAGGAAACAATAAGATCTGGAAGAAGTGAAAGAGTATGACTTTCACTCCAGAACTATCTTCATTTGTACAAAGATCACTTGATGTGCTGAATCCAATTGTAGGGTCTGTTTGCCTTCTGACAGCATAAAAATTACAGAAGTTAATTTACTACTATTTGTTCTGTATCAACTACCAAAACCATGTCGGAGTCTGAGATGGCACTGAGCCAGTGGCTGAAATACAGACGTGCTATACCTGTGAGACTATTTAGCTTTACCTATGAATTGTAAATACAGCTATACAATAAGTACTAAATTTGGAAACAAGCTTTGATTGGAGGAATTTCTTTCCTCAGGTTGGTAGCTAATAGTCCAATTGACAAATGGCGAGAAGGAAGCTGATGGTAAAAATAGTACAAGGTTAAGTTTGCAGAGCATAGCTTTTACAATCACCTCTTTCTGTCATTTAAATAAACCATTACGAGTGGTTAGCCGAGTCAGACTCTTTCACTTCCAGATCTTATTGTTTCCTGTTTAGGTTGTCATTGAATGGGAGATGTAAAGTCAAATTTGAGCTAACACTTTGTCCTTGTGTTGAAATATAACTTTGCAGGAAAAAGTAAAACAGATTTGCATAGAATAAGAATAATTCTACTAACATTTCAAAGTTTGGCATTTCATGTCCTTGCATATTTAAACAAAGGCATATGCTGCAACCTTGAGCTTTTATAAAACTGTCCAACCTCTCTGTAGCAGGATTGGAGCTTAGCAACTGTTCCTATATGTGGTAGGATAAACTTCCAGTGCTCAGTTGCACAGGGAATCTGGGCAGGAGGAAGCCATTGCTGGAGAAAGTAGACCCCCTCTGGGAGTGGAGTAATTTGGATTTATTTTCAATTTTGGAACCAATGTTAAATGCATTAATTTCTCCTGAACCTTTTTATTAGGACTTGCTTCTAAATTGAAGGGATTATTGCTAAACCACATAGAGCTTCAGCGTACTCTCGAGAAAAATGTAAGCCTCTTTCTGACCCCTCCAGTAATCAAGGGTTTTATTTTTAAGCTTTGAAGTAAGTTTTTTAAAAATTGAACTTCGCAGCAAAACAGTCTAACAGCATTGGCCTTCCCACAAAAGGTTTTCAAATACTTTGGTAGCAACCTCAGAATTGTGCATGCTGTAAGTAAAACATACACATTGTGGTGGTTGTCCTGCAAACACTGGGGCACAGTCCTTTCTACCATAATAAGGTAAGGTTGCAAGCACCTCACCTGATGGAGAACACTTGTAGGACTGACTGACCATTTAGTTGGATTGTATTGCACTGGTTTTCACTCAGCTAAACTGAACCATTCGCAAAATATCTTTGATGTGTTAACCCCACTAAATTTTCACTAAGAAAACCCCAAAATGTTTTTACTCTAACACATGAGATTACATACTTCAATGTTGGATCCTAAATATTGTGCTTAATTCATACTTTATCTTCTTCCCAAGTTAATTTGCTATGAAATTTACCTTCCAGTTTCGGGCATACACTTTTTCTTGCAGTATTATTTCTTTCAAAAATGCCTTTTAATAAATTAATTGGATACTTAATGAGAGTCATTCTTTTCCAGTTTCTACCAATGAAATGTTGTGTGAGCCTTCTCTCTCTTCTCTTAGGAATACTGTAAGATTTGGAAGGCATTTGCCTTGGTAATAGTTGTGACTGTCAGACAGAAAATACCAATACCTTGAAGTAGATCTAGTTATTACCATAATAATACTTAGTGCTTCATGCTTTTTCATTCTTATGCTCAAAGTGCTTTACAATGGGAATTAAGTAATTAGGTCTTGTTATCCCCATTTTACAGATGGTGGGATCACCATAACAGTATTCTGTTCTATTTTTACAATATTATCTCCCCTGCTTCCTCCTCCGCTTCCTTTAAAAAAACAAAAATAAAAAAGCCCAGCTAGGCCTCCGCCTTCTCCCTGTTGTCTATTCCCCACCTCTCATGCAGCTCCAAGGCATTTTACCCCAGTCAATCCATCATTTTAGTTAATCTTGACACTGGGGAGCAGCTGGGAGGTGTCCCTAATTAAAGTGGGCAAAAATATTGCTGCGATTTATTTGGTCACATGATAGTCCAGTACGCTACCATTAGGCTGTCAGAGCTGCCCAGAAGGGATATTGATGGTGGTGGTGGGTTTTTGTTGTTGTTGTTGTTGTTGTTGTTCTGGTTTGTTTTGTTTTTAGGTTTCTTTTGGTCCAGTTTCTTTCCTTGATCTAAAAATGAGACAAAGTTAAAATTTTATCTGATGTTTAAACTACTGAAAATAGCAATTAAACGTGCATGACTCGGGGCATCGTCTTAGTGTCTTCTGTCTTGGCTGTTCAGATTCATTTCTCAGTACCTTGTGACGTTTCAGTGCTTATTGAGACTATTGTCAAAGGAAACTATCTTGTGGAATCTTAAGAGATGCAAAACATGCCTACTCAGACTCTTGTAGAAAGCTAGGCACGTACAAGATATGTTAGAGGGATCTTTTCCTGTCTGTCCTGAATGATTTAAGATAGGAGGCAGAGTAGCAGGGATGAGACTGTCTGCAGCCCTTACTCTTCAATTTACACAATTAGTAATAGTATTTATTACTTGTTTATGCTGCATAGTATGCAAAAATAGACCTGCCCTGAAGAGCAGCTCTGTTGGTAACTCAGAATAACCACTTTGTACAGTGGGGGTGTGTAATACATTTCTAGCAGGCACAGGGTGTGTGGGAGGGAATAATTATCTCTAAAATTATGGTTGTGCACTTGTATACATTTTTAAAAACAAGAGATCATGGCTAAAGGAAGCTTTGGAGTTTTTTGCTATACTTCGATGTTTCTGTATTTGGAATACTTTTGAAATGCAACATCCCTTAATAAAAAAAAAAAATCCTGAGAGCAGAAAACTTATTTAATACAGAATTTCCTGACTTTGCATGTTTACATTTTCTGTGAAAGTTCCAAAAGCAATGTTAAGTCTGCACCCCATCTTTCCTCCAATACCTACATCTGTCATTGTAGAGCAACCCAAACCCCTCATCCTCCGCTGGTCAGGGACTTCTTGTGTCCTTCACTAACCGCCCCTAAGTTCCTTCTCATGATATAGGTTAGAAACCCCCACCATGTATCCCATCCACTATGATATGGGCTACCAGAGTGGGGCAGAGTTATAACATTATATAATGGACGATATATTACAATGGATGAGGGGGGAGAGTTTGGGTCAGTGCTGGAAACAAATGTTTCATTACAATTTCATATTAAATGCTCAAACTTAAGTCTCTGTTTACAAAGCATTTTGCTCTTGGATCTTTTTTTAAGAGAAAACAGTTGTTTATATTTTTAACACAGTAGATTAAGAACACTGGCACCTGTTACTAATGACCACCATCAGGACTCCATTTTTTATTCAATTGTTTACAATAGGTAGCTTCATAATATAGTGATGCCCAAACAAGTTGTTTGTTTTAAAGTGTAAAACAAAAAGATAAATATTAAGGTAGAGAAGAGAAACATTATTTTAGTCTGTATGGTTTGAGTATTATATGAAACAGAAAATTTGTATCACTGTATTAGAGGCAATTCTGTAAGTTGCATAAAACCAAATGGTCAAACCATGATGCATTTTGTGTTTTATTAAACTAAAACACAGAATTCTGCCATAGAAATCATGCCCTTTTAAAGTCCAGTGCATTTTATTTTATGTAATAAGTTAAAAAATATCTTCACTTCAAAATTATTGCTCCTGTTTTCAACTTGTTTGGTGTTCAATTAAGACTGTTGCCATCACAGTTCGTAATTTAGCAGCATTAGAGTAGAAATGACTGAGGTGGTTTTGCCTGGGAATACCCAAATTCTTCCAATGTGGTGTTTGCTTGCATGTAGGTTTGATCTGGATCTCTGGAATGGGTAGTCTCGCTAAAGATTTTTGTTCTCATCTTTTGTTTTCCAGAGACATGTAACTCCAAAACTGCTTGGCCAATTTGCTTTAGATTCAATTCAAAAATAGGGCTCTGGATTTGAGTGAGAGTTAATGGTGGTTTTCCTCATGGTCCTAATTGAAATATTTGTTAGTTTTCCATGGGCTACTGAAATTAATTGTGGCTAATGAAATTCTTTTCTCACACCATCCTGTCAAGTTGACCTGAGGTGGTCGGTGGCATTTTAAGTGATATCCATAAATTGATTAACCCTTAGAATAAGCACAGTGCCAGAAATGTAGGCACATGGAGGATTTTAACAGTGAAAATGTAGCCACAGGATTTTAGATGCCTCCAGGGTTAGGCGGCAGCCAAGCAGGGGTTTTGAGGATCTCAGTGATGCCTGAATATTGGATGTAGGTAGCAGATAGGCACCTAAATCCTTTTATTGATCTGGCTTCAGTCTTTTAACACACCCCCAACATCCACAAAACTCTCCCCCCAAAAGTTCTGGAGGTAGAGGGTTATTGGCTCTTGGATTTAATACAGTGTGTTGTAGCTATTTGTAGTGGAATCAGTTTATATTATTTTAAGTTGTCTTCAGAATGGTCAAGTGTATGACAGCTGCTAAATGTTGCATCAGTCTGTTATAGTCATTTGAGTATAGCGGTGATGCAGATTATTGGAGGTATCAGTTGTATCTATGCACCATATATCTACATATTAATGTGTTCTTTTTAGTCCCATAATTGCAAAGGATTTTAAGCAAAAAAAATGTAATCCCTCATCTTTGACTTTTTTTTGTATCTTCACTGAAGTTAATGCCACTGCACTTAAACTACATTCAAGTACCATCACTTTTCTAATAAGCACTTGGGTATTGAGCCACTTGATAGTACCTAATCCTAACTTAAACCCAAGTAATGTTGCATTCTGTAACTGACTTGCATCTTCCCCTTTCAGTCGTTTTTTATAAGAAATCAATTATGCTATTTAAAAATTGAAATCCTCCAGCTATTTCACACTGTTAATTGAAATGAAAGGCTTGAAAGGTAAGCTACATGCATCACTTTTTAATAAAATATTGGGGAAATGTCTACTAATGTTTTACAAAGATGTGATAGATATATTTAATCCAAAACTCTATTAATATACTACTACATCTGTGGAAATGAAAGCACCTTGCATGCATTAATAACTAATTGGAAGCCTAATAGGGTATAAGACATTTCTAAGACTATTATGAATAATATTTTTGAAGTCATTTTGGTTTTTATTGAATAATAATTTTAAGTCATTGGGGTTTTTTTTGTATTGATAGTCATTTGGGTTTAAACTAGAAATGAAATGCAAAATAAAATACTGAAATATTTCTCATAGGCTCTGAGGGCCTTATTTAGTATGCTGATCATGTTGCTTCCCCCTTTCCCGCCCCCACCCCACGCTGAAGTACTCCCAGTTGACAGTTCTTACTTTGTAAATTCCAGCAGTACATTGGTATTAACAAATTGCAAGGACCTGTTCCATGCAGTAGTTCCATCTTAAGGGGGTTGGCTTGTGCAACTTGGAGTAATGATAGTGTTTCAACACCACTCCAAGAGGTAATTTCTTGGAGTAGTGGCTAAGGGCACCCAAGAGTGTCCTTTTCAATAACTTTGCACAGTTAAGCTGGTGCCTGTCCCTAGGCAGGGCTTCTTGTAGAAATACAGTAGTATCACAGCCCATTACATGTCTAGTAGCTGTAGAGCTAAGCATCCAGATATACAGACCTGTATGGGGCAAAGAGAAATAATTAGGGAGGAGAGGGATATCATGAGTCTTTAGGGTACAATGGATTTTACCTTACATTAGTGTTTTTGTTCGAAGCCTCATTTCACAAGCTGTGTGAAGCTTTGGGTTTGGATGTGAGAGAGATTTTCCAATGTACAGTGTGTAATTTTTGTGTTAGTTTTCAGAACTTTACACATTGGGGAGGATGTGGGGAGACATGCAAAGAAATCTTCTAGTACGGGTCTTGCTATTAAAATTAATCATCAAAGTACCATGGGCATTTATTGGACTTGGAACCTAAAGATGAGATAATAGAAGTATTTGATACAAAATTCCTTCTCCCTTTGCTTACCCATACATAGAGGAACATGTTCACTAGCAGAACAAAGAACAGAAAGCCATCATCCTTGGGTGTTGGGACCTTTACAATGTGATCTAAAATTATTTGTATTTATTTCTATTCATAACATAACTAATAAGCACCCATCAGTTGGATCCCGTCACATTATCACGTTCATATTGAATGCATTAGATGCCTTCCACCTCTAATACTAATGCCCCATAATTATTATAATGAATAAAAGACCTTTAATTTATCCCTCCACCCACATCAGTGCTAGGAGAAAAAGGTGGTCTTTGCAGTGTGTCTGGAATGTTAAATCCAAGATTTAACCCTGATTTTATGGAAATTTGCAAAAAACAGCTCTGTAAAATGAGCCGCAACATTAGGAAAAACCCATATCGTTGCTTCATTTTAGAAACCATTTTGCACAAAATATACTGTGGCCAAGCAGGGAGAAGTTTGACATTGTAAAGCATCATAATATAGTTTTGATCCACTCAATTAAAGCAAATGAACTACTGCCGTTCAGTAATAATGTAGGAAATGTAAATAATATCTCCTGTTGATTACATCAAACTAAAAAAAAAATCAGTACACAATGAGGATAATTTTTTTTCACTCGAATTTGTTTAAGTAAGTACCAGTAAGCAAGTTTCCAATTTTAATGTGGTCTGTGAGGTTTAGCTCATGGGAACCCTGTAATAAAGCTGTACTAGGGCTAACATGAAGCAGCCCTTTCTAAATATAGAATTTTCTTTTGAAGTTGTGTAGTACTTAACTACTGATGTTTCTTGTTGCATTGAACTGGTGCTACCTGAAGGGATGTGCATTTTCGTTTTTGTTTGTAAGGACAAATGGGGAAGTTGGTACTTCTTCCCAACATCCAGATCCACAGAACGGGATTTAAAGACACAGAAAATCATTTTACCTCCTTCTCCAGACCCTTGCAATACAGTGTGCGCCACTTAGTCTTAACAATGGTTCAGATGTGCAGGTATAAGATTGTAATGAAGCTTGGAAACAAGCAATCTACTTTTTATTACAGTCCTAACCTCTACATTGTGTATTAAATATCACATTGTTGAGATTCAACTATCTTTAAATCTATGGGATCATATTTATTCAAATTGTTTTTGTAGCTTTACCTCCTAAATGTATGTATCCTTTTTATTGCACAGCGCTGGCCCCAAAGGCGATAACATCTATGAATGGAGATCAACTATTTTAGGACCTCCAGGCTCAGTATATGAGGGTGGAGTTTTCTTCCTTGATATCACATTTACACCAGAATATCCCTTCAAGCCTCCAAAGGTAAGAGAGACAGCCTAACACTTTACTACCCAGTGATCTGCAGGATGTTTGCAGCATACTCAACGTTCATGGAACACAGTCAATTTGAAATCCAGTTGATATAAGAAAATGAGTTAAACCTGGTTTCAAGAACCACACGTGGAATCCCCTCCCCAGTTTTGGTGGGGTTTATTTTTCGATCATCTCTTTTCTGTTTGTTTTTTTTTTTTTAAAGTATTTTTCCCTTTCCCTGTTGCACAAACATGGGAAGCTGACTTACTACACAGGGGAAACTATGAAACCAAATATACGAAAAGTGCTGTGAAAGAAAGAAAACAAACTGGAAAAACAGAGGCAAATATTTCTTTCTCTCATCTCTTTCAGTTACAGTAAACTTTAAGGTGTGTTTTGTAACAACAGTAGGTTAAAAGAGTTCAAGCAGAAATATAGTTTTTAAGGCCCTGGTTCTTTTAGGGATTTGCTAATAGTTGATTTTTGTGCATAATATCAATTTCTTAGTAGTGCTTCTCTGGATTCTGGATGCAAGTTATATTTTGAAAGCTTGTCGTATTCTGTGTTGTTGGGTTCTATCACAAATCCAATACTAATGTAAGTAGATGTTGCTTTATGGTTCACACGTTTAGGCCAATATGTTTGGGGATTCTTTAGGACAGTCTCTTAAGATAGGAAATTGCCTAATAAGGTTGCCTAAGGGTGGTTCCGAGTCTCATTGCTTTAGTATTTTTTTGTTGGCGGTGATGGTCATAAGGAAAATCCTAAGAAGATGTCAGCTGAAATGGATATATTCAGCAATGTTTCTTTCCAATTGCTTCACCTTAGGCAGAAGTATGCTGCCATGAGAATCCTATATCCTATGGTGCTAAAGGTTTGGTTGCCATTTCATTGGCACTTTAGCTTGTCTATCCCAAAACGAGAAGAGCAAGTGCCATTAATCTCCATGAATGGGTCTGAGGCTGCAGACATAGAAGTTTTTAAAAATGAAAGTTGTTTCAAGTTCGGACTTAAAGTAAGCCAGTCAGTGCAAGAAACTTACAAAAAAGCCTATGACAGTGGCCAAAGTGTCTAGTTTTAGTATATATAATGTAAATAATTTGTATTTATGGAGCACATTACATATTTAGAGTTCTATGTTAACATTAATCCTCACACTATTCCTGCAAGATAGAACTATTATCACCATTTTGCAAGTGGAAGAGAGTGAAATACAGAGAGGGCGATTCAGGCTCTGGTTAGACAGGCACATGCTTAATTGCCCAAGGCCACCCAGAAAGTGACAGAGTCCAGATTAGAATTGAAGAGCTTTTGGCTCTTAAACTGTACTTTGTTCTCAAGGCTGCTGCTACTCTTCTGCAATATTACACCATGTAATTTCTCCGGTTCCCAAGAGTAGCATTACGGTGAGGCTGCATTTGATTTGTGTTGAGGTGAAAATAGTAGCTTGGGTTGACCCAATCTGTGCTTTGATCTTTTTTGTATTAATAACCTCTAACCGCTTTTTTCCCCCTAATCTTTGCTGGTGTGTGTGTATGTGTATATATCTATATCTAATCTATATCTATATATATATAAAAAACATTACCTTATCCTACCACTTATCTTTGTGAGTCATGGGATCAGCTTCTTTGTCTCTTTTTTCCTAATGCAATAGTGGTTTCACATCAGTGCAGTGACCAAGACTGAGTTCTTTCAAGTGGGACCTTTCCGGGGGGAGGGGTGTTCAGTTTCATTATATTTTCTGCTCTTCTTCCATATGGCTTAGTGTTCTCTTGGCTTCAGATATCTCTCTGTATTGTCTTAATAGCTCAGTGTTTTCCAGATCTGATTTGATTTTGTTGTTGTTGTGTTGATTTTTCACCATTGATACAAATGCTGGAGTGATCACAAACTTTTACTTTAAACTAGGGCTGTCAGGCAATTAAAAAAACTTATTGTGATTAATTGCGCAATTAAACAATAATAGAATACCATTTATTTAAATATTTTTGAATGTTATCTACATTTTCAAATATATTGATTTCAATTACAATACAGTGTACAGTGCTCACTTTATATTTATTTTTGATTACAAATATTTGCACTGTAAAAAACAAAAGAAATAGTATTTTTCAGTTCACCTAATACTAGTACTGTAGTGCAGTCTCTTTATCATGAACGTTGAACTTACAAATGTAGAATTATGTAAAAAAAACAAACCTGCATTCAAAAATAAAACAATGTAAAACTTTAGAGCCTACAAGTCCACTCAGTCCTGCTTCTTGTTTGGCCAATCGCGAAGACAAACAAGTTTGGTTACAATTTGCAGGAGGTAATGCTGACCGCTTCTTTTTTTTACAATGTCACCTGAAAGTGAGAACAGGCGTTCGCATGGCACTGTTGTAGCCGGCATTGTAAGGTATTTATGAGCCAGATGAGCTAAAGATTCAATGTCCCTTCGTGCTTCAACCACCATTCCAGAGGACATGCATCCATGCTGATGGTGGGTTCTGCTTGATAACGATCCAAAGCAGAGCAGTCTGGCGTATGTTCATTTTCATCTTCTGAGCCAGATGCCACCAGCAGAAGATTGATTTTCTTTTTTGGTGGTTCGGGTTGTGTAGTTTCCGCATCGGAGTGTTGCTCTTTTAAGACTTCTGAAAGCATGCTCCACACCTCATCTCTCTCAGATTTTGGAAGGCACTTCGGATTCTTAAACCTTGGGTCGAATGCTGTAGCTATCTTTAGAAATCTCACATTGGTACCTTCTTTGCATTTTGTCAAATCTGCTGTGAAAGTGTTCTTAAAATGAACATGTGCTGGGTCATCATCCCAGACTGCTATAACATGAAATATATGGCAGAATGCAAGTAAAACAGAGCAGGACGCATACCGTTCTCCCCCATGGAGTTCAGTCACAAATTTAATGAGCATTATCAGCATGGAAGTATGTCCTCTGGAATGGTGGCCAAAGCATGAAGAGGCATATGAATGTTTAGCATATCTGACAGGTAAATACCTTGCAACACCGGCTACAAAAGTGCCATGAGAACGCCCGCTCTCATTTTCAGGTGACATTGTAAATAAGAAACAGGCAGAAGTGTCTTCTGTAAATGTAAACAAACTTGTTTGTCATAGCGACTGGCTGAACAAGAAGTAGACTGATTGGACTTCTCGGCTCTAAAGTTTTACATTGTTTTATTTTTGAATGCAGTTATGTAACAACAACAAAAATCTACCTTTATAAGTTACATGTCACGAAAAAGAGATTGCACTATAATACTTGTATGAAGTGCATTAAAAATACAATTTCTTTTGTTTATCATTTTTACAGTGCAAATATTTGTAATAAAAAATAATAGTGAGCACTGTACATTTTGTATTCTGTGATATAATAGAATATCAATATATTTGAAAATGTAGAAAAACATCCAAAAATACCAATTGAAATTTATTAAATATTCTATTGTTTAACTGTGTGATTAATCACAATTTTTTAAATAGCTGTAAAAATTGAGTTAATCGCATGAGTTAACTGTGATTAATCAAAAGCACTACTTTAAACATATTTGTACATTTTTTTTTTCAGATTTTATTTTTATGTTCTCCATGTCGCTGGCTTTTGTATCATCAACAAAAATTGTAAATGGTGAACAGCTAGTCTATATGTGCAGTAAAAACATCAGAGGTCTGAGTTTCTACTTAAGTGCAAATCACTTAAATCCTTTCCTCATTGCCTCAGTCAGGCAGAGCTCCTCTAACTAGAAAACAGTCACTTTCATAGAATATCAGGGTTTGAAGGGACTTCAGGAGGTCATCTAGTCCAACCCCCTGCTCAAAGCAGGACCAATCCCCAACTTAAATCATCACAGCCAGGGCTTTGTCAAGCCTGACCTTGAAAACCTCAAATGAAGGAGATTCCACCACCTCCCTAGGTAACCCATTCCAGTGCTTCACCACCCTCCTAGTGGAAAAAGTTTTTCCTAACATCCAACCTAAACCTCCCCCACTGCAACTTGAGACCATTATTCCTTGTTCTGTCATCTGGTACCACTGAGAAGAGTCTAGATCCATCCTCTTTGGAACCCCCCTTCAGGTAGTTGAAAGCAACTATCAAATCCCCCCCCCCATTCTTCTCTTCTGCAGACTAAACAATCCCAGTTCCCTCAGCCTCTCCTCATAAGTCATATGCTCCAGCCCCCTTATAATTTTTGTTGCCCTCCACTCGACTCTTTCCAATTTTTCCACATCCTTCTGGTAGTGTGGGGCCCAAAACTGGACATAGTACTCCAGATGAGGCCTCACCGATGTCGAATAGAAAGGAATTATCACGTCCCTCGATCTGCTGGCAGTGCCCCTACTTATACAACCCAAAATGCCGTTAGCCTTCTTGGCAACAAGGGCAAACTGTTGACTCATATCCAGCTTCTCATCCAGTGTAACTCCTCCCAGTTTAGTGTCATCTGCAAACTTGCTGAGAACGCAGTCCATGCCATCCTCCAGATCATTAATGAAGATATTGAACAAAACTGGCCCAAGGACCGACCCTTGGGGCACTCCACTTGATACCAGCTGCCAACTAGACATGGAGCCATTGATCGCTACCCATTGAGCCCAACAATCTAGCCAACTTTCTATCCACCTTACAGTCCATTCATCTAGCCAATGCTTCTTTAACTTGCTGGCAAGAATACTGTGGGAGACCGTATCAAAAGCTTTGCTAAATTCAACGAATAACACATCCACTGCTTTTCCACCCATGCACAGAGCCAGTTATCTCGTCATAAAAGGCAATTAGGTTAGTCAGGCATGACTTGCCCTTGGTGAATCCATGCTGACTGTTCCTGATCACTTTCCTCTCCTCTAAGTGCTTCAGAATTGATTCCTTGAGGACCTGCTCCATGATTTTTCTGGGGACTGAGGTGAGGCTGACTGGCCTGTAGTTCCCCAGATCCCCCTCCTTCCCTTTTTTTAAAGATGGGCACTATGTTAGCTTTTTTCCAGTCTTCCGGGACCTCCCCCGATTACCATGAGTTTTCAAAGATAATGGCCAATGGCTCTGCAATCACATCCGCCAACTCCTTTAGCACTCTCGGATGCAGCGCATCCGGTCCCATGGACTTGTGCTCATCCAGATTTTCTAAATAGTCCTGAACCACTTCTTTCTCCACAGAAGGCTGGTGACCTCCTCCCCATACCGTGCTGCCCAGTGCAGCAGTCTGGGAGCTGACCTTATTCGTGAAGACAGAGGCAAAAAAAGCATTCAGTACATTAGCTTTTTCCACATCCTCTGTCACTAGGTTGGCTCCCTCATTCAGTAAGGGGCCCACACTTTCCTTGACTTTCTTCTTGTTGCTAACATACCTAAAGAAACCCTTCCTGTTACTCTTAACATCTCTTGCTAGTGGCAACTCCAGGTGTGATTTGGCCTTCCTGATTTCACTCCTGCATGCCCAAGCAATATTTTTATATTCCTTCCTGGTCATTTGTCCAATCTTCTACTTTTTGTAAACTTCTTTTTTGTGTTTAAGATCAGCATGGATTTCACTGTTAAGCCAAGCTGGTCACCTGCCATATTTACTATTCTTTCTACACATCGGGATGGTTTGTTCCTGCAACCTCAATAAGGATTCTTTAAAATACAGCCAGCTCTCCTGGACTCCTTTCCCCGTCATGTTGTTTTCCCAGGGGATCTTGCCCATCCTGCCCCATGCTTTGATAAACATCCATAAATTTTGGCCAGTCTATACCACTGATGATGATTTTTTTTTTCTTGTTCTTACATTAACAAATATGGCTTATGCTTTAATACCAGATAGTTAACCTTCTGGACTGAAAATCGGTCTGAAAAAAGTTGTTTTCTCAGGCTACCCAATTTTCATTTCCCGTGCTCAGAGCCAGTGTGCATTTGCAAATTGGAATGCTTGAACTTTCTGTGAATTTGGTCTTTAGTTCATCAACCTGGAAATACTCATGCTTCCTTTTTGAAAGGTTTTATGGTGCATTTTAACAAACTGCCATCTGAAAGCTGGGGAGATAGTAATTTAGGAAAATCAGAACTGAAGGTCAAAATAGTGAAGTATTAACCCAACAGTGGGATGGAATTGGAGGCTGCTTATGAGTCAATAGCAAAGTCTTACCTGGGAACTGTACATGCACTGGACTTCCATTCTTCCTTGCCCGCCCCTATCCTGAATGGAGTGATCTGTTTTTTCAATTCCTGTATCACCAAGTGAGGTCACCCACCTGCTTGGCCTGATGTACATGACGTAGACTAGGAAGCACTCATTGGAGTATATGAAGCAAAGAAATAGATGCCTTTTTGGTTTCTGTATATTGTACCTTTTAAAGCTTTTGATGTGTAGAGATCAGCAACTGGTTTTGTTCTCAATTGCTGTTGCCTGTTACAGAGGAGAGAGAGAAATACTGTGATGTCTCCTGGAGATTATTTTGTTGCTTCCATACATAATATGCAAAAGCATGTGCTTTTGTTCAATTGAAAATCAAAGTTCATTATAAAGAATGAAGTGTAATGTCTCCATGAGAGAGCATAGTGTGGGGGTGTCTCTTGTGTCACAGGCTACTGTGCCTCTGAGAACACAAAGACTGCAGCACTCTGCATAGCAGACGAGTTCTTGGAAACTTAAAGATGCAGTGCCCAGGAAACTAGAGGCATTCGTTTCGTAGTTATGCATGCCACACCCCTACCAGTGCTCCCACTCAGAGATTGAGTGAGAGGGAGGGGCATGAACAGTGTTTTTTCACATTGCTGAATGCTAGAAGGATCCAGGAACGCAGTAGAACAGCTATGAGGGAGGACAGACGAGTTTAACATGTGGGCCAGTCTAATCCCAGAAAAAACACTGGTGCATTCTTCTTATGCCACACGCCTGCTGAATGTTTCAGAACTATCCTTGTTACCAATAAACAGACAATGAGATTCATGGGCATGGACAGCTGGCAAATTCTGAGGACTTAGGGCATGATCTGACAGATCTTACTCAGGTGAACAGTTATAATTCATGGTCATTGGGAAGTTTAGAGGAGTGAAGTTTTGGAATGGCCTTCCAAGGGAAGCAATGGGGGCAAAAGACCTATCTGGCTTTAAGATTAAACTCGATAAGTTTATGGAGGAAAGAAAAAGGAGTACTTGTGGCACCTTAGAGACTAACCAATTTATTTGAGCATAAGCTTTCGTGAGCTACAGCTCACTTGAAGTGAGCTGTAGCTCACGAAAGCTTATGCTCAAATAAATTGGTTAGTCTCTAAGGTGCCACAAGTACTCCTTTTTCTTTCCGACTAACACGGCTATTACTCTGAAGTTTATGGAGGAGATGGTATGATGGGATAACATGATTTTGATAATCTTTATTATGGTGATCTTTAACTATTCATGGTAAATAGGCCCGATGGGATGTTAGATGGGGTAGGATCTGAGTTACTGCAGAGAATTCTTTCCTGGGTATCTGGCTGGTGAATCTTGCCCATATGCTCAGGGTTTAGCTGATTGCCATATTTGGGGTCGAGAAGGAATTTTCCTCCAGGGCAGATTGGAAGAGGCTCTGAAGGTTTTTCGCCTTCCTCTGTAGCATGGGGCACGGGGTCACTTGCTGGAGGATTCTCTGCTCCTTGACGTCTTTAAACCACGATTTGAGGACTTCAATAGCTCAGACATAGGAGAGAGGTTTTTCGCAGGAGTGGGTGGGTGAGATTCTGTGGCCTGCGTTGTGAAGGAGGTCGGACTAGATGATCATAATGATCCCTTCTGACTTTAGTATCTATGAATCTATAAGTAGTTCCATTGACTTCAGTGGCACCACACAAGTGAGGGAGGGTTGCAGGATAGACTTACCGTTCTCCAAAACATAGCGCTGGGACACTTTTTTTAATGTGTTTCTTCTTAATGTGAAGACATAGGCCACGTTCAGCCTGGGTGCCTAAAATTAGGCTCCGAAGTATGTACTTAAGAATCTAAATAGAAGTGGATTGAATTTTCAGAAGTGCTGAGCTCTTTGAAGTCAATGGAGGCTACAGTTGTGCTGCCCCTTTGGAAATCTGGCTGCTTTTCATGGATTTAAAAACCTAATGTGAAAGAGATCTTAGTATCTGGTATTAAAGCATAAGCCATATTTGCTATTCTGTAAGAACAATGCAGAAAAAACATTGGTTCTCATACTGACTTTAGACACCAAGTTTGAAAACTTTGGCCATGGCTTTGATAACATAAATTAGTGCACTGTTGATTTTTGAATCTGCAACCAGACCCATGGAAACAGTATTGACTTGCTGTGTGGCCTTGGGCAGGTCACTTGAACTCTTGAACTTTTATTTTCTCATCTTGAAAATGGAAATTGTGGGATTATATAAATTCTATGGATTTAAGTGGAGTGAACAGGGAAGAGTTATGGCTGCTAGTTAATACAATCCATACCTGTTCTGCAATAGGGGAAGCAGTATTGCCAACCCCAGACGTTCAAAAATCATAAGTTAAGCCCCCAACATCACAAGATTGGTTTTAAAATTATGATTCTTTTCATTAAAAATGTGGGGTTCCTTTATTTGCCTTCTGGTTTTTAGGGTACACTTAAGTCACATTTCCAAGCTTTTCTCTGCAACCATAAGGTCACGGAACCTTTTTAATTATTTTACATGAACATGAGAATTCTCACAATCACTTTATCTCCAGAAGCAAAACTGCAAATATTACAAGACTTACGATAAAATCATGAGATTTGGGAACTCTGAAGAAGGGAGGCTTGAAAAGCATTCTTTACCTCTGGAGTACTCTCATACAATACAACTTTGACATATTAGTTATCATCTGGTGGCCTATTTGAAATTAATTTGGTCATTGCCTTGCCATGCCGAACAGACAGGTGTCCATATCTCTCACCACTATGACAGTGCTCACCATGATAATAATTAGTGCCCTCAGTATTGAGACCGCTTTTGAAAGGGAGTGGAGACAACTATCCTGCTGACCCTAGAATTGGTTTCTCCAGGTCCAGATTAGAGAAGTGCAGGAAGGTTTTTCTACTGCTTTGGTTTCATTGTTGTACCTGTTCTGAGTTGTTCCACAGCCTTAGAATTCTAAGGGAGCTGCAAAAGCCCCTCACTGCAGCAGCCATCCCAAGAGTGGAGGCCTGCCTCCTTCTGACACGGGGGGATTCAGTGGGAATCTGCTACAGATATTGGCCTGGATGTGCTGTGGAGCTCTGTGGGCTCTTTGATAGACAGGAGACTTCAATTTTCAACATCGCACCTTCCTATACAATCCATTTATGTTAAAGCATGAGACTAAATTTTCTTCTCCACCTTTAACTGAAATATGATTTGCATTCAAAATGAAGAGAATTGTGTAACAAAAAGAAATGTTCCATTAACAGGGAATGATTTTTGTGGGAAACTTAGTATGGAGAGAAACTGACCATCCAGGTTGATCTTATGGTGCTTAAGAAGCATAAAGAATTCCGTTTTATCTGTACAGTTCGTGCAGATGTAAAGTATAGCTCATTACTTCTAATTTTCATTTGCAGTAAATACTTCATCTTCTGTTACATTCTGTTAAATTTAAGCTAAAGTTAATTGAACTATTTCACACTTTTCTTCTACAAATGAAATGTAACCACTGTTTCTCTTGTTGCATAAAACAATCTGGAAAACAAAAGAAAGATTAACACAATAGTAATCTGCTTGTCGTTTTAAAAGCGGATTTAAAACTGTTGTAATACAACTAGTTGACACCAGAGGGCAGCAGCACACCAGGAATCCGAAAAAAAAAAAAAAAAAAACCACCCAGTTTTTTTGATTATTCTGATAGGAAAGATATTAAATGGCACTCTACATCTAATTCAGCTTTAGTATACATTTAAAGATTAACTTTACAGTTTAGCCTTGCAGAGCTGGAGTTACTTTTAATCTGAATTAAATGTTGGGTTTCCTATCCTTTTTCTGTTTAAATCTGTAAAGTCAAACTTACGACCGTGTAGTTTTACATGTTAGCAAACAATCTTGTAATTGTGGTTTTTCTAGGTTACGTTTCGGACAAGAATCTATCACTGTAATATTAACAGCCAAGGAGTGATCTGCCTTGACATTTTAAAAGACAACTGGAGTCCAGCACTAACTATTTCTAAAGTTCTCCTCTCCATCTGCTCACTTCTTACAGACTGCAACCCTGGTAAGTCTCACATACCCTAACAGATAACATCTCTATTGATACGGCTCATCTGGCATTTTAGTAACTTACATCCGGATCCTGCATCATTAAAGTCAAAAGGAGCTTTGCCATTGACTTCAATGAGCATAGGATCAAACTCTTAGAGAAGAGAATCCCTATGTCCCACAAGATAGCCCAAGCTTTCTGTTGTCTTTGTGGGATAATAGAAGTTGTTCAGATATTCTATATATGTCTGTAATCTATCTGTTCTTACGCTGCACTGCAAAGAAAGCAGCAACCAGAAAAATCCTGGACAATCAATCTGTAGATTGAAATTCCAGCTAAAAACAAAGTAGTGTTTTAAACACCATATTTGTGTGTGGGGTCTGCACCATCTGAAATTCTAGTGATTTGGTAATAGACTAGATGTATTTAAAAACAACCACCACAAAGAAAGTTGAGAAGATAACAGGCTGGAAGTTTTCCTGGAAGCTCCAGTTCAGCTTTACAGTAAATTATTCGAGAATAAACTTCCCACCACCATATTTATATTTTTAGGAATTTATCTATATATATATATATATATATATATATATATATATATATATATATATATATATATATATATAAAATGTAATTCCTAAGTCAGTTAAGAACTGTTTTTAGTACATTTAATACTTCCCTCCTGTGTCCAGCTTAGTTAACGAAGTATATCTCAGTAATATAAAATAAGCAAAACTTATAGAAATTCTTCTAACTATTATAGAAGTGTAGTAGCTAAGGTGTTATGCTCTGTGTACTTCACCAAAAACACCTGATCTAATCTTTTCACGGAAGCCAGATTTATATTGATATAGGTGCACTTAGTGTCTGAGACATGCATACAGCTTTAGAAATGGTAAAGGAAATTGAAGCACACAGATCAGGTAAAGTTTACAATATAACCTACAAGGATGGCAAAGCATAAGTGTCTTATTTTTTTACCTCCTTAAAACTTGAATTAGTGAATCCTCCCCCCCCCCCCCGCCCCTCCACATTGAGCAATCACTTATAAAGCACCATAAATTTACATATACAAATTAAGACCTGTTCTCTACTTGGAAAGTCTAATAATCTATGTACTATACAATGGGTCAGTGTTCCACCATGTATTCTCCCCGCTTCCCCGCCACCACCCCAATGAGTGCTTTTGGGTAACCCATCAGACCAATTCTCAACTTTTTTCTTTTCTGTTTTTCCCAGTTCTCTTAACTAAAATGAGCAGGAACTTTTTTTTTTCCTTTTCAGCTGATCCCCTGGTTGGAAGTATTGCCACTCAGTATATGACTAACAGAGCAGAGCATGACAGAATGGCCAGACAGTGGACCAAGAGATATGCTACATAAAATGGATTTTTGTTAAACTCTTGCATTATTTGTCTGTGATGGAAAGAGCTGCTTATTGATTTTGAAGTGGGGGGAGGGAGGGTGCTGGTAAAGAGTAGGGTATTTCTATAACAGATTTTATTCAGTCTTTTATTTCCTAAGATTTTGTTGTTGTAACTTAAGGTATCTTGCTACAGTAGACAACTAGAATTGGGAATAGCATATTTTAAGACTGTCATTAGTTCAGCAATATTAGCTCACATAGTACCAAGAAGAATGTAAACTTAGACATTTTTTTGGTTCAGTTGCTTGCGATATGTAAAAGATAAAACAGCTTAATTTTGTACAGGTACATATGTTGACATTTATGTAAAAGTCCTTTGAAGACTCTACACACTGGGTTTTTTCTTTTTGTTTTTGTAAAAGACGTTGGGATTTTTTTCCCCCCTTGGGAGGGTGTGCTGGTATTTAACAATTCCTTTTTAAAGACTCATCTCATGATATGTAATATGGAGGAGTGGATATATGGCCTCATATAGGAAATGAGAAGTAGTTAATGTATTATTTTATATGCCAATCTACCTTTGTGAAAAGAATAAAGGTTTTAATCAGGATTTATGGCAACCTGTAGTGAAATACCTTAAGCTGTTTAAATGTAAGGCGTGGAATAGGAGTCACTCAGTGGATTGGTTGTATGTTGTGGGCTACTTAAGTCTGCATTTGTTACTGTGCTAATAAAAATATGTAAAAAAATGACTCCCACTTAGTGACCTGCTTTGTTGTTTTGCTGAAATAACTTCTCCCCACTATGTTTTGATGAAAGACCTATATTCAGTACCCACTATTTTTCCTTGTAAGCTACCTGCTGTCTGAAAGCATTCAGGGAAGAGTTGCCTGCACTGATTTATCAATGGCAGTAAACTTGCCTAGATGGGTGCTTTGCAGTAAACAGCTCCTACTGCTTCCATTTTTGAAAGGCTTTTCTACATTAGTATGTACCGGCTGATAGCACATGAATAGAGAGACAGGGTGGATGAGGCGATATCTTTTATGGGACCATCTTCTGTTGGTGAAACAGACAAGCTTTTGAGCTTACACAGAGCTCTTCAGGTCCGCTACAACACTGCCTACCGAAGGAATAATCCAGCTGCGTACAGTAGAACCTGAAGGGGTCTACATAGCATCCCTGCCCCAGCGCATTGCTGAACATTCCAAGCTTCTTAACTTTAAGGTTAACTGCTCCCAAAACTGGTTTTGAAGTGCTGCCCATTCTCTAAAACTGCAGAGAATGCAGCTGGAACAGTGAGACTAAGGATGGGCTGCAGGTGAGCCGCCGAGGGGAATGTCTGTCACAGCTGTAATATGAGAGAGGGAGCTGTACTTCCAGTTGGAGGAGGAGAAGGAATGGCATCATAAAAGAGATGGGCAAAACACAACTCCATATGAAGAGCGGGGGAAGACAGATTATAACCTGCTGCAAAACTCATTCCTGATAATGCCACTTGTACAGCCAAGTAAGGGATAGGGACAACAATCTAGCTGTAAGGGAGCTAGATGACTACGTGATCACAGTCTTCAACAGGTATTGAATCAATGGTAAAGCAAAGAACAGAACACACTAGCCTTGCCTCAGTCCGTCCCCTCCCTGATGTAGTCACTGAACCACACTCTCAACAGCAATAGTTCACTGCCCATAGAAACTTACTAATCCTGCAGAAAGCTGTACATATGTGCAAGTTTCACTCGGACACAACACCAGCGGCTCCAAACGGTTTGAGGGCTACAACTAGATCAGCTACTTTACTGCAAGGGACTGTAGTATTTAGAAAGGACACTAAGCCTGAGTGGCTAAAAAGCAGTAGGACAGACCTGTAAAGAAAAGGGCTTTTTTTTTTAAAAAAAAAAATGCCAGTATCTAGTCTGACCAAATGAAAAGTAATGTGTTGGCTTTTCTTTTGCTTATGTGGTGATCTACTACTAGTTAGTCACCCTGTCTAATCCCTAATGCCTTCTCCCTGTATTAGTATATGTCTACACTTAAAATGCCACAGCGGTACTGCTGTAGTGCTTCAGTGTAGCCAGTCACTAAAGCAACCTCTGGGGTTCTCCTGTCATGTAGTAGATCCATCTCCCTGAAAGATGGTAGCTAGGTTGACAGAAGTTTTCAGTGTAGACCAGTTAGAAACCACCTAGGTTCTTAATGCCCAAGCAGAGCAGTGCTGAGTTGTTAGTTAAGCCTGGCCTATACTGAAAAATTACATTGCATAGCTATGTGGCTCAGGGGTGTGAAAAATCCACACCCCTGAGAGATGTAGTTAAGATAACCTAGTGCTGCCTACAGGGAGGGTTAGATCAACAGAAGAATTCTTCCATTGACCTAGCTACTGCCTGGAAGGTGGATTGCCAATGAGAGGACCCCTCCCAGTGCTACAGTGGCAAATTGATGCCATACTACCACCTGGTTTCCTCTACTTCAGACAAAGGGATCAGGCCATTTGGATCACAGCAAGGGGAGCAAACATAGAACTTTCTCTATAACAGGGGTGTCTAACCTGTGACTCTGGAGCTACATGCGGCTCTTCAGAAGTTAATAAGTGGCTCCTTGTATAGGCACCAACTCTGGGGCTGGAGCTACGGGCGCCAACTTTCCAATGTGCCGGGGGCGTTCACTGCTCAACCCTTGGCTCTTCCCCAACTCCACCCCTTCCTGCCCCCTCCCCTGAGCCTGCCATGCCCTCGCTCCTCCCCACCAGAGCCTCCTGCATGCCACAAAACAGCTGATTGGGAGATGTGGGGAGGGAGGGGCTGACTGGCAGAGCTGCCAGTGGGATGGGGGAGCTAACAGGGGGCTGCTGACATATTACTGTGGCTCTTTGGCAACGTATATTGGTACATTCTGGCTCCTGCTCAGGTTGGCCACCCCTGCTCTATAGGATTCAGGCTATGCAGTGCAGAAGTGGATAGGGTACAGATCCACATGGTAACACTGTACACTCCAACCTTACATGTCTTCTGATATGCTAGCATTATTTATCTTGCCTGCTTTCTCTGCTCTCTAATACACAACACCCACTTATGTGATGACTTCATAGGTAGTATTTGGTTAGACACCTGGCAAGCCCACGTGGCTGATCTGAGACTGACTCATCTGCCATTCTCAGCATGGGTTCTCCACCTGCTGCTATGACAGCAGGGGTGGCACACCCTACTTCCTCTGTTAGGGGGAGATGGGAGTGCCTTAAACTTGGTAACATTGTGGGGGGGGGGGGTCAATGATGGCATGTAAAAGCTGGAGAACCACTGCTGGTAGAACAAATTAGTCCTATCTTCATCCCACTTCCAAAACCAGTCAGTGGTCTGCTGCAAACACTACATGTAAACAGTCAAGTCCCACGTGTGTGGAGAAACATGGAGGATTCATGTACAGTCAGCAGGAAGTCAAAGTGGGTGGCGTTCCACTGCTGCTCTGCTAGTACCAAAGCTCTTAGTCAGCTGCAATCCTTCAGCGGAAACATGTAAAAGTTCTAGCAGAGTGTAGCCAGAGCTTGCTCATTCATAAGGAATAACTGAAGAAGTAATTGCTGACTCTCTCTTGTCATACACCTTGGGCACAGGAAGAACAATGATCCAGAACTACCTCACAGGGCAAGACAAAAAACAGGTTCAAGTGTACAGGTAATCCCAGTTACTCCATCATGAAAACTTGCTTCATTTTGGTAAACTGTATTATTGCACCATCCTTACTAGCTGTTCATACTTTGCACTGAGTTATTCATACCATTGTGTAGCAGAAGGATATTGCAGGTACATATTTAAAGGGTTAGTGCAGCCATCAAAATTGAGACTTTCAAATGACAGTACTCAGCAGCTTAAGTGTCACCACAAATAGCTATTGAGGTCTTGCTGACTCAGGACAGTGCAACACTCTGTTTAAAATACCAAAAATGTTACTGAGTTGGAAGTGTTTGGAACTTCACTTGTCTGTTCACTGTTTCTTTCATCTGGCTTTCCAAGCAGCTGCTCTCTCTCTCTGGAAATGATTTGCTCTCCTGCTGCTTTCGCTCTATCTCCCTCCTCAGTCCTGTTCAGATTGTTAGGAGAGCGGAATCCTGAAACGTGTTGATCCGTCCTGTGAGGTCAAGTTCAGTATCATATGCATCTGCTGTTGGAAGCTGTGCCACTTGTTACAGCCGAGGGATCTGTACAAGCATTTCTGCTGATCTGCCACGCGGAGCTGGCTGGCTGTCTTTTAGATATACCCACCACTAGCAGGCCTCTCACTACACTCATTAAGCCTCTTCCACAAAGAGATACAGTGCTTCACACTGTTCTTTACTGAGGCTATGGCTACACTACAGAACTTACAGCCAATGCAGCTGCCCCCCGCTAGTGCAGATGCTCTAAGCCGACAGGAGGGAGCTCTCCCATCAACAGCTACTGCCGCCCACAGGGCTGGGGTAATTATGTTGGTGGGAGAAGCTCTTCTGCTGACACAATGCTGTCCACACATGCGCTTAGGTCGGTGTAACTTACGTTGCTTGGGGGGGGGGGGGGAAAGAATATCAACCTAAGCTGTAGCATGTACACAGCCTTAGTCTTTCTACAGAATACAAGGTGTAACTTCCCTGTGCAGATAGACAGCAGCAGTGTTTGATGATTGCTCTGCTGGGCAAGGGTAGTAACTGTAGCCCCCTCTCTCCCATATTTCCTAAGCTGTTGTAGGGTTCCAGTTGACTTAAGAACTACAGTACTAGCAACAGGGAATTTGTACCATCTCTTTTCAATGAAATTGTCCGATATCTAACCAAGACCAGGCACCAGGTTTTGCTTCAGTTAACATCAGCAATATAAAAGTGAAACAAAATTTACATAGTTAGTCTACCCTCCCCAAGGGTTAAGATTTTTTTTTAATTGCTCCTCAAGCTTTTGTTTTGTATACCACGTAACAGTAAAGGTCACTTTCCATATTGGATGAGTCTAGTGGAAACTACAAGGAAGCCACATCAGGTTCCAGCCTTTGATCGCTAGTTGCAAGTGAGACCTGACCTATCTGAGGATCACTCATGCAATGTCACCATTTCCACATGCAGCAGGAACACTGATGCATATCCCTGCCAGGTAGGCAATGTTCTTGTCCGTCTCCTCCTAGAGTATTCTTGCTCAGCTGTGCTGGAACTTCAACTGTACACACCACCCATGGGTAGTAAGTGAGGCACAAAGGGGCTGAAACTACATCACACATCCCATGGCTAGAGAAAAGGTAAGATAGGTAAGCTCTTTCTCCTTTGCTGCAGCCAGGAGATTTTGCAATTGCAAAAGGGGAAGAACAGAGGCTGGACAGCTGCATATGGAGTAGTTTACTAATTGTACACTTGTGAACTTGACCCAGTAGCAGCCTGAAATGGCCATGCGTGGGGATGTAGACAGCCATCACTGCAGTGATCTACTACAACACCCCAGTGACCATTATAACCTTTTTACAAAGTGCTTCCTTGTGTCATGCTTAAGACCGTGACCAAGCTGTGGTTTTCCAAGAAAATACCTGATTGAAGGACAGCTACATTCATGACTTTGCTGATTTTAATTCTGAATTCAGAAAAAACATGCCAAACAAATGGCAGAGAGAGAGACACCATGCCCTTGCAGCAGCAGATGAATAGCCTCCCCTGGAGGAGGGGTTTTTAGTTATCACAGTTATTGCCTTTGCTCTTCCTCCCAGGCAAAGGAAATGCTGACTTGTTCTGGGATTGGGAAAGTTTACTGGCTAGTGAAGTGAAAGGTTCAATGAGTGTTTTCCGATCTGTCACTGTCACCTCCCACAGTCTCACCTTCTCAGCCTTTGCCCATTGCTGGGCTACTTCTGTTTCCACTTGTCTTTGCTCCGTGAGGTCAGTTTTGTTTCCTAAGACAACAACTGTCACCTAGAAAGAAGAGCAAAAAAGTCCTGGTGGTACATGCAGATCAGTCACTGTATCAAAGTTGTTAAATAGCATGCAGGAGCTAGGCCCTTCACAATCTAGTCTCTACGTTCATTTTGGCTCACCCTAAACACGTTCTGCATTTTGAAGTAGTAGAATGGGGGGTTCAAACCTGTGTCACTCAGTGCGCTGGGAGCAAGGTGGGTGGTGATCGCTACCCACAACGGGAGGGAGACAGGAAAGTGGAGTGTCACACATCACCCGATGAACACCCATTCTGGTGATGAGCAAAGCTCTACAGCCAGATTCTCCATTTGCTTTGCACTTTGTGTAATTACACACACCAATGACAAGCGCGTAGAATGCTCTTGAATGTCAGTTTGACACCTACTTCACACAGATGACGACAATACAAGGCAGTAAGGCAGCCAAGACCTGGCTCAGACTGCTGCTTTCCAAGCCCCAGATTGTAGCGTAAGAAGAGTAAGTCTCTTCCTCCATAAGATAACCTGTTGATGTTACTACAAGCTGTCACACTACTCAGAACAACATACAGGCACCCCCTCTATGTTCTGCCTCTAAATATCACACTCAGGTGGCATATTGTCCTGGAGGAGAGATGTATAAACTAGGTGCAAAAGCTAAGACTAATAAAATTTTTTTCAGAGGAGTTTGTCTCAACATTATATGCTCCTTGGAGAAGCCCTGCTCTGTACAGCCCTGAACTCAAACATATTACTGTGTCCCTTTAATTCTAACCCTCTCCTCTTGCTTTGGGTTGTTTCTTCTCTCTCTTTCTCCCTCCCTCCCCTCTTCCTGCCAGCACTAGTTTTTACTGTAGCCAGGCCTAACTATTCTTTCCTGTTGAGCAGACTCTGGGATGTCATATGCCTCCAGTTTCTTTCCTGGGGTTCTTCTGTCTGTAAGTACTTTACCACAGGTACTCTTGCTTTAATATCTTCTACGACTCCCTGTAGAGCTCTCAGAGCGTTATTACCTTCTGACTAAGTCAGGATTACTGCTTTAAGTTCTGTCAATATTGTTGATGTTTTAACTCATATTGCATAAGGCCACCATTTCCATCACATGCTTTAGTCAAGATCACAGCATCTTTTATTTACCACGGCAGCCTTCCCAGACCCACACATAAGCAGCTCCGTATCTGCCCAGAAAGGGGGGAGTTGACTTAGAAAAGCACAATAACCCTCAAGAACATAACTTCAGCAACCCACTCAGGAAACAAGATATCTAACTATGGTCAATGGCTAATCTGTCTCTTCCGTGGCTGCAAGTTGCACTGTTGTCAAACCATTCCTTTCCCCTCTCCCTGAATACATTTTGAGTACTAATTAAGTACGTCTTGTGTTTTGCAAGAAGTGGTATGACATTCTGCCTGTTACCCCCTCCCTTTTTATTGCCTGAATGAGCTTTATTTTGCTGGCCTATCGGCTAAAGGCATTTAGCAGGGAGAACTATTAAAGGATATATGGATACTCTAAGAAGATGGTAAACACAAGTGTACTGTGCAGGCGATATTCATCTAGAAGAGCTGCAACACTATCAACTGCTAACACTAGCAGCTTTCTAAGGGAAAATACAGCAGTCATTCTTCACAAGTGATTTAACAGCCACACTGAAATACAGTAGATCCTCCTTGCTAATTGACTAATGTCTGGGAGACCCATTGTCAACTACTGTATTTTATAAATGAGCAAGTCTGACACTAAAACCAAACGAGGATAACTCACCACATTGTTTTATCCACTGCACTTTAGTTTTCATGTATAACACCTGATCAGTTTACAAACTATACTACCGTCCATATGAAATACTACATTACATCTCTGCTGAGAAGAGGGGCAAGATATTTATCTTTTGTGCCAATTATATAGTGTGTGGATTAATGAAATTCTCCTGCATAGATTGCCCAAGACTGCAGGGAATATTTGCTTTCCTTTGTACTGCTGTGTAATTTAACTTTCCATTACTGTGCTATTTCAGACATGACCAAGAAATTAAGGCATCAAGCTTTTACCTCTTTTTTGTCTCTGATTGTGTCAATCTCTTTTTTGATCGCTTCTACTCTCTGGAAGGATTCAAGGCTGTTCACAGCATACACAAGAACAAAACCATCAGCAACAGAGAAGTAATGCTTTGGAAACTCTACTCCCTCTTGCAGACCCCCAGTGTCATAGAGACGTAACTGTTCCTTAACCCCACGATCTGTTTCGACTGAAGCCAAATACACATCTTCCACTGTTGCACCTTCTTCTAAACCTGTTTTAAAAAAGCCCTAAAAGTTAGAACTTATAATAAATTCTGTAAAGTAATGCTGTAAGTATTTATTCATACTGCAGTAAAACTACTAACACTCATGGCTTTCAACAGCGCATTTCAATCAATTTAAATAAACATTTTTTTTTCGGATGGGTTTGACCAGGATTTGAACTCAGATCCCATTATGTTCTCAGCAAGACCAACAGGCTAGCTATTTACAGTAATGAGACCATGTCATATACACATTCAGTACATTAATATATGTAATGCATTTTTATGGGCATAAGTTCAGGATGATATAACTTAGTTGGCCCTTCCCACAGGTTCCCCAAATCCTGCCCACCAGAACTGTACCAGTTGTTCTATGTATAAAGCCAGCTGTGGAGGAGTCAGAATTTGCCCCTCAGGCAGCATAACGGAGGAAAAAGGAGTACTAAAGAAATTACTACTGTAAGGCTTAATTAAGTTTTCTTTAGCAACCTATCTACTCCCTATAGCCCTAATGTTGCCACCCTTCCTCATATTGAATAGCACCTTACTCCACGAGTAGAGTAAGGGGACTAATATGTGTAGTCTATGGGACTACTTGTGTAAAGTACTAACTACCCAACAGGTAGACTCAGGCCATATGATGCTATAAGCAGCAAGGTTGAAGGATGTTTGAGTGCAGGGAATCTACATAACTTAAGGACATGATGGAGATCTCAGAATTTCAAGTCTAGCTCACTGGTTTTAGCAGTAGTTTCAAGTTTTCAAACAAGCCTTCTGTTACCAAAGTTTGTCATCTCCTGCCTCCATTGCACACCCACAAACATACACTTGTTGGTTCTTGTAGGGTGGATAGCTTTCTGTTGATTTCCAGACAATATTGACACACTGTTTTAGAAAATAAGGATTTTACTATGTTGAATAACACTATTCGAAACTCTTCATGCCAACAAAGATGCTGAAGTATTCCACCCACACCTGTGCTGATTAAATTCCCCTGCTGCATGCAACCTTTGTTTCCAGAAAAAAAAGTGGCACAAGCTCTCCTTGCTACTCCCTCCCTCCTTTTCTAGTCTTCATAAATCCAACTCCCATTAGATACATGGCAAACTCTGACCAGGCTATTTGATCTTGCCTCCAACTATAGCCACACTGACATGAGGACATAAGACTAACAGCATGAGGAAAGACTGGACAGATTAATAAAAAGAGAATGAGTGCGAAACAAGGTTGTAGATCTGATTCAGGAAAGTGGTAGCGGAAGGGTGTGCTGGGGCATTTTTAAAAACTAGGTGGCTAATTGAGTCCCTTCTGAGAACAATCATTTCTTCCTGCTCTCTGCCTCCAGTCAGTGTACATGTGACCGTTCCTCCCAATCAACATAATGGAAGCAGCGACAGATATGTCTGTACCATCTTGCCTGATGAGAAAGGGGTGGAAATGAAGTCCTTCATGCTGGAAAGAACTAAGAGTGGGAGTGAGAATAAGTAACAATGATGGAGGACCTTAAGGACTTCTCTGAGGCATAGGAATTTACACACCAGTAGTCTCAATGGATGAAATTCAGGCCTCTGCAAAAGGGCAGCACCAGGCCCATGTGCCACTCAAAACATAAGAGCGGTTATACTGGGTCACACCAAAGGTCCATCTAGCCCAGTATCCTGTCTTCCAACAGTGGCCAGTGGCAGGTGCCCCAGAGGGAATGTACAGAAGAGGTAACCATCAAGTGATCCATCCCCAGTCGCTCATTCCCAGTTTCTGGTGGCACATAGGCCTCCTGCTGGCCATTCATGTAGTGGGAATTTCCCCCAGTTAGAATAACCCACCTTCGAAGATTATTAGTAATCTTAGACTTGCATGCATCAGCTAGAGAAAGAGGAGGACAGAACCACCTGACAATGCTATGGTTGAAATCATGCCGCCAAGAGTATTTACAGTTGTTGGCTCTTACAATCTGCCTACAGACATTTTTCTTAGCCCTTGTTACAACTGTTATAAAACAAAGCTAAAGATTATGGAGGCGGAAAGACACGTCATTTATAGCATTACTAACTAGCCTAAGTCTCGGAGAGTCCAGGGGGTCGGGAGGAAAAATCCTTGTTTACACTGCTAATCAACACCATGCAAGAAACATGCTCGCAAATTTCATCTGTAGCAGACTAGGCACACTGTAAAATTCTGTTTAGTGTAAATGGTTTTGCAATTTAGAAATACAAAGAGTAAGGATCACAGATACTGACTGCCATTGTCCAATAAATATTTGACAGTGAATGATGAAGTGAGGTGTAGCTCACGAAAGCTTATGCTCAAATAAATTGGTTAGTCTCTAAGGTGCCACGAGTACTCCTTTTCTTTATAGTAAACTTAGACAATGCACAAAGAACCTGCAAATAAGCAAAACAGATTACAAAAAAGTGGGGTTTTCAGAAATGTCCATTTTCAGAAATGACTTAGGAGCATAAGTGTCATTGTCCTTTAATGGGATCCATGCTCCCATTGTATTCCTTGGGCATTTTTGAAAATCCCACCTCAGATTGTATGTATATGAGGGGATTTTGGCAAAACACATTTGCTATTATCTATATTTCTACAATTCACCATACAGCTTTTAGGCTTCTATCCCGCAAAGGACTGTGTGCTGGAGGATCCAAGCAGATGTGCAGAGCGGGACATAGTACACATAGTGGTGGGCCGCCTTTTGCAGTCAGGAGGCAGAGATATAAAGAAAAGAAGCATTTTCAACAGAACTGAAGTTCTCACCATCCTTTTGTCTCATAGCTAATAAGCTTTGGCAGAAACAGAAGGGCCATAGGCACCTCAAAGTACAGGGATGACCTCCATCTGAGACATTACTGCAAAGAAGGAATATTTCAAAAGCCTTTCCAGATGTCTTTTGGAGAAATTAACCAGTCACTGCTCTATTCTGCTCTCTCAAGAGAAGTCAGGCTGAAGAGTGCCAGGTGCTATGGAATTCACAACCTACCTACCAGATGTTCTGCTAAATAGGTGCCAACCACAACTAAAACTAAGTTTTGAACAATCTACAAAAGTGAAATCACCTCCCTTCTCAATTTAGCAGGTTTCCTATTCTAGGTATCTGTATCTATTACATCTCAGACGTAATAAGTCTACTCATTCTACAGTCATCTATATAGTCTCCCAGGTGGAAGACCAGAATTTCTAGTGTCAAAAAACAGGCAGAAAGAACACATATTACCCCCTCCACTCTTAACTTTTATGTTAAGCAGCAAGAAGAGCAAGCAAACAACCCCACCACCACCACACGCACACACACCCACACAGCCAATTTTATGGTTACTTTGCAAGTGTCCATGAAGAGGTGATATAGAAGACTTAAAACAGTATTCAGAAGAGTTCCAGAAAACTGATCGCTGCCAAAAACGAAAAACATGTTCATTCTCCCGCTTCACCTCAGTAAAGGTAAGAAAAATTAAGGCCAGATTGGTACCCCTAAAACTTGTTGGAATATCATAAAAATGGAAAACATATCTCACCAACAGTATGCTTTCCATAGAGAAGCTGCTCCAAAATTGCTGTTTTTCCCACTGATGCCATTCCACAAATCACCACTTTGTAGCCCTTTCCCATCTTATTTCAGGATAGCAAAGTCAGCAAATAAATCCTGTTCAAGCACAGAGATCTGTTATATTTAAGACATTATATTAACAGCAAAGTCACTGAAACATTTAGTGCTTCAGTATATTTTAATTATGCAGTTCAACAAGCCATGGAGTTGATTTTGAAGCAGAGCTCTATCTGAAGAGGTCACCAGCAGCTGGTATTTCTAGAACAATGCAATTTGCTCCCCCTCCACATTTTAGGCCTCAAGCCTTCCAACGTTTACACACATTTAAGTTTACTCAGGCAAGCAATTTCCTCCACTTCCGGGGGGCCGTTCTCACAAGTAGAGTTAGACACCTGCTTACATAGTTGCAGGATCAAGGCCTTGCAGCCTCTTCAGGGCAGCGACTGTGCCTGCTTTTGTGTTTGTACAGCACCCAGCACACAGCCTGTGCAGTGCTGCCAACTCCCACCACTACATTGTGGGTTTCCTGGAAACACGTGAGCGCCTGGGCCTGCGTTTCAAACCAAGCATGCGTCTCGCCCTCATGTTCACAGGGAAATGCTGTCAGCGGTGCCCCCCAAAAGCTCAGACACCGGCAGGCCGATAACAGCTGCGTACAGGGCACTCTCAGGTGGGGGTGGGGGCCCTGACTTGCGACTTTGACATGGCTGGAGGTGGCTTTGCCAAGGCACCACCCAACACCGCTGGCTCGATGCGCAGGGACCCCTGGCCCGGAGATGGGGCAGAGAAGGCGCCGCGGGCATGCAGGTGCCAGCTGGCCAGGAGGCTGGGGGGAGGCTGCTGAGAGGGAAGCTCTCTCCAGGGCTATTAGCCCAGCGAGCAGGCCCCAGGTCCGCCCTTCTCTGCGGCTACTAGCCTAGCGACAGGGGGCGCCCCTGGCACGAGGGGGCGGGGACCCTGAGCTGGCAGAGCAGCTGCCGCGTGCGCCGCACACCCCGCCCAGCCTCTCCGAGAGCTCGGGCCGGGCTCCGCCCCCAGCGCCCGCCCCGAGAACACGGCGGGAGCTCGGACCCCCACCCGCGCAGAAAGATGCTCCTCCCACCTTGGGAGCGGGGCGTCTCCTCGAGTCCTGCCCACCCACAGCCCGATTTGTAATCGCAGCCCCGCCCCTTCTTTTTATTGGCATGTGGCGAGGGGGGCGGGGCGGAGGAGGTTAGGCCAATCAGAGCCGTTGGCCCCCTCAGAACTACGTTTCCCAGCAGGTCCCAGCGCTAGGGCCGGAAGCGATAGGGGGCCGCAAAGGACGGTGGGAGCTGGGCCTCTTCCTTTCCGGCTTCGGGCGCCATCAGGTGAGTGTTTGCGCTGTGCTGGGCTGCTGGATGCATCCGACCCCATCGGAGGTTGGGAGCCGCCCATCCGTTCCTCCTTCTCCGCTCCGTGCGCGGGCCAGGCCCCGAGGGCCCGGGCTCCGAGGCAGGGACTGGGCGGCAGGAGATGGGTCGGGCCGGGCCCCTGGGGGGTGCTGGGCGCGAACTGGGACGGGCCTCCCCGCTGCGTGGGGGGTGCCTGGGGCGCAGGCCGCGGCGAGCTGAGTGGGGAGCCCTACTGGGAGGCCAGGTGCGGGTGGCTGGGCCTCTGAATAGCCATGACAGGGTTGGGGAGGGGGGTGCAGCGGGTGTCTAGGCCTCTCTGAGCTGGCTGCTGTTGGGCAGCCCTTTGAGTGTAACGGATGGGGGTGACAGCTTCTGACTGACGTGTGTGCGGGGAGGGGCGTGTCGCTCTAGGGTCCAGGGGCAGCCAAGCCTTAGGGCTGTATCGTGGGGGAGCCTCACTGAGGGGGAGCCTGGGTGGGGGGTAGATACTGAGTCCAGTTATTCAGCTTGGCTTTGCTTTTACTAGTTTGTGTTGCTGTATGCAGGCAGGCATCTGCACCCTGTAGATCAGCAAAGGCTTCTTAAACCGCCCCATAGAAAGCAGAGAGAGGGAATGGTGTAGCAAATGCCACCCAATATAGGTAGATGGGAAGACAGAACTCTTAGCACAAGAAGGGAAGATAACCAGAAATGTGGTTTGTTTATAAATCAAGCTGACTCAGGGTGAGATATTTTTGAGGGTTGAATTTGACATGGCTGAATTAAATTTGCATTGTGACTTCCCGTGAGACCTGCAAAACTATGCTGTATGGGAGAAGTGGCTTCTTGAATATTTTGCAGAATTTTAATGATCTCCTGAAGATCTCAAAGTATTTGAGATACCAATAAAGTAAGCTTTTCGTTAGGTGAAGAAACTGAGACCCAGCGTGGCTTCCCTGAAGTTTTAAATTTACAGAGCAATAACTAAAATTCAGGTCAGATATTATTAGTTTGTGGTAGCAGGCAAAACATGCTGAGCAGGTTCACAAAGGAAAAAAGTCTCTGCCCTGAAGAGTTTGAGGTATAAAGACATAAACAGATAAAAAGGAGAGGAAACTTCAGGATGGTAATTGGTATGTGTGGGGTTAGTTACAGATCTCCAGAATCCTGGATGTGTGCTGCTTTAACAGTGTCATCATGCCTGACATATGTATAGGGAGCCTTGGAAATGTGTTCACATAAGGCAGCATATTTTTTTATTCCCTCTGTGTGATGTTATTTTTTTTGGTTGGAAAGACTCTGCAAGCTCACACAGATCTCTAATTCAGCAGGTAAACAAACATGGGTGCCTACAAATACATCCAAGAGCTATGGAGGAAGAAGCAGTCAGATGTGATGCGTTTCCTCCTGCGTGTCCGCTGTTGGCAGTATCGCCAGTTGTCTGCCCTACATCGAGCTCCCCGACCAACCAGGCCAGACAGAGCCCGTAGACTTGGATATAAGGCTAAACAAGGTAACTAGAACTAAAAGGGTGTGAGGTCAGCATGCTTTAGTGGTGCAATGTTAATGGTTTTTGATGGCTCCTTCCATGATTGAATATTAATGAATCAGTGTAAATGGGAGCGTGCTGCATACTTAATCATGCTCTTCACTGAGAGTTTAACTTTTTGTTTCCTGTGTGAAAGTAGTTTGGTATCATACCAAGTTACCATATGAGTTGTGGGCACATACAAGTAGAACATAAGTTAACTCTTAATTGGCACCCACATTGGCACTTTGGGCAGAGAAGCTAACCACAGCCTAAATACGTATGGAGATTGAAGTCCCCTTATTCTCAGGGTATATCTTCACTGCTGAGTTAGCCTGGGTGTTCAGCATCCGGTTTAAGCTAGCTCAGGTATAGACCAGCCACAGTCAAGTTACTGTGTTTTCACTGGTGCTGCATTCTTTGTTGTGTGTCAGCAGCACTTCTGGGGACAGATCTCTTAGTTCTATGTTCTGCAATGAACTGAGCCCTGATTCTTTCTCGGTGAATTGTGGGAGACCTTGTCTATCCTTCTGGGCACAGAGGGAATTATGGGAAGGCACTGGAGGCCTATCAGCACTTGAGTGCTATAGTCTATATCCTTGCTGCAAACTATCCAAGTGGAACCTGGGTTCTAATCCACGCTCCCAGCTAGCCAGGGTTAAAAACACTAAACTTGGGTGAAGCATTTTTGTGGGGATGGAAGGGAATTTAGGGGGCAACACACAGATAAAAGCTTGTACTTTATATCGGTAGGTTATTTCAGTTCCCAAACCAGAATACTCTGTCAGTGGAGCTATCTACTTGGGGAGTTTTGCCACTTTAACTGTACCAGTATCCACAAAACAACAAAACTTTCTAGTGCAGACAGGTTCTTAATATTCTGTACCACTTGGTGAGCAGTGGGTGAAGATTACTGTACAAAAAACAGTACTTGCGGTAGCATAGAAGTATAGCCCCAGTGGGGAAGTGTAAAAGCGTAATTAGTGACCGAAAGGTTATCAGAAGTCTGTAGTTCCAAGAAACTCAGTTTTTAAAAAATGGTGTTTACAGGTTATGTTATCTACCGCATTCGTGTTCGTCGTGGTGGTCGTAAACGCCCAGTCCCGAAAGGTGCTACCTATGGTAAACCTGTAAATCATGGTGTTAACCAGCTGAAATTTGCCCGGAGCCTGCAATCTGTAGCAGAGGTAAGTGTCTTTCCTTTGTGTCACTCAATAGCAGCTTCTTTGGGGGGCTGAGTTGCACTGGTTCTGAATATCCTTCTTGACCAAAAAGAGTGATTTCCTCTGTAACGTAGAAGATCACGACTAATGATAGTACCAGAGTACTTGTGTAGGATTCTTTATCCATTTCTTATTTTACAGATGGGGAAACTAGTGTGCAGAGAAGTTAACCTGACAAGTCATTTGCACTGCACATTAATGCCAGAACAGTCACCAAATTTGTCAATGCAGCTGTCCTATGCATACAATAGAACAGCCAGCAACAGTGTATAGCCTTCATTAAATAAGGGGTTTGACATCAAGAAACTTCAAATATGTTATGGTGCATGTTTTCACCTTTGCTTTTGGTCTCTGTAACCTAGACAGTCCAAACAAACCCTTTCTGATGTTTAAAGCTGTTATGATACGCATGGTATGGTATGCATATTTATTCTGCAATCTTAATCGCTTTCCTGCTGAAGAATTTAAACTGAGTTGTTGCTTCTGAATACTCTGCTTGCCAAGAAGTAAAATAATTTTCATGAAACTAACATGATCCTAGTCAGTTTCCTCTTGCTACACCAAGGGAGCAACACAATGGTACCTGGTGAGAAGAGAATCCTAGAATACATGGAAAGGATAGGTATATGGATAATAAGAGAACAGGGAATAGATTAGAACATCTATCGGATTCTACCCTAAAACAATTCTTTTGCTCAGTATTTCATGCTATTGTCATAGTTCATTACATACTGTTTGTTGTGCTTTACATACGGATTATTGTGCTTTATACAGTATAAGAGCTAGCACCATATGATCAGGGCATGTGCTGTGGCCCACAGCTTGAGAATGCGCCTATCTTACTGAATTGATAGTTGGAAGGTGTTTTGTATCTCTCCATTCCTTCCCTGTAAAGTTCTCATTTACAGTCCACCGAACAAAACATCTCTAATGTTTAACAGAAAACTGCTGATCAATCAATTTGCTAGTCACGGTCTGATCTGTCTTACTTGGTGTGGGGAGGGCTGTATTAAACAAGTGTCCCTAACATGGACAAAAAGTCTGATACCCTGAGAGCTTGAAAGACTATTTGTGGGTTAACTTAGCTCTGGATTTGATGACTCGCTACTGAAATACTGAAGCTATAGTGATGCCAGAAATTGGTAATGGAAGAGAGTTTGGTTGAAAGATTGTTGAGAACTCAGTTAAACCTAATTACTGTCAAAAGAATGTTAAAGATGAGTCCTGAGGAAATGTTAAAACTGTGTGTTAAATATGGAATTGCATCCTGCGAGTTAGAAAAATATCCAATTGTCCAACAACCCAAAAATAAATGTTTTGTTGCTGACAAACTGCCTGATAACACCCTTAGACCTTTTTTAATTGGT
Source organism: Natator depressus (assembly GCF_965152275.1). Taxonomy (NCBI): domain Eukaryota; kingdom Metazoa; phylum Chordata; order Testudines; family Cheloniidae; genus Natator; species Natator depressus. Next base: position 194,885,600 of record NC_134235.1, on the reverse strand, counting down.
TTTTAAAGGTAGGCTTTTTCCATGATTAGAGCCTTCTGAGTGCTAGACAGTTCTAAAGAAACTTCAGACTACTTGGTAGCTTCAAGTGCTTCCATTTGTTATGCACTCATAATGTGCTCTTGAAATGTGATGTTCATGGGTCATCCCAGCTATCACACTGAGAGGCCCTGAATTCCATCTGTGCAACCAATCTTCCAAATCAGAGCCTTAACTATACATTATTTTACATAATGATGAGAGGAGTGAACTGCCTTTGTACAGCAAGTTCATACCCTCAAATCTTTCTAAAAACAAAGGGCAACATTGTGAGAATGGGGGGTGCTGTGTGTCTGACAGTAGATTTGTAGTTTCCATGAGGGGGACATTCCTCCAGTGTTTCTCTTGACCATGGGCAGGGGTGAGAAGGTGGGGGTTTGTAATGCTAAGAAAAAAAAAAAGAATATCTGAGAAAACAGTTAACTTGTTCTTTATAAGTCAAAGCCTGTCTGAAATTGTCTCCTGTTGTGTGTTTTGTCTATCTTTACCCTGAAAAGTATTTCTGTATATCAGGAATGTTCTGACTTCCCTCTTTTCTGTAAAGTGCCACTTTTGTAGAGAAAATAATTTATTTCCTTTTTGACAATCTAAACTGCGATCCAGGTTGTCTTTGAGCAAGTCACTGTTTTTTTTAAAAATTGCAAGGTCTTCAGATCTGTCTGCCTCATGCTAATTGGACCTTTGATCTAATTAGTTCTGATCACTTTAAAGGACTAGCCAGGTTTCCAGCTCTTTAGACACCAGTTTACTTAATTTTGTATACGTTTTTGCATAGACAACTTTTACTGCTAGTCTATTTCAATCATTATTGAGGCTTTGTCTGTAGGCAGGAATGCTTGTGATGCAGGGTTCTAACTTTTGGATGGAGTGTAAAAAAGATGAATATTGCATTGATTTAACTGCAAGGAAAAACCAATGTAATGCCCTTTTCTTCTCCTTTTGATATTGAAACATGGCTTCATGTCCTTGCTTTTTGTTTCATATATAATAGTTGTACTAGGTTCTCACTTCTTGCTGCAGGACTGGAAATGGAGTGGGATGTCAGGGAGATCTGTTGGCCTGTGGAGTAATCTCCCATGGGTAGTGCTGAAAGTTTTCTGGTTACACCTGCTTAATATTAAACTGAACAGCACGAACAAAAGTAAAAAGAGAACAGTCCTAAACTGTCTGGGGAGGGGGCAGGATTAGATGACCCAATAGGTCTTTTCTTTTGTTTCTGTGAAAACTGAGCTGCAGTGTTCTTGGCCATCTGTTCATGGAGAGAGGATGTTGTGTCTCAGACAAAGTGGGTAGCAGCCCTCCATAGAAGTTTGAGAGAAGGAAAACACTTCTCTTCCTGTCCTCCCTTCCAGTCAATATGGGATTATTCCCCCTGTAGTGATTTGTGTGTGTATGTTTTCTCTAGTATAAGATGGTGTCCAATTAATGAGGCTTCCATCACTTCCCTCAGAAGACTTTCATAGCCTAATACATGTCCAGTAACCTGATGACACTCATGTCATATAATCCTTCTCCTTTAAATTCCTTAATTTGGTGGTGCACAAACTGTGGGGTGTGATTTTCCCCCCCCCCACCCCCCCACCCCCGGTGGGCATGGAGGACTATTCTGGAAGCAAGCGGTGATGCCAAGTGGCCCATGCCAGCCCCATGCAGCAGGGCCCAGGTCAGCCTCCACAGTAGAAGGGGGCAGGGAGGGAACGCCAACTCCTCCTCCACCTCCTGACGTGGGTCAGTGTGCTGTGCAATTTCCGCTCCAGGCAGCTTCTGTGCCCAACCCTGGCTCCACCACCAGAGACCATCACACACATCTTCCCCCACATGGAAAAGCTGAGGTGGGAGGAGCAGAAGAGCAGGTATTGGCCCTGCCCTAGCAATGCCTCCTGGCTGCAAGGTAGAAGCAGCCCGCTGCTGTGAGGAAGCCTTGGCTGTGGAATAATGGAGGGGAGACACGGACAGATTCCGTTAATGGAGGGGTTTGCAACTGGAAAAAGTTTGCGCACCACTGCCATAACTGACTTCCTGTCTGCCACATTCAGGCTTTTGGTGCCTGTTACTGTGGCATATAATCTTGTCTCCAGCCACACCTTTGCTCTCAATTCTTCCTGTTCAGTCTTTAATTCCTTGCATTCCTCCTAATCATCTCCTTAATGTATCCTTTATCTTTTTTTTCCATTCCTACTCTTTGCCATCATTGTGCGTCTATGCTGTGAAGCAGTCTCCTTTCTTATGTCCACCAAACACTTTTCCCCTTAATTCTTCATTAATTCTCACACGTGAGAATCCTTCCAAACTGCTCTCCAGTCTCAAATTCTTTTGTTAATTGTTGTCCCTTTTTTGTTGTATTCTGTCCTCTTCAAGGTTTTTTGGGGACGAGAACCTGGGTTAAGTGCCATAAATTTCAATTGTCCCTTTCCTAATTTTATATTTCTAGTTAGAGTCCTGTGTGCACAGTCCTAAGGAATTTCTCTCCTTCTACCCTTGTATGAACTCTTGTTTTTACCCTGTTGTCTAGGAGCGTGCTGGTCGCCACTGTGGGGCTCTAAGAGTGTTGAACTCCTACTGGGTGGGTGAAGATTCCACATACAAGTTCTTTGAGGTAATCCTGATTGATCCATTCCACAAGGCCATCAGACGCAACCCTGACACCCAATGGATCACCAAACCAGTTCACAAACACAGAGAGATGCGTGGGCTGACATCAGCTGGCAGGAAGAGTCGTGGTCTTGGCAAGGGCCACAAATTCCATCACACCATTGGTGGCTCCCGCCGCGCTGCATGGAGAAGACGCAATACCCTGCAGCTCCACCGTTATCGCTAATTCTTGTAAATGTCACAATCTAATAAAGCTTGAGAGAGATCTTGAATTTACCACTGTCTCTACTTAATTACTTAAAATGGGAAGTCATGTTTTCTCAAGGAGGTCATAGTTGTATTGCCTTATTTTAAAGGACTGGCAAAAAAATTTAACTTGATGATTGGGTGCTAGAATGACATCGCTGGCGAGTAGAACTCTAATCACAACAGGTAAAGCAGGAGCAACAGTGCAAGCGTCTCCGTTCTATTATGGTCAAAAAGGGTGTTGAGGTTTCCATGTCTATTGAGTGCTCTCTGCTGAGGCTGGTAACAAAGAGGCCAGCTATGATGCACACACTGAAGTGAACCAAATACCAGTTTTGTTTTATATTGGTGTCAGATAGTAAACTGAAAGATGCTTAAAACATAATTTGCTTTGGAGTGATGTCTGCTCCTTAAGTGTGAGTGGGACAAAACTTTTTTAGTTGTAATTGTTGAATATGAATTAATACTATTAGAAGTTTTCAAGCCTGGGTATCTGCAATAAGGTGCTTAAATCTAAACCTGGATTTAAAATCTAGTATGAAGATACTTGTTTTCATTAAAATGTGCGTTTTAAATGCACAGTTCATAAGTTCACACAGTGACTTATGTTCAAAGATACAGGCTTGGTGAGTATTTCCTACAGTTCTTCAGTGTCTGCTCAGCTTTTCCAGACTAGAGCTCTTGTCGCTGTGTTCCGTTGCTCTTTATAGGTCTTCTGGCATTTTCTTCTGATTTATTTACTTTGTGCCTATTCTACATGGAACAGATGTATTCAGTCACCCGTTTTGGAACAATGCAACCTAACACACCCCCCCAAGAAATGTAATCTGGTTTCCTAGTATACTTCATTCATAACACTGCGAGTAATGATGCATTCTCACAGAAATGTGCCATGCAGCTGGGCTGTGATGGGGCCTGTTGCCCACTGGGGCCTAGGACCACAGGGAACGTGGCTGGGAAAGCCATGGGACTCAAGGCTGAGGAAAGAAGTTAACTGACAGCCTGAAAGTAGCTAGGGCCTCCCAGAAACAACCAAGAACAGAATTTCTGGGAATGAGGAAGTAGTTCTGTGCAGCCAAATTTGGAAAAAAAATCTTTGTTCACAGGGGAAACACTACTAAGACTATAAATTTGTTGTTTTTTTGTTTGTTTGATTATAGCCTGTCTCAGAAGGTTTTAATTTGAAGAGAAGGCACTCCAAAGGGAGTGTACTTCTCTGACAGCTTGTTTATAAGCCTTAGGGCTCGGCTACACTTGAGAGTTACAGCACAGTAAAGGAGTCCCAGGCACAGTAGCTCACTACCGGTCCACACTGGCAAGGCACGTAGAGTGCTCTGACTCCGCAGCTACAGCACTGCTAGTACTCCACCTCGGCGAGTAGAATAACTTTTGCTGCGCCCCACTGGAGCACTGCGGCGTCAGCGTGAACAAGGTGTTGCTTTACTGCGCTCTGATCAGCCTCTGGAAACATCCCATAATCCCCTTAAGTCAAGTGGCCACTCTTGTCATTGTTTTTCAATCGCTGCTGGAATGCGGATATGCCCTTTGAAAGCTCTGTTTCTGACAGCCAGCTGCTTATCTGTTCCGAGACAAAGCAAGCAGTTACTGTGGAATGCTCTGTGTGTGTGTGTGTGTGTGTATGAGAGAGAGAGAGAGAGAGGGAGGAGGGGGTCTGCTGCCATCTGAACTTACAAGACAGCATGCTGACATGCTCTCAGCCCCCCCAAAAACCCACTCTCTCTCTCCCCCCACATACACACAACACACTCCACTCCACACACCCCCTGCCCCATTTGAAAAGCACGTTGCAGTCACTTGCATGCTGGGATAGCTGCCCACAATGCACCGCTCCCAATGGTGCTGCAAATGTGGCCACAGCAGTGTGCTTGAAGCTGTCAGTGTGGACAGACCGCAGCGCTTTCCCTACTGTGCTCTCCGAAGGCTGATTTAACTCAAAGCGCTCTACATCTGCAAGTGTAGCCATGTCCTTATTTTACTTTGGTGTAGGGGAGAGCAATTCCAAAAAGCTCTTGTTAGCAATCTGTTTGAAATCTTGTTTAATTAGATTTGGGGCAAGAAGGAACTTCAAAAGAGACTGTTCCTTTATAGCCAGGCTAGAGGCTACTCCATTTTGCTTTGAAGAAAGGCATCCGAAAGACTGCTTGTGTATAGCTTTGCTGTCTCCTTCATTTCACTTTGCTCTGGGGGAGGGGAATTGGTATTGGGAAGACAGGATTATTTCTGGAAAGCAAGACCTTAAGACAGCCTGGCTTGACCCAAAACTGAAGAACCTAGGTGCAAGTTGGACCGGGTCTCCCCTTGACACCGAGGAGGTTGTTGGCTACTGAGAAGGAACCCATGCAGCTGCCTCCCTTCTGTGGCCTTAAGAGCGGCTGAGTAGGAAAGCAGGGACAAGAAACACTCCTGTATCTGGTGGGGGGGCTTGCAGAAGGATCTCTGTCTTCTGGAGTACGAAGGTCCAGCAGAACAAATTCTTGCTCCACAGGCATTTAGAAACCTTACATGCCAGATCTGCAGTCAATATAGGGGAGACAATGTTTCCTACTGGATAGAGCAGTGGACTTTAAGGAGTCCTGGGGTCTGTTCCTGGTTCTATCACTACCCTGGGGGGTGGCCTTGGGCAACTCACCTATTACCTCTGTGCCTTGGTTTTCTGGGGATAATACTATCCTCCTTTGTAAAGTGCTGTGCAAGAGTGAGGTATTTGACAGAAGCATGCCAGTTTCTGTGGCTAAAAAATGACCACTTCGCCAGATTAGCTGAATTTCAGTGCTGTGAGAGATGATAAATGGATTCATCTGAGAGTGGTTTGGTGGGATGTGTAAGTATCTTTTCCAGCAAAGTGAAGGCATGTTTCAAGATACTGCCTGTTCACCTCTAGCCTTCAGGAAGTCTTAATTGCCTTGAAAGCAGTCGTCTCACATCAGCAGTGTCTCTTACTCTGTTAAACCTTGTCATTATCTTGAATTGGAAAGGGAGAGGGAATTTAAATATTATAGGTATGTATGGGGCCAGGGGGAAGGTACGTGATCAATATTATGTGCTTTTTCTCTCTAGTATCATATTTACATACTGTTAAGGAATCACATGAATATAGTTTAAAAAAAGAAACTGGGATAGGAGTGTGAAAAATCTCAATCTTTTTAAAAAGAAAAGGAGTACTTGTGGCACCTTAGAGACTAACCAATTTATTTGAGCATAAGCTTTCGTGAGCTACAGCTCACTAGCTGTAGCTCACGAAAGCTTATGCTCAAATAAATTGGTTAGTCTCTAAGGTGCCACAAGTGCTCCTTTTCTTTTTGCAAATAGAGACTAACATGGCTGTTACTCTGAAACCAATCTTTTTAAGTCAGTCTGACTCTAAACAGATTTTTTTTTTCTTTTAAATGTAATTGAGAACAAACTGTCTGGTACTTTTTAGACCACAAAGAATGGGTACAGCAATTAAATTCCAGAACAATAGCGCTTTGTAGCAAAAAAATCTCTCAGCTGTTGCCAAGTGCCATCAAAAGCAGTCAGTTGTAAGCTTTTACCACCTGAAGTAGTATCAGATGCATTTTTAAGCCTCATGTATTAACCACTCACTTAGCATGAAGTTAAAGGTGAGTGCTAGAAATGCAACTTAATTTTAACTATGGTTCAGACTTAATTCATTCCTCTCTAAGGATGGTAAGTGTTTAAAAAAACAACAAAAAAACCTGTTAAAATTGATTAAATGGTGTAGTTTAGCTGGTGCTCTGACCAAGTTAGAAGAGCTTACTGGCTGCCCTACAGTTGATAGAGATGTTCATTACTTGGCAATGCTGGTTAGGCTGAAAACTGCAGGACACACTAATCAACAGTGAGTTTAAGTTATTGTTTCCATACATTGTTTTCTAATCACTGACAGCCTTTCTGTAATATAGTATGTAGAATGTAAGGCTTATAGATTTACATTTAATGGGGTCAAATGAGCTGATGTTTGGGAGAAGAGAATTGGGAACCAGCATTAAACCAATATTAAACTAGATACAGGGCAGACAGAATCAGCTTTGTGCAGTTGAGCAGACCTGTGGAAGTGTAATTCTCTGTTTCAGTACTGGCATTTGTGCAAGATGAGGCAACTGACTTGGGAGCAGGGTTGTCAGGGTTCCCTCCCCACTCTGAACTCTGGGGTATAGCAGTGGGGACCCTCATGAAAGACCCCCCTAAGCTTATTTTTACCTGCTTAGGTTAAAAACTTCCCCAAGACACAAATTCCTTTCCTTGTCCTTGGACGGTATTGCTGCCATCACCAAGTGATTTAGACAAAGATTCAGGAAAAGGACCATTTGGAGTCCCTATTTCCCCAAAATATTCCCCCAAGCCCCTTACCCCCTTTCCTGGGGAGGCTTGAGAATAATATACTAACCAATTGCTTTTAATAAAAATATAGACCAGACCCTTTATGTTTAGAACACTAAAATCAATCAGGTTCTTAAAAGAAGAACTTTATTATGAAGAAAAAAGTAAAAGAAGCACCTCTGTAAAATCAGAATGGAAGGTAATTTTACAGGGTAATAAAAAGATTTAAAACACAGAGGATTCCCCACTAGGCTCAACTTCAAAGTTACAAAAACAGGAATAAACCTCCCTCTTAGCATAGGGGAAAATTCACAAGATAAAACAAAAGATAATCTAACGCATTTCCTTGCTATTACATCTCAAATTACAGAAATTGTAAGTATCATTTCAGTAGGAGCTGGGTTACCTGCTTGGTCCCTCTCTCTTTGTCCCAAGAGGGAACAAAACAAAGAGCACTAACAAAACCTTCCCCTCCTCACCCCCCCCCCCCCCCAGATTTGAAAGTATCTTTCCCCATTGATCCTTCTGATCAGGTGCCAATTAGGTTAATTGAACTGATTAGCCCCTTACAGGTAAGTGATTCTGTACCTCTGGCCAGGAGGGATTTGATGTTACTCCATACATAAAGGTTGTTACCCTTCCCTTTATATTTATGACAAGGGTAATATCCTAACCTGTTCTCTCATCTCTCTCCTTTAATATACAATGAAACAGTCACTTGCCTGTCTAGTTGCTGCAACCCAGTGAGAAAAGCAAAAGCATACAATTAGTCCAGTTGATCCGTCTAATCAATCACAAATTCTCTTTTCTGCCCTTTGATTAAATTGGGAGAAATATAATCTCTGTCCTCCTGCAAATATTGTCTATTACATGGCCAGAGTGGTAATACATCAGGCTATCATATTGAAATATTTAGTTCTTTGGAAACTTTTCAGATCAAAACAACTTGGATCTGAAGCCAACCAGGTGCTGCGAGCGAATTTAGGGGCTGCTTGGACCCATTCTTGCAGACTAAGTTTTGAAAATTATAGCTCTCTAAAGGGATCCACGTTCTGTAGGTTGCTGTCCTCTTCCTAAGCCAGATGTTTCTGAATCAGGTTCAATTATATATATCTAATTACATACAGAATGTTAAGGTTGCAGAGTAAAACAAATTAAGAAATGCCTGAACTAAGCTGCTTGTGCAAATTTAATTCAGTCTTCTTGTACTTTATAATAGTATTGTTCAGCATCACATAGGAGGTCTGTAGCAGAGCCAGGAAGAGACCCTGGCTCTCCTGGGTCCTAGTTCAGTGCCTTATCATTAGGGGAACATCTTTTTCTCCTCCTGCAGACCTCCTGTCTTTATTGCATTGTGCAATGAATGAGGCAGGGGTCCCATGTAACAAATGGTTTGTTATCATGTAAGTAAAGACTGCTACATCAGGAATATGCACCATTTGTCTGAGATTTAAGCAGAATGAAATCTAGCTAATGACAACCAAAGCAGACTTGGCTGTGTATTTCATATTTCAGCTAGAAAGAGCCAAGCAGAACTACCTTAAGTATCAGCTCTGAGAATTGTGTGCTGCAAGATATACTATGCAAGTTATTTTGAGTGTACAGGTTCTGCCACGTCTTCATAGTTTTAATCAAATCTTGAGACATTTATATATTAATAAACAGTTGTATGCCAGTAGCTCCTAGAGGCCCAGTCAGGAATTAGGGTTCTAATATGCTAGGCAGTGTGTATTAAGCTGCTAGGCTATGCATAATGAGAAATTTCAGAGTAACAGCCGTGTTAGTCTGTATTCGCAAAAAGAAAAGGAGTACTTGTGGCACCTTAGAGACTAACCAATTTATTTGAGCATGAGCTTTCGTGAGCTACAGCTCACTTAATTAGCCCCTTACAGGTAATTAGCTCATGAAATTACCCTTACAGGTAATGTAGCTCACGAAAGCTTATGCTCAAATAAATTGGTTAGTCTCTAAGGTGCCACAAGTACTCCTTTTCTTTTTTCAATGAGAAAAGAGCTCCTTCCCCAAAGAGCTTACAACCTAACTACAGGAAGGAAGCAGCATCTTAGGTCCGTGTTCATTCATGCAATCATTTTTCTCTAATGTACATCATCTTCTGGCATTGTTCATTTTCATGACTAACAAGCAGTTGGTTGAGTCCCTTTTTCTCATAAGAAACAGTACACAGAGCCCCTGCTGTTATAATGCCTGTCTCTCACCAATGGCATCATTAACCAGCTAAATGGAGCTACTGAGTTACATGATCCTTATATTGTCTTTACTACCTGGATAAAAACCCAATGTTTATAACGAATGTCATTAATAAAATGAGAACTGTATCTAGAAAGGCTGAAATAAAATTCAAGAAGATGCTTTGGTGTTCACAAATATTTCACTGGGAATCAATGATTATTCAATGTACAGTGAAACAAGCTTATAATGAAACTTTATAGTGAAGTAGTACGCTCCAAATTATTTCAGCATAGTTTATTACAGTGGACCTGCTGCTGTTTGGGTTATAGAGAACCTGCTTACAGTTAACTTTTTCTTTGAGGGGCGGTAGGGGAAAGCCTTTGTTAGAAAAAGGAGTAAACTATATGTAATAAAAGATCAGAATAGTTTTAGAAATAAATTAATTCATATTTCTACAAAGCTTTAGGAATTCATATGTTAAGCAAAACAACTTCCTTAATTACTTGGAAGAATGAAACAGACACATTTTTATTGATTTGGAGATGGTGGGTTCCCATAGCAGTTTAAGCAGATGCATCTGATTGATGTCTAGATGTCCATTCTCAATAGAACAAAGTGAGGTCAGTTTAAAAACTGATCTCATTTGGTAAGAGGATACTAAATTCTCGGTGTTTTGGTCGTTGATTTGAATTTGGAACATGGTGTGCCTACAACTGAACAAATATTGCAAAATTTTAAAACAAATTTGCCAGGCTTGGATTAGTGTCCTTTTATGTTCACTTTCTCTGAATATTCACAGGGCTGTTCACCAAAGCAGCAAATTTTAAGCAGTCATTTTAGAATAGCCATGGGAAACACATCAGATTTATTATTGTGAATATTTACACTAGTAACTGGATTCTAAGAGTCACACTCATCCAATCACTAAACAAAAATGTGTCCAACTGAAACAGCTTGATATCTGTACGGATTTAATTTTTTTTATTAAAGCTAATGTTAAAAAACTATATAATAGGTTAAGAAAAGAGTTGTCTGTACATCTGGGTATAGTGCTTAGAGATTATCCACAAATACAAAGTTTGTTTTAAGAGTCATAAGATACATATAGTACACAATCAGCAATCACCCAAATTTAGGTGAATAAATGTAACAATACAATTTAGATATTAGCATCCAAGTATTTGGGTACATCACTAATGGAAAATTATACAGAGAGTTAGTTGTAGAAAGTATTACAGCAAAAACCACTGTAATATGGGTACTGCCACAGGATATCTCAGTGAACAGGCAAAGATTATATAAGTCTGGAGACCGAATGACCATTTGTTGCTAGTGACAGTCCCACTATATCAGGGTTGAGGCACCTTAGAAGATGGTATAAGGAAGCTTACACTGCCACTGCTCTTACTCAATAGAAGATTTTGCTTTTCAGTGGGAGTCATTCTGGCAATCTTCATGAGTCCTAAAAATGCACTTAAAGGAGAAAAAATTATTTCAATCTAAGGAAATGAGAGATGTTTCAGTCACAGGAGTGATTTTTGAGCCAAATTTAGCCTGAAAGCTACTACTAGATAGGAATGAGCTGGATGGGAAATTGGGATTAAAGCCCAGATGATACCAAGGCCCAGACCCGCAAAGGAACTTAAGTGCCTGTGTCCCCATTTTAGGCATCAGTGCAATCCACAAAATCTCTGCTTAGCTGATGCCCAGACTCACTCTGTGACTACATTTTGTTGTAAGAATTCCATAGGCACCTACGTTTCTGCCTCTAGGCATGCATGCTGCAGCTTCCCTCGAAGGGTCCAGGCACCTATCTCCTGCCTAAGCCCCAGTGGATCCCCAAAGCAGGAGAAGACAGGTGTTCCTCCCCCTTCCCCCAGGGACTGATCCTGAAGGTTGTCTGAGCACACCTAGCACCACACAAAATGGTGGGGGGTGGAGGAAGAGGAGGCCTCTCACAACCTTTAGCCTAGTGGTTAGGGTACACACCTGGGATGTGGGAAATCCCAGTTCTTTTCTCTCCCTTTCCTTGATGAGGAGAAGGGATTTAAACAGGGTTTCCCCACATCACAGGTAAGTACCCTAACCACTGGGATAAAGATTAAGATGGAGGCTGTCTCCTTCTTCCTCCACCTCTTGCCCCAATCTGTTTTGTGTGGAGTTAGGCAGGTGCCTAACTCATTCACACAAGAAACACCTTCGTGCCTATGCCGCCTAATTCTAGGAGGGGGTTCTTGATTTGGGGCTCACTAACAAAGATTCATAGATATTTAGGTCAGAAGGGACATTATGATCATCTAGTCTGACCTCCTGCACAACGCAGGCACTTTGCTGCAGCCCTGATTTAGGTGCCAACCTCTGAGAGGGGGTGGGGGTTAGGACACACCCCTTTTGTCAGCATCTCCCAATAGTTAGCTCAGGCAGCTCCGGGCCTAGCTTCCTGGCTTTTGTGGATCCCATTCTAAGGTATCTATCTGTCCTTGTGCATTGTATAGGTGCCTAAGTCATGCTTAGTAAATTATGTTGTTCCAGTGATTTTCTAGGCACCTTGAAGTTAGGTATTGCAGTGCCTAAGTCCTTTTGTGGATCCAGGCTCAAATACTGGAACGTATGGAAGTGGGCAGGCAAGCTGTCCATAATCCTTTAAAAAGCTGTTATGTGTCCCAGTAAAAAAAAATCACTTTGACACTGACATTCTTGCTAACTACTGATGTTATCAAATATCCCATTTTGGGAGAAATTAATTGAGAAGATTGTGGCAGATCAGATCTGGCAATGTTGGGAATCTTTGGAGTTGTTTTAGACCCTGATTTTGAGCAGAAACTGTGGTTATTTGCATTGATTGATCTCCTAGCAGTGAACAAAGAGTCCATGATGATTTTATTAGAGCCGTCACCTGCCTTCAGTACCAGTGACAGTGAGGTTCTGTTGGGCTGCCTGTGGTCACCAGTAAGAGTGAATGAAGTTGCTCTTGAATAGTTCCATTCGTTCTTAGTTAGGAGATCTCAAAGGGAGCAATTGCCCCAAGCCACCCTTTATCTGGGATGTTGCAGGGCTCAGTTTTCCCAGAGCTGAGGCTGCTCGGTGAATGGGTGGGGAAATGTGTGCTATACTGAATTTAATAAGATACTGATACCCAACACTGTTTCTATCACATCAACCAAGTCTGGTCCAGTTGCATGAATAGCCTGATGTAGGAGATGAAAGAGGACAAGTTGGCTAAGGGCTAATCCAGAGAGGACTGAAGTGGTGATGTGGCCTGGAAGATGCCCCCAGAAGAATTGTTGAGGGTGGTATCTGCACTCCTGGGGAAGGGAGTGCAACTTTGGATTTGTTTGGACCCAGAGCTTCTTTCGGAAGATCAAATAACAGACGTAGCCAAAAACGTATTTTCAGGCTCTATGAGTGTAAGTCGGATCTCTCACTGGTCTTACACCATTGTAACTCCACTGATTTCAGTGGAATTATTCCTGATTTATACTCACCCAAATGAGATGAGAATTGGGCTCTATATTTGCAAAATAGTTCGTTGCATAGCTAGGAAGTATTTCTAACAAGCTTAGGCTCATACCAACAAAGTCTTTTGCATGCTTTCATAAGGGATGTTACATGGTTTTAATAGGTAAGGTTTTATAGATGGAAGCAATTTTCTTTAGCATTTCAGAGGCTCTTTGTGACTAGAGAATATTTGATTGAATAACTAAATATTTGAGACCTGCATGACATAATCATTTATAAAGCTTCTTCTCTGACAGTTTGGTGCATATCAGGCTTATTTATTTAAAAGGTCACACAATCATATTTTACCACTGGTAATGGCATTTTTATCCATTTAAAAGGCATATCCTAAATCATATAAATTTCTAATGCATTTTACTCTGAAGAAACAGAAGCAAATTAATTCTTTTAACTCTTAGTTGCTTTTAATAGGCTGGAGAGCAAACCAAATAGAGTCTCTGGACTTTGATTTCATCAATCCTGTGAAGTGCCAAGTATCTTCAATTCCTGATGATGGATGGCACTCACCCCCTGGCAGCTTCAGGTCTTAAATTCTCTGTTCTCATTTAGACTTCTTATTTCCCAGGTTAGCCACATTCAGAGGGAATTCACATGAAAATGACACAGTAAATAGAGATGCTAAGAAACTGAAGCAATTACAATTCCTGTATTGCCAACTAATCACCTCACTGACTTTTAAGGCAGTGGTTTTCAAACTTTCTAGGCTGCGTACCCTTTTCCAAATAATGAGTCTACTGCGTACCCCCACCTGAGATAGGGTCATAATATACCCATGATTAGCTTGCCAAGTCTTACTAAATAAAGTGCGTTGTCTGCCATTACAGGATTTTTATCGCGTACCCCGACAAGAGCTCGCATACCCTTAGGGGTACGCGTAACCCAGTTTGAAAACTACTGCTTTAAGGCATTCATTTATAGGAACTCTCTGGGCTAAATTAAGCTCTCTTACACTGGTGTAAATCTCAGAGTAACTCCACTGACTTCAATATATCTGCTTTGGGCTTACGATGGTGTAAAGGAGCAGAATTTGACCTACCTGGCCTGACCTGGAGATATGCTGATTAACACCAGCTGAGGAGCTGGGCCATTCTATTTAACTGTAACGGGGGGAAAAATTCAACAATAATATAAATAACAACATCATCATCAGTTGAAACATTAGTTTCTTGCAGTCTCAAGAACAGCCCTTGGATTTCTTTGGATCAGAGCTATGTAGACAGATTGTCTCACAAACACCATCCCTTCCTCATGGGAGTGTGCAGACCACCTCTCTTCCCAGTCAAAATCACATGACCTCCCTGAATGTATTTTTAGCTTCTTTTAATCTACTTCAGCACTGGAACCAAGGAGGAGAGCCAGCACCATATGACCGGCCTGCTCTCCATGGGTGGGACCCCAGCAAGTGTGCCGCGGACCACAGTTTGGGGACCACTGGTGTACAGAATTGGGGGGGCTGTGCTTTCTGCCTTATTAAGCCATTTTCAGCCCAGGTGTGAATGAGAGTTTCATCTGTTTTAGACTGGACTGAATTTCGTCTATTGACTCTCTAGTAGATTACACGAATCAAGGTTCTCAAACTTCTTGTACTGCGACCCCCTTCTAACAACAAAAGTTACTACGTGACCCCAGGAAGGGGGGGGACCAAAGCCTGAGCCCGCCTGAGTCCCGCAGCACCAGGTGGGCGGGGGCCAAAGCCCAAGGGGTTCAGCCCCAAACAGAGGCCTGTAACCTGAGCCCCACCACCCATGGCTGAAACCTTCGGGCTTTGCCCTGGGCGGTGGGGCTCAGGCTTTGGCCCCAGGCCTCAGCAAGTCTAATACCAGCCCTGGCGACCCACAGTTTGAGAACCACTGTACTAGCATGATAGTGCTGCATGGCTCCAGAAGGGAAAAGTACAGATGATATGCAGGAATAATAGAAACCTGTGAGGAACTTCGGCAAAATGTGGGGATTTCCCCCCAAATCTGCAGAAGGATATTTATTTTTATTTTCGTTCTACTTAGGCCTTGAGCTAATATTATTGTACGATGTTGCCCTTCTGTAGGTACCTCACCCAAGGATCAACCAGGTTAACAAAGAAGAGAAACAAAATGAATTTAAACTGGTGGCAGCCAGACCTGAGGAGGGAAATACCTCAGGGCAGTTGAAAAGAATTAATGTAATTGGGCAACAATTATTTTGCCCCTATGACAACACTACTACTGCATGGGTTTCCATGGAGTCCATCTCAGGTTTTATCCTGAGCCCAGTTGCATGTTGGGACAGGACTTTGGGAGATTTAGTGAGTACTTGCGTGCATACTCATGCAGTGCAGTAGTGATCAATAAAGCCTATAGTTTATGTACTTCACTGGTGAGTCTCAGTGCTTTAAGACTCTCTCCAGCAATCTGTGACAGTTTTAAGTCAGTTTGAAAAAAATCAAAGGAGAAGAGGACATATGAGGAATGTTTATTGTTTCACAAATTATATTACATGGAGGCCTCTCCTGGAGAGAATTCAGTGAAGGAGGAGAAAAGAAATGCAGCTGTTCTACACATAGAGCAGCATCAGCATCAGCATCACCTGGTTGTGTACTGACTGTATGACTTCATTAAAACTGTTGTGATATTTCTCAGGGAAAGCAAAATGTATTGTTAGAAATCAGCTGTTGTAAGAAATGCAAATATTGGTGCAATAGTGCATGAGAGAAAGTTAGGGGTAGTTTATTGTGCTTGTGTAATCCATTATGTTGCTCCCCAGGAAACCACAATCCACATAATTAAATTATAATAGCATTATTTCTCTCTTACAAAGCAATAATTCAGTTCTCTGGTACATAAATTGAGTTTGGAGGCCAAGTAATTTATTACAATGAAAGAAAAATATGGCTGAAAAAAACTGAGCCATGATGACGTTGTTATAACACAGGATTAATTAATAAAAAATTAATATATCTTGTCTTTAACGCCTAAAAATAGAGGCCCATGTCCTGGTCTTCCATTGAAATCCGCAGTGACAGCTGAGGCTACTTGTATTGTTCAGGAACTTGGTGATCTTACCTGAGTCTTTTTATTGTGGCTAAAGTAGATGGGAGTAATTTTAGCACAATATAAAATGATTTGTACCCTTCATTTTGATTGGCCTAGTGAGTCCATTTGCATTAGATGTTTATATGAGTCACAACATAGTAACATTACATAGGATAAAAATGTCGGAGGGATATAAACTCTCATGGTTCAGGCCACAAACAAACCACTAGTCATGTGGATTAGGAAGAAACTTCTCTTATATGCCTGTTAGTACATAACTGAGAGACAAGGTGGGCGAGGTAATATCTTTTATAGGACACACTTCTGTTGGTGAGAGAGACAAGCTTTTGAGCTTCCACAGAGCTCTTCTGCAGGTCTGGGAAACTCAGAGTGTCACAACTAAAACAAGATGGAATAGAATGTTTAGCATAAGTAATAAACACATTTGTCTCTTTCACCAACAAAAGTTAGTCAGCCATTTGTCTCTTTCACCAATAAAAGATATTAGCTCACCAACCTTGTCTTTTTAATATCCTGGGACCGACGCAGCTACAACTATACTGCATACGTTAGTACATAACTGTCCATTAAAGGGTTTTACACCTTCCTGTGAAGCATCTGGTTCACTGGGCACTGTGAGACATGGGATATGGGACTAGATGGATTATAGGGCAATTCCTGTGTTATAATTCCTATTAGAATACTCATATTCTGTATTTATCTCAAGCTTCTTCCTAAAGCATTCTGGATACACACAGGGATGCAGTGACAGGAGAAAGAGCAGAGGGAACTCTTATTAAGGTTTCTCTTCACTAAGAAAATGAGGTGCAACAATTCTAAAAAAATTAGACATAAACATAAAATCCAATTGGAAAATAAGCGAGCAAGCAGTACAGTGCACTTGCAGGGACTGATCCAAAGCCCATTGTACTCAATGGAAAGATTCCTTTTGTCTTCAATGATTGGTACTTAGCTACACCATTAATTTAGGAAAGCAGTCATGGTTATAGTTCAATTGTATTAGAGCCTGCCATTATCTGAATTATAGAGGACAATATTTAAGCTGATAGCTGAAAATATTAAACAGATTAGTCTTTTTTTTAGATTAGCTATAAATATAATACAGGGATAGAAGTTTTTTTACTTCAGTAGCCTTGTCCATAGTTAGGGCCCTACCAAATTCACAGTCGTGAAAAACATGTCACGGACCGTGAAATCTACTCAGAGTTCGTCTCAGAAGAGCCCACACTGACACCAAAACCACAGGTTTTAACAGATCTTTCAACCCTTCTAAACGATGTTCACCTGAAAGGAAGTTCAGTTTGTTGCCAAGAATGCCACAGGACTGATGGATTTAATCACTTGGTTCAAATCTCGACATGTCACAATCCACGAAGCTTACAACAAAGTAATGGATGTACTGTTCTGGGCGGACACACAGTCAAACAAAAATCACTCTGACAACGCTGAGTTAAATGTCAGGGCTCAGCAGGTGTTTTCTTGCATGGCAAAGAAGCTTAGACAATATTACTGCCACGAGGAAGAGTCAAGCGATGCAGAAAAAAACACCTCAAAAGTTTCATCAACCTGTAGCAGGGTTCCTAAAGCTGTGCATATTTTGACCCTGCACAAATGCACCTGTTGACAGTGGATTAACCTCGCTTAATGCAGCTCCTGGCTTCAACAAGAATTGTAGGCTGGAGACTCCTTCTTACAAAAATATTGTGAAAGAAGCGGATTGTACTTTGCCTGTGCCACAGCTTTGGAACTCAGTGGAAGGCAGAATCCCTCACCTCTCAAGGCTAGCTTGGCCGCTCTCTGACAATTCCAATGAACTCCGTGGATGCAGTGAGAGGTGTATCTAAACACAGACAGGTACTTTCAGCGCAGAGACAGGGAATGAAGAAAGACACAGTTGCAGGATGCTTCACGCTCACATTCAACCACTGACTTCAGTAAGTAAAGAGTGTGACAGACAGCTTTTCACAATAGTTTTTGAGTTATTGTCAGACAATGAATGACAACTGAAACCAGAATTTTTTTTAACCTGCTTTCATTAACTTAAGCGCTTTACATGTTTATATTTTGCCGTTTTAAAATACATGTTCATGCTTTGTTGTAACACTGTGAAATTTAAGATTTAAATATATGAAACTGTGAAATTCAAGATTTTTAAAATGCTTTGACTGTGAAATTTATGAAAATGGACTGTGACTTTGGTAGGGCCCTATCAATACTAGAGAATTGCATCAGTGCGATTGAACTTGTGCTATCTGGAACTATGCAGCCCAGCTACATTAATATGTTTTGGGTGCACTATAACCACATAAAACACTCCCTGAAAGCATTGCATCTATCCCACAATTCCTGGCACAGACAGTTCCCCAGAGAATTGCATACTGTCCACGGTATAGACTGACTTTTTGCACCTGTTCCCATTTTTGGTTTGCTCTATTGCCAGTTTTGAAAGGTTCTGTCCTGCATGAGGATCATCATGAGAGACAGGTTTCAGAGTAGCAGCCGTGTTAGTCTGTATCTGCAAAAAGAATAGGAGGACTTGTGGCACCTTAGAGACTAACAAATTTATTTGAGCATAAGCTTTCGTGGGCTACAGCCCACTTCATCGGATGCATAAAATGTAACATATAGTAAGAAGATATAGATATACATACAGATAAGTTGGAAGTTGCCATACAAACTGTGAGAGGCTAATTAGTTAAGATGAGTGATTATAAGCAGGAGAAAAAAACTTTTGTAGTGATAATCAAGATGGCCCATTTAGACAGTTGACAAGAAGGTGTGAGGATACTTAACATGGGGAAATAGATTCAATATGTGTCGGACAGAGCAGGAGAGCAGCTGGGTGTTGCAGTCCTCCTGCAGAGAAGGTGCCAAGGCTCCCAAAGCCAGGACCACACCCTATGGTCAAGCCACAGCAGACCCTTCAGCCATGGGGGCTGAGGACAACGAACCGCAGCAGATAGAGGGAGACCTGCTGGAGAGTCACCTGAGAGAACGTCAAGTGATACCAGCAGAGGACCAAAGCTGGGGTAGGAAGTGGCCCGGGGAGCAGGGTAGGGGCACCCATCTCCTAGACTGTGCATTTTGAATGACTGTTTCTTTGGGCCCTGGGTTTGAACCAAGTGGAGCAAGGAGGGCTGAGTTCCTCTACCCCCTGGCTCCTGAGTGCCACTCGGTGACACAGCTGCTGAATCCACCCACTAGGCAAAGCAGCCACTGACTCTCACCACCGGGTGACACAGTCTGGGGTATCGCCACTAGGCGGTACTGCTAGCCTTGGACTCAAACCCCACCCCCCCCCCCCCCCGCCCCTATGACATGTGGTGGAGACTGTGGTCATTTCCCAGGTCTTGTTAAAAGGACTACCACAACAGCAAGGGAACGACTCTAAAGAGAATCATGGATATGGAAAAACTGCTGAAATGGATGCTCAAGAACCAGCAACAACAGAGGCAGATATTGCAAGAGATTGCAACCGAGCAACAACAGCAAGCGGCCCAACAGCAACAATACCAGCAACAGCTAATTCGGGAGCTGGCGGCTCAACACCAGGCACAACGAGAACGCCTGAGCCAGGAGGTAGTGGCACTACTACAGCCCCTTGGGGGCATCCAGCGCTACGGCGCCTGGACCTATGGGAGATCCCAGTCTGCCAGGCTGCCCATATGGCTCAAGAAAATGGGCCCTGGAGATGACCCCAAGGCCTTTCTTGTCACCTTTGAACAGATGGCTACCATGGCACGTTGGCCACCAGAACAGTGGGCTACCCCGATAGCCCCATACCTGTCCAGCCCTGCATAAGCTGCATATGGAAGCTTGGGCCCTGTTGAGGCACTGGAGTACACCAAAGTAAAAACTGGCCTACTTGACTCCCTAGGTATCAGCCCTGAGATGTTCTGTCAGAGGTTTTGCCAGGAGAGATACCCGCCAGGAGCTTGACCTTGGGTAGTGGCTCAATGTCTGTGGGACCAGTGTTGGAACTGGTTAGACCCGTAAAAGCAGACCAGAGTGCAAGTGGCGGAAGTGACCGTATTAGAGCAATTCACCCAGATTCTCCCAGCCACAGGAAAGGGGTGGGTGAGGTGCCACAGACCATCAGTCTTGTCAGAGGCCGTGACCCTCGTGGTGAACTATGTGTCTGCCAAGGATCTGGCCTCAATAACGCTGAAATCAAGTGCCCCTGGAAGCAAGACTCCAACCCTTAGCGGAGGCTCAGCAAGGAGGGAAGATCGAGAACCGCTAAACAAGCTGACACCACAAGAAGTGCCCCTAGCCGGAGGGCAAAACCTGATTGCCAAAGTGGAATGGAAGGGGGACTAGGGTCCCTGAAGAGGGGAACATACTCCACCCAGAAGACTCACTCCCTAAGAAGTGAGCCAGCCAACTGTGATGTCAAAGAGCCCGTGCTTTGAGTGTGGGCAAGAGAGATACTTCAGGCAAGAAGGCCTCTTCATGGACTGTAGTTATGAATAGGCATGGGCGGTAGGCTCCTGAGTCTGTAAACAAGGCCCATCCAAGCTGCTGCTGCCAATATGGGTTAACGGCACCCAAGTGATGGGCCTAGTGGATTCCGGATGTAGCCAGACAATTGTCCCGACAAGTCTGGTAAAGTCCCCTGACACAGTGGGTACTCCTATCTACCTCCAGTGCATCCATGGTGATGTGTGGCCCTACCCAGTGACCAAAGTATGACTGAAAGTAGAGGGCCACATGGAAATTTGCCAAGTTGGCTTAGCAACCACCCTGGCCTACCCTCTGATATTGGGGTGAGGCTGCAAGTGGGTGGGGGAGCTCCTGCAGCAGAAACCACCCCATAGAAACTAACTGAGAGGGGATGGAAGATCCGGGTAAAGACCCCTCAGGTCAGGCAAGAACACTGACTCAACATCCCACGAGGCTATTGGAAAATGGGGACCTCATGCAGGAACAACAGGAGGACCAAACCCTGAGCTGTGCTTGGGAGCAGATAGGGCAAGAGGGTGGCACCCAACAGATCAAGCAGGGTCCCCATTTTGAGCTCTGGAGTGAGTGGCTGTACCAAGTGATGAAAGATCCCCAAACTCAGAAGACATTGTGACAACTGCTGGTACCCAAAAAGTTCCAGTGGAGACTACTACATCTAGCTCTCTCAGTACCATGTGCCAGACGCTTGGGGAGGGAGAAGATACTGCAAC
The DNA here is from genome assembly GCF_965152275.1 of Natator depressus. Lineage (NCBI taxonomy): Eukaryota > Metazoa > Chordata > Testudines > Cheloniidae > Natator > Natator depressus. The sequence goes on along the minus strand of NC_134235.1, from coordinate 194,864,470 downwards.
GGATGGTCCTCAGATTCTTCTGGCTGGGCATTCATGAGGTGCACGATTTCTGTGCCTTGTGTCCTGAATGCCAGCTAATAGGGCCCAAAAGGACACCCAGGGCCCCCCGATCCCACTCCCAGTGGTTGGAGTACCCTTCGAATGAATAGGGATGGATCTGATGGGACCCCTAGAGAACAGCACATTTGGGTTCTGATATATACTGGTGATAGTGGACTATGCTACATGGTACCTCAAAGCCATCCTCCTACATACAACAAACGCACCCACCCTAGCGGGTGAACTCGTGAAGGTCTTTGCCAGGGTTGGGATACTGAAGGAAATATGGACAAACAGGGGATCCAACTTCTCATCCAAAACGATGAGAGAACTGTGCGAGTTGCTGAAGATCAACACTCTCAAAATGTCTGTCTACCACCCACAGACCATTGAGCTGCTGGTGCAGTTCAATAGGACCTTGAAGTCCATGTTGAAGAAACTCATTGACACTGATCCATTGGACTAGGACTGGTTGCTGTCATCATTGTTGTTCGCCACATGTGAGGTTCCCCAAGCCTTCACCGGGCTTTCCCTTTTAAGGAGGCAACTCAGGGGGATCTTGGACATCCTCTGAGAGACCTGGGAAGAACAAGAGTCCTGAGTCATGGGCACAATGTTGTACGTGCTTCAATTATGGAAGCGACTCAAAATGCTAGGGGATTTGCTAAAGAAAACCTGTTGAGAGCCCTGCAGACACAGGAGAGCACATATAACCACAGAGCCCGATTGCGAATATTCAAACTGGGTGACAGGGTGTTACTGCTGCTCCCATCCTCCAAATAAAAGCTCTTGGCCCAATGGAAAGCTCTGTGTGAGGTGGTCAGGAGGGTAGCTAGGACCTCTTGACTATGAGATCCAACAGCCTAGGAGACAGAAAGAGACTCAAATCTATCACATCAACTTCCTGGAGGCCTGGAAGGCACAGGAGACCTTGCTGATAGCCCCGTGCCCCCTAGAACCAAAAACTGAGGCCCAGGACCGGCTCTAGGCACCAGCAAAGCAAGCACATGCTTGGGGCGGCACAATTCCAGGCACGTGCTTGGGCAGTCGCGCTCTCGGAGCTTGGGGCGGCAAAAAACCTAGAGCCGGCCCTGCTTAGGCCTCAGGCATTGGTCCCTCCCAGATCCAACCCCACAACTGATGGGGCCAGAGCTCAGCCTGAAACAACAAGCCCAAATAATACAAATGACTCAGGCCATCCCTGAAGTGTTCTCGTCTCTCACAGGGTGGACACACTTAGCCCACCACCACATTGCCATGACACTTGAACAGAAGGTTCAAGACAACCATTGACCCCTGCCAAGGAAAATGTGGGAGGTCATCCATGAAGAACTTCAGGCTATGCTGGCTCTGGGGGGACGTTATCGAAGAATCTCTCAGTGAATGAAGGAGCCTTATCATACTGGTGCCAAAGCCTGATGGATCAACTAAGTTCAGCACTGATTTTAGAAAGGTCAATGTGACATTGTGGTTTGACACCTACCTTATGCCCTGGATGGATGAGTTACTGGAGAGACTGGGAAATGCCAAATACATATCCATGTTGGACCTTACCAAAGGATACTGGCAAATCCCTCTAACGAGAGCATCCCTGGAGAAGACGTCTTTCCCTACTACCTATGGCCTCTACCAATGTGTAACCATGCCATTCGGCCTGCATGGAGAGACCACCACCTTCCAGTGACTGATGGATCAACTACTGTGACCCCACAAAGAGTATGCTGCTGCATACATTAATGACATAGGTCATCCTCCCAGTTGGCACTAGAGATGACTATGTCACTTCTCAGCGGTTACCCGAGCCCTCGAGAAGGCAGGACTGACTGAAAACCTGGCCAAATGCTGCCTGGGCCAGAAGGGAGTAACATTCTGTGGGTACACCGTAGGGCAGGATACACCCTGGGGGATGAATTCCAGGTGAAAACTAACTGCCCAGCCCCTCAACCAAGAGACAGGTGAGGTGGTTCCTCGGGCTGGCAGGCTAGTATAGGTGCTTTGTTCCTGGCTTTGCTGCAACAGCCGATCCCCTTTCTAACCGTGTGAAAAGTACCCGACCCATGAAGGTGCAATGGACCAAGGCATGTGAGGTGTGACAGAGCTTTCCAGGCTTTGAAGGTCCGGCAAACTCGGGGACCTGTTCTCTTTCACCCTGATTTTGCAAAACCATTTATCCTTTAGATCAGTGGTTCCCAAACTTTAACAACCTGTGAACCCCTTTCATTAAAATGTCAAGTCTCATGAACCCCTCCTAAAAATGAATATTTCCAGGGATTTTCTCATTTACCTGAGTATAAATTATAAAAACAGTGATCTTGGAAATATAAAATTTGTTTTTATGACATGCTTATTACACACTATTTATTATTAATTATTATTTATCATTATTTTTATTACACTATGAAAACGGCAACACTTTTCCAAGATCTCACTTTCGTAGCTTGTATCACTTTGAATAAGCCTGTTATGAGACAAGGCTCTTATGTTTCATCAAGTTGCATACAGGAGGCCATGCCCCACCCCTTCTGGGCATGCTCACAGTGGAGACAGAGTTCAACAGGGAGCAGCTCAGCTCAGTCTGCCAGACAGAGCAGGAGAGCTCTTGGGTGTTGTAGCTTCCTGCAGAGAAGCTGTCGAGGCACTCCTAAGATGAAATATCACATCAGATGTGAAACAGCATGAAGGTATTTAAGAAGCCAGCTCAAAGAGTTCCTCCTACGCAAGCATTCAGGTCTTGAGCAGTCCAAGCAAACAATGCATGTTACCACAAAGCTTAAACTTGTTCTTCATAATAATTTTAAAAACAATACTAGCTGCCTATTTAGTTTTAAAAACAGCAAAAAATATCCACCTCCCTTTCCATTTCTTATAAAGAGTCTTGAAGTTTAAATCTCCTGAGTGTGATAGATATGCTTGCTTTGACCTGCTTAGCTCTTGGAAGTCCAGGGGCTCCAGGCTGCTGGCCCTGTGCTGCCCGGGGTCCCTAGGGACAGCTCTGTCTGCCATTAGGGATTTTTTCCCCGAGAACCCACTGTAACATTTTGCGAACCCCCAGGGGTTGATAAACCCCAGTTTGGGAACCACTGCTTTAGATGGACACCTCAGACGTGGGTCTTGGGACCATATTATCCCAAGAGGTAGATTGTGAAGAACACTGGTGTTGTTTTTGAGTAGGAAGCTGTTCCCCAGGGAAACAAACTACTCAACGATTTGAGGAGGAGGAACTGGCAGTGAAGTGGGCCAGAGAGGCCCTACGTTACTACCTGTTAGGAAAACCCCTTTTACTCCTCACGGGCCACACCCCTCTACACTGGCTAAACCTGATGAAAGACACCAACACCTGGATTCAGAGGTGGTACCTCTCCCTGCAACCTTATGACTTTCAAGTGCTCCACTGCCCAGGAAAGGCGCACGCCAACACTGATTTCTTCTTGTGGGAGGGAGGAAGAGAGCAGAAGGAATGCTCACTGCCCGGTTCTAGCCGGAGCGGGAGGGAGTGCGATGGGGTGTATGAACTCCACACCATTGAAGTGAGGGTTAAGAGGTTGCTCTGGACACAAGAGGCCATGCCCCACCCCTTCTGGGCATGATCACAGTGGAGACAGAGTTCAACAGGGAGCAGCTCAGCTCAGTCTCCAAGACAGAGCAGGAGAGCTCTTGCATGTTGTAGCTTCCTCCAGAGAAGCTGTCAAGGCACTCCTAAGCCAGGACCAGACCCTACATTCAAGCCACAACAGACCCTTCAGATGCAGGGGCTGTGTATGACAAACCACCACAGATAGAGGGAGATCCTCCAGAGAGTGGCCTGTGAGAACTCCAAGGGGGACTCCAAGACAGACTAGTGGCACCAGCAGAGGATCCGAAGCTGGGGATGGAAGTGGCCCACGGAGCAGGCATAGGGGTACCTGTCTCCTAGGCCAGCAGTTTTCAAAGTTCAGGTCGCGACCCAACTGGGCATGTCAGGCACTGGGTCCTCTGGTTGTTAAAAAGTCACGTTGGCGGTGCTGTCCAGCTAAGGCAGGCTAGTGCCTACCTGTTTCGACACCGCACTGTGCCCTGGAAGCGGCCAGCAGCGGGTCTGGCTTCTAGGCAGGGGAGCCGTTGGAGGTAAGTCCGCACCCCAACCCCATGCCCCAATCCCCTGCCCCAGCCCTGAGCCCCCCCAAACCTGGAACCCATTCCTGCACCCCAAACCCCTCATCCCTGGCTCCACCCCAGAGCCTGTACCCCCAGCCCAGACCCTCTCCCGTATCCCAACCCCCAGTCCTCAGCCCCCCAAATCCAGAGCCCCCTCCTGCATTCCAAACCCCTCATCCCTGGCCCCACCCCAGAGCCTGCACCCCCAGCCCAGAACCCTGACCCCCTCCTGCACTCCAACCCCCTGCCCCAGCCCAGAGCCCCCTCCCACACTCTGAACCCCTCATTCCTGGCTCCACCCTGCAGCCCTCACCCCTGTACCACAACCCTCTGCCCCAGCCCTGAGCCCCTCCCACACACAAAACCCCTCATCCCCAGCTCCCTTGGGACACGGGCATCAATAATTTTCTTCAACTGCGTCCCCAGAAAAAAAGTTTGAAAACCACTGTCCAAGACCAAAGGTTTTGAATGATTATTTCTTTGGGTCCTGGACTGGACCCTGGTGGAGCAGGGAGGGCTTGAGTTCCCCTGCCTCCTGGCCACTGACTCTTGCCACTAGGCGACATTGTCCAGAGTATTGCCCCTAGGTGGTAGTGCTGGCCTTGGACTCAGTCTCCCCCGATAAGCCCCCAGATGTCCACTTTCCCACCTAATACAATGCAGCCACAAAGGATACTTCACTCCTTAAAGGGAACAGGGGTGATGAATGGGTGGTGGGGGCAGCATAGGGAAAGAAAGTAAGTGGTTTATTTCAGGGTAGGGGGGTCATGTAACCTATCTAAACCTTTTCTGATTTTTCCATCTACATGTGACTGGCAGGGGAGTGGCTTAACAGGGAGGAGAACCAGTGGGAAGGATTGCACAGGGAGGACTAAGTGCACTCTTGCAGTCCCAGTATTCACATTTCCATTCACTCTGCTGCACTGCAGTAGTCCAGTGACACGGTGGCAGATGACACAGCGCTTAGCTTTGCTGCACTCTTGCAAGTACTGTTGTGTGTGGACACATGCTTTGCGATGGAGGCTGGCACTGCCGGTTGCAACAACAATATGCTCTGATGTAGCCACGCTTACTGAGAGTCTAGGTGCTCTCGTGTGGGGGCCTAATTTGACGACCTGATACAGGCAAAGGACGGAAAGGCTCCAACACCATTTATTTACCCCGGCCTCTTGTGTTAACCCTTGGGCTGCTGTTCCAAATATCAACAAGGGATGGGACTTCTTACTACGTCACAGGGAAGGGGCAAAACGAACATTACCTTTCAGTTTGGCGTCAGGCCACGCAGGGAAAGCATGGCAGATGCTCTGCGTGTGTGTGTTGTGTGCAAACAGCGGGAGTGAGGCCACCAGTACTTCTGCTCTCCCCTCTCAGCGGCTGCCAGGACTCTGAGTGCTGGTGGCTGCTCCCTGGCCTGATCCCTTCCCCCAGCCGCGACCGCATGTAACAAGTTGGGGATGGGGCGAGCACGAGTGCACGAAGTCCTGCAGCCGCGCTGAGGGGCAGGAAAGGGCTGCAGGTCGGCGAGGGTAACACCCCCCCAGCCATTGCTGGCCCCTATGCACCCCCACAAGCACGTGCGCACCACCCACGCACGTGGGTGCGGCCCGCGCCCCCCTCTAGCCCCCAACTCGGGACTGCAGGGCAGTGTGTCCCTGGGTAAAGCGGCCGGGCCAGGGAAGGAGTGGGGAGGCAGCGGCCGGGGGAGGAGCGGGGCCGGCACTGCCCAGAGCACGAGGAGAGAGGGGGGCCCGCGCAGGGAGGGAAGGGAGGCGGTGGAGGTGAGTCACATGGTCAGTGCCGCACTCTGGCTCTCCCCTGTCTCAATCGCTTTTGTTGTAAAGGGGAGGCAGCCGAGGAGCAAAGCAGCAGCAGCAGCAGCCGCCCTGCCAGTGGCCAGCCCAGCCGGAAACCTCCCCAGCCAGGCTCTGCTGCTGCTGCTTTGCAGAGGGGCGCGCAGCCAGGGCTGGGGCAGGAGCGCCCGCGCCGCAGAGACAGCCGCGGCACCGTGCCGACTGGCGGGCAGCCTGGGGGCACATGTAGAGGGGCAGCGGCAGCGAGCAGGAGAGTCGGGGGTGTTAGTCCTGCTTGGGCGCAGAGTGGCGCGCCCGCCAATCCGGAGTTTCGCGGTCCTTGGTGCCGTCTCGCCGGAGGAGGAAACTATGGAGGTCAATGCAGGTAAGAGACTTGCTAAGCTGCTAGTACGGGGTGCTGAGGTGTGGGGGGGGGGGAGCCGCAGGGCGGGTGCTTTGGGGTTAAGCGGGAGGGCGCTGTGTTGGTCACTGTGGGGCGATCTGTGGATTTGGGGGTGGGTGATCAGCGAGCCCCATGTTAGCGTCGGGTGGGTGAGTGCCGGAATGGGGGCACTGGAGGACGGCTGCCGCTGTCAGGGTAGCGTCTCGCGTCAGCAGAGCGCCTCGCGGGTGGGCTGGGCAGCTGCCCCCATGTTGTGGGGGCTGGGATCCCCCTGGGGTGGGTGGGGTTTGATCCCCGCTTGGGGGGGGGTGCTAAGTCACCCCTCCCCCCACTCCTCGGATGCTCTTGTCCCCTTTGTGTGGCGGATGTTGGGGAGCCTGGGTTGCTGCTGCTGCCCCCCACGGCCTGATGCCCGTTCCCCGCCCCCCTTCCTTGCGGATCCCGTGGCCGGCGCCTGCCCTTCCTCACATGGACCCACTTGCGGAGCCATGTGTGTCTTCTGTTTACGTTCCGCGCTGCGTGCCCGCTTATTGGCCGTGCGGGGCTGTGACGTAGCGATTGCATAATAGGGCCGGGGCGGGCCAGCTGGGTGGCTGCCGGCGCGGACACGTGAGGCCCGCCAGAGGCCGCTGTTTTGGTGACCTACATTCATCGAGTGTGATGGGACAGGCGTGCGCAGGGGACACGTGGGGCGGAGGAGGCCCGATCCCTGCGGCGCTTCTGACCACGCCCACCGGAGCGCCAGGCGGGGCGGGGTTTGCACCGTTCTGACCCCGCCCCCACAGGTGTTCCAAGGTTCTGACCGCTCGCCTTTTGGAGTGGGAGGCGCCCTCTCTAGGCGTTGTATTGCGGGCGGGGGCAGGTATTCTTTTTCCCTTCGGAAGGGGGCGTGGCTAGAACCTTGGAACACGGAGGGCGGCTCCTTCCGCATGGGACGTGGTTAGAACGCTTGCAGAGTGGGGTTGGGGGGTCTGTCCTGCCGTGGGGGTAGGGGATTGCTGCCCCCTCCCATTCACCTGGTTTATACTCCAGGGGTCGGGTGTGCAGGTGATGGTGGCTGGGCAGGGGAGAAGTGCTGCCCTTGCTCCCCCGCCCACCCCTAGTGCTTGGAGGTTGCCCAGAGCTCTGGCGAGTAAAAGCCATAGGTACTTAGGGTCCCTGAAGTACGGTGACCAGATAGTAAGCGTGAAAAATCAGGAGGGGGTAATAGGTGCTTATGTAAGACAAAGCCCCAAATATCAGGACTGTCCCTATAAAATCAGGACATCTGGTCACCCTCCCCTGGCATAGGGCTGGCCCCCGGGCGGCAGTCTTACTGGCTTGTTGCAGCATAGCGTGTTGTATTTGTGTGCCTGCCCATGTGATTGGAATGAAGACACATTTAAAATTCTTCTCACGTGGACAGGCTCTTGCAACAGCAGGACTGTAACAGGTGAAAGAGGGGGGCAGACCCGCCTTCGATGATGGTTGCGCTCATGTAATGAGCCCAGCAAGTCAGATGGCTGGACACGTCCAGATTACAGCGTGTTACACAAAAGGATCTTGGGTCCCGCCTGACCGTATGGGAATTAGAATGTCTGTCTGGGCTTTATGGGAAGGTGGGGGAATTACAGCTTTACAAAAATAGCAGAAAAGTAATTGCTAAGTAAGGACGCAATGGTTCCTGCATCTTCCCTTAAAATAAATTGAGTGAAAAGGCGGGGTTTTATTATTCTGTATATAATAGTGGCTGATTATGTAACAGTTCCTGTGGCTCTAGTGAAAAACATCGGGCAGTGCTTTATGAAACAGAATTGACTTTGGAAGGACGCATTTGCTGTGCCAGCAGCTAAATAGCCATTGGTGTGACTGTTTAGAAATTATTTCAGCAAGAGCTGATAATTTAATGTGCCGGTTTTGCTATTTTAAAGAGTGTTCCTTTGTCCTAGAATGGGATGATTCCCTTTTATTGAACCTAAATGTGATAATCTTGTACAGTAGAAAATTCTTTATAGCAGAAAGACCAGTTAGCTTTCCTTCTCTTGCCTAAAGTCTTCTCTTTTTACCCTATGTCATTTCAACTATTTTCATTGTTAAACTTTTATGTCAAAGGTGAAAGGAAAATAATCTAAACTATTGCAACAACAATAGAGGCTGATACTAAAATAGCATCTAGGTAGGCTGAACTCTGTTTTTTGCAAAGATTTAATAATCTGCTGAAATATAAATAACAGGGTTGTCATCATTAATAAGTTATATAACTTCCTGCTCAAAATACATGTTCGCATATGAGCTGGTGGTAGTATATCATTTGGAATTCTAAATTTATTTGAGAATCCTTTGTGGATATGTCTAAATAAGCATCCAGAACTAGTTTCACATCACAACAATTCAGTTTAGGATAAAATAAAATTCCTTTGTCTTCTATGTTAGCAAATTCTATTTTAAGAGTCAAGAAGTTTATGTCTGCAGCGCTGACTCGCCGATACAATATCAGGACCTGCTGCTTCTGGGAAATGTTTTTTTCTGTACCGCATACGTGGGTTTTTCTGAAATGCAGGTATAACCTAGTACTTACAGTTAAATAGGAAAGAATATTAAAATCTGAACAGAGGATTTCTGAGGAGCCACAGAATCTTCCAAGATAGTCTCAATTTTAATATATTTCTCAATAATATGACAAGTAACCAAAAAGTCCCTAGTATACAGAAATAGTTAGTATACCTAGTGGGCCTTAGATTCACAAGGGGGACTCAGGCGCCTAACTGCCCAAGTCCAACATTTACGCACAACTGGCTTTCACAGAACTAGGGCTCAGCTGCCACCCGATCCTGTAGCTGCCAAAGTCCCAAGGCATTCAAGTCCCACTGGTAAAGTCCTTAAGTCTGTGGGTGGGGATGCACAAATCTGCCTAAGGCCTGGCATTGCCAAGCAGCTCAACGCCTAACTCGGGCCAAAGCTCCAGCAGCATTCACAAACGAGGAATTCCCTTGCCTTTCTCAGCTGCTGAGCCCAATCTGGTAGCTCTGTTCTGAGTACACCTGCCCCACACAGAAGACCATGGAGGAGGTGTCCTTATATTCGCCTGGTTCAAATCCCCACTCTGCCTGCTGTGGAGCAGGGACCAGGCCTCCCCCTGCCCAGGTGAGTTCCTGAACAACTGGGCTACTGAGTATTCTGGGGTGGCTGTCTTTCAATCTGTCCTAGTGAAGCAGTTCCACCTTGTATAAATAATTAAATAGTCATTGGGCCAGAGAAAGCATGAGGATGACCGGCCTAGTGGTTAGGGCACTCACCTGGCTTCAAGTCCCTGCTCGAGATCATGGCTTTTGTTCAGTGTGCTGGTGTCTGTGAATCTCTTTTTAAGTGCCTCTCACCATGCGTGTACAGGGAACCTGTGCGCCTAACTTGAGCCTGTGAATTCTACTAGGCAATAGGGTGCATAAGTTAGGCTCAGCATGGCAAGGCCTAGGCCCCCCCCTTGTGAATCTAGCCCTGGGTCTTTTGGTTTTGAAAACCTCATTAGGAGGGGAAAAGTTAAAATGAATTTGCTGTACAGTACTCCTCAGTTAGGTCCTGTCTTCCACCTGTTCAGGGGAGAAGGAGCAGCTCAGTACCCTCTATCCTATAGGGCAGTAGTGGGCAACCTGCGGCCCGTCAGGGTAATCCGGTGGTGGGCTGTGAGACAGTTTGTTTACAATGACTGTCTGTAGACATGGCCGCCTGCAGCTCCCAGTGGCTGCGGTTCGCCGTTCCCAGCCAATGGAAGCTGCGGGAAGTGGTGGCCAGCATGTCCCTGTGGGAAGCAGAGGTTTAATTAAATTTACAAAAGCAGTGAAATTCCGAGTTACTATCTGTCTTTGATTGTTGTGCCAAGTATTGCAATTTTTATGTTGTATAGGATCACTCAGTGTTCTAGAAATTATTTATGTATCACAAGGGTATAAAAGAGTAGTGTAGGACAGAGTGGCAGCATTTATCTTCAAGTGTGCTATAATTAACATAAGACACTATGACCCAGGACCTGCTGTACTGACTTAATCTGTTGAGCAAGCATTCCTTGTCATTTGTAGCTTTTACTGGTTTAAGGCATATGCATCATCTTATTCTGGTATGTAATAAGTCATATGTAAAGGGATCTGCCACATCAGTACAAAGGGAGCAGATAAGGAATTAAACACAGTTTTTAAATTGCTTGGCTTTTGCCAATGAGCTTTTTACACTTACTAATTTTAGTGTGAAATAGCAAATGCTTTGTAGTGGCTTTTAAAATATCAGGTCTTGGAGATGGCAACTGACTTGGTTCTCAAAAGAAGAGTAAAGAATTGTTTGTGTCCTTTGCAAGATCATTCTTTTGGCACATAACCTGGGGAAGGGGCCCTATGAAAAACAAATCCATTTCCATGCCTGAAAGAGAGCAGGTAGCTGTTTTCTCCAAAAGTATCTCAAGAGTTTAAGACTAAACAGCTTCCCTGTCCCGCAAGTGGGAGTGCAGTGCCTTGCAAAGAGCCTGGCAACTGAAACTATATTTAAATGAGCTACAAAGACTTGTAATGTGTCAAGTGGTACTTAAGGAGTTCAGTTCTGGTTTGTTTTTATATTATTTTCATGCTCCATCCCCTTGATCCATTGCTGTGAATACCACCAATCTCCTCCCTATCTCAGGCCTGTATCCTGGGTGTCATCTTTCACTTTGCCCTTTGTCTTATCCTAATCTAAATGATCTCTGCTTCTGTCTCCATAACACCTCTAAGATCTAGTCTTTTCTCCCCATCCAGTTTGTACCTCCTACCCTGAACTCCCTTCAGAACAGGTTTTGATCAGGTTATATCCTCCCAGCTTTGAGTCCCTCCAGTGACTCCCCACCATCCACCACCTCAGATGCAAGCTTTTTACACTTGCTGTTGATCCCATCCCCTGCTCCCTCTTTTATCTAATCTCATTTTCCATTCTAGGAGGTCAGGTGTGAGGGCAAGAGAAGATGGGGTGGAAGGGGAGGTCAATCGTTGGAAAGCTAATGGAAAGAAATGAGCTTGGGGGAGGGGTTTGAAAGAGGCACATGTAAGGACAACTTGGCATGCTGTGTCAGGTAGTGCCAGCTCAGGAAGTGGATCATTTGCAAGCTGTGTAAGGACATTTGGTATTTCGTCATTACAGTCTTTTCTTTTCCTTCCACCAGGGGGTGTGATTGCTTACATCAGCTCTTCAAGCTCAGCGTCTAGCCCAGCCTCTTGTCACAGTGAGAGCTCAGAGAGTAGTTTCCAGTCATCCTCTTCGCCTGTACCATCTTCACCAAACAGTTCCACCTCTGAGAGCAGCTGTAACAGTAGGAGCAGCGAGGGTTCTGACTGCGCACCAAAGAATGATCAGCTAGATGATGCCGTTAAAACAAGTCGGTCGAGTGCTGCTGGATTGACCAAGGGCCATGGTGGACTTACAAGTATGTATGTTTTGAAGTATCATCAGGCAGATAAACATGCACTGTCATGCTCCACTGTCTCAAACTGATGGCTGGTCTTACCGGGCCTGAGGACACCCCCAGCCTTCATTCTGGAGACCACAATTTTCTCTCCACTCTTAATCTCTAACTTCCTTCCTTCTAGACAGCGGTAGCTATGGTGCTCATTCTCTGGCCAAGATGTTGAGCAAACAGCCTCTTGCTAGACAGAAGCCACAACTTCAGCCTGAATCAGCCATCTTTCCAATCTTTTTTCAACCCTACTCCTTGAGCTCAAGCTCATCACCTCTGCTATGTGCCTGAGTTTTACTGATCCAGGATATGAAATGCACTGATGCCGCTCCCAGACCTGGAACTGCTTGCTCACAGTGCAAAGTGGTGCCAACAGGCCATATTGTCCTTTGGCCCACAAGTAAGTTTAAATCAAGAACTCTCACTAATTTTTTATTTTTTTTATAAAAAGCCCCAACAGTTTTGAAATTATGTTAAGTGCTAAAACAAAGTCTACTACAAGTCTCTCTTTGTCCTCCTTTCACTGAAACGTGGCCAAATACCATTTTAAAAGACAGTTTAGTCCACAGTCTCAAACCTAGGAACAAATTCTTATTTAACTCAATGTTTATCTTTAATTACTACAGAGATCAGTGGAATCATTTTATAAGTTTATATTGTGGTAGCAGTTAGGAGTCCCAGTCAGGGCCCAGGACCTCATTGCGCTAGCCACTATACGTGCACACAAGTTTCTTCTCCAGGAACTACACCAGACTTACACCAGTAAAAATGGGTTCAGAACGTGTGCACTAAGTTCCAGCTACAAGTGATTTTATTTTTTTTAAACCACGAATAAAATAAAATTAAAAGTTGGTATGGTCAGAACTACAGGGGTGCTGATCGTTTCAACTATATTGTAGGCTTCGACTTGCTTTAGTTACTGTGTTTCTGCATTATATATTCTTTGATAATCAGAAGTTCAGCAATAAAGGAATTTTTTTAAGCAATCTTTGCAAGCTAAAAGTGATCCCCAGTTGTTTTTTGTTTTTTTTACAAGAATGTTGACATTGAATAGTGAGTGCAGCGATATATGGGTCGGAAGATATTTCAATAAGCTTTTAATTTGAATTTAGATGTTTTTCTTCTGCCCGAGACACACAATTTTTTGCAAGTCAAGCTTTCTGGACAACCCTCCTATTAAGGGGTGCTGGAACAATTTTTATAGTGGGGGTGCTGAGAGACATTGAACCAAACTGTAAACCCTGTATACCCTTCAAGCCAGGGGATGCAGCAGCACCCCTAGTTCCAGCACTTATGCTCATATTTTGTGTTTTGAGGGCATTATGAAGCCAAGCCTAAAGTCTGATCATTGTACTTCAAAAAACCTTCAGATTATTTTAAAAAATATTTCTCTCCCACCCAACCCCCACCCAAAATAAATAAATCCAAGATCTTAGTAAGACCTTTCCCCTCCTCTTCTGCTTTGTACATTGTTTGGCAAACATGGAAGCACTCAACGGGACTGCTCATGTACAGAAAGCTGCTGTTTGCAAAATCAGGGCATAAGAACCTGAAAGTGAAATTGGCTGTAAACAAAATTGAGATTGATTTAACTGATTTTTAGGGTGGGATTTTTAAAAGCGCTTAGTAGAGATATGCAGAGGACAGAAATTCCCTTTCGCAAAGGATTTCAGGATTGACATTTGTTCGTGTTCTGTTTAGGGACTAAATATTGTAGCAGGATTAACCTGCTTGCTTGCATATATATCTTTTCTAATAGTTTAAGTATTTTGTCTGTTGTAATAGGTTTATAGATTTATATTGAAATAAGTTTGGCTGTAATGCTATATCCTGTATGTTAAGTTAAGGCAAAGTTAGTATATCTATGTCTGGGACCTTTCACCCAGATAGCAAAGTTGGCCTACATCTTGAGATCTTTTATCTAAATAGTAAGCCACCCATGCATGTCTAGGACCTTTATCTAGACAGATAGACAATGGAAGAATGGTAGGGGTTTTTTCTTGTAGCCACAGACTTAACAGGTACACCACAAGGAAAGAATTGAAATGACTAAAAGAACAGAAATAGTATATGTGCGTATGTACATGTCGTCAATTTGCATGAACGTATTAGCCTATGGAGTAAGGGTACCCTAACATTTTTGAGGCATATTTGGGCATAGGAGGAAGGATTCCCTGCACTTGAGCCCTATAAAAGAGGTGACCCACCTCACTAGCTTATGCTATCTATCCACTACGACTACTAACTATTAGTAGGTTGTACTCATTTTCTTTTCAAACTTTTAAGTTCCAAGGGTAGGCTAAGCTTGGTTTCCCTAAACTTTTGTTCTTAGTTTTGTTTATTAGGTTTTAAGTTTAAGTTAGTTAAGTAAACTCTAAGTTCGCTTTGATAGCTCTTAGCATTAGTTTCTCCGAAGCTCTGCACCACTCACGCAAGAGTTGAGAAACCTGAACTGTTAGAGGTGAGGCTGGTCCTGTGTCTCTCACCACCAGGTCATCAAGGAAGGTTGTGAGTATATTAACCAAAGCTTTGTAGCATATAATACTGTATTACCATATGTATCTTTCGAATAACAGTAATACAATTGTAACTTTGTAACTCTGATTATTTTACCATTTACTTACTATTTCATTGATTTTAATAAAAAGTCTTTACGGCTGTATCTGTCTCAGTGTGAGCTTCCTGTCACACCCCCGAGGGTCCTTTGTAAATTCTGTGGAGCCTGATTTGGGACAAGAACTTTTAACTTCTGATCAAATAGATTGGCGAGTCAAACCCCATACTATCCAAATTAATAATATTAACACACCCTAGATCAGGCTACAGACTGGCAAGCCAGCCAGGAGACTCGAGAAGTATGTGACAGGAATTTTCAGGGATTCCAGGCATCCTTAGACTCCTAAAAATCTCACCGGAGGCATAAGTAAATGGTTAAAGTTACAGAAAGTTAGAGAGCAACATTGTGTGTCTCAGTCACTCACTCTTAAGAGAACAGGAGCCTGATTTCCTGTGACTGTGGCTTGGCAGCAGTCCCAGTATTTCCGGTTCTGTATTGTGGTTTGATTTAGAGTTTTACTTTAGAAGGTTTAAATTTAATCTTGCAAGATAGAGTAATATTATAAACAGTAAATCGTGTTATTATTTAAAGTGATATGTGCTTTTAAGTGGCTTTGTTAAAGGTTGAAGTTATAATGAATGGTACTGATAAGATATTAGCAGTAGCACTGGATCCAATGACCCACACTAGTGGTGGCGGGGGAGTTGATAAACCTAGGTATTAATTGCCACCAAGAGGCTGCAATAATTCAGAACTTGAACGGTTCGAGCTACCTTATTTCAGTCCCCTCAACTCTCCTGGGCTGCACCTCTGATCCATCTGCCTCAGTATTCCCCAGCTGTTTGGCAGGTCCCGACAGAGGGAAAAGACCTCTTGATCAGCTACGAGCCATCAAGGGAAGAAAGGGCACGTACCCCACCTCTCTACTATTTATTTGGGACTTATTGAACTAAGTGTAAAAACCGGTTTGGGATGTTGTTTCTGTGAAGGGACTCCTTCAGTTTCAGATTAAAAACAGCAGAGTATTCATTATAGTTTATTACATAAGCTAGTGAAGTTTTAGAATTAAAGTGAGTTCTGTGTTACGTATTAAGGTGAGTGGAGCAAGGGCAAGAGTAGAGTCTGTTGGAGTTGCCCGTACTATGGCTTTAGAAAACTTTGCCAGAAAAAATACATTCAGCAACATGGAGGAGGTTTAGAACAGTTGAGAAATAGCGAGATGATCTCTGAGCATTGTAACCCATGGGGTTTTGTGAGTGAGGTATTTGATGTAGAAACAGAGCAGAAAAAAAGAACGACTAAACTGGTAAAGGGAATAGCTGTTGAATGTCTGCTCGTGGCTTGTAGTTTGCTGGGAAAGAAATTGAATAAAAAATTAGAGTTACTCAGGAAAGCCCAGCAAACTTTGGATGGCAGCTTAAAATCGCTGGAGGGCTATAAATCAGACCACGGACAGCTGTTGGAAAGAATCAGAGAATTGGAAAAAAGAGAAGATGTGTTAGAGGAGGATAAAGAATCGATTCCCATCCCTATTGGCATGGTAGAACCAACGGAGATAGAAAAACCTGCAGGGCCAATTTCTAGAAGTAGGCCAAGAGAATTAGCTTAGGCTGATACAGTACCTTTAGGAGCAGAGTTGGAGATTGAATCTGAGGAGCCACTGGGAGAGTCAGAAGAGGAAGGTAGCAGTGCAGAAGCTAACAGCAGTCTGCAGATAGAAAAAGGAAGTCCCAGGGTGGCACCACAGGAGGTGGAGTTGAGTGGCATCATAGAGGAGGCGACTAGTGATGTAAAGAATGAGATGAGCAGAGCAAAGGGGGAGGAAATATCCTCTCCTCTGTTAGTGTCCTCCCCTGATAGTGAAGAGGGAGTGCCTTTAGAGTCTGTGATTGTTCAGGGACTAGAAGATGCAGTGTCACAAGTGACACGAGTAGCTAATGCATGTGATGTAGTAATCTCTAAGTTACAACAGAGAGATATACAACAACCAAGGAATGTAATTCCTGCTCCTCCGCCCAGTGTTACACTAGCACCATATAGATCAGGAGATCCAGCCCCTTTGGGTGGACATTTATTGGCATTTGAGCAATCATCAACATTGCCTAGGTCCTGAGAATTTCGTGGCCCCTCTACACTCCCTTGGTATATGCTAGTATCACCTGGTTTACGGGTAGAACACCCTACTACACCAGACCTTAACAGACTAAGAGATGTCCTGCGTCAGTGTGGAGATGCCTTGAGTATAGGACATAGAGGTTATATGGAAAATTATCCTGCTCATCCAGGATTATCTCCATTGGAAAGTGCTGATAGCTCAGATGAGGAAAACGTGAATTTGGGTAGAAGAAGTCAAAACAGAGAAGTTATAGATTCAAGCTCAGATAGAAGTCCAGATCCTGATCTGGAGAGAAGATCGTCAGATTCTAATTCTGATTTTCCTGAAGCAGTTGTTACAGACATTAAGACCCTAGATCTGGTAGCTAAGCAAGTAGGGATGATGGAGGATTCTTCAGTTGCAATGCATGCACAACGTGTACAAGAAACAGCAGAAGTGTTTGGCTTACCAAGGGAAGATAGAGTTAAAATCTTACAACTCACAGTAAATCGAGCATTATGGAGTACTTTGCCACCTGAGTTTAGGGTAGGGGAGAGATCTTTTAAAGACACAGTAGCCTTATTGGAACACAATCAACATCCAGGGAAAGCTGGTGTGGCCATCCTGTCGAACCTAAAGCAGAGATCTAATGAGTCCCCACATCAGTTTCACCTGCGGTTAAGTGCAGCATGGCACAGTCACATGAAAGAGGAAACAGATGAGCCACCATACGTTAGTTTGTTGGTTAGTAACTCTCTTCCCTATTTATGGGAAATGGTGAACATGCATATAACTGATGATATTTCTTTAAAGAGGCATTAGCCTTGCTGGCCAAGGCATATTCTCAGGGAGGCCCTAAAATAGGTTGGCGGGGAGCTCCTGTTGCAGTACTTCACAAACCACGAACGAATCCCACTGTGAGGATTGAGGGACCTCAACCAGGGTTAGGTCGAGGGGTTCCTAAATTCCCTAGGTACCAGCGTTGGTAAAATGACCCTAATCCACATAATAATCCTGGACCTTCGAGTGAGCGTGCCCCTCAACAGGGTTATGCATTTGGATCCTATCTAGGGGCCCGGGACCATGTTCCTTTCTTTTCAGATGCCACACAGAATACTTCTCGCCTGCAGAGACCCAAGTCACCGCCTCCCCACAAAGATGAGGACTCAGTTGTAATGATGTTTAAAACAGTGCAGCAGACGCTTGAGGCTCAACGACGGGATATTCGAGAACTCCAAGCATGCGTGAATGAGCTGATGATGGAAGGCCAAGGCGCAGCACCCTAAAACCGTCCAGTGGCCTCCGTTGACCCATTTCCTTTTCTCCGGTGGACAGCCTCTCCTCCAGAGTTGGCTGCCTCCGAAGAGATAGAAGGAGAGCCTGTAGATTATTTGTCTGCATACTCTACAAAGTATTCGGCATGATGCCAATCAACCCCGAGCGTAGTCATAGCCCCTTTAGACAGAGATGCAAGCGGGAGACCCACAGTATCTGCAGTGGTAGGGGGCCAGCACAGGGATTTTATTGTAGATACTGAGGCAGCAATCAGTATTATCCATTTTAAGGATCCTAGATCCTCTTTTCTGTCATCAGGGCGTACAAAAACACTTGCAACTTTTGCAAGTAATCAGGTTGTTACCACACTTTCTATACCCATTGAAGTACAGATAGGTCACCTAAGAAAGGTTCATACCTTTGCGTTGATGAAATTAGCAGACCCAAGGAATTGCCTGTTGGGAACTAATTTCCTATACAAACGGATGTGTTCTTAATTTGGGTAACCAATTGTTGTGCCTTACCGTAGAACAGGAAAAGAATAACTCACCAGTGATCATACCTGACTGTGGCATGGTATCTCCAGTGGTGGACTCTGAACCTGAGGGTTATGATTTAAACAAAATAGCGGCTAATCATGCAGACCAACCTGAGTTACGGGAGTCAGATGCCTGTTGATGAGTTACAGTTACATGCAGATGCCTTTGCTAAACACAAACATAATTGTGAATGTATGGCAGTCACTATTGTTGTAGAAGGAGAAGATATGTCAGCCCAAAGACAATATCCTTACCCAGAACAGGCAAACCCATACATAGAAAAGACTATCAAGTCTTTACTGACACAGGGAATACTATGTAGATGTACTTCAACTGCCAATTCCCCTATTTGGCCCATGAAGAAACCAAATGGTTCTTGGCATCTCAAAATTAACTATAGACGCCTGAATCAGGTCACACCCACTTGTGCCCCTACAGTGGTCAAGATGCCAGATTTAATCAAGTCCTTTGATCCAGAGGCTGTGTGGTTTACTTTCCTTGACATCAGTAACAGCTTTTGGACATTGCCGTTGGCCCACATTTCACAGTACCCTTTTGCATTTCGTTTCCAGGGAGTCCAATATTCCTGGACACGTTTACCTCGGGGGTATAAAAGTTCTCCAGCTTTATTCCATGCGCAAATAAGGCAGGCACTGTCTCAATTTTCTAAACCAACTGTTCTGTTTCAATATGTAGATGACCTGTGTTTAGCAACACGGACTAAAAAGAGCATCTAGAAAGGCTTGATGAGCTCCTACAGATCCTAAAGGAAGCAGGGTTAAAGTGCAATCTGGCCAAGGCACAGCTAATGGCTAACTGTGTCTCTTTCTTGGGTCTCACCCTGACAAAATGGGGTAGAACCCCAGCACAACAGAAAGTAGATGCAATCCAAACATTGCCGTTACCACAGGACCCAACGGCTTTAAGATCCTTTTTGGGTTTAACTGGGTATTACAGGGATTTCATTCCCAATTTTGCTTCCATTGCAGGTCCCTTGTACCAAGTATTAAAGAAAAGTGTCCGATGGAAATGGTCTGAGCAACACACGGAAGCAGTATCCCAGCTAAAACAGGCCATTTCAAGGCTCCGGTGTTGATCACTCCAAATCCTGAAATACCCTATCATCTGGAGGTAGCAGTGAGTGGGAAAATCGGACGTGGGGCCTGTGCCTCATGTTTAAATGTCATCAATTGAACTTAAGTATAACAATTGTGAAAAGTACCTATTGGCAACCAGTTGGGCCATACAACACTTTTCTTTTCTAATTGGCCTCAGCCCGATCGTACTACACTTATCACACACTCCCCTTCAGTTCTTACTGTCCAATGGGGTAAAAGATGGGCAAGTCTCAAATGCTCAGCTAGCCCACTGGGCATTACTGCTGCAAGGGAAAGATATTACAGTAAAACCTATTAGGACACCATTTTTGTTACCAACTGCCCTACTATATGAAGGAGAGCCACACGTGTCCCGATCTTGATCGATTGGATCTAAGGGGGGAGGAAAAACAAAAGCTTTTCCAACCATTGATACAGAAGACAGAGTCCATTATTAGGTATCATTTCTTTGTTGACGGTTCTAGTTATTACCATCAAGGCAAACCTTGTACCGGATTTGGAATCTATGCAGTTCCTCCCGAGGAGAAAGGAGAGCATTGGGAGAAGGCATATTCATGTATTCCACATTTGGCTTAATATGCTGAATTAGCAGCAGTGGCTTGTGTTTTGGAGTACTATGTGCAGTTCTCCATCACCACCACATACCGAAGTATCCGTTTTCAGACTCTGCATGAGTATGCAATTCTCTCACAGAGTTTCTACCATGTTGGGAGATAAATGGGTTCACATCTTCAGATGGCACGCCTATTAAGTGTGCATCGCTGATGAAATACATCTGCTGGTTATCAGTAACAATCACTGTTCCAAGGTGGACGATTAAAGTGTAAAAAAAAAAAAAAAAAAAAAGCTCACTGGAAATTAGACCCCTATGCTACAGAAAATGGGAAGGCTGATAAATTAACCCGAGAAGGAGCCCGATCAGGGGAATTCTGGAAAGAAAAAGATCAGGAATGTTCTGTTACTGCCCTAGTCCCAGATGCCCTATAGCGACAACTAAATTTGTACAGGCTGACATACTGGATTTAAAAGACACGCAGAAATTGGATAGGGACTTAGTGAGAGTAATCCTAGAGCTTTCCAAAACAAAAAAGAGAAGGGTTGCTAACAGTAGATCCTTTGTACAAAAGATATATATGCAAGCAAGCAGGTTAATCGTTTAGGCTACAATATGAACTTTAATGAAACTGCAGTCTCAGGTGGAAAATGGGTTCCACTGAAATTTTTCCAACTGGCTCTAGCGCTCAGCATTAGTCCAACTCTGCTCCCCTGAAGTCACTGGCAGAGTTGGCAATGCTGAACACTTCACAACGTCCCATTCTTTATTATCCAAGCTGGAACAAAACATGCAAAATATAAAGAAAGAGCATAAAAAGTGGCAAGCAAATTGGACTTAGAAAATCCTTTCACCTTTAAGAATGTAAGGTCCTGTTTCTGCAAGTGCATCTCAATGGGGAGGCTCTGTGTGGCTATGGAGGACTGCCTGCATGGAGTCAATTGTAGGATGGGGCCAAAGTTTTTATTAGTAAAAAGGGTAAAATAACTTATTTGTTTGCTACATGTGATTTTGAAGTTAACGGTGTCTTTTAATATTTCTGTTTTTAAGAAAAGATCTTTATTCTCAGTTGGGGAAACTGCAACATTTATATGGGCTTCCTTGTCCTGATGGGAAGACAGATTGAGCCCAAACTTTGGTGACCTAGTTTCCTAAATGATCCTTTTAAAAATTCATAAATGTAAGCAGACTTTTTTTTTCTACCATTGAGTGCAATGCTACTTTTATTAAAAATTCAGTGTTAGCCCAGTGTATGTGTGTTCTCCCCATTCTATCCAGCGATTGTTCCTAAATTAATCCCTGCTGAGTCGTGCAGGGTTTTCCTGTGTTCTTGTTTTTGTCTCCTCTCTTTCTTGTTCATTGAACTGATTTGCAGTATCTCATTTGCAGAGCGCATTTTAAGGGGCAGAAGCGTGTTCTGTGGGTAGGTCTGCACTTGCAGTGGCATGTAGAATACATACATTGCACACCCAGCTAGCGCAGGTATAAATAGCAGTGGAGACAATGAGGTACTGCTTAGGCAAGAAGACTAGAGACCTGGCTGAACCCTAGGGTATATACCCTCTGCGGCTCTCTATGTGCCCAAGCAGTGCTCCCTATTTATGTTGCAATGTAGTGTCCCACTGTCAGAGCCTTTCCTCCCTGCAGGGAAAGGCTCCAGCAGGACCATGCTCTCTTTCATTGGGGTGTGTAGCTACATGTACCATAAGTACCGCCACCAGCATAGACAAGGCCTGTGAGGGAGAATGTTACCGTTGGATTTTCATGCTCACTGTCTTCTGTTCTATTTCTAGAATTTAATGGCATGATCCTCCTGTGTAAAGTCTGTGGGGATGTTGCTTCAGGATTTCACTACGGTGTGCATGCTTGTGAGGGTTGTAAGGTAAAGTATAATAGTCTCCTTTCTGTTGTGGATGCTGGCTAGTTTTCAGATCACTGGGTAGTTAACAACTGGAATCATAGGGTAAGCAGGTGATGATGTTGAAAAGTTAAATTTATACTAATCTATTAAAACATTAATCTGAGAAAGTTCAAAATATACACAGGTTGCTTTAAAAAGACAAGCTGCTTGGGAGTACACCATTCCTTCCCATGGGAACAACTAAACTAGTTGCCTGCGTGTCCTCTGATTGATCAAAGGTCTGTTCTCAGACAGTGGAACACCATGAATGGTCCATTCTGTGAAGGAGCTTTTGGCAATAATGGCGTTATATGAAAGCTATTTTCTTGAACGGAGGAGGCTAGACATTGTGCAAGAGGTGGTCTTGTGGCTAAAATACGGGGCTGGGAGTCAGGAGAGCTGGATTCTATTTCTATCCCTGCCACAGGTATCCTGTGTGATCTTGAGTAAGTCACTTAACCTCTCAGCTCTGCTGGTTCCCTGTCAGTATAATGAGGATAATAATACTGAAGATCCTTGGATCATAAGTTCTGACTGCTGGGGAAACTTTTAGAATTTATTAGTTAGAAACAAGCAGTTATATATAGTTAGAAACAACCAGTTTATTGTATTAATCCTACCGTGTTCTTCCTTACACGTTATGCTTCACTATGCTAGCAAAACTGTCTGAGAGAAAACCAGTCATGAGAAGCTACGAGTGGCGCCTACTTCTTATGGCTCCGAAAGTAAATATGAGGAAGTGAAGCTTACTTGCAAATGTCCGGATCTTCATAGAAGATTTGACATGTACGGTAATAGGCTGTGGTTTTTATCTGCAGGGTTTTTTCAGAAGAAGCATTCAGCAAAACATTCAGTATAAGAAGTGCTTGAAGAATAACAACTGCTCTATAATGAGAATGAATAGGAACAGATGCCAGCAGTGCCGCTTCAAAAAATGTTTGTCTGTTGGAATGTCAAGAGATGGTATGTTCCTAAATTGAATAACGACATTGTAAAAGTGAATTGTGCTGCGTACGCCACCCATCTCAAAAGAGCATGTGTCAAAGATCGTAAGGAGGCAGAAACGGACAGCTGAATCCTGTTGTACTCTGACACTACTGTTGTCTCTTACATGTGGATTAGCTAGTCTTCTCACTGTGTGGCTATGCTGAGCGCCATATATAAAGTAGCTAAGAAAGCCCTCCCTTCTCTGAGCATCTGGAGTTGAGATTAATACAATAGGATGCACTGCAGCTGCTAGATGGACGGACTTGATGTAACAGTCTTAGTTTATTTTACTGAGTTAAACAATATTTTAAGCTCCTCTGTGGGTATTAGGCTAGGTTTTGATCTCAGTTACGCTGGTGTAAATCCAAAATAACATTCTTGGTGGCAGTGGGGTTATTGTGGAGTTACACTGGTGTAACTGAGATAAGAATCTGAACCATCCTGTCCAGTGTATTGCATACATTTCCTCGGTTTTATTTTTAAACAAAAGGAAATGTTGCCCAATCTAGCTCTCACTGAAGTCAATGGAAAGACTTTAATAGGAGCTATGTCAGGCCCATAGCACACTATCTTTTTATTGTCACTTAACGTAAGGCTATTACAGAGAGTAGAGTTTCAGGAGTAAGTTTTCAGTGCAAGGAGAAAGCACAGAGCTGCAGTACTTTAATGGTAACTGAAACTGCACTGCTAAATCACCGTATGCCTCACTGAAAGTCTGCCTTGTGCCATGATTTTTAGTGAGGTGCTGAAAATGTAGATTGTTTGTTTGGCTTCCAAAGCACAAAATTTCATTGAGCTGAGAACAGCTCCCCCCCCCACCCCACCCCCACATTTCACTTTTTATTTCCCTCAGATTCATACTGAACAGGAACAAATTTAACACTCATTGGGCAGGGGGAATTAACCTAGAACTTTATTTAAAAGAATTGTGCTGTCATTCTGAGTATCATTGACTACAACCCATATGGGGCTGTCTATACACAGGCTGGTACCCGATTGATTTAAGTAAACCAGTTTAATTAAATGCCAAACTCCTGGGCAAGCACACGTATGTCGGTTTAAAACTAACTATGTCGGGTGAACTAGCCCTACAAATGTAAGCTAGCGCGATATAAACCAGGTTTAAAGCAATTTCAGAGTGTCCACAGACAAAGTTGCACTGATTTAACTACATCAGTTTTAAAGCACACATTTGGGTGCAACTGTGTGTATAGACCAGGCCTGGTTTGGAATAACCAAGAAAAGGGACATACAGATACTTTTGTTATATTTTTTGTTGCCTTCATTTTACATATAAACAGTGGTGCATAACAAGATGATCTTGGACCCGATTCTAATGTGACACCAGCTTTACACTGGGTTAACTTTACTGACATCAGTGGAGTTACTGCTGATATACAGCCATGCCAATGAGATCAGGATTAGTGTCTGAGCGTAAAAAGGCAAGATTATCCGTTTTGTGTGTAGTGGTTTTCATGACTGAATTTGGTGTGCCCGTGGGTAACTAAACCCTTTTTTTTCCCCCTTCCTTAGCTGTTCGATTTGGCCGCATTCCTAAACGTGAAAAACAGAGGATGCTGATTGAAATGCAAAGTGCCATGAAGACCATGATGAACAGCCAGTTCAATGGTCACTTGCCAAATGAAACATTAACAGAACATCAGGAGCAAGCGCTGCCATCGTCTCAAGAAGAGCTTACATCCAAACCCCAACAAGAGCTGGAAAACATCAGAAGTCCATCTCCTCCTCCTCCCTCTGACATTGCGAAGGAAGAAGTGATTGGTTTGGTGACCAGAGCCCACAAGGACACCTTCATGTACAACCAGGAGCAATCAGAAAACCCAGCTGAGGCCAGGCAGCCCCAGAGCGGGGAAAGAATTCCAAAGAACCCTGAGCAATATAGTTTGAATAGCGACTATTGTAGCAGTGGGCTTAGTGACACCCATTATACCGAGAGTGAGCAACTTCTTGCTGGACAATACAAAGGGAGACATGTAATGCATTATCCAAATGGGCGCACCGTTTGTTTCACAAATGGCCACTGTATGAACTTTACCAATGGTTATACTCAAAGAATGTGTGAAAAGATCCCAGAAGATGGGTTTTCGGCAAATGAGAACATACATATATACTCATGCAACACTGGAGGGAGAATGCACCTGGTACAGTAATGTCTGTTGTTGCTGGTTCAGGGAGACTTTTTTGCCATGTTTTTTAATGATCTGTCAATACAGATGGGGCCAAATGTAGCTTCAGAATCAGTGAAGTTGCACACAGATGAATTTGGTCCATAGTGGAGACCCAGATAGCACCAAACAGAGTTTAGGGGCAAAGAACTACTAGATAGAGATCAACGGCTTACACTGTGTATGGGATTTGAAATCAAGCAATTGATAAGGTTCTTCTAACAACACTTTTAGCTGCCAGATCATCTTTTATGTACTTTAGTTGAAAATAGACTTAGTTGAAAATTGGGTTACAGTAGGTTTCTTGGAAAAGTGAGCCCTATGAATCATTAAGTCCTTTTCCACCCTTTTCCTCTTGGGGATAAAACCTCTAAAATAATTTACAAAGTTAGATACACTAACTTGAAATATATTTTTAAAAAGTATACAAGCACAAGTTCTGAGGTGCAACTTTGGCCTCCTGGAAGTCAGTGAGGACTTCAATGGGGTCAGGATTTCATCCTTAGAGACAATTTAGTTGATTTAAGTCTGTTTTTACCAGGGTCTTTTAGTACTTGCTCACCTTGTCAGGCAGGTCATTTTTTAATTTAATTTTATTGTTATTAGGACTAGATTTATTGATTTATTTATTTGAGAGCAGGTGTTTTTATGGAAACTACTTAAAACATTTGGATTTGGAGGGTTCTAGGCTGTCCACAGCAAACCTATCCTTCTACCCCTACAACAAGTTAAACTCTGAGCCAGTGATAGGATTTACAGGTATGGGTCCTCCCTTTCTTTATCCCTGTTCATCTAGGAGTGTCCAGTAGCAGCATCATACCAGAAAGCATTTCCTTATCGCAGCCTCTTTGATCACCCTAACTGATTTAAGTCAAGCAACAATGCTGCATATTTCCCTCCCTTTGCCCCATTTTTAAATCCCCCCCACCCCTCTTTACCTTGCAGTAGCTGCCTCTTTTCCTTAAAGTAGACTCTCTCTCCCTTTCTAGATGGAACAGACTGGGAGGGGGAACATAGGAAATACTCCAGTTCTTGTTCTGTGATGCTCCATAATTGCAAACCCTCAAGTACAAATTGGCTACATTTTTCCACCTCCTAGTTTTTGACAATCCTTCAAGCTTTTCTCAGCTTCC
Organism: Natator depressus; assembly: GCF_965152275.1. Lineage (NCBI taxonomy): Eukaryota > Metazoa > Chordata > Testudines > Cheloniidae > Natator > Natator depressus. Next base: position 194,838,312 of record NC_134235.1, on the reverse strand, counting down.
TGAGAATCCCCTTATTTGTAAGCTGCTACTTTATTGTATGTGGCCAGTGCCTAGTCCAGTGGGGTTCAGACCTCCAGTTGTGGCTGTAGGCCCTACAGCGTTACTTATCATTCTCAGTCTTGTTAGTCTGCCTAGATTTCAGACAAGCCTGGTGTATCATGATTACTCTCCTAAACTCTGAGCAGAGCTTGCTTGACACTGGGGTTTGTCTTTGTCACAGCTGTCCCTGAAATGACAACAGGATGACAGCCAGGGTCTGAACATGCTTTCCCACCAGCATTCTCTTCCCCGCCCATTCCAGCAGTAAAAGAGCAGTTTAGATTCTTTGATCCTCGTTTACAGTGGAGTAAGTGAGGGCAGATTCAGGGATAACTATAGAAGACAAAGAGAGTGAGATCAGAAATGGGGTGTTCAGTTTCGATTCCCTGCATGGTAGCAGCTTTCCCTAATTACATTGTTGGAGCAGTCAAAGTTAGGAAAATTTTAAACTGATATTTAATGGAGCTGCATGAAATATCCTTGTTACTTAACTAATGAATATTCCTATTTTATCTGTTGTATCATTAGCGCGATGATTTCCTCAACGAGTCTGCTTCTTTCAAAGACTGGTTAAAATGTGGAATATAATTTGAAGAGGGTTTTTGTGTGTGTGTGTGTGTGTGGAAATTCTAGGTTTGTCCAATGAGCAAGACTCCCTTTGTGGACCCAAGTAAGTCTGGCCATGAAGTCTGGGAAGAATTTTCGATGAGCTTCACCCCTGCAGTGAAAGAAGTGGTGGAGTTCGCAAAACGCATTCCAGGGTTCCGAGATCTTTCCCAGCACGACCAGGTCAATCTTCTAAAGGCTGGGACATTTGAGGTGAGAATCACAGTAAATGCCTTGCCAGCATCCTTCATGCTTTAGATGTTGAGCTGACTGTGCAGCAATCTTATGCCTTATTAACAGAGATGCATGTGTCTCGATCTAGAATCAAACTTCCCCCAGGATATGCGATTGCTCCGTTAGAGAGATGGAGCCAGATTCTCAATGGGTATAATGGCATATAACCATTAAGGTCAATAAAGCTATAACAGGTAACACCAGCTGAGGATCTTGTTCGCATCTGGAGCCTATTAACTTAATTTAAGCCCCAGCAGGGTTCATGGTTTTGTGTTAGCTCAGCAAAACTTTTCAACGAGAAACCCTTTTCCCAAACTTAGACAGCTGAGAACCCTACTCCACCTCCTCCCTCACCCCAGAACTCATCATTTATTTCTTTTAAATAGCTACCTGCAGGCAGCAACCTTGCTTCTGTGGGTCTAATCTGAATTATTCGCCGCACAGAGGCTCAGTTCCCTGTTCTGCACCTGTTCCCTCTGCTGCCTGAACTCTCTCCTGCAGAAAGACCTGATGGGGCTAGAGTGATTCCATCTGTGCAGGAGTCCCTCCAGTGGTAACTGGGGGTACTGCAGTCACTGGAGCCTCCAGTATCCCCTGGTGTCAGTAGCTGGAACTTTACTCAGCAATACAGTAGCTACACTGTAGATCAGAGGTGGGCAAACTACGGCCCGGGGGCCGCATCCGGTCCTCCAGACGTTTTAACTCGGCCCTCAAGCTCCTGCTGGGGAGCAGGGTCCAGGGCTTGCCCTGCTCCAGCCGGGGAGCAGGATCAGGGGCTTGTCCCGCTCCACGCGGCTCCCAGAAGCAGCAGCATGCCCCCCTCCAGCTCATAAGCATAGTGGCAGCCAGGGGGCTCCGCACACTGCCCGCTGCTCCAAGTGTTGCCTCTGCAGCTCCCATTGGCCAGGAATCACGGCCAATGGGAGCTGCGGGGCAGTGTTTGAGGACTGGGCGGTGCCTGTGGACAGGGCGGTGACTGCAGACAGGGCAGCTCACAGAGCCAGAGGGGGGACATTCTGCTACTTCTGGGAGCTGCTTGAGATAAGCACCACCCAGATTCTGCACCCCTGACCCCCTCCCACCCCAACCTCCTGCCCCAGCCCTGATCCCCCTCCCACCCACTGAGCCCCTCAGTCCCAGCCCGGAGCACCCTCCTGCACTCCTAACCCGTCGTCCCCAGCCCCACCCCAGAGCCCACACCTCCAGCCGGAGCTCTCGCCTCCCCCACTGCATCCCAACCCCCTGCTGCAGTCTGGAGCCCCCTCCAGCATCCTGAATGCCTCATTTCTGGCCCCACCCTAGAGCCCGCATCCCCAGCCAGAGCCCTCACCCCATCCCGCACCCCAGCCACCAATTTCGTGAGCGTTCATGGCCCGCCATACAATTTCCATACCTAGATGTGGCCCTCGGGCCAAAAAGTTTGCCCACCCCTGCTGTAGATACTACATAGTGTCTGCAGTGTGGCTGATAGTTGGGTCATTAGTAGTGGGCCTTAGCACCGCCAGCTCTTTATTACAAGACATACTTACATATGGTCATTATGTACTGTACGTAAATTGGTAGCAGCTGGTTAATAATGCAAGGATTCCTGATGTGGTGTTACAACTAGTCAGTGTCTCTCACTTGATGACCTTTATTTAGGGGCCTGGCCTCCTGTGTGTGTGATGCACACTATTATTAGTGGAGTTAAAGCTTGCATGACTGGAGGAAACCTGACCCCACAGAATTCAAGGTCTCATTCAGACAGGTCTGGTTTCTGTAACACTTATTTTTAAGCAGGGATATAGGACTGTGTGTTTACTTGCACTGAAGAAATTATTTTCTCCTGAAAGTTGTTGGGTCCCTTGCTTTCTTCACTGATAATGCATTAAATTATACAGCTCTAGAATGGTCAGTTGTTGGAGTGAGAGGTACCTGTTACACTGTGAAACTCAGACCCAGGTCCTGGCCTCCTCTGTGCTAGTTTCTCTTTGCTTCTGACTGCTCCTCCTTCCAGTGCCCTGCCTTATGTTTTCATTGCCATATTTGTACTTAGCCTACACTATCACCTCTCCCCAGCACATCTTTGCCTGCAGTAACCATTAAAACTCTTGCTCGAATTACACAAAAAGACGGATTCCTGTCTGAAAAATTCTACACGTTTTAGACTCTGCTCAGGTTCCACAGAGCGGAGACCTTCATCAAGCAGGGGGATAACTTAAAACAGAACCACCACATTAGCAAATTTAAACCTTCCCTCTGGCACTGGAGCTGTGGTTAACATAGATTGAAACACTGGGGAGCCAAATTTTCTAAGTACAGCCTCTCTTTGTACCTGTACCGTCACTTGTGTGTAGTTTTGTGCGTGAGTACTTGTACATGAGTACAAATGAGATGCCTTCCAAGACACAGTCATGCACAAGCACAAATGGTTGAGGCCCCTTTTGAAAACACCAGTTTGACATACTGTCTAAAATTCCTATCTGGAGTCTAGATTTTATTTTACTCTCTGGATTTTAGCTCTAGCTCCTCCTCTGGTGTCAACAAGCATAGCCTCAAGCGCTTCAGTTGAACTGTGCTGGTTTACAGCAGCTGAGGAGTGGGCCATATGGTTTGAAGACCAGAATTAATATCCTGTTCACCTAGAAGAGTCATTATTTTAGGCCAGTGACTCCACGCTTCTGGAGCTCAATCCTGTGAAGTTCTGAGCATTTTCAGTTTCCAGAGAAAATGGTGGCGGCAGGGGGTGTTCAGCACCTTGCAGTGAAATTCCCCCCTGCAGAAGGCCAGCCCCAGACCTGTCCACTGTTTATGTCCTATTTAAACTGTAGTTTGCAGGCTTCATTGGTGCATAGGCTTCTGCATGGTGCTAAAATTCACCACAGCATATATTTCTCTGTTGAAAGTGAACCCATAATGTTATAGTGCTCATGGGCCAGATCCATAAGGGTATTTAGGTGCCTTACTGCCTCTATAGGCACCTGAGTCCACCATTTAGGTGCCAGTTACAACTTGTCAAAGTCAGTGCTCAGCTGTTGCCTAACCACATAGAGTTTCCACCTGCAGGCATGCACAGAGCCACCTAGGTCCTGATGCTGTCCCACAGCTAATAAGCTGCACCAAACCCTTGCTTAAACAGAAGCCTCTAGACTGCCCCTCCTTCCCCATGTCCCCAGCAAGGCCCACTCCTAGAGGCATTCTCAGAGCACGCTTAAGATCCGCTGCTTGTCATAAGAGACAACCGGGATGGGATTAAGTTGTGTGAGTAGGGCACACCCCTGGGATGTGGGAGACCCAGGTTCAGGTTTCTGCTCCAATTAATAGCTGATAAATGGAATAACTTCAAGAGGAGAGATTGACCAAGCCCCCAGAAAAGCCAGGAGCCTGGTGGTTAGGGCAAGCACCTGGGATGTGGGTCATGTTGGTTCATGCCCCTGCTCCAAATCAGACAAAGCAGAGGCTTGAAATCAGGCCTCCCGTAGCACAGATAAGAGCTCTAACAACTGGGCAATCAGCTGTGTGCGTGTGTGTCTCGTTTTCTATGAGAAAGGTCTTGGGTTTGGGCTGCTGGGGCATGGGCTGACCTGGCTTAGGTGCTTAACTCCAAGAGAGGGTCCAGCTGAGAATCGTGAGCCGAAGGACATGCCTAGTTCTAGCCTGTCAGTCAGTTGCCTAAGGCCCAGATCAATAGGAGTTAGGCACTCAAATGCCTTTGTGGATCTGGTCCTAATCTCCCTCCTATTCAGCATTTCACACCAGGTGGCTCCCCCCACAACTTACTGGCCTTCAAGGATCCCTTTCCTAAGCACCTAATCTTGCATTATACAGGTGCCCTGGTGCTACCAAGAGTCCCTGCCCAAAGAACTTACACTCTGACGGTCAGACAAGAGATGACAGGTAGATACAGACAGATAGGGGAGTGCAAGTAAACAGTAAGACAGTACTGGTCAGGGTGACAGGCAGTCTCTGCACACCAGCAGCCTGTTTTGATTTTCAGAGGGGAAAAAAATCAAGGCCATAACAAAAAGCAAGAAGTTAGACATTTTAAAATGAAGTTTGTTTTAGTTTATCCAAATCAGAAAGTAGCAGTTTTGCACATCATATTTAAACAATGGAACATGTCGGGGGTTGTTAAACATTGAGCAAATGGAACCTTACTAGCCATTCCACATGGAAAAAATTCACAGTGCAGCTGAGAACAAGGAGGCGAAGTTTGACAGTTGTAAATGCTCAGAAAGAGGTGCCTATATCAAAAAATATATCCCCAATTGGTAGCTACAGACAAGGTGTAATTTCAAGCTCTGTTGTGTTAGCCTTTCCAAGGACACACATTCTGTTCTTTTCCACCGGGGCTCACTAACATTGCCTGTAAAAACCCAGCAGTGGCATGGTGCTTCTACAGACAACACACCATGGGCTAGATCCTCAGCTGTTATAAGTCACCATAGCATCATTGAAATCAATGGAGCTATTCCAGTTTACTCGAGAAGAGGATCCATCCGATGAAGTGAGCTGTAGCTCACGAAAGCTTATGCTCAAATAAATTTGTTAGTCTCTAAGGTGCCACAAGTCCTCCTTTTCTTTTAGCTTGATACTGTTACTTGCTACCCACAAACACAGGGCGAAGAAAACGTTTCTTCTAATATCATGAATTTTTTGTTTGCTCCGTAACTATAAACAAGTCCTCATACCAATGCATTTGTGAACAGTGTTTTCTTTATGGCTCAGGGTGTCTGAGGCTTAAGTTTTACTTCTGCTATCCCTTCTACCCCCAAACAGCAGCTAATTTTCCTTATTCTCCCAGATTTCAGGGACGTAGCTTGCATCATTCTTTAGAGCTAAGTGGGGTATTGTCTATTTCTAATCAAAATAAGTGATAGGAATGAACTATTACATAGTTGTAAAATTAGTTTATTTTCTCATAGATCTATACAAATCTGCCTATATTTTCTTTTGCCAGGTTTTAATGGTACGGTTTGCATCTTTATTTGATGCAAAGGAACGTACTGTCACCTTCCTTAGTGGAAAGAAGTACAGTGTGGATGATCTGCATTCAATGGGAGCTGGCGATCTACTCAACTCCATGTTTGAATTTAGCGAGAAACTAAGTGGCCTGCAACTTAATGATGAGGAAATGAGTTTGTTTACAGCAGTTGTCCTGGTCTCTGCTGGTAAGGAAAGAAAGTTAATCTATACCTTTGCCAAACTTTGAATACAGTTGTCATTAGAGTGAAGGCCTCTGTAAAATATATATATTAAGCCTAATTAAGTTGGCTTGAAGGATTTAATGGGCCTCTTCTAAATTCCTGGCGGCCTGTAGTTTAAACTTCTGTAGCTCTGGACAGGGGGAAATTGCATACGTGAAAAACAGTTCTGATTTGCAGATATTTAGGACTTTTCTGCTATTACTATGGAACCCAAACTTCTGTTTAAAAGAAAAGAAAAATATCTGGCTTTTTCTGCTGCTGTCTCACTGCTGTAGTAAAATACCCTTTCCAAAAAGTGTCAGAAGCCAGACAAGTAATAGGTCGAGAGTGGGAACTATGGGCCCGATTTTCCCCTCGCTTATGCCAGTTTTACACAGGTGTAACTTGACTTCTGGGAAGTTAATTCTGACTTACACCAGTGTGGGTAATTGGAGAACCAGGTCCTTTTTACCTCAGAGATATCTTCAAAGCCTGGTACATAGCTTAGTAGTTTCACTTTTTTTGGTAAAGTCTCTATCCTGCAATTGGATCGGAACCTCTATTAGCAATAGGGTTGTCTACATCATGAACCATACCTTATGCAGTTGAAGAGCCCATCAAGTCTTTAAAATGATGACCAGCCTTAACTATTGAAATCAGTGGGAATTGATGACACTCAATTCTTTGCTGGAACTGACCCAGTTTTCCTAAAATGGTCACTTTTAGTCTATCTGGAACTTGATAAAATACTTTAAAGACCATCAAATTGTGTTTTCTGCTGCCATAAAATGTTAAAATATCGGAGTTGAGATTTGGGCCCCAAGTTGCATTCCTGCCACATCCCAAACTCCCAATGTGGTTCCTAGTATCACTGGGAGTTTCCAGGGTGTAAGGAATGCAGGACTGGCCCTTAAACAGTTCCCAGGTTATTGATTTTTGAGTACACCATCAGACCTAGCAATTCATTTTCTAAGGGTCACATGGGTGAGCAGTTATTCACTTGAATAGTCCCACTGGTGAGTAATCCCATTCTCTCCAGTGTTGCTGCTGTGATACATTAAGTGTTTAAAAAACCAAAACAGCACCAGCAGGTGGAGGCTGCTGGCCACCTTCTACAGCTGTTTGGGAATGCAGCTTATTCTCTCCTTGTCCCCCATTTTGCTAGCCAATACGTAAGAGACGCTGGAGCAGTGGCCATGCCTCCGTTCCCATCCGCCTTTGGGATTCCACGTGCCCAAGGAGCGTAGGGAGGGGATCAGTCCCTGTGCTCCCAAGTGTACAAGGGCTGCATTTCTGCCTGAGCCATGTGAGTGTGGGGAGAAGGCTCCTTAGACGCTCTCACAAACTGCACCCATGTTCTGTGTTTGAGACAGGCAGAATCTGAGTGGAATATTTTTTCTTGAAAAAGGGAAGGATGTTGAGAGCTTTATATAGTAAACATGTCTAGTGCAGCAGTCTCCCGGGAGGTGTTCTGTTCTCAGTGCTGGCTAACTAACTATAACTTGAGATAGGGCCCAGTCCTGTAAAGTGTTGAACTGGCTCTGCTTCCATTCATCAGTGGCTGCTGAGCCAAACACTTGGCTCAGATAGCTTCCCCAAGATGATGGTCAAAAACAGGACTTTAGAGCTAGGCTCTTAAATTCTTTCTTAGACCTGATTTTCTGCAGTGCTGAGCACTTGCGGTTCCTGTTGAAGTCAGTGGAAGCTGCTGGCTGTGCAGCACCTCCAAACTGTTAGGCTACTTTCATTATGCAGCTAAGGCCCTGATTCAGCAAAGCACTTTAGCCCATACTTTCCTTCAAGCATGTGCTTAAATCCATCTCTCTTCAGTAAAGTACATAAGTGCTTTGCTTTGCTGAATAGAGATGGGACTGCCTGCCTGTGTCTGAGCTTTGCTGAATCCGGGCCTAAATAAGGATGTGGGAGACTTGCTTGAGCCACCCAGGTTTGAAAGTCTTGGCTCACATTTTTTCCTATATTGGTTGATGTGGACAACTGACTCGTACTGCTTTTTATCTGCAAGCTATGTCTGCCTGCCTTTTCTCCCACTCTTTTTTTTTTTTTTTCCCCCTCTCTTTCCCTTTAGATCGATCTGGAATAGAAAATGTTAACTCTGTGGAGGCGCTGCAGGAGACACTAATTCGTGCACTAAGGACCTTAATTATGAAAAACCATCCAAACGAAGCCTCTATTTTTACAAAACTTCTTTTGAAATTACCTGACTTGCGTTCCTTAAACAACATGCACTCTGAGGAACTCTTGGCCTTTAAAGTTCACCCATAGGCCTTTAGCTCTTATTTATACATGAACTTGCCTCATGTTAAGCTGTATATTTTGTGCTAAAATACTTATTTATATGTTTGTACCACTTGTTGGAGAAGAAAACCTCATTGACTCTTAGTGATTGGTTGATACGCCGTAACCTTGCAATAACATTTCAGAGTGAGTACGTCCAGTGGTTAGCAACGTGGCATTCAGAGTTCATCAAAATATCCAGAGTCATCAGTATGTTGACTGTAAAGTTTTTCACTCAACAGAAAGACCTGTCAGCTTCCTCTGGTGAAAATCAAAAGCATAGTGGCTGTGTGGGAAATGAGAGAAATGACAGTTGGGCTTTCCCATATCTAACGCATGTAGTCTTGCTTGTCTGGAAAGCTCTTACTAATTAACTAATGACCTATATAAAGTACAGAATTGTGTGTGTGTGTGTGTGTGTGTATATATATATATATATATATATATTTGTGTATGTATATAAATTGTTCTACATAAAAATATAGACATAATTTCTTCACAATATTTTAAACTGTGAAGGAGTTAAACTTGCAAAAGCAGATTATCTATGGAAAGAACCAAAATAGGTGCACTTTGTGTATTGCTGAACTAATTATCTGACCATTTATAATTTTTAGAAAACAGCAAATTTGCATTGATATGCTATATTTGTTAATAAAAGAAATCCTGTGACACCAAAATTGCAGTCAGGTCCAACTTTATAACGAGAGCTATTAACTGAAAGAGAATTGTTCAGGGTACTAGTTAGATTGATTATTTGTTGCAGCTAAGGTTCTTACCTTGTGTTGATAGTGGTTAAAAAGCTGTTGGACACTAGCATAGCTGATGAGCAACAGAATCCATCAATTCCTCCTAAAGAATCAAGGAAAATTTTCAGGAAAAGTGTATCCATCTAATATCCAGATTGCAGGTTTGTTTGTTTTTTCTTTTGGGTTTTTTTTTTTTTTTTTGGCATGTACATTTCTGTGTCCATTTCTTTCTTACGCTACACCAATTTGCTACTTGACTGCTCAATAAGATTTGAATACAGAGCTGAGAGAGACACCTTGGTCTTTTCCTGTTGTTTTACCGCCAACCTTAATATGTATATAAATATTGGAGCTGTATGCTTTTTAAAGAACATTTTTTGTGTACGGAAAACAAGTGCACTCGATTGTTGGATATCATGACTCGCTTAACAAAACAGAGAGTTTTGGGGGTTTGGGGCTCTGTTTATTCCAGACAGAAAAATTCCCAGACTTGAGGGTCTGTTTTGTATTCTGCTGCTTTCCACCCTAAAAGGGGGGAGGGGGAATGTTCCTCATGGAGTTGAATTTCTTCTGTTATAGCAGGAAGTGACACCACAGACTCGTGATTTAAAAAGCCAAAGCAGTAATGTTATAAATAGTCATGTTACTGTCATATACTGTGGGAGCAGAAAATGCTCTTTTTACCTTCATGTTTAGTTGACTGATGTTCAAGTTTGACCCTCTAAGGTCTTAAAATTGTGTAACACTAACTGTTGTCAACTGATAGAGGGTTGTTGCTAAAGGGTTAATGTGATGTGTAAGGGCACAGTCCCTCAAACTTTCTGATGGCAGAACTCCCATTAACCTTGCAGGTTCAAAACGCTATGGACTTCTGCAAAGCCAGTTGAAGTCAGTATGAGTCTTCCCAATGACTTCAGTAGGATTTGGATCAGGCCCTGGAGATCCGATCCTGCACCATGCAAGTCAATGGCAGTTCTGCCGCTAACGGTAGTGGTGGGGGTGAGAGGAGGTTTGGGCTGCACTGTAGCATGAACATGGGGCCATCAGTTTTTAAGCAGAAATCTCAGTTGAAAGGGATGAGTTCTGCCCAAAAGTGAATGGCAAGGGAGTCAAACTGAAGGGGATCTGGAAAGAGTGCAGCTATGTCCTTGCTTTGCCAAAAAGCAGAGGGGCACAGCCTTTCCCAATAGCTCCCCCTCCTCCTCAGCTGGTGGGGTGAGAGCTCTCCTCCTGCTTCAGACTACTTCAACCACTGGAAAACAGCCCCCCTTTTTTAAATGTTTTCAGCAGATTACATTTCTAGGGCATTTCCCCCTCATTTCAGTAAACACTGCATTCAACCAATATTATTAGTTTTAAAGCTTCACTGACGTGTATTCTAAAATGCACATTTATGAAAGGACACAATTGCATCATTTGTTTCTGCAAGGAGTCAAGGTGGCTCTTTAATATACCCTGTTTCAAAAGTGACGGTCAAACTGACCCCTGATTTTTGGCTTCTTATAGAGGCCTCCTCACCATCTCTCTCTCTCTCTCTCTCTTTCTTTCTTTCTTTCTTTCTTTCTTTCTTTCTTTCTTTTCTTTTAAAACTTTTATTATTAAGCCTTTAGGAATGTATAACCAGGACTGTGTAAGGATTGCTTATTAAAATTTTAGTTAGATTCAATATATATGCAATAGATAAATATTCTGATGTGTGCAATTTCATTTGAATGAAATCTTCCTACATGTAATGCAAATCGAACTTATATCAGCTGAAAAACCCCCAGATTCATGCCAAAAGGTTTAATGAAAAAGAAAAAGCTATTCAAAATGGCTCATATTTCGTGAACTCCATAACTGAACTTCAGAAAGAAGTTACTTTAGCCATGTATTGTGAGCTCACTCTTTTACTGTGTCACTGGTTATACACTTGTTAAATGCTGAGATAATAGTCTTCATGCAAGACATTTATGAGTACTGTAGATGGGACTTTGCGGAACGATTAATATAACGTACTCTATGAATTTATTGAAATGTTATTGATTGTACAGGTTTGAAAAGATTAAATATGGGCATTATGTTAGCAAACAAAGCTGTTTCCATACTGTTGTGTATCTCTATACATATAAAGTCTACATGGGGGAGGGACAGTACATATGCTGAGGCACAATGAATCAGAATGCCAGTTGGTGTAAGGTCAGTGGAGCTGCGCTGATTTGCAGTGGTATAAGATACTGATTTTTTCCTGCAAGGTGGATGAATGCTTGGTTAGTTGAAGATGATTTATGATTACCAGCAGGGTAGGAGTAGATTTCTATCCTTTTAATACCATTTTAAAACCTCTTCACTGCATTGTAACTGAGTAGGGTACATGGTTTGTTTTCCGTAAAGCTAGTCTCAGGGAGACAAATGTGCCCAAAAGCAACCGATGAGCTTTCATTTTTCCAATTTAAAATTTGCGGATTGTCAGTGAAGGGTTTGTCATTTCAAGCTGTCGGTTCTGGAGAGCTGGGAACACAATTTAAAGGGGCACTGTCAAACTTCCCTGAAAATTGTGTAGCTGCTGCTGCTAAACAAAATCATCCACACCAGAGCCCCCATTGTTGAAAGAAAATAGAGAAACCTCTTGCCATTTTGCTTTGTGTATTGGCCTGCTTTAGTCCTGCCATGAGCGCCTCATGGTCTGAAACCCATGCCCACGCAGAACCTTTGTGACTCCAGCGGTGTTCTGTGCAGGGAGCTCATTGCAGAATCCCAGCTTTAGGCAGAGCACTTAAGCATTGGCCTTGGGAAGTTTCCCACTTTGTGGGAATCTCTCACACAGCATCCTACGGAGGCGGGGTGGGAAGTGACACAAAGTCCTCCAAAATAGGCAGGGAGCCAGGTGAGAAACAACTTTTAACTCATTTGGAGAAACTAACTAGATTTCAAGTTGACAGTGCCCCTTCAAATGAGGATCTTGCCTTGACTTGGTCCCAAATTCTGATTTCCTGTTGTTCGTGCACTAACAGAAATAAATGGTACCTTTTACAAGGAAAACGGATCTAATATTGTAGTCAATATCTGGGTACAATTTATTATTAAAGTATAAATGGACATGGGCATAGACTGCATCTCATCCTGTTTCTGAATCATCATCTGAAAACTGTATTGGAGGTACAGAGAATAAAGATCATTTCTAACCAACTGTTTTGTGGTTTAATTGTTAAACACTTTCTAAAAGTAAGTGGAAGTAATCATTACATCCTTCCCTTGAAGAGCTTTCCAAGCCCTTAATCTTTGAATTTCTGTTTAGGTTGAAGTGAACACAGATGGTGACTCTCCTGAGAGTCTCCTGTCTTAATAAATTGTTCTCAAGTAACATCACCAGGGTCCACTTATATGCTGGTAAACAGGAGGAGAGGCAAATGAAATGTGTTAAAAGCCTCTCTGATTCATAGAAGTTGCAGCTAACATGTACAGAAGTCCTGCATCAGGGTGGGTCACACTGTAGTTAAGGTTGAGATAGGTACTCCTTTCTGAGCCCCTGTTTTCAAACACTCGAGTTATTCCCCAGTTTACCTTTTGTGTTGTAATAGGTCATGCTTATGCTCAGCTCAAAGCCAATTTGTGTGTATTTATATATGGGAAAATCATAAAGGCATTTTTTAGTTATTTTTAACATAGGAAAAAAGTATGTTACATTTTTGAATTGGGGAGGGAGGGAAGGGGTAAAAGGGGCCCTCTCAGGCCTCAAAACTGGCTTTGTTTAAAAAAATCACATTTAGCAAAATGCCCACCACTTGACTGTGGACCTTGTTAGGGTTACCAAAAAATTGGTTAAGATGTCCAAGTTGACATCACCTTCCATTTACCAGTAGCAGTTTAGGGTCAGCTTCAGTGCTCATGTGTAACTGTAAACACACAGCAGTGAGACCTTGCACAAGTTTGAAGTTAGGCCTCACGCTTTAGACTTCCTCATGGTATGACAGGAATTCTTCTGTCCTGAAGAAGACAGGGTGGGTTCCTAACATCATCTTCTTGCATCAGGAAAACTCTACAAGCTGCCCTCAACTTCAGTTTCTGCTACTTACGTCTGTCAGGTGATACTAATAGGCAAGGTGTCAGAAAGCTATTTTTAAAATGCTGTAAAGTGTTAGCCATTTTCCTTGGCCGGCCACCATTTACAGGCCATGTTCTGTGAGCCAAGGACAGGGAGCACTAGAGCCGTTTGCTGCATAGGATAATTGATACCTTCTTCCTGTTACAGTTTTAAATGTAGCACACTTTACATACAGGAAACTTTTTTTTTTAATGAGACAAGCACCATAATTCTCAATTACATGAATGCCTCTTTATGCCATTCTGGAAGTTTAAATGCACTTCAAATTCAGCAGATATGGCCCTACTGCAAACTGGTGTAGAAAAGCTCTGCAGTGGCCCTGCTCCCAGCCTCTGGCGTGCTGGATGGGATGGAGGCGTCAGCCAAGCACAATATGGCTACTCGCGGGGGCCACTCATCTTATTTTAGGGGCTAGGGTAGGCCTCTGTATGGCCCCAGAACAGTGGCAGCACAAAGGTGGTTTAAAGGGGCCTCCTTCCCCCCAATCCTGCTCCAAGTGCAGGAGCAGCATCACGTCCAAAGGGCATAGTGCTCCAGCTAGCTTGTAAAGCCTGTGCGGTGCAGGTGTCCAGGCAGGGAAGAGGCCTAAGCGAGTGTCTGGCTAAGGCGCTGCTTACCTAGCATGCTGTCCTGTACCCCGGGCCCACAGTTCAGATGCACCTCATTTAAAGGGCTGCACTTCCCAGTGCCCGAGCAGGTTCTTCTGAGGCAAACCCTCACTTGTGGCTGGGACTTGGAGCAGGGGCTGTTTCCAAACAGATGTATGCTCTTCACCTTTCACCCACTTCCCCTCCCCCTCCCCCATTGCTCAACTCCACTCCCTTGTTCATCTCTTCCCCTTAGCTCAGGACTTTCTTCTGTGGTTGCTCTAGTTCTGTCTTCCTATCAGCCCTTTTCTGTCCTGTCCCTTATACAAAGTCACCAGCGTAATCCATACTGGTGCCCTGCCACTATCCCCCGTACCTTTGTAGCCCTTTCTCATTGCACGGCTGAGCTATTCAGTGGCATGTCTGAGCCCCCTCTAGTGGCTAGTTTGATGCATGGCCCTCAAAGTGCAAACTGGTGCCGCTCTGCTATGGTTGGTTTCAGAGTAGCAGCCGTGTTAGTCTGTATTCGCAAAAAGAAAAGGAGTACTTGTGGCACCTTAGAGACTAACCAATTTATTTGAGCATAAGCTTGTTAGTCTCTAAGGTGCCACAAGTACTCCTTTTCTTTTTGCTATGGTTGATTATATATGCGCTTCAGGGCAGGGACTGGCTCTGCCTCTGTATTTGGCAGCACCTAATTCACAGTGAGCACTACCACTACCTAAAGCATTAATTAGCATTTGGCAGTCGTTAATTTCCTGGGTGGTCTAGCTCAGTGCTGCTCTTCCAGTGAGCCCGGCATGCACACAAGTGCCCGCTGTGATACAGCACTGGTGCTAGTTGCAGAGGGACCAGCTGGCAGAAACCTGGCACCTGAGAGCACAGGACCAAGCCAGGCACTCTTTTCCAAGGCTCTTTCCCTGGACGTGCAATTAGCCTGTCAGGATGGGGCTTGCTCCTTGCTGAACAAACCACAGGTCTGGGAACTACACTCTTGGGAAGCCTTGGCGTCAGCAGGAGACCAGCTATACCAGGGCAGATCTGTGCCACCGTTCCTGAACCGCCCATGCCATGGCAGCACCATTCCTGGTAGCTTTTGTATAACTCAGTGATTGAGGCTTCCCGCCCCCATCTTTTAATAAATAAACTCACTTATCCCTGGCTGCTACTCATGTACCTGCCCATCTGAGTTTCCTGAAACCACTTGAGAGCCCTGCAGCTGCAGGTTGTCTGAACCAGCCCGCTAACAACCTATGCTCATGTTTCTGCATGAAAGGCTTCAGTTTCCCAAAGAAGAGCGAGCCCCACAACCTGATGTTGCCATGAAACAGTCATTTGCTGAGGTTCCTGCATTTTAATGACCAGCAGGAGCTCATCACGGTACCCTTACTTGGGCTGGCTAGGTGCTGGGCTTGGTCTGTGCTCAACACCTTCAGCCAGCCAGGAGCGCCATCTTAGCTCCCCCAGTCTTCGGCAGCCCTGCCCGCACTGAGCTGTTTGTGGTCCTGCTGCTCTTCCACCCAGCCAGGCATCCCAGTTCCTGCTTTTCCAGATCCAGGCAGGCTGCACCTGCACATGGCACCTGATTGGTTGCTCCAGCAGCCCCCTCTGATTGACTGCTTCCTTTGCAGCCACGCTAGGCTGCCTGGAGGATTTCTCCTCTGCTTTTTTTCTGGGGCTGGGTAAGGCAGGGACACAACTCCAGTAGTGGGGCCTCGGGATCTAGCCCACCCCACCACCCTCCCATTGAAATCTGGGCCCGTGTCAAGCAGTTACAGGAGAGAATGGTCATCTCACAGCACTACCCTTTTCTATTTTATGGCTTTTCTGCTGTAGTTTATCATTTGCGAGGCTGTACAATTGCTATGGCAGACTGCACTGCCTCACGCTCAAAGCCAAGTTCACGCAGTGACAATAGCATTATGCCAGGGGTCAATTCCTCTTAGTATGACATAATTTACTGTTTAAACCTACAATTAACATAAAACACAAAGAAATTGTCCATGCACATTATGATAGTGACACTTTAACTGTGAGCATGAATTATCTCATTGCAGAAGCACGCATAGTTCAGTCTCGTACTCTTTCCAGCAAACTCCCAAACGCTGATACTTTGCACTTACGACGTACCTTTCACTGACCTCCGGGTGTCACCCTAACTGAAATGACAATGAACAGGGCTTGTCCTTGTATAGACTGACCACAAACTGACCAGGGTCTGCCTCAGTACAACTCTTTGATGATGTGTTCTCTCATGATAAAACTGTAAAGACAAGGCTTGAAGTAGAAGAGCTGGCTCTATCACTGAATTGCTGTGGGACCTTGGGTCAAGTCACTTAACCTTACTGTTCCTCAGTTTCGCTGTCTGTATAACAGGAAGGTAAATACCATAATATCTGCTATGAGACTTCACTGAAAAACATTTCTAAATTGCTTTGAGATTCTCATGTAGAAGGTGTTGTAGAGATGCAAATTGTTACAAAGGTGTCTAGGAGTATGTCTCCACTACAAAATTAGGTCAAATTTATAGAAGTTGGTTTTTTTAGACATTGTTTTTATATAGTCGATTGTGTGTGTCCCCACACAAAATGCTCTAAGTGCATTAACTCGGCGGAGTGCTTCCACAGTACCGAGGCTAGCGTTGACTTCCAGAGTGTTGCACTGTGGGTAGCTATCCCACAGTTCCCACAGTCTCCGCCGCCCATTGGAATTCTGGGTTGAGATCCCAATGCCTGATGGGGCAAAAAGCAGTGTCGCGGGTGGTTCTGGGTACATGTTGTCAGGCCCTCCCTCCCTCCGTGAAAGCAAGGGCAGATAATTGTTTCGCGCCTTTTTTCCTGAGTTACCTGTGCAGTAGCGATACCACAGCAAGGATGGAGCCCACTCAGCTCACTGTCACCGTATGTCTCCTGGGTGCTGGCAGACGTGGTACTGCATTGCTACACAGCAGCAGCAACAACCACCCATTGCCTTGTGGTAGCAGCTGGTGCAATAGGCCTGAAAACCATTGTCATTGTGTCCGAGGTGCTCCTGGTCTCCTCAGTAAGGTCGGTCAGGAGCGCCTGGGCAGACATGGGCACAGGGGCTAAATTAGGAGTGACTCGATCAGGTCATTCTCTTTAGTCCTGTAAGCAGTCCTATTGCACCATCTTCCGCCGAGCAGCCAGGAGATGTGGATGGCTTGCAGTCCTACTGCACTGTCTGCTGCCAGCCAAAGATGTAAAAGATAGATGGAGTGGATCAAAACAACAAACAGACCAGATTTGTTTTGTATTCATTTGCTCCCCTCTCCCTCCCTCCGTGAAATCAACAGCTGACAGTTGGTCTGTCTGGGGCACCTTGAAAACTTTAATGGAAATTCAGTCCTGCCTGAAATACCAGAGGGAGGGATAGTTTAGTGGGTTGAGCATTGGCCTGCTAAACCCAGGGTTTTGAGTTCAATCCTTGAGGAGGCCATTCTGTGTGACAGTTGTTTTTGTTTCTCCTTGATGTAAAGCCACCTCCCTTTGTTGATTTTAATTCCCTGTAAGCAAACCCTGTAAGCCATGTCGTCAGTCGCCCCTCCCTCCATCAGAGCAACGGCAGACAATCGTTCCGCGCCTTTTTTCTGTGCAGACACCATACCACGGCAAGCATGGAGCCTGCTCAGATCACTTTGGCAATTAGGAGCACATTAAACACCACACGCATTATCCAGCAGTATATGCAGGACCAGAACCTGGCAAAGTGAAACCGGGCAAGTAGGCGACATCAGCACGGTGACGAGAGTGATGAGGACATGGACACAGACTTCTCTCAAAGCACGGGCCCTGGCAATGTGGGCAGCATGGTGCTAATGGGGCAGGTTCATCTGGTGGAACGCTGATTCTGGGCCCGGGAAACAAGCACAGACTGGTGGGACCGCATAGTGTTGCATGCGTAATGGCACTTTCATGGAACTTTATGACTTGCTTTTCCCTGCCCTGAAGTGCATGAATAACAAGATGAGAGCAGCCCTCACAGTTGAGAAGCGAGTGGCAATAGTCCTGTGGAAACTTGCAATGCCTGACAGCTACCGGTCAGTTGGGGATCAATTTGGAGTGGGCAAATCTACTGTGGGGCCTGCTGTGATGCAAGTAGCCAACACAATCAAAGATCTGCTGCTATCAAGGGCAGTGACCCTGGGAAATGTGCAGGTCATAGTGGATGGCTTTGCGGCAATGGGATTCCCTAACTGTGGTGGGGCCATAGACGGAACCCATATCCCTATCTTGGCACCAGACCACCAAGCTGGCGAGTACATAAACCGCAAGGGGTATTTCTCAATAGTGCTGCAAGCACTGGTGGATCACAAGGGACGTTTCACCAACATCAACGTGGGATGGCCGGGAAAGGTACATGACGCTCGCATCTTCAGGAACTCTGGTCTGTTTCAAAAGCTGCAGGAAGGGACTTTATTCCCAGACCAGAAAATAACCGTTGGGGATGTTGAAATGCCTACAGTTATCCTTGGGGACCCTGCCTACCCCTTAATGCCATGGCTCATGAAGCGATACACAGGCACCCTGGACAGTAGTCAGGAGCTGTTCAACTACAGGCTGAGCAAGTGCAGAATGGTGGTAGAATGTGCATTTGGACATTTAAAAGCGTGCTGGCGCAGTTTACTGACTAGCTTAGACCTCAGCGAAACCAATATTCCCACTGTTATTACTGCTTGCTGTGCTCTCCACAATATCTGTGAGAGTAAGGGGGGGCATTTATGGTGGGGTGGGAGGTTGAGGCAAATTGCCTGGCCTCTGGTTACGCGCAGCCAGACACCAGGGCAGTTAGAAGAGCACAGGAGGGTGCAGTGTGCATCAGAGAAGCTTTGAAAACCAGTTTCATGACTGGCCAGGCTACGATGTGAAAGTTCTGTTTGAAACCCCCCGTCCCTTGGTTCACTCTACTTCCCTGTAAGCTAACCACCCTCCCCTCCTCCCTTCGATCACCACTTACAGAGGCAATAAAGTCATTGTTGCTTCACATTCATGCATTCTTTATTCATTCATCACACAAATAGGGGGATAACTGCCAAGGTAGTCTGGGAGGGATGGTGGAGGAGAGAAGCACCAGGAGGGGTGGTGGAGGAGGGAAGGACAAGGCCACACAGCACTTTAAAAGTTTAAAACTTTAAAACTTATTGAATGCCAGCCTTCTGTTGCTTGGGCAATCCTCTGGGGTGGAGTGGCTGGGTGGCCGGAGGCCCCCGCACCGGGCTCTTGGGTGTCTGGGTGAGGAGGCTATGGAACTTGGGGAGGAGGGAGGTTGGTTACACAGGGGCTGTAGCGGCGGTCTGTGCTCCAGCGCCTTTCCTGCAGCTCAACCATATTTGATCCTCCAGTAGCCTCAGCATTGAATCCTGCCTCCTCTCATCACACTGTCGCCACCTTTCAGCTTCAGCCCTCCGCTTACTCTCTTCAGCGCACCACTTATTCTCTTCAGCCTGCCACCTCTCCTCCCGGTCATTTTGTGCTTTCCTGCACTCTGACATTGTCTGCCTCCACGCATTCGTCTGTGCTCTGTCAGTGTGGGAGGACAGAATGAGCTCAGAGAACATTTCATCGCAAGTGCGTTTTTTTCGCCTTCTAATCTTCACTAGCCTCTGGGAAGGAGAAGATCCTGTGATCCTTGAAACACATGCAGCTGGTGGAGAAAAAAAAGGGACAGTGGTATTTAAAAAGACACATTTTATAGAACAATGGGTACACTCTTTCACGGTAAACCTTGCTGTTAACATTTCATACATAGCAAATGTGCTTTCGTTACAAGGTCACATTTTGCCTCCCCCCACCACGTGGCTAGCCCCTCCCCCCTCTCTGTGGCTAATAGCAGGGAACATTTCTGTTCAGCCACAGGCAAACAGCCCAGCCCAGCAGGAACGGGCACCTCTGAATGTCCCCTTAAGAAAAGCACCCTATTTCAACCAGGTGGCCATGAATGATATCACTCTCCTGAGGATAACACAGAGAGATAAAGAATGGATGTTGTTTGAATGCCAGCAAACATACACTGCAATGCTTTGTTCTACAATGATTCCCGAGTACATGCTACTGGCCTGGAGTGGTAAAGTGTCCTACCATGGTAGACGCAATAAGGCTGCCCTCCCCAGAAACCTTTTGCAAAGGCTTTGGGAGTACATCCAGGAGAGCCGCAAATGCCAGGGCAAATTAATCATTAAACACGCTTGCTTTTAAACCATGTATACTTTTTTAAAAGGTACACTCACCAGAGGTCCGTTCTCCACCTGGCGAGTCCGGGAGGCAGCCTTGGGTGGGTTCGGGGGATACTGGCTCCAGGTCCAGGGTGAGAAACCGTTCCTGGCTGTCGGGAAAACTGGTTTCTCCGCTTGCTTGCTGTGAGCTATCTACAACCTCATCATCATCATCTTCCTTGTCCCCATAACCTGCTTCCTTGTTGCCTCCATCTCCATTGAAGGAGTCAAACAGCATGGCTGGCGTAGTGGTGGCTGAACCCCCTAAAATGGCATGAGGCTCATCATAGAAGCAGCATGTTTTGGGCTCTGACCCAGAGCAGCCGTTCGCCTCTCTGGTTTTCTGTTAGGCTTGCCTCAGCTCCTTAAGTTTCACACGGCACTGCTGTGGGTCCCTGTTATGGCCTCTGTCCTTCATGCCCTGGGAGATTTTGACAAATGTTTTGGCATTTCGAAAACTGGAACGTAGTTCTGATAGCACGGATTCCTCTCCCCATACGGCGATCAGATCCCGTACCTCCCGTTCAGTCCAGGCTGGAGCTCTTTTGCATTCTGGGACTCCATCATGGTCACCTCTGCTGATGAGCTCTGCATGGTCACCCCTGCTGATGAGCTCTGCATTCACCTGCAGCTTGCCACGCTGGCCAAACAGGAAATTGAATTTCAAAAGTTCACGGGCCTTTTCCTGTCTACCTGGCCAGTGCATCTGAGTTGAGAGTGCTGTCCAGAGCGGTCACACCGGAGCACTTTGGGATAGCTCCCGGAGGCCAATACCATCTAATTGCATCCACAGTACCCCAAATTCGACCCGGCAAGGCCGATTTCAGCGCTAATCCCCTTGTCGGGGGTGGAGTAAGGAAATCGATTTTAAGAGCCCTTTAAGTCAAAAAAAAGGGCTTCGTCATGTGGACGGGTGCAGGGTTAAATCGATTTAACGCTGCTAAATTCGACCGCAACTCCTAGTGTAAACCAGGGCTAGAACAAACAAGGAATGTAACCAAACTGATTAGCTACTAGATGTTTTTTCCTAAGGACCAGAAATGAGCATTGAGAGTCCATCAGTTCAATCTATTTATTATGCTAATAGAATCTGTGACACACTGTATAAAAATGTACTACAGACATAATATTATTTTCTTACATGAAGAAAGTCATAATTAAGCACAACATTAAAAAAAACACAACACAACACGTTCTGTAATTTTCTAACTTCACCTTATTCACAAAAAGAAAAGGAATACTTGTGGCACCTTAGAGACTAACCAATTTATTTTAGCATAAGCTTTTGTGAGCTACAGCTCACTTCATCGGATGTAGCTCACGAAAGCTTATGCTCAAATAAATTGGTTAGTCTCTAAGGTGCCACAAGTACTCCTTTTCTTTTTGCAAATACAGACTAACACGGCTGTTACTCTGAAACCTTATCCACAGTGCCTTGGAATTGGAAGGAACAATGTAATGATGGTTTCAGGATCCCAGGCAATTTATATTACCCTTAACACAGTCCTTCTGTATTGTCCTTTCTCCTGAAGACTAGTTCAGAGCTATATAGCTCACATTCTAGTTTCCATGGGATAAATGTCTCAAAATAAAGAACCGGTTTCGCGGAGGGTCCCTGTACTGAAGTCACAGATCACACCATAACTCAAATTCTCAGGCAGTTTGATGGTGCAGGAATCTATCTATGCTTCAGCATTCTATTGTAGACACAGTCTGGACCAAGTACCTAGAAAATGTCAATGTTAGGGTTTTAATAAACCATTGCAAAGGATAAACCTTGTTTGCACAGTTGGGGCCAAATGCGCTGCATACATTTTTTTGAGTACTAACTAGAATTCACTGGCGCAGAACCCATTTTCCCCAGACAGAACGTATACAGATACAGCCCACTGCCCATGAGCCGGTGTTAGAATCTAGCCACTGTGCGGGCAGACAAAGTGTGGGTGCAAAGTTGTTTGCGCAAAGATAAGGGCTAGATTGAAGCCCTTTGAGTTCTAAACCTTAAAATGTTGACTATGATAACTGGTTCCCCACTAACCTTTAAATACAGTCCTCTTGTAAAGCCTCACCCTCCATGCAAGGGAACTAATACACATCCAACATCCTATTTTAACAACTTTCTTTATAGCTGGAAAAAAAAAGGGGACATGATGTTTCCAGTATCAGAGGGATAGTGGTGTTAGTCTGGATCTGTAAAAGTGGCAAAGAGTCCTATGGCACCTTATAGACTAACATACATATTGGAGCATGAGCTTGCGTGGGTGAATACCCACTTTGTCAGATGCATGATGTTTCCAGTTATCTCCACAAGGGGGCACTCTACCACAAGGAATGCCATCAACTGGGCCAATTTATGGCTGCAAGGACATTTTCTGCTGTCTGTATCGCAGCCCAAAAGGAAAGCTATTAGGAAAAATAAACAGATTATCAGGCTTTGAGGCAGAGACATTAGACAAGAGGGATTAAAGTGCAGCTCTGGGGACAAGATAATGAAGCATGCATTTATAGAAATGTCAGGACAAATGAGAATGACATAACCAAATAATCAAAAGCAGGGAGCAGGGGGAAAGCAGCAGCAATGAGAAAAAATTAAAATCACAAGCACATCACAAAGAGCAGCAATTATCCCAGACTGGAGGAAGAGAAAATGCATAGCAGAAAGCGAGCGCGTGAGAGAGGTACAGAGCAGGAGTGGAAGAGCTCTGCTCACAATGAAAACAATACAAACAAAATAATTCAAACCACCCAGATGCACTTAGAGTTCGGCTCAGATACCAAATTCCCAGAATAATTGGTTCCAGCTGCTCATCCATTTCTTGCTGCACTTGTAAGCTTTTGTATGGGGAGGGGATGGCAGCCAGTCTTATGCCGCATACCTGGGGGGGGGGGGGGCTGGTCCCGAGGTATGGAAGGGAGGACAGGAGCAGGGGAAAAAGGATGGAAAAAGTTCAGGCAGAGAGCAGTGAGTCTACAATGTAAACCACCCCCCCCCCCATTCCTACCATGCCATTGAGAATCCCTTCCATGTGAACACAGAGCCTTCGGGTGGCTGATGGGAGGTGCTTCAGGGAAGAGCCAGGCAGACAGCACTGAGTTGGTCAACAGTGTACTCTCTCTCAACGCTCGGATATCAGACATTATTTGAAAGCTTATTATGGCTACTTTAAGATGAGGTGTGATGTGGAGCTCTCAAGTGCTGCTGTTATCATAGGAACAGGGACACACAACGACAATCAATCAACACATTAAAATGACAGGTTTCAGAGTAGCAGCCGTGTTAGTCTGTATTCGCAAAAAGAACAGGAGGGCTAGTGGCACCTTAGAGACTAACCAATTTATTTGAGCATAAGCTTTCGTGAGCTACAGCTCACTTCATCGGATGCATCTGTAGCTCATGAAAGCTTATGCTCAAATAAATTGGTTAGTCTCTAAGGTGCCACTAGTACTCCTTTTCTTTTTGCACATTAAAATGGCCACTCTGAAATATTTGCATTTGTTTCTGTTAGTTTAACAACTCTATGCATTATTTCAAGACATAAAACTGGATTGGTTTGTGACCTCAAAGCATCACAACAATCTAAAGGGTAAAAGAAAAATCTAGTAATAAATTTGTATAGGTGTAATTTACAAAATGCACACTCCCAGGTGCATTTTGAACCATACATTCACAGAGGAATTTTACAAGTGACTGCTGGTTGGATGCCATGTTTAAGAAACTTTCCATGGAGGCACAAGGCATCCACCGATCAGCTGGTATTTCTTGCATCTGACCTTAGATCCTGTCCAGCCCTGTCTTTCTGAAGTTATCATAGTTTACTGTTGTTGTACCTGTCATAGACTTTGATGACAGAATTAGCGTTGTCAAATCCTTTTAGGACCTGCCTCAAATACACAGCGGACAATTCAGCCAACGTGTGGAATTAATCTCCAGCCATCATTGGTGTGATAACTATGGCATCTCTGATCTACACTATGGTTTCTTTGTTGCATGCTCTTAGCTCATGGATTTTTTTTAGATTGAGTTTCCAGCTGATGCTCTAATTCAGCTTTGTCTGTTCTTCTTCTTGTTCCATCAGCATGGAAGAGGGACATAGACACAGGTCCTATTGGGTGACTAAGAAGAGTTGCCATTGAAACATCATCTCTGCATCTTGCTAAGGACAGGGCTCTGCGGAAAACAATTTCTAGATTGATAGCTGCTGTGATGGTCCTTCCCTTGCCAGACTTAAGTTTGGTTTCTTGCTGATGTCAGCAAATATTTTGATGCCAGATTTCTTATCTGGGCTGACGAACCTACATGTCCCATCACAATAAAATGCACCTCTCACAGATCTCTCCAACAATCTGCTATTTTCAGCACAGACTCTTGTACATCTGATATTACATATGGTCCAATAGATACATTGATGTGATGTGATCAGAGTCAAATGGGTTTGTCATATTGTTGATGACATGGTTGGTAAGAGCTGTAACATGCTCTTCAGTGCAGGGGCAAGGACTTGTTTGTGGACTTTGTCTTCACTACTTCTTGTTAGGCCACATCTTTCAGAGCTTTTGCTATTCATAATATGAAGTTATGCATTGTCATCTCTAACACTAGTACTGACCTGTGCATAAGTGTCATTGAATTAAAAAGCTAGTTTCTAGAATATTTCAAAGGCTAGTACTGCATGCATTGGCAATCACAAATTAAAACCTTCTACCAGGCAGACTAGATGCTACACTGTATGTACAAAAGGAGAAACATTACATTAGGAAAGCACATACATTCATATCTACCCACTATGCAGCACCAACTATGGGCACGCAATCTACTGGTACTGATGCACGACCTTCAGTGAGAGACTGATCTGGGGAGGTGGTGGTCCTATACTGGCAGAAAAAGCCCTTCTGTCAACATACACTGCGCCTACACTAGGAGGCTATGCTGGCATAGTCTCTTTAGTGTAGACATAGCCCCACTCCACAAGGTCAGGAATAATAAGGGTGCAAAGGTGTCTTCCAGCTGGGGAACTCAAAGTACTTTACCACCTTGAATGCAGCCTCGACCCCTTTAGCCTTGGACAGGCTTCCATAAACATACACTAGGCCTCTCCTTCCTTAAATAGCTGCTTCTACAATCATTCCACCTCCAAGGACAACAGACCATACTTTGGTGGACTACATGGTATGTGTTCCATGTTGTTAGAGCCTGCATAGTAGTCATGTTTGCCTGGGGTGTCTGTACCCTAATTAGGAGCAGTATTTGTGCTCTTTTGTGTGGCACACTCAACCTGTGGAAAGGTCCATCTGCACACAAGGCCCCAAATCCTGACTTTCTTACATGTGCAAAAAAATGAGCACAAAAGTTTGTGCTTGCATGTGTATGTGCAGTTACCTCTCTCCAATGTTCATGCACAAATACCCAGTGTGAACAAAGGTGCTAATCAAACATATAAATGGCTATTTATTTGCATGTGTAAAGGTGCAGACAATCCATGCACACCCCCTTGCAGCCCGGTTTGGTGCTGCAGGTGTGCCCCGCCTTAATTTCTCCTGGTTGGGGTGGTAATAAGTTTGCTTTAACAACTTGGGAGGGTGAGAGAAGAAGCCAACATATGCCAACACAAATAACATGTCCTTTTTTTATAAGGCCTCAGGCCAGGACCAGCTTAAATAAACAGTTCATAAGGCTCTCCTCTCAGAGCCTTGGTTCAGCTCCCAAACTTCAATGGATTCACCCTGACTAGTGCTGATGTACTGAAGCATTTGTGTTTAAACTGTTTCAATACAACCAGTTCAATACTCTAGAATGCACAAGGTCTAAGGGAAAGGTCAGGTGAATACTGTGAACACATGAAGTGAGTGAACAATGCTGCATTTATGTTGCTAACATGGGTGGAGCTGCTCCAATAAGTGTGTGCACTGATGGCAGATTTTAACAAAAGGGCCAAAGAACTATGAGCGAAGTAGGCCAATATTCCAGCAATGACTGAATCAAAAATGTGATACAGAACATGAAAGAGTCTCCGTAGCCATCCCTGGGATTCTGTACTGGCTTGTCATAGTAGAGATTGCCAAGCATTCTTTTTTCTTTGTGACTGGAGTTCTTCTTTGGGACTTGAACAATGTTTTCACTTTGAATTATGGTCTGCCAGGTTCTCAAAAGCTCCTGTACCGTACAGCTATTTTAGTGATTAAAGCAGTAAAGCTGGCAGTGGACAAACACAGTAAAGAACTTTGAAATCCCAAATCGCAAAGGACTTGTATATGGCTAGGAATACAGAAGGTCTCAATAGAGTCTACTGACAATTGTGTCTCTGACTTGAGTTCTGCCAAACCAGCACTGAGAACCAGTTCCTCAAGAGTACTCGATTGTGTCAAAGAAAATATTAATTATTCTTATGACTGCTGCTTTTACTAATCAATTTGATGCAGTTTGCACTCACGAGGTCAAACGGAAAAATAAAACACAACAGTAAGGAAAACCTTGAGGGGAAAAAAAAAAGTGGCCCTGAAGAGATGTGTGCCAAACTTTGCCAGTGAGTCGCTTTCCTTGTGCTGTATTCCATTACCTTTCTTCACTCAGACCATTTCTATATACACTGCAAGTCTTTCAGGGCAGGGACCTGTAACCCTTATTGCTGAGACTGTTTATGCGAATAAGGGCCGAAGAATCACATCCCTTGTCTTCTTACCTCTCTATAAAGTGCCTAGAATGCTTTGGGAGCTGGTCCTACATACATGAAAAGAATTTCAAGAACAGACTTGAACATTTGATTTAAAAACAATCCTCAAAAGTTCAGATGCTTCTCTGAACCTCCTGACCCTCTGAACAAAGTTGTGCTGGAACCATGCCCAGTCATGTTTTAAATGACTTAGGAACCTAGGGAGGCCCACTGACTTTCACTGAGACTTAGACTCCAAAATTACTTAGGCACTTTTGAAAATTTTACCCCTTGTCTAAATGAGACAAAGACTGAACTGATTTAACTAAACTGGTTTAGAAACAGGTTTAGTTAAATTAGTGCAACCCCTTGTACGGAACATTTGGTTCAGTTCAAGAGTGACTTGTATCAACTTAGCTTAAGTCAGGAAGGAATTAGCTTAAGGAGAGATCAGCCTCTTTCATGATCTGACAGCACTTCAGACTTCTGGTGAGGTCTGGAAACGGTATGTCTACACAGCACAGAGAAGCAAGTCTCCCAGCCTAGCTTGACAGACTTGGGTTAGTGGGACTCACACTAGTGCTCTAAATAGCTGTATAGCTGTAAAAATGGCTAGGGCTCTAAACCCTAGGGATGGGGGGCATGTACAAACACCTATAGACGCTAATGAAATGAAATGAAATACAGTGCAGAACTCGTACAAGCTTTTGGAATGGTTTGGTTCAGGTTCAGCTTGGGTTTTAGGGGATGTTTGGGTCCCTTCTTTGACATGTATACATTCAGCCATCCCCAAGGCCTATTTATTTTATTATAAGCATCCAAATATGTGCTGAATATTTTACAGGACAAACATCAGTCAAAATAAACCAGTGGTGTAGTTTGGATTGCTAGAATCCTACCATGCGCTGGATATGGTGTGTAAGTAGCCAATGTATTTTTCTGGAATGTGCGTTCTGCTCATATACCTTTGCTCTTTTTGGCATCCTTTAAATCTCCTCATTCATTCACGACAGTTATGCTATACCCATCTGTCTTGTTCCCAGTGGACAGGATTTAATGTGCTAACTCCTCTGAGAGTTGTCAGGCAACAAGAGATGACCAGTATACAGCTTCACAATCTCTCCCTTCAGAATTCCACTCAGCATTTCAATGGCTGTATTTATGCACTGCCCAGTATGACACAGTTCCTTCCTACATGAAGCATGAGGACTGCAGTCCAGCATCGGGTGGATAATACTTGCCTGGCCTAATGTCAGGGATAACAATTTACCTGACGATGAATGAGAGGATGCATGAACTCATTCTGAGATGAGTGTGCAGTCTACCAGGGCTGTCTGCAGTCATACACCAAATCAAGACAGGCTCATTCTGAGCCTCATACTTCCATTATAAACATTCTTTCCTGAGCATTTGTATGAGCTTGTAAAGCAAACGCTTCAGGAAGCAACAAACAAAATATCCTGTTACCTCGTACGTTCAGCTTTCACTTGACCCTGGGAAGACCATTTAATGAGTGCAGCAGAACGATGAGCAAAGATTCCGATTACCCACTGTCATCATTTTAACTGACGCATGCTTCCTGCTCAGACACATTGAGGTGTGTACTCATGAAGCGTGCAGCAAGAACCCATGTGCTGCAGACACATTTACTACGCAAGTCACAGGCAAAGAGCTAGGCCTAGAAACACGTCTCTCAGACAACAAAGGCCTCGGCTACCTTAGCTTAAGGAGAGCTCATCTAGTTTGCACTGCTAGTAATTCCCTTAGCCTCTCACAGGCACCACCACTCACTCACACACACACCACCAAGAAATTAGAGCAGGAACGTTTTTGCACTTCCTGAGGGCCTGATTCATCACAATGGTCTGTCAGT